>NC_056000.1:127710238-128332405 GCF_018446385.1 Zingiber officinale | reverse complement strand
TCGTACAATCTCCTCACAACAAGATACACTCAAACAAGAAGAAAATACACAAGTGTATAAATAAAACCCTTTTCTTGCTTGCTCTTGTTGATGTAGATCAGCTCTTGACTCTTGGAAGTGCACCAGCACTTATCCCCAAGAAGCTTCAAGAACTGGCGGAAAGATCATCGGAGAGAATCGTGTGTCAAGGAAAAAGCACTACGGAGAAGAAGCTCGCCAACGGCTATATACTTTGCACTTCTAGGGCTCCCAATCGATTGGGCATGCTCCCAATCGATTGTCATGTCAGATCCACGCCATCCCAGCCGTCTATGACTCGCTACCTGCACAACGGTCACATCCTAATCGATCGACTGATCGATTCACGACTGATCGATTGGGGAAGCTTGAATCGATCAGTCGATCGATTCAGCCTCTCTCGCGTCCACGCGCGAGAAACAGCCCCCAATCGATCGGTCGATCACCAATCGATCGGCTGATCGATTGGGAAGCATTCTATTTGCGCGATATAAGCTCCTAATCTATCGAATGATCGATTGGGCCACAACCAATCGATCGACTGATCAATTGGACTACGGTCCAATCGATTGGCCTCCTTTTGACTTGCTTAAATCAAGTCTAGGATCCCCAATTCCAACATTCAGTCAATCATGACCTGTTGGAACTCCTCGTGCCTAGCATCCGATCAACCTTGACCTGCTGGAATTTATTCACTAAGTGTTCGGTTAATCCTTTGACCCACTTGAACTTTTTCCTTCGTGCCAAGTGTTCGGTCAACCTTGACCCACTTGGACTTACCGTCTCGTGCCAAGTATCTGGTCCTCCATGACCCACTTGGACTTCCACTAGATGTTCGGTCAATCGTTTGACCTACTTAGGCTTCCCAACATAGGTGTCCGGTCAACCTTGACCCACCTGGATCGCCATGTGTCTAGCTTCACTCACCAGGTTTTTCCATCTACCTATCTTCACTCACTAGAACTTTTCATCTACCTGGCTTCACTCACCAGGACTTTCACCTAGCTTCACTTACTAGGGTTTTCATCTGACTTCACTCATCAGGATTTTTCCACTAACCGGCTTCACTCACTGGGACTTTCACTTGCATAGCTTCACTCACTAAGTCTTTCACCTGACTTCACTCATCAGGATTTCCTAACTGCCTAGCTTCACTCATTAGGTCTTTCACCTGCCTAATCTCTAGTTAGGATTTTCCCAATCAAGTATCCGGTCAACCCTTTGACCTACTTGACTCTTCTTCACATCTAACTAGTCAGTCCTTGACCAAAGGAGAATTATATCAACAATCTCCCCAATCAGATGATTACATCTGCAATCTTCATATATTGTCAAACATCGAAACCTAAACATCAAGGCTCAAGCTTGAGCCAACTCAAGCTTAGTCAACCAGGTCAACCTTGACCTAGGGATATTGCATTAACAATCTTCCCCTTTTTGATGTTTGACAATACCTTTAAGTTAAGCTAATCCCATAGTCTCAACTTTCTTTCATGTCAATGCATGAATGAGGGTTTCCTTCATTCTCTCCCTTTCCTAGAGAGCAATGAAGGCCTAACTTAAACATTATATTCTCCCCCTATTTGCACACATCAAAAACTCTCCCCTGAAGAGTTACTCAACGTTGTTCATAACCTCACATGTTATTCACAACACTACAATGAAGGCCCCATACCCTTCATTATCTTCAATGCTCACTCTTGAGCATTAACAATTTCAACAATGAAGGTCTCATACCCTTCATTGTATCCAATGCTCACCCTTAAGTATTTTGCTTTCCAACAATGAAGGTCCTATACCCTTCATTGTAGCCAATGCTCCTCCTAGAGCATTCTTCTTTCCAACAATGGAGATATCCGATCTACCATTGTTTCCCCATGCTCAACCTTAAGCATTTTACAAAACGAAGGTTTTACCACCTTCTATGGTTTCAGAAAAATATTTCCATGTTTTTAAAGAGTACCTCCCTCTAAAAACATGCTTCAAACTTCTGTCATTGCACCAACAATGACTTGGAATCCCTAAATCTTTAGGAAACCCAAAAATTTGAAATTTTGAGGTTTAAAAGATTCAATATTGAAACTAACCTCATCCTAAACTTCAACCTATTGTTCCTTAACTATTTCTCCTTGTTTTCATCATGAAAACTACTCTTAAATGTATATAAACATATTCCAAGGGTTTAGGAGTGGTTAAAGAGGCTAAACATGACTCAAAGTGCTGAAATCAGACTTTCCCAGCCAAAATCAGTCTTTTCAATCGATTGGGTTGGGACTCAATCGATTGACATACTTTCAATCGATCGTCTGATCGATTCCGCGAGTTTCTGTTGGCGGAAATTTCCTCTGAATCGATCCATTAACCGATATAGGCAAGGTTGAATCGATCTGATGATCGATTCAGTGAGCTTCTGCTCGTGACAATACCCGTCTCAATCGATTGCCCGATTGATTTAAGGTTTGATTTCCTGAAATTCAATTTCAGTGAAATTCATAAATACCCTAAAAATTTTATAAAATTCTAAAAATCATGAAAATTATTGTAGATATTATTTAGGATATATATTATCAAGGAAAAATAGTTTTCTAAGAAAATACATCTTATTTTCAAAGATTGACACAAAATTAGAAACTTGTAAAAACTTCAATGTTTCTTCCAAGTTTGTGTCTAACTTTTCAACGATGATTACTATCAAAAAATAGCATTCACTAAGGTTTTCCAAAGTATATTTAAAATAATTTTCAAAACTAATTTCCAATCATATTCTTTGGGCTCAATGCACATGACTTGTACATTAGCTTTCCCAATGATTGTAGTATACATTA
The DNA here is from genome assembly GCF_018446385.1 of Zingiber officinale. NCBI lineage: Eukaryota > Viridiplantae > Streptophyta > Magnoliopsida > Zingiberales > Zingiberaceae > Zingiber > Zingiber officinale. The sequence goes on along the minus strand of NC_056000.1, from coordinate 128,329,562 downwards.
GTATGTGTTTTGATGTAGTCAAAATTCAACTAGATGCACTAAATCAACATATTGAGTCTTGTTCATCATCCTAACATCTTACTTGTATCTAATGTGCACTAAAACACATACAAGTCACCTTATGGTTCTTTGTGAGATGTAGATTTTGGTTTTGCCTTAAACTAGGGATCATGTATATCTATCTAGACATTTTGAACATCCACCTAGGATGTCACTTGTTAGTAAATGTTATTGTCCTTGATCCGGCGGTAAAAATCCGGAACCCCATAAGGAGTCATCGCCGAGGGGAGGTCAAAGGGTCCAGTGGCTCGCCGGAAAAGGGCGAGCCGACCGGACTCAGAAGAAAGGGAAATCTGGTAGTAAAAGGCACCCTGGTAGGGACCAGGGGTCCGACGCTCAAATAAAGCAGTGCGTAATAACCGAGCGGAAGGAGGTGCCGCCCGGACGGCGCAAAGAATCAAGGCCGTCCGGACGACGTTCATCGCCCGCTCGGCGGGCCAGGCACCCTAGTCAGACGGTGGGTAAAAGACGGGGACATCTTCTGACAGCCGTCAAGTCGTATGGTTGTGCCATACTTCTAGTCTGACAACGGGTGGTCCTGCCGTCCCATCAAAGAACATGCTCGGACTGTGGCAGCATGGTGTCAGGTAAGCTCTCTGACAAGTGCATACCGTGGTATGGGTTGCTGACACGTACGCACCTCGGTGGGCGTGCATCAGTTCCTTCTCCGTCTTATATAAAGAGGCTATTACTTCGCCAAAGGTACGCAGAATACGAATTTGGCAGCCACTTTCTCCACCACTTATCTGACTTGAGCGTCGGAGGACCGTCGCCGGGATAGTTGCAGGTTCGCCGGAGCACTCGAGGATCCAGCAGAGAGCGCCACGTGCCCAGCGTCCGCTGACTCTTGGTTCGGACAGGATCAAATTGGCGCCGTCTGTGGGAACGCTCCTGCATCCGATCGGAGACAATGGACGAGGCTGGACGACAACACACGGTGACGCTTTCAACAGAAGAACTCGAGGCTCTGGTCGAGATAAGGGCCGCCAAACTCATGGAGCAAAAACAAAAAGCATCCGCCGAGCGGGCGGAGCAACAAGCAACATCTGCGTCTGGTGGCCGAGCGGAAGCACCTCCAGTCACCGTCGCATTCCATCGGGCCTTATTTCGCACCCCTGAAGCCATACCAGCCCGAAGAGATAGAGGATCTTCCTCAGATGAAATGCCAAGGCGGGATGACAGGAAGGGAAAAGCTCCCCGAGCGGACTCCTCCCCCGAGCGGATCAATCGCCAATTTTCGGAGGTTATCCTACGAGACCCTCTGCCCAAGCACTACGTGCCTCCGACGATCGGGGAATACAATGGAACAACGGACCCGGATGATCATCTGGGTAAGTTTGATAATACAACCACGCTCCATCAGTACACAGATGGAGTAAAGTGTAGAGTTTTCCTTACCACCCTCTCGGGATCGGCTCAACGGTGGTTTCGAAGGTTGCCGGACGGATCCATCACGAGCTTCAAGGAATTCCGAACGGCCTTCCTCCACCACTTCGCCAGTAGTCGGCGTTATCAAAAGACAAGTGTCAGCTTATTCGCCATCAAGCAAGAGCCGAGAGAATCGCTTCGAGGCTATATTCAGCGATTCAACTAAGTGGCGATGGATATCCCAACGGCCACATCGGAGACGATGATGAATGCCTTCACGCAAGGCCTTGTGGATGGGGACTTCTTCCGGTCGCTCATCCGAAAGCCGCCCCGAGATTATGATCACATGCTACATCGGGCCAACGAATATATAAATGTGGAAGAAGCGCAAGCCGCTCGGAAAAAGGAAACTCCAGCCGAGCGCGCACCTGTTCATGCCGAGCGGAAACAGCACACCGCTCAGCAGCCACCCAAAGGACCGAGGGCCGAAGCAATTCGATCCCCTCACGTCAGATCGCACGTACAAGAAGTGGCTGCCGCTCGGCCCAAGCCAAAGAAGAGGTGGACCCCTATGTTCTGCAAATTCCACCAAACGGATACGCACAACACGAGGGATTGCCGAAGCCTTCCCTTTGTGTCCAATCCTGTTCCGAAAGCCGAACGACGGTCGCCTCCCATCGACAGGAGACGTAGGACTCATGAAGCTGACCGGACCCGCACCGAGGGACGACACCAGCAGACACCCGATCGGCACCGATCCCCGAGGCAGGAGAATCGCCAGGCGTCTAGAGAACGGTCACGACCGTCCGCTCGGGAGGAGGAAAATAGGAGCAATACTTCCCGGGGCGAGATCAACGTTATTGCTGGTGGGCCGACCGGAGGAGATTCCAACCGAGCCAGAAAGGCGGGCGTCCGTCAGCTGCAGATCCACGCGGTCGGCTGCAGCCAAGAGCGGGCAAGTGGGCCGGAAATCACTTTCGGACCCGGGGACTTAGAAGGAGTTGAAGTGCCCCACGACGACGCGCTGCTCATTAAAGCGGTAATAGCAAATTACACCATTCACCGCATATTTGTTGACACAGGGAGCTCAGTCAACATCATCTTTAAGAAGGCGTTCGATCAGCTGCAAATTGATCGAGCCACGACCCCGCTCTACGGGTTTACGGGCAACGAAGTTCAGCCGGTCGGACAAATCCGGCTGGCCACCTCGCTGGGAGAAGAGCCGCTCAGGAGGACCAGGACAATAAACTTCGTGGTGGTCGACTCTCCCTCATCCTACAACGTCATTTTGGGACGACCGGCGCTCAGCGAATTCCGAGCGGTTGTCTCAACCTTCCACCAGAAGATAAAGTTCCCCGTGGAGGACAAAGTAGGAGAAGTGCGGGGAGATCAGCTAGCAGCTCGGCGGTGCTATATAGAGATGGTCCGAGCAGAAGCTTGTTCCGCTCGGAAGGCGCCCCAAATTGAGGTACACGCCATAACCGAGAAACCTCCTGCTTTAATTTATGATGAAAAGGAGGAAGTCCAGATCCATCCGACCCGATCAGAGACCACGACTTTTATCGCCTCTGATCTGGGGAAAGAACAGAAGGAGAAGCTGATTCAATGCCTCCAACGAAATCATGATGTCTTCGTTTGGTCGACACATGAGTTACCTGGAATTTCGCCGAGCCTAGCGCAGCATGAATTGCATGTCCGACCGGACGCTCGGCCAGTGAAGCAGAGAAAAAGGGACTTCAGCGCCGAGCAGAATGCCATTATCCGGGCGGAGGTGGAAAAACTTCTGAAGGCCGGCCACATACGCGAGGTGCAGTACCCGAGCTGGCTGGCCAACGTAGTCTTGGTCTCCAAGTCGGGCGGCAAGTGGAGGGTCTGCATCGACTTTCGAGATTTAAACAAGGCATGCCCCAAGGATTTTTATCCTCTGCCCCGGATAGATCAGTTGGTGGACTCCACGGCCGGCTGCGAACTAATTTGCATGCTTGACGCTTACCAAGGATATCATCAAGTACCGCTCGCCCGGGAAGACCAAGAAAAAGTAAGCTTCGTAACGGCTGACGGCACATATTGTTACAATGTGATGCCGTTCGGATTGAAGAATGCCGGAGCCACCTATCAACGCTTGATGAACAAGGTGTTCAAGGAGCAGATCGGGCGGAATCTGGAAGTTTATGTGGACGACATTCTTATCAAATCCGTCCGAGCGGCCGATCTTTTCAAGGATATGGAAGAAACCTTCCGAACGCTGCGTAAATATGGAGTCAAACTAAACCCCCAAAAGTGCCTGTTCGGAGCCAAAGGAGGGCGTTTTCTGGGGTATATAGTGACCGAGCGGGGAATTGAAGCAAATCTCAGCAAGATTAAAGCACTGCAAGACATGCCGCCCCCAAGAAATACAAGAGAAGTGCAAAGGTTGACCGGTCGGATAACCGCTCTATCGAGATTCATCTCCAGAACCGCCGACCAGAGATCCTGCGCAAGGCTACTAAATTCCAGTGGGGTGAAGAATGTGACCGAGCATTTGAAGAGTTGAAGACATATCTTAATTCTCTACCAGTGTTAGCCAAGCCGGTCGGGGGTGAGTCACTTTATATGTATCTGTCGTCAACTGAGCATGCTGTAGGCTCAGCACTTGTGAGGGCGAACGGCGAAGAACAACCGGTGTATTTTCTAAGCCACATTTTAAAAGATGCTGAATCTCGTTACACTGGGCTCGAGAAGTTGGCCTTTGCTTTAGTTCTAGCCGCTCGGCGCCTGCGACCGTATTTCTTGGCTCATACCATTATTGTCCGGACGAACAGTCCACTTGGAAGAGTGCTGTTGAATCCAGAAGCGTCCGGACGGCTTATCAAGTGGACGACAGAATTAAGTGAATTTGACATCCAATATCAGCCCCGCTCGGCGATTAAAGCCCAATCCTTGGCTGATTTTGTGACCGAAGTGCAAAGGCCAGAGCCGGAAGCTATGTGGAGAATATATGTGGATGGATCCTCCGCTCGGCTTGGAAGTGGGATCGGAATATTACTACTCTCACCTCAGGAAGAAAAGATGCACCTATCCGTCCGGCTAGATTACAAAGCTACTAACAATGAAGCAGAGTATGAGGCCCTCATAGCCGGATTGCAGGCAGCACGGCATGTGGGAGCAGGTCGGGTGACACTCTATTCTGATTCACAGTTGGCCGCTCAGCAACTTTCCGGCACCTTTGAAATCAACTGTGTTCGGCTCAAACTCTACGCTGAGGCCTTTGAAAAACTCAAAGCTACTTTCCGAGAGGTGCTTATTCAGAAGATCCCCCGAACGGAGAACCAGGCTGCCGATGAGTTAGCCAAACTAGCGAGCTCAATAACGCCGGTCGCCATTCAGCAACCAATTGAGAAAATGCTGCTGGTGGCGCATGTCGACCGGATGAAAGGCCTCGCATTTACAAGTGACTGGAGGACACCTATTATAGAATTCCTCCGTTCGGGCACCACACCATCCGATGAATATGTAGCCCGGCTCCTCAGAAGAAGAGCCGGTCGGTTCACACTCATCGGAGATCAGCTTTACAAGAAAGCTTTCTCGCGCCCTTTGCTGAAATGTGTAAGCTCGAAGGACTCAGCTTACATCCTCCAAGAAGTACATCAAGGATCATGCGGGGGTCATCCGGACGGACGCTCATTGGCCAAGAAGATCCTCTTGGCCGGATACTTTTGGCCAACTTTACAAACAGATGCCGCTCGGACAGTATCTACATGCCTTTCATGCCAGAAGTATCACAACTTCTCCCACCGACCGGCAGAGGAGATGAAGGCATCAACCATCTCATGTCGTTCGATCAATGGGGAATGGATATTGTGGGTCCATTTCCGATGGCGACCGGGTAGAGGAAATTTTTACTAGTGGCGGTAGACTATTTCTCCAAGTGGGTGGAGGCCGAGCCGCTGGCAAAGATCACTGAACAAATGGTTAAAAAATTCATCTGGCAACACATCATTTGTCGGTTCGGCATCCCTCGCCGACTAGTGTCCGACAACGGGCGGCAGTTCACAGGGAAGATGTTAGAGGATTGGTGCAAAAGCTACGGCATTGAGCAACATTTCACGTCCGTGGCCTATCCTCAGAGCAACGGTCAAGCTGAAGTCGCCAACCGGGAAATTCTCCGTATTCTGCGCGCTCGGCTCGACCATTTGGGAGGGAGTTGGCCGAATGAAGTGCCGAGCGTCTTGTGGGCCATCCGAACGACGCCAAAAGAAGGGACGGGAGTCACACCGTTCCATTTGGTATATGGCGGTGAGGCTGTCATACCGGTCGAAGTCTGCGTTGAGTCAGCCAGGATCCAGAGCTATGATGATGACAACGCCGAACGAAGAAACATGGAGCTGGACTTGGTAGAAGAGGAGAGGGGCAAAGGCGTCCGTTCGGCTGATGGCATACCGTCAGCGGATGAAGCAAAACTACAACCGGCGCGTAATTCCCAGATCGTTCCAAGTCGGCGATCTTGTCTGGAAGAAAGTCAAGCCGGTCGGCGACGTCGGCAAGCTTGAAGCTCCATGGGCAGGCCCTTTCAAAATCATCAGCTCGCTCAGCGTATTATCCGGAGGATGAGGACGGACGGCTAGATAGGCCGTGGGCGCGAACCACCTCCGACCTTCAAGGCGGGGTGAAAGGTGTATCATTGTAAATCACCCGTGTATTTCATTTTTCGACTAAATACTTGAAATGCAGAGATGAAAAGTCAAAAGGCGAATATAAGGCATTATCATCATAACTTGAAGACCCGGGCCATTCGGAAATGCGTATAGAATATAGCGTTGAAATCGAAGACCCGGCGGTTCGGTAATGCATACTAGTGTGGCGGGAAGGAAACCAAAGTCTGCATTCGGGATGATAGAGGGAGGTTATTGCCTGGAGCGAAGGCCTGAGCCGGTCGGCCAGGTATATGGTTTTCCGAGCTAAGTGCTCGACAACGAAGGACCCGAACCGCTCGGCCGGAGGTATACGGATCCAATTGGCGCCAAACGCTCTAAAAACGGAAGCCCCGTACCATTCGGACGGATATAAATTATCCGAGCCAAAATGCTCGAAGCAGACCCTGAGCCGTTCGGCCAGGAGTACGTTCTTGGGTAAAAGGGGCATATGGATTATCCGAGCCAAGCACCCGAATAGTGAATGCCTCCCTGCCGATCAGGTTCGCAAGCGAATGACCCGTGCTGTTCGGTCGGGCATAAATATTGTTCAAGCGCGGGATATGAAGGCCAAGGTCGCTCGACCTGGTAAGGAGTCAGCCTCGAAGGCCGACGAGCACCGTCGTTAAAGATCGAGAGTCGCGCCGATCGGCTATAAATATCCGCGCCGTCTAGCCCAGACGTTAAACCGTAGAGACGAGCACCGTCGTTAAAGATCGAGAGACGAGCCGGCGTCTATAAACCCTCCGAGCGGAAGACCGACGAGCACCGTCGTTAAAGATCGAGAGCCGCGCCGATCGGCTATAAATATCCGCGCCGTCTAGCCCAGACGTTAAACCGTAGAGACGAGCCGGCGTCTATAAACCCTCCGAGCGGAAGACCGACGAGCACCGTCGTTAAAGATCGAGAGACAAGCCGGCGTCTATAAACCCTCCGAGCGGAAGACCGACGAGCACCGTCGTTAAAGATCAAGAGACGAGCCGGCGTCTATAAACCCTCCTAGCGGAAGACCGACGAGCACTGTCGTTAAAGATCGAGAGCCGCGCCGATCGGCTATAAATAACCGCGTCGTCGACCACCGACGATAAATATCAAGAGACGAGCAAAGGATGGTTGATCGGAATTAAAGAGGCAAACAAGTTTGCGCGCTGAGCGGCTGATCAAGCGCGTAATGAGACATTAAAGATAATTCGCTTGTCTGGCATAGCGAGGTGCCGAGCGGAATGGTTATAAAGAATACTTAGTAAGTTCTTGCCACAATAAAAGGTGAAAGGAACAGAAGATCATCTACTACGCAAGCTAAAAAAGTCATTACAGAGATTGTCCGGGCCGAACGGCTGGAATACAAAAAAGTTTATAAAAACGCTCCTCAGACATCAAAATCAAAGAGAGCGTCGGGGATGGTGTCCATCACGCTCGCTATATCTTCGGGGGGATGGTCAACTCGGCAGACAGGTGACCTTTGTTCTTCAGATATCCCACCGCCGCCTTGATCGCCTCCTCGAACGTGAGGGATATCTTGTCAGTGAACTTCTCTCCGAAGTCCTCCGAACAAAGGAACGCTTTCCTCACCTCGTCAGAGCGGGCCGACTCCCCCTCCTGGTATTCCTTGAGCGCGGCATGGGCGGCATCGCTGGTGGCTTGGAGCGCGGCCAAATCTCCGTCGAATCTTTGGAGATCCGCCGAGCGGCCCTCCTTCTCGGCGGCCAACAGGGCGTCCAAGTCTTTGATGCGTTGTTCCAACCCCCTGATCTCCACCTTCATACGGTCCATATCATTGATGGCCTGTTGCTTCCGAGTGGTCGCCGTTTTGAGCTCCTTCTCTCGTTGCTTGATCATCGTTTCGAGCCGAACGACTTTGCTCACCAAATCGTTAGCCCTTTTCTGTTCGGCGTCCAGCGATTTTTTGGCCTGCGCCAGAGCGGCAGCCGACTGCCCGTTACCCCCCAACGGTTTTTTGTTTTTTCAACTCGTCCTCCAGCTCGGCCAATCGATTGCTAATAGCGATCTGCTCCACCCAGTTCTACCAACAAATGTCCACAGGTCAGAAACCTAATTCGAATATGCAAATAAAGAAAAGGAGAGCATACCCCGGTGGCCTGTTGATGGTTGCTATCGCCGAGCTGCCCGGGAGTCATCGTGGCTATGCGACGCTGAGCATCTATCCAAGCTTGGGCAAGAGGGCCCGTCAGAGTAATCTGCTGCTCGAGGACCACTGGCCGATCAGCGGCAGCCATGTACGCCTCTGAGGGGAGGCGCAGAACGGTCTTTATCAAGTTTTGGCCGCTCGGCTCGCTCTGAGAAGCAGCGGCCTTATCGGACGGCCCACCGGCAGAAGAGGAGGGAAGCTCACCCATACGCCTGATACGGCGCAAAGTTCTGGAAGGGCTGGACGGCGGCACCTCCGAGCTGGCCCTCGGAGAGCCCTGAGGAGTTGGGGTACTCTCGAGCGAAACCGTCCCGGATATCACCGGTGCGCCCGCGCTCCGCTCGGGCAGTGGCTCATCAAGGTTAGCGCTCCGCTCGGGCAGTGGCTCATCAAGGTTAGAGGCAGGGGCAGATTCTGGTCTTCGGCGCTTCCGAGTGCGTAGCGGCACATCATCGGCCGAACGGCCCCCTACCTCAGCCTCGGTAGGAGGTTCCAGGTCACCCGCGGCCTCATTGTGAAAGGCAGGGACATCTGAGGCTTCGGGGACAGTTGGTGCCCCCTCACTTTCTCCACCGGTCGGATCGGATGGAGCAAGGCCCCGCTCGGCGGCCTCCTTGTTCGTCACCTCCTCAATCTGAGCAGCTTTCAGTTTGAGCTTCTCGGTAGCCTTGGCACGCCACATGACTTCCGCTGCAGAAACAAAAAATAAATCAGTTAGAACAAAACAAATGAGAAGACAAGGAAACTTACTCATGCTGTAGGGCAGATCGGCGGGGATAGAAGACAAGCCGAATATATGCATTACTCCCGGAAGGAGCATCTCGTCAATATGATAGCGCTGACCGACTAGCCGCTCGGCTGCATGGAGATAGTCCGCGTCACCTCTAAACTTGCCGAGCTCCGGTTGCGCGGGCATAGCCGTCTGCCACTTGGTGCGGAAAGTCGGCCGCTCGGGAAAACGTATATAGAAAAAATGCTCCTTCCAATGTTTGTTGGAGCTCGGCATATGATCAAAAAGCACGAAGCCTATCCTAGACTGGAAAACAAAGGTACCCCACTCGGCTTGCTTGGGATAGTAAAAGTAGTGGAATATTTTTGGGTCCAAGGGGATGTTGTTCAGCTTAAACAAAACTACCACTCCGCTCAGCAGCCTAATAGAGTTGGGAACTACCTGGCCGAGCGGAATGCGGAAATAGTTGCAGACTTCTAAGAAAAATTTGTGAGGTGGAAAACGCAATCCGGCCAAAAATTGGTCTCGGAAGAAAAGCACTGTGCCTGACGGCGGTTCATGAGGCCGAGTGGTTGGTGTGGCTAACACTATTTGGTGGTCGGTCGGCAGGTCATAAGTCCGGACGAGGCACAATGCGTCTTCCTCATCAAAACGGCTCTCCATGGTCGTGTACCACAGACCTGGAGCGCCGCCAGTCGACTGTGAAGTGCTTGGTTCATTTCTGAAGGTTCTTTTCTCTTATTAGAATTAGAAGATGAGTTATAAATTTCCATGTTTTGCTTTGTGGAAGAAATTGGATTTAAAATATACAAATTGCCAACTAATGCACCAGAACAGATAATCACTTTATTTCTTTTAATAACTACATCGTTACTAAAGGAAACTGAATATCCATCTAAAAACAGTTTAGAAACTGAAATTAAATTCTTTCTAAAACTGGGTACATAAAGACAATTTCTTAAAACCAAATTCCTATTTCTACTAAAAGATAAGTAGACGTCTCCCACTGCAACAGCTGCCACCTTAGTAGCATTGCCCATGTAGACGGTAATTTCTCCTTCAGATAGTCGTCGGGTTTCTTGGAACCCCTGCAAGGAATTGCAGATATGATCAGTGGCTCCCGTATCTACACACCAGGTGCTGGTAGATAACACCGCTAAACATGTTTCAACAACTAGAGTATGAGATATACCTTTGTTTTGGTTCCTACGAGAACAGTCCGCCATGTCCTGACTGCTTACAAATGAAGCACTTGCCCTTGGCTTCTTCATTCCACTTTAAATCCTGTACTCGAGATTTATTCACTTTCTTTCTTGAACCGACTTGTTTCTTCTTCTTCTTTCCTTCGGTTTAGAAGTAGAACCATTTTCAAAGATAATGAATTTGAGCATTGTGACGAAATAATCCTTCTGTTCAAAAGTTCCGCTAATGAATAAACCCTCTTATTCATATTATAGTTCGGGAAACCGCTCAAAACTTAGGTAGCGTTTGGAGGATCATATCGATCCGGGTTTCCCATCAATTTCTCCTCCAAGGATCAGTATCTCGTTCAGATAAGCCATCATCTTTAGGATATGATCCCTTACAGAGTACCCTCTTGCATGGTGGTGTCATTATCTTTCTCATGGCTTCTTGCCTAGAAGCCCTATCCCGATGACCAAAGAGTTCCTTGAGATTGTTCATGATATCATAGGTTGGTAAATCTTGATGTTGATGTTGCAATACATTTGACATTGAAGCCAAATGTAACACCGCACCTCTGCTCTTACCCATTTCCTATGATATTCAATCTCCTCTTGGGTAGATTCACCGATGGGTGCATCAGGACACCTTCAGTCAGTACATATTTATAGCTTTCAGCAGTAAGAACAATGTCTAGGTTTCTTTTCAATCTATGTAGTTTGGTTCAATTAGTCTATTCTTTTGAAGTATGATGGACAGTGGGTTGAAAGACATCCTAAGAATCACAAATAACTTATGGTCGAACTCTAAATTTAGAATAATATTGATTCCTCAAACAATACTATTTTAAATTAACCAACACCTCATCACACCGTGAATTTTGTATGCCACGTTAGTGTGGACGTATACAAATTCAACATTTGTAAAGGAGGGTTTTAACCCATTAATTTTATTATCTTGTCAACCTAACTTTTGACAAATAAAATTAATAGTTGGTATTATTTGGTCACACAAATAATAATAGTGACTCCGTTGGGAGGATACTATTAGATGTGTCTAAGTGTATACCATTACTTGACACTAAGTCCATTAATAAGATTATGCCCTTCCGTTGGGGAAGATCACACGCTCTTAATTAATTTCCTATAGTCATCCAAAATGGAAGTCCATTCTAGTGATCCACAAACAAGCTCATCCGTTATGGAGGAAGGCACTCAGAGCCAACGGCAAGCTTGTTTGCATCACTTAAAACCAATAATGGAGACCATGGGATTTATTTAAAATCCCTCTCCCACTTAGTTATTTATAAATGAGGAATTTTAACTATGCTAGCCTACTAAACTTGTAAACTAACATGCACACACGGCAATATAAAAGCAATAAATAGAAAATCTAATTTTCAACTATTATGGCTTTTATCTTTAATTATCCTCCGTGTGTTGTCATCCAAAGCTGCTGCCATATTTGGCCACCGCCACCGGGTCTAACTGTCGCATCCATCTTGCTCCAGTTGCGCCTCTGGTCCTTAGAAGGTTCCACGCTTTGCAAGATTCGATCCGCGACATAAATAGAATTTTACATTTTGATCCTATATTCCATAAAAGGAATGTACATGTATCTAGATCAAAAATAAAATCCTAATAAAACTAAATACATCTCCTGCTGTATTTTAATACAATCATGCACACACATATAAATTGCCCTTGACATGTCCAAGGGTCCAATCACACACATAATTAACTAAAAGCCATAATAGTTGGATCCTGCATCCACAAAGTTAGCACATCCTACTATTATCCTGCCTAAATTATATATGACATGTGCATAATTAAACTAAATACCAAATACACAGAGGCAAAACCCTAGCTCTGATACCAATTGTTGGTTGCTACTCGGAAAACCTATAGGTTCCACTGTACAAAAATTTTGTACAAAGGTCTGAACCTTTTCCTAGCTACCATGTGTTCTTTTAAATTAAATTTTGGATCGCCTGCGGAACTTAACACGTTTGATCCAAAACTTAATCTATCTCCTGCGGAACTTAACACGTTCGACCCAAGTCTCCTTAAGTTATTAATTCCATTAAATATTAATTTCCATAAAAGGTTCCCAGTACTGACGTGGCGAGGCACATGGCCTTCTTGGATATGGGAGCAACCACCACCGACTAGACAAAACCTTTAATAGAAAGCTAATATTTAATTTCCTAAAATAACTTTAGGTTAACCAAAGAGAACAATCAAATCACAATGAAAAGAAAGAAACAAAAGAACACAACTTCGAAAAAACATATTCGAAATACTAGAACGTAAGCCTCTTGTATTTGGTATTATTTCCATAAATAACTAGCATGATGCGGAAATAGAAATTACTAGTTATACCTTGTAGAAAAAACCTCTTGATCTTCTACCGTATTCCTCTTCTAACCTCGGACGTTGTGTGGGCAACGATCTTCCAAGATGAGAAACCACCAACCACCTTCTTCTCCTCCAAGCAAGGTTCGGCCACAAAAGAAAAGCTTCACCAAGGAGAAAAACCAAAATACTAACCAAGCTCCAAGAGATGCTAGCTTTCTCTCCTTCTTCTTCTTCTTCTCCGAGTAGTATCCGGCCACCACAAGAACTCCAAGGGAGAGGAAGAGGTTCGGCCACCACAAGAGGAAGAGAAGGAGATGATGGCCGGCCACACCAAGGAACAAAAGAGGGAGAGGAATAATAGATGTTGTATCTTGTGAAGGCACCCTCACCCCTTCTTTTATATTCCTTGGCCTAGGTAAATTAGGAAATTTAATTACAATAAATTTTCCTTAATTTCCTTGACATGATTTAATTGAGAAAAATAAAATAATATTTCCCCAATTAAACAATGATGGCGGCCAAATCAATAGGAAGCAAATTGGACAAGTTTCAATCAACAATTAAAACTTTCCTTATTTGTTTCCGGAAATTTTAAAAAATAAAATTTCTCTTTAAAATCTCTTCATGGTTAATAAAAGGAAATATCTATAATTTTAATTTTATTAACATGTGAATAATTTTAAAGAGAAAATAAAACATCTCTCCAATCTACAAATAAGGAAAGAGATCTAATCTCTTTCTTTAATCTTTGTAAATCTTTTACAAGAGAGATATTTTAATTTTAATTCTCTTTAAATTAAATCTTCCACATAATAATAAACATTAAAATTAAATTTTCTTTTAATTAATTATGGCGGCCCTACTAGCTTGGGTTCAAGCTAGGGCCGCCACCTTAACATGCTTAGGCCGGCCCTAGCTTGGTTCCCAAGCTAGCTTGGCCGGCCCCTTTAGGTGGGTATAGAAGGTGGGTATATGTGGGTATAGTACTCTATAAATAAGAGGCTACGATAGGGACCGAGAGGAGGAATTGGTTTTGGTCTCCGATAAAATTAAGCATCCCATGTTCGCCTAACACACAACTTAATTTTATCAATGATAATTCATTCCACTAGAGAACTATCATTGAACTACCGCACCAATCCCAAATTACATTTTGGGCTCCTTCTTATTATGAGTGTGTTAGTCTCCTGTGTTTAAAATATCGAATGTCCACTAATTAAGTGAGTTACCGACAACTCATTTAATTAATATCTAAGTCCAAGAGTAGTACCACTCAACCTTATTGTCATGTCGGACTAAGTCCACCGCAGGTTTAACATGACAATCTTTATGAGCTCCTCTTGAGGACATTATCAACCTAGTATCTCTAGGACACTGTTTCCTTCTATAATCAACAACACACACTATAAGTAATACCATTTCCCAACTTATCGGGTTTATTGATTCAACGAACTAAATCTCACCCATTGATAAATTAAAGAAATAAATATCAAATATATGTGCTTGTTATTATATTAGGATTAAGAGCACACACTTCCATAATAACTGAGGTCTTTGTTCCTTTATAAAGTCAGTATAAAAGAAACGACCTCAAATGGTCCTACTCAATACACTCTGAGTGTACTAGTGTAATTATATAGTCAAGATAAACTAATATCTAATTACACTACGACCTTCTAATGGTTTGTTCCTTTTCCATTTTGGTCGTGAGCTACTGTTTATAATTTATAAGGTACTGATAACATCATCTTCTGTATGTGACACCACATACTATGTTATCTACAATATAAATTAAATGAACAACTACAAACAAATGTAGAAAATTAGACCAAATGTGATTCTTTATTCATAATAAATGTTTACAAAGCTTAGGCTTTCAGTATACATTCCAACAGTAGTCCCAACCAGCGAGCTCCACGTGTCAACGCCACGTCCTGGATAATTTTTGCCTCCGGGTGCCCGGATCCCTTCCGGGCGCCTGGACCACCTTTCTCCAGAAAAAGTTCTTCTCCTACAAGACAAAGTTAGTCCGAGGCAAATATAATGAATTTCCTGCAAAACAAAGTGTTAGCACAGTTTATAAGTTTAACATAAAGAGTATGACTTAGATTCCGTCTTTCCGAGACCGGAATCTAGTCACGATCTCGACTTAGATATCCGAAATGGATCTAAGCCAGATCGACGCCTAATGTTCCCTTCCCGGGAACACGTCCTCACAGTCACTCCCTTACAGTGACTTACCTTTATTTACTCGCCAGACGTCCGGTCAGCCCTTCGACCCATCTGGACTTCTCGCCAGCTATCCGGTCAGCCCGTCAACCTAGCTGGACTTCATGCCAAACGTCCGGTCAGCCCGTCGACCCGCTTGGACTTCATGCCAAGCGTCTGGTCAGCCCGTCGACCCACTTGGACTTCGTGCCAAATGTCTGGTCAGCCCGTCGACCCATTTGGACTTCGTGCTAAGCGTCTGGTCAGTCCGTCGCCCCGCTTGGACTTCGTACCAGACATCCGGTCAGCCCGTCGACTTGTCTGAACTTCACCTGCACACTCGGTCAGAGTGTTAGATAACGACAAACCTAACTTAACCTAATTTGTTATTCATCAAAACCTGAGTTAGACCGTTAGTGCTAACCGCACCAACAATCTCTCCCTTTTTGATGGAATGACAACCTGGTTAAGTTAGTGAAAAGATATGCAAAAACCAAACATGATTTTTAAGGTTTAGGTTAGTTTTTAATTTTTTAAATTTGGCATTTTGTTGCTCTAACTTAACCACCTATCCCTCCCCCTTTGGCATTCATCAAATAAGGACATAAGCGACAATACAGAGTACAGACAAAGTAAAAATTGTAAGAAATGATGTCAAGTCAATATGGGGGAGTTTTAAATTTCACCATATAGTAACTTAACTTTTGTAACATAACTAAGTTTTGAAAAGTAACTAATTGTAGCAAAATAACTTAGTAATGAGTTAGTACATTTTGAGATAATTTTGACAAAATTAATTTTCAAAATGAATTTGCAAATTTAGAAAGAATTTTCCAATCAAAATTTTGAAAAGCTAATTTTCAAGTATTAGTTTAGGAACGTTAAGTTTAGATAGTCTAATTTTCAAACATAAGTGTATAAGTTCCAAATTTTAAGATCAAGTTTTAAATTTTCAAAATAAGTTTCAACTTTGAAACACTTTTCAAACATAAGTTTTCAAAATCAAAATTTCAAAGCTAAGTTTGAAAAATCTACTTTTCAAAACTGATTAAGATTTTTCAGCACTAAGTTTGTAAAAACTTCAAATTTCAAAACCTTAGTTTATGAAATTCAATCTCAAAATTGAAAAAAAAATTAGAAAAGACATTATTTTTAAGGTGGAGAAAATAATTCTGGTGCTAAGTGTGAAAGTAGGTTGATTTAATCCTCCCCCTAAATCTGACATTTAAAATAGTTGTCTAACCAATTAGGTACTTACTGACTATCAGAAGATAGCAGCTTTCACTTGGTTAGTCAAGTTAAGTGCATTGTAATCAGTTAGTGTTTGACTAAACTGAATAACTTAACTTGATTAATATATGTTTGGTATTTAACGCCCAGACTTATATCGATGCACTGACATAAGCATCTTAAGTCCAGGCAACTGACCTATGCATCTCACCCCTTTCTATGTTCGTCAATCACAAGCAATATAAAACTAGGGTGTTGATGAGATACTCAAGTACTAGTCCTAGGGGAACATGATTTCTAAGGGATTGACCTAGTCTAAGGCTAGAAATCTTTTTGAACTTCTAAAAAATAGGAAAGTTTTGAAAAATAAACAGTTTTAACTTAGGATTTAAAACACTCATTTTGAAAGCAGTTTAAATTTTAATGATCCTAATATATTAAATTAAAGCAGAACCAATCAAATCTAAAATGATATTTAATAGATCAAGATGTACTACAAGAGTTGTAATAGAGTCATAACAGAACTATATAACAAACACAACTATTGAGATGATGAAGGAGGTGGTCCAGAACCCAGAGAACGAAGTAGTGCCAACAGCTCAGTATGTCGGGTCTGGTCATCCTCTCGTAGATCTCGTCGCAGGTCGGAGATCTCCTGCCGCACATCTCGTCGTAGATCAGAGACCTCTTGTCGCACCTCTCGTCATAGGTCGGAGACCTCTCGCCGTATGTCTCGGTGAAACTCAGAGGACTCCTGCTGGAGGCTCGACATAGCTCTCTCTAGTCCGGATACTCGATCGGCTAGAGTGCGAGGAGCGGGACGTGGGACTCGAGCTGGTGCTGGGGCAGGAGCGGCCTCATCAGGAAACAGTGCGAGAAAAAACTCATCCTGCTCTGCCTCCTCCTGCTGAGCATCTGGGTCGGGCTGGTGCTGTGCCCCCCTCTGCCAAGACATGATTGTTAGGACCAAAATGTAGCTAGAGGGGGGGTGAATAGCTCGGTGTGATCTTCGTGCTTGACGTTGCTTGTTTCTTCAAAGATGTGCAGCGGAAATACAAGAAACACTACAACAATGCTAACAAATGGATTTTACTTGGTATCCACCTCACAAGAGGTGACTAATCCAAGGATCCACACACTCATGCACCCTCCACTATGAAAACACTCCTTCTCGGTAACTACCGAAGGCGGAGAAGCCTTACAAACTCACAATACAACAATGAGAAAAAAAAGAAGCAAAATACAAATGAATCTTACAAGATTACAATGAAAACCCTAGCTTCTTCTTCTTCTTGTTGCAAATCGCCTCTTGACTTGGATGAGCCTCCAAGAACCTTCAAGAACTGGCGGTGAGGAAGTAAAGATCGCTATGGAGAAGTTCTATGTTCGTCTGTTGAGAAGAGAGGGAGTCGTGTAGAAGAAAATGCTCGCCAACGTCTATATTTGCGTCAACGGTCGAATCCCAATCGATTGGATTGCTCCCAATCGATTGGGGAGGCTTTGGATCGATCGACCGATCGATCCAGAGCGCCTCTGTGCTCTCTAGAATCGCCTTGAATCGATTACCCGATCGATTCAAGGCTTCTCGAGCGATTTCCAGCGCTCCAATCGATCGCCCGATCGATTGGAGGCTTCAATCGATCAATTGATCGATTCAGAAGTTTACTGTTCGCTTAGAAACTCTCCCAATCGATCGACCGATCGATTGGGGAAGTTTCAATCGATTACCTAATCGATTCATCCCATTTCTGCATGAATTCGCGTCAACCAATCGATCCACTGATCGATTCAACCCCCCAATCGATTAGCCAATCGATTGGGAAGTAGAAATCTGTACAGAGCTTGAAATTAGCTTCGTTTCGCATCCGAGATCACCTCATTCCGATATCCGAGTCAAAAGTTATGGTCTTCGGAAGTTTACTACGTCCGAACTTCCTAGTTCCATGCCAACTCCCTATTGGACTTACGACTGTCAAGACTTCGGTCAACTTTTGACTCATCTGGACTTTCTCTTTGTGCCAAGTGTTCGGTCCTCCATTACCCACTTGGACTTTCCCAACACCAGATGTCCGATCAACCTTGATCCATATGGATTTCCTCGTGCCTGGTTTCACTCACCAGGACTTCTCTTCTGCCTAGCTTCACTCACTAGGTCTTTCACCTGGCTTCACTCACCAGGATTTTCCTTCTGCCTATCTTCACTCACTAGGTCTTTCACCTGGCTTCACTCACCAGGATTTCCTTCTGCCTGGCTTCACTCACCAGGACTTCCAGTCAAGTATCCAGTCAACCTTAACCTACTTGACTCTCCTTTACATCTCAACTGGTCAACCTTGACCAAACGGGAATTGTATCAATAATCTCCCCAAATGAACAACTGCACCTGCATTGTCCATATAATCTAAACCCAATATATTGTCAAACATCAAAACTCAAACCAAGACTCAAGCTTGGTCAACCAGGTCAACCTTGACCTAAAGGATATTGCACCAACAATGATACCCTCACCATCTATATGAACACCAGCTAGGGAAAAGTTCCTAGCTCCTATAACATCAAACTCGATCATATAGCGGATGTCACCTCTGGTGACATCAATGTCCAAAGAGGACATATATGCTGTCAGAATGTGACAGTAGGGCATATGAACTCGCCCACTAGTCACGTATCCGGCCGAGTAGATAATGGTGGAAAAGATATGTTGGTTGATGTCAATATCTAACCTATGACACAGGGCATAAAGAAGAAAAGAGTGGAATGGACGCATCACCGCGATGTCGCGAGTGCTCAATGGTAGAATGCAAAAGACTAAGACCCTATAAAGGGTGTAGTCCTGGACTCAAAGGGCAACTGACCTAAACTGGGTCACAGTGGGTACTCGCTCGCCCCCAAAAAAATACGAATAAATTGTATCAAGAGTAATATGCGAGTAGAGATCTCCAAATGGTAGATTCCTGGGAGGATAGCACTGAAAGGGACAGGTAGATGGCTGTAACTCCAAAAAGTCCCGGATGGTAGTAAGGGATAGCGTGATGTCAGTGCCAGCTGCCCTAGTAGTATAGGTAAGATCGTCTACTTTCACTAGGTTGTTATAAAATTTGGCACACAAATTTATGTTTACTGGACTAGTACATTTAACAAGGTTCCGCAAGTTATAGTGATTTATAGCCTCTAAAACTGGAACGCAAGAGCGTAAAAAGAACGCTCTATCTACACATTTAGTCCTAATGACCATATAAATGGTCGACTCAAACTTAATCCTAAGCTCGTCAGTGGGAAACCTAGGGTCAATGCTAGCAGTGAAGAGTCCAGCACCAAATTTAGAACGTTTCCTAAATTATGAAGCAACAGTATACTAATTAAAAGAACAAACATGCAACAACTTTAAAAAAATTTAAACAGAGAACAAGAATTTTACCGTGGAGCCATCGCAGAAAATATTTAGAACTGACGACCCCGGTTGATTCGCACAGCGTTTTAACAGCAGAACGAAGTAAAATTTAATTTTAATCACTCTCGTAATAAAGGTCGGAAGGAGCCTTGACGAAAGTGAGAGATTTGTGGTGCGAGAGTAGGGGGCGCACATGCCCTCCTATATATAGGGGGTTCCGGGCGCCCGGGGTCAAGTGGGACGGGGCACCCGGAGACCCTTCCGGGCGCCCCGGGTCAGTATACCAGGGGCGCCCACCCCTGGTTTTTGACTCCGATTTTTTTTTTAATAAGTTTAATTTTCAAAAAAAAAAAAATTAAGTCAAAAATTAGGTTTAATTTTAAAATAATTTCTGAGTAAAATAAATTCAATTTAATTTTGAAAATAAATTTTTAAAAAAATTAAGTTTAAAATAAATTTTTAAGTTAAAAAAAATTTAAGTTTAATTTTTAAGATAGTTTTTAAGCTAAAAATTTAAGTTTAATAATTTTTAAGTTAAAAAGAATTTAAATTTAATAATTTTTTATTTAAAAAAAAATTAAGTTTAATTTTTAAAATAAATTTTTAAGTTAAAAAAAAAATTAAGTTTAATTTTTAAAATAAATTTTTAAGTTTAAAAAAATTTAAATTTAATTTTTAGAATAAATTTTTAAGTTAAAAAAGTTTAAATTAAAATTTTAAGTTAAAAAAAAATTTAAGTTTAATTTTTAAATTTAAAAACAATTTTAATTTAATTTTTAGAATAAATTTTTAAGTTAAAGAAAGTTTAAGTTTAATTTTTAAAATAAAATTTTTAAGTTAAAAAAATTTAAGTTTAATTTTTAAAATAAATTTTTAAGTTAAAATAAATTTAATTTAATTTTTAAAATAAATTTTTAAGTTAAAAAAATTTAAGTTAATTTTTAAAATAAATTTTAAGTTAAAATAAATTTAATTTAATTTTTAAAATAAATTTTTAAGTTAACAAAGTTTAAGTTTAATTTTTTTAAAATAAAATTTTAAGTTAAAAAAAAATTAATTTTAATTTTAAAAATATATTTTTAAGTTAAAATAAATTAAATTTAATTTTTAAAATAAATTAAACTTAAAATTTAAGTTTAATTTTTAAAATATATTTTTAAGTTAAAACAAATTAAGTTTAATTTTTAAAATAAATTAAAGTTTAAATAAATTTTTAAGTTAATTTTACATGTTAATTTAATTAATTTAATTTAACTTAATTTAATTTATTTTAATTCAATTAATTTAATTTCATTTAGGTCCTTAGCTATCTCACCTGATCTATGTTTTCAATCAGGGAATCCTATAATTTTGTGAGATGAATTAGGTTCAATTTTAAAGGTTGTTTTTAACTTGTGTTAGATTCAAGTTTAGTTTTGGGTTCAACAAATAGGCGTTCTTTGGATAAACTTCTGGGCTATGGTGAGTCACTTGGACATCATTAGAGTAACCATACCTTCGAGGTTTTCCAAATAGTCCTATCCACTGAACTTAGTACAAAACCTTGGTCTAACTGGTTAGGATCGATAAAGGGTAGCTTCGGTTAGTTCCACTTAGCCAAATGCACCAGGTCGAAGTCATATCTTCCTAGACATGCATAGACTAAGCTTCCCTAACGTACTATTATCCAAAACTTCACCAGTACCATTTTTCAAGTTAAACTTGAACCCTTTTTAACTAGTCCTAATTACCCTGTCGGGTAGGTTGGTTAGGGTTATCCTGCCGGGTAGATTAGTTTTGGAGGTGTCGGGTAGATTAGTTTTGGAGGTGCCAGCTATTCTGGAGCCTCCCCCTGAATTAATGGCCGTTAATTTAATTTTTAGTTCTAGGTTTATGTCTATTTCTTTTATAATTATATTTTACTTGGTGATAGTTTAAATTTTGGTGAGTTCTAGTATATTTAGATTTTAAATTTTTTTGTTTAGGTTTGTATTCTGGTTTTTTATTTGGTTTATTTGACTTTACGAAATATATTTTATCTTTAGGGATATAATATTGGTTAGGTCCTATTTGCGTGGTCAAACACGCTTTCGGAACCCATACTTTATTTGTTGGTTTGTATTGGGTTATTAATGATTTAAACGTTTTATTTGAGTTTGACTTATATCCGAGTCCGGTTTTATTATAACATGGTTTTTGATTATTTAGGATTAAGTCTAAATTTTTTGATCTGATAGTAAATTTTTCTAACAAATTTTTTAAATTATTAATTTCTAATTTTAATGATGAATTCTCCTCCTCAAGTGTTAGATCTTGAGTTGGTTTATTATTTACAACTTGTTCCTTGAAGATTTGATTTTCCTTGATGAACAATTTGTTTTCATTTTCTAATTTAACTAACTTATTATTTAAGAAAGAAATAATTTTAAAAAACTTTCGGTTCAAGATTAGGAATACCTCTTCGGAACCTTCGGAAACGAGTACGGACTCGTGGCTCGATTCGGGTTCGGGCTCGTCTTCCGACTCAGCTTCGCGGGCCATCAGCGCGAGGTGGTTTTGGTGCTTCTGATCTTCTGCCTCCGATTCGTCCGAGGAGGAGTCGTCCCACGTCGCTTTGAGGGCCTTCTTTTTTGTCGGCTTCGGTTTGTCGATCTTCAGTCTTGGACACTCGTTCTTGTAGTGCCCCTTTTTGTTGCATCCGAAGCATGTCACGTTCCTTGTATCGGCTGGCGAACTGATCCTTTGTAGATCCTTCTTGCTGAAGCTTCTCTTCCTCCTAGTGAACATCTTCCTTACCAGGTTCACCAGGTGTTCTTCATCTTCAGAGCTCTGGTCAGAGTCTTCTTCAGGTTTAGGCTTGTTCTTCTTGGAGGAACCTGCATATAAAGTAATACCTTTCTCGGCTCCAGCGTTAATCTGCTCATGTAACTCCAATTCACAAAACAGTTCATCTAATTTAAGCTTAGTTAAATTCTTAGAAATTTTGTAGGCATCCACTATGGATGCCCACAAACTATTACGTGGAAATGCGTTTAACGCATACCTAATTAGGTCTCTATTGTCCATCTGGTGGCCTATTGCGTGGAGCCCGTTGAGGATTTCCTTGATCCTCGCATGCAGCTGACTCGCTGTTTCTCCTTCCTATATTTTTATATTAAATATTTTATTTAATAATAAATCCCTTTTTGTTACCTTAGCATCGCTAGTTCCTTCGTACAGCTCGATCAGTTTGTCTCACAGTTCTTTAGCGTTCTGGTGCGGTCCTACCTGGTTCAGTTCTTCTCTTGTTAGTCCGTATTTCAAAGTGTTGATTGTTTTGTTCTCCGTCGATGCCTTTTTCTTCATGTCCGGAGTCCACTGTTCCGGATCTAGTGGATTCCCGGAGTTGTCGACTAGAGGTCTGTAGGTTTTTGTGACGGTTAACCATTGGTCGAAGTCTGTCTTGAGGTATACCTCCATTCACTTCTTACAGTACGAGAAATCATCCCCGTTGAAAAGGGGAGGTCGCGCTGTGCTGAAGCCCTTGATCTGCGACATTTTAATCTGCACAAAAAAAATAAATAGAGAGGTTCCAAGACTTGGTCTTGGATTAATAGTGCGGGAAGAATTAAATAAAAATGACTAAATTGGTGTTGCACCAATTTAGATTTAATTACGACGGAAGGAGATTTCCAAAAAGGTAATAATACCAATTTGGAATTTTACGAAAAATCAAAATATGAAAATAGAAAAAAAAAATTTAAAAACAAATCACTCCCTTGTCTGATTGGTGGTTGCACCAAATCAGAGCGGTACCTGCTCTGATACCACTTGTTGGATTGTAATCGTTCGATAGAGGGGGTGAATATCGATTATAAAAATTTTGAGAAGAGTAAGTGCAGCAGAAAAGACAAAGTGAGAACAATGCTAACACAAGAACCAATTTTACTTGGTTCGGAGCCTTTGGCGACTCCTACTCCAAGGCCCGTACACAAGAGTGCTTTCGTTGGGCAATCCATTAGCAATTCGAATATTCGATTATAAACAGTTAAGTACAGGAATGCTAGAAAAATAAATACCGACAATGAAAGATATGGAGCAGAGAAAGAAAACTCATCGAAGATCGCGGCGTTGCAGGAGGACAAGAGAGCAGTTCTTCAGTTATGAGTTGTTGTCTTGAGCTCTGTCTTTGACCCTCCTTATATAGGAGGCTCGGGGCGCCCCGGATCCCTTCCGGGCGCCCTGGTGTAACGTGATAGTCCCAACCAGCGAGCTTCACGTGTTAACGTCGCATCCTGGATAATTTTTGCCTCCGGGCGCCCGGACCACCTTTCTCCAGAAAAAGTTCTTCTCCTGCAAAACAAGGTTAGTCCGAGGCAAATATAATGAATTTCCTGCAAAGCAAAGTTTTAGCACAGTTTATAAGTTTAACATAAAAAGTATGACTTAGATTTCGTCTTTCCGAGACCAGAATCTAGTCATGATCTCGACATAGATATCTGAAATGGATCTAAGCCGGATCGACGCTTAATGTTCCCTTCCCGGAAAAGCGTCCTCACAGTCACTCCCCTCCAGTGATTTACCTTTACTTACCCGCCAGACGTCTGATCAGCCCTTCGACCCATCTGAACTTCTCGCCAACTATCCGGTCAGCCCGTCGACCTAACTGGACTTCGTGCCAAGCGTCCGGTCAACCCGTCGACCCGCTTGGACTTCGTGCCAAGCGTCCGTCAGCCCGTCGACCCACTTGGACTTCGTGCCAAATGTCTGGTCAGCCCGTCGACCCATTTGAAATTCGTGCTAAGCGTCTGGTCAGCCCGTCGACCCGCTTGGACTTCGTGCCAGACATCCGGTCAGCCCGTCGACTTGTCTGGACTTCGCCTGCACACTCGGTCAGAGTGTTAGATAACGACAAACCTAACTTAACCTAATTTGTCATTCATCAAAACCTGAGTTAGACCGTTAGTGCTAACCACACCAACACAAAGCACACTCACAACACTAACGCTAGGATTTACTTGGTATCTACCTTAAGAAGAGGTGACTAATCCAAGGATTCGGCCCTCACACACACATCCACTAAGAAAACTCTCCTTTTCGGTAACTACCGGAGGTGGAGAAATTTCGTACAATCTCCTCACAACAAGATACACTCAAACAAGAAGAAAATACACAAGTATATAAATAAAACTCGTTTCTTACTTGCTCTTGTTGATGTAGAACACCTCGACTCTTGGAAGTGCACCAGCACTTATCCTCAAGAAGCTTAAAGAACTGGCGGAAAGATCGTCAGATAGAATCGTGTGTGTCGGGGAACAAGCACTGTGGAGAAGAAGTTCGCCAACGACTATATACTTCGCACTTCTATGGCTCCCAATCGATTGGGCATGCTCCCAATTGATTGTCACGTCAGATCCCCGTCATACCAGCCGTCCATCGCTCACTACCAGTGCAACGGTCGCATCCCAATCGATCAACTGATCGATTGGGGAAGCTTGAATCGATCAGCCGATCAATTCAGCCTCCCTTGCGTCCACGCGCGAGAAACAACCCCCAATCGATCGGCCGATCGATTGGTGGTGCCCAATTGATCGGCTGATCGATTGGGAAGCATTCTGTTTACGTGATATAAGCTCCCAATCAATCGACTGATCGATTGGGCCAGCCTTCATTCGCGCACAAAGCTAATCGATTGACTGATTGATTGGACTATAGTCCAATCGATTGGTTGATCGATTGACCTCCCTTTGACTTGCTTAAATCAAGTCTAGGATCCCCAATTCCAACATCTGGTCAATCGTGATATGTTGGAACTCCTCGTGCCTAGCATCCAGTCAACCTTGACCTGCTGAGACTTCTTCACCAAGTGTCCGATCAATTGACCCATTTGGACTGTTCCCTTCGTGTCAACTGTCCGGTCACCTTGACCCACTTGGACTTACCGTCTCATGCCAAGTGTCCGGTCCTCCATGACCCACTTGGACTTACACCAGATGTTCAGACACTCTTGACCCATCTAGATTTCCTTGTGTCAAGTATCTGTTGGATCAAAAGCGCTAGAAGGGGGGGTGAATAGCGTTCGTGGTTTTCACACGTTTCGTATTCAGAAATTCAAGAAACGCAGCGGAAAATAAAAACACACACAAGAAGACCAAGATTTACTTAGTTCAGAGCCTAAGGCGACTCCTACTCCAAGGCCCGCGATCGTAGATCGCTTTCGGTGGACAATCACTATCAATCCGTAAATCTTTTACAATTTAAGAGTACACGTGCTGAAGAAAGAAATATAATACCGATAATACAAAAGAATTGAAGAACGAAGTCGTCAGTTGTTGGAGTAGCAGAGCATAGTTGAAGCGTTCGGAGCAGTGTACAAGAGCACAAGTTGTTCTGTTCGAGATGTCTTTGAAGCTGCAGCCCAAGGCTCCTTTTATAGCCTTTACAGATCTGATCCAGATCCTCGAAACCTGGGATCAGGTTTGACCCGAGGCGGATCGGTCGACCGATCCCCGCGTTCGGTCGACCGATCAGACGATCACTTCCTTATCCGATCCGCTCTCTCCGCTTCGATCTGGTCAAGTCTTATTCCCGGTTCGGTCGACTGATAACCAAGTTCGGTCGACTGATAACCAAGTTCGGTCGATCGATCCCTTGTCGAGCCCAATCCACTCGCTGGAAATCTGATCTGCGGCTTGGGGGTTCGGTCGACCGATCCCGGTCAATTCTGACCCTGCACAGAAACTGTTAGAACTATTCTCCTGTAAAACAGAGTTAGAATATAGCAGATAATATATGAGTAAATAACTTGACAGTCTTCGGATTGTCCGGTTCTGACTTCGGATTTCCGATCCGAAACCCTAGGTCGAACCGACGCCTACTGTTCCATCTTCTGGGGAACGCGTCCTCACCTACTCTACTCAGGAGAAGTTACATTTTGCCAGTTCGGTCTTCCAGACCGACTGGACTTTTGTTCGGTGCTCGAATCTTCCGGTCTTCATGTTGGACGCCCTCTCCACGACTCGCTCAGACTTCCACCTGGTTCGCGACACCAGGATTTCCACCTAGGGTTACCGCCCCCTAGGATTTTTGCCAAAGACTTCGACCCGCCAAGACTTTCCGCCTAGGGCTACCATCCCCTAGGACCTAGGGTTACCGCCCCCCTAAGGTTTTCCACTTGCCTAACCGCAGCTAGGACTTTCCTGCAAACTTATTGAGTATATCAGATAACAAGTAACCTTAACTTTGTATTCTTTTATCATTATCAAAACTCGGGTTCGATCGTCGGATGCTTCCCGCACCAACAATCTCCCCTTGTTTTATTATAACAATAAAAGTTCAAAGTTAAGTAAAATAATGCTATAAAGAATTTTCAAAGAACAATACAAGCATGATAATATAAATTAAGTATAGTAAGTGAAAAACTCCCCCTCAATAAAAACTTTAAGTACAAAAAGAACTCCCCCTCGATAAAAGCTCCTCTTAAAATTCTTTTGAATTTTCTTAATTTCATTTGAATTTTCTTATACTCTCCCCCTTTGCCATATATCAAAATTTTTTTATACTCTCCCCCTAAGCTTAAGTGACCATTGGCCTTAGCTAATAAAGATATTTGGTTAACTTAGCCTTAGAAAATATTAAAACACCTAGCTTCTAGCTAAGTGAACAAACAAGAATGTTTATCAAAAATAAGAAAATGATTTTAAGATAATTTGATTTTGAGGAAAAATTTAGCTAAATTTCACTTAGCTTTTTAGAATAAATTTCCTTATAACACTTTTTAACTAAGTAAAAAAGTTTTATTATAAAAAAAAATTTGAAAAATACTTAGCCAAAGTTTGAAAAACTTTTGCAAGAATACTTAGCTTTTTAGAGGAAATTTTTGACCAAGTAAACTAAAATTTTCAAAACTTAATTTTAGAAATAAATTTGGCTAAAGGAAAGTTTTGATTTGAAAAAAAAAATAGATGAGAAAACTTTAAGATAAAAGATGTTTAACAGATCTTAAAAAAAATTGATTTTAAAACTCCTTGATTTAACTAATTTTAGCTAAGGCAACTCTCACAAAAAATATTCAAAGAGTCATATAGTCCAAGCATGAGTAACTTCAATTCCTTAGCCACATGTCTAACCATTAGCAACTAGCTGTTCATCTGGAGGACAACAATTTTCACTTGGTTAGTCAAATTAAGTTAGTGATCCAGTTAGATTTGACTAAGACAGGATTACTTAACTTGATTAATGTATTTTTGGTTTTTAACGCACAGACTTATGTCGATGCACTGACATAAGTATTCTTAAATCCAGGCAGTACCCTATGCATCTCACACCGTTCTAAGTATTTTCAAACACAAGCAAGTTAGTCCTAGTGTGCTTGTGTTCTAAGGGGTAAAATCCTAGGCTAAACCAGATTTTTGAAAAACTAACAAAATTTGGAACTTTGAAAAATATTTTTCCTAAGATTTGAAAGCCAATAAGTTGTGAAAAGTAAAAGATAAGTTCTATTCTACCAAGCACATCCCTATTTATCTTCTAAGTGAACTGAACTCAAGTTCAGGTAAGGGCTTTGTGAATATGTCAGCTAGGTTTGATTTTGACTCAATATAGTTAAGTACAATATCACCCTTAGCTACGTGATCCCTTACAAAGTGGTGCTTTACTTTTATATGTTTAGTCCTTGAGTGGTGAATTGGGTTTTTCATTAGATTAATTGAACTTATATTATCAATTGAAATTTTTATTTTCTGATATTCTAGTTGATAGTCTTTAAGGGTATGCATCATCCATAACAATTGAGATGTGCATTCACCTAGGGCTATATATTCAGCTTCAGTGGTAGATAAAGCAACATTATTTTCTGCTTGACCAACTTACTAGGCACTGACCTAGAAATTGATAGCTACCACTTGTGCTTTTTCTATCTAGCTTGCACCCGGCATAGTCTGAGTAGTCGGTTAGGTCAAGGGTGCAAGATCTAGGGTACCATAGTCCTACATTTAGGGTTCCCTTAATATACCTAAGGATTCTTTTGACAAAGGTTAAGTGAGACTCTTTTGTACAAGATTGGTATCTTGCACACATAGCTACTGCGAAAAGAATGTCTGGTAAGCTCACAGTTAGGTACAGTAGACTCCCTATCACACTTCGATAGTATTTCAAGTCTACTGGTTTACATTCTAAGTCTGAGTCAATTTTAATATTAGTAGTCATTGGTGTATTAATATTTTTTGAGTTTTCCATTCCAAATTTTCTAACTAATTCCTTAGCATATTTAGTTTGATAAATATAACTTCCATCTTTGGTTTGTTTGATTTGTAAACCTAAGAAAAAGTTAAGTTCACCTACCAGACTCATTTCAAATTCATTTTCCATTAGTTTAGTGAATTCTTTTAAAAATTTGAAGTTAGTTGGTCCAAAAATTATATCGTTTACATAAATTTAGGCTATAAAAATGTCTTTTTCTAAAGTTTTTACAAAAAAGGTTGGATCTATTTGACCTTAGTTGAACCCCATTTGATATTAGATAATTGGACAGACGTTCATACCAAGCCCTAGGTGCTTGTTTTAGTCCATATAGGGCCTTTTTTAGTCTAAAGACATGATTTGATTGTTCTAAGTCCTCAAATCCTGGGGGTTGACCTACATATACCTCTTCTTTAATAAATCCGTTTAAAAATTCGGATTTTACATCCATTTGATATAGTTTGAATCTCTTGTGTGCTGCATAGGCCAGCAGCATCCTAATGGATTTAAGTCTGGCTACAGGGGCATAGGTCTCATCATAGTCTAACTCTTCTACTTAATTGAACCCTTTAGCTACTAATCTAGCTTTGTTTCTAACTATTTCGCCTTGATCATTTAATTTGTTTCTAAAAACTCATTTAGTATCAATTATGGTCTTGTTAATGGGTTTCGGCACTAATTCCCATACCTGATTTCTTTCAAATTGGGCCAACTCTTCTTGCATTGCTAAGGTCCAGTCTGGGTCTGGTAGGGCTTGATCTATAGTTTTGGGGTCAATTTTGGAGATAAGGCCTATTTGGCTTAAGTTCCTGTAAAATGACCTAGTTCTGACTCCTAGAGTTGGATCATCCAAAATTTGGTCAAATGGGTGATTGGTGCTTGTTCTTGTTGGTCTTATACTTGGGTTAGTAATTGGTTCATCATATTCATTAAGTTCAGGTTGAATTTCGTCATCATCTTTGTATTTCTTAAGTTAACATTTTCTGTATTATTATTTTCATTTATTATCTTGGGTGGTTTATTTTCTTCATCAAATATTACATTTGTTATTTCTTCAACTTTTAGGGTATTTTTGTTGTAAACTCTATATGCCCTACAGGTTGTTGAGTACCCTAAAAATATTCCTGAGATTTTTTTTGACGAAAATTTCCCTAAGTAGTCTTTAGTGTTTAAAATAAATACTTTGCACCCAAATACTTTTAAATAGTTTAAGTTAGGAATTTTATTATAGTATATTTCGTAGGATGTTTTATTCTGAAATTTGTTAATTAAAATCCTATTTTGTATATAACAGGCTGTATTAATTGCTTCAGCCAGAATTGGTCAGATAATTTGGATTCGTTTAACATGGTCCTAGCGGCTTCTTGTAGGGTTCTGTTTTTACGTTCTAATCGACCATTTTGTTGGGGGGTCCTAGAGCAAGAATATTCATGCTTATACCCATTAAGTTCACAAAATTCAATAAAGTTATGATTTTTAAATTATCCCCCATGGTCACTTCTGATTCTTTTTATTTGAGTGTCTTTTTCATTTTCTATTAATTTACAAAGGATTTTAAATACTTCAAAAGTTTCATCCTTAGTTTTTATAAATTTTACCCAAATAAATCTTGAGTAGTCATCGATTATTATTAGACAATATTGATTTTTGCTTAGTGATTTGGCTCTATGTGAATCAAACAAGTCTAGATGAAAGAGCTCAAGTATTGAAGTTGTTCTGTTTAGGTTGGTTAACTTATGGTTTGACTTGGTTTGTTTACCTTGTTGACAAGCATCACAAATTAAATTTTCAATAAATTTTAATTAAGGGAGACTTCTAACTAGACCGTTTTGACTCATTTTTTAAATGAGTCTAGTATGAGTGTGCCCCAGTCTCCTGTGCCACAACTCAGTTTCCTCTTGTTGTGTTAATAAACACACTAGTGAGAAAGTTGGTAGGTCTATAGTATAAATGTTCTTTTTCCTAATTCCCTTAAGTGTGGTTTTAGGATTTTTAATATTCTTAATTATACATTCAGTTTTTGAAAATGTGACTAAATAATCTGAGTCGCATAATTGGCTAACACTAAGTAAATTGAAACTAAACTGTTCAACCAATAACACTTTTCAAATATAAAAATCAAAATTTAATTGGATATTACCTATTCTGATTACCTTAAGCGTTCCGTTGTTGCCGAATGCAATCAACCTTAGGTTCTTGAGTTTCAGCTTACTAAATTTCAATCTATCTCCAGTCATATGTCTGGAGCATCCACTATCTAATATCCATTGATCCAAATCTTTATGTTCCTACATAAGGTATTTGATTTGGGTCAATTGAATGGATTCAGAAGATAGTTTGATTGAAATCAACTTAATGTTTCATCTCACTCATTCTAAATGATCAAAAATATGGTATCCCTATGGGTGATTGTGAGATGGTATATTAGATTAATTGGGGTTAAGTTAATTAAATTAATTAAGCTGAATTAATTATTTGAATTAAGTTGAATTAATTATTGAGTTGAATTAATTATTAAATTCAATTAAGTTGAATTAATTATTAAGTTGAATTAATTCAATTAAGTTGATTAAGTTGAATTAATTATTTGAATTAAATTGAATTAATTATTGCGTTGAATTAATTATTAAGTTGAATTAAGTTGAATTAATTAGAATTAATTATTAAGTTGAATTAAGTTGAATTAATTACATTTGACTAAGTTCATCCTAGATCCATCTCACCCGATTCTAGGTTATCAAACAGGGAATCTTAGGTAGTTTTGTGAGATGGTTATCTTTAATTTAGATTATTTCTAAGGATTAATTTACATTTAAGCTAAACTTAGATTTTCCAATTGGTTAATTAAATATATATTTCGAAGATTACCTCCCAGGCTGTGGCGAGGTACTAGACCTTCTTGGTTATGGGATCATCCACCACTTCTAGACAAAGCCTTTCAAAGAAAATATATATTTAATCTTCCTTTTGAAACCCCTAGGTTTAACTAACCAAGTGTAAATTACGCCTTAGTCCTTACGCTATCCTAATCTAAACATGCATAATACAAAGAAAATAAATAAATAATCATCAATCAATTTTATCTATTTATTAAGATAGTTTTTCTATTGGCTCCCCCTGGATCATAGCCTCGATATGGTCTATCAAGGTAATGTACTTGATCCTTGGGGACTCAATATTGACCAAGTCCAACTTGATTGACCAAGTTGGACTTAGGTACCCATGCTTAGACTATCTTACTGTTTGGTCTATTCACTAACGTTAAATAGGATCGATATTTCTTTTTAGTTTTAAATCCTAATCCGGATCTGTTGTAAATGGCTCTTTGTTTTCCAAGAATTAGGTCAAGATTCTTAGAGCCCAAAGAAAACTGTTCCAACATTTTCTTCAAGTCCTTGACCTGAGTTTTTAGGCTGGAATTTTCTTCCTCAAGCTTTTGGACTTGAGTTAAGTTTCCAGTCTGAACTTGGTCAGGCAAGGATTCGAAGTTAGTCACTTCTTTAAGGGTTGTTACCTCCTTTAGAAGTGACTTGATCATAATATTTGATTTTGCTAATTTTTGCATTAAATAATTTACTAAATTGTGTAAACGCGGGATACTTACAACGGGGTCAGGCCCTTTGGAAACAGATACGGATTCGTGGCTTCTCTCGGACTCAACTTCCGATTCATCCTCGCTTCCGGATTCGTTGATGTAGTCCCGGGCTGTCATCGCGAGAAAACTCGTCTGTTCGAGTTCTTCGTCGTCAGATTCTTCCGAGGATGACTCGTCCCAGGTCGCCTTCATAGTCTTCTTTTTCCGTTGCTGCTTCTTTGCATCCTTTTGATTTGGGCAGTTGGCTTTGATGTGCCCCTTCTTATTGCAACCGTAGCATGTCACTTTGAATTTTACCTTTGACTTTGGTTGAACCTCCTTGGATTGAATTGCCTTTTTGAGATCCTTCTTGTTGAAGCCTTTCTTTTTCTTGTAGAGTTTTCTTACTAAGTTGACGAGTTCAGTCGTAAGTTCGTCGTCTTCATTGTCTGAGTCAGGTTCTTCTTCTGACTCCGGTTCGATTCTACGCTTCGTTCTCGGTTCGCGCGTTCTGCTACTACCTGCAACTAAAGTTATACCCTTCTCAATCGAGCATGCATTAATCTGCTCATGCAATTCAAATTCAGAGAAGAGTTATCTAATTTAATTGAAGATAAGTCCTTGGATATCTTGTACGCATCTACCATGAATGTCCACAAGGTATTCCTAGGGAAGGCGTTGAGTGCATACCATATTACATCCCTGTTCTCCACTTTCTGTCCTATTGTGTGGAGTCCATTCAGCAGGTCTTGAATTCTATCGTGAAGCTGGCTTGCTGTCTCTTCTTCCTGCATTTTGATATTATATAATTTATTGAAAAGCAGATCTCGCTTACTTACCTTGGTTTCTGATGTACCCTCATGTAGTTCGATTAACTTTTCCCATAACTCTTTTGTACTTAAGAACGACCCTACTCTGTTGCGTTCCTCCTTTGTCAGACCACACTGGAGTATGCAAGTTGCCTTTGCGTTTGCTTCTACTTTCTTTATTAGGGATGCGTCATAGTTCTCGTAAGGTATCGGCTTCCCGGCGCCGTCAATTGGAAGTTCGAGTCCTGTCTTGGTGATCATCCAGACGTCGAACTGGGTTTGCAGGTACGACTCCATTCGCCCTTTCCAATAGCCGAAGTCTTCACCGGAGAAGAGAGAGGGACGGACTGTGCTATAGCCTTCTTGTTGGGCCATTTGAAAACTTGCACACAAAAATAAAAAAAAAACAATCTGTTCCAAGACTGTGTCTTAGATTAGTAGTGCGGGATGTATAATAAAAGGAAAACGAACTCGACTGGTGTTGCACAAACTTCAAGCAAAAATTGATTCGAATGAGAAAATAGATTGGAATATAGCAACTATACTAAATTCCGATCGACTCCGAAAAATTGAAAATATCACGAAAAAGTGCTTGATTGGTGGTTGCACCAAATCGAAGCTATCCACTCTAATACCAATTGTTGGATCGAAAGCGCTAGAGGGGGGTGAATAGTGTTCGTGGCTTTCACACGTTTTGTATTCGAAAATTCAAGTAACGCAACGGAAAATAAAAACACACACAAGAATACCAAGATTTACTTGGTTCGAAGTCTAGGACGACTCCTACTCCAAGGCCCGCGATCGTAGATCGCTTTCGATGGGCAATCACTATCAATCCGTAAATCTTTTACAATTTAAGAGTACACGTGCTGAAGAAAGAAAAATAATACCGACAATACAAAAGAATTGAAGAACGAAGTCGTCAGTTGTCGGAGTAGCAGAGCGTAGTTGAAGCGTTCGGAGAGCGTACAAGAGCACAAGTTGTTCTGTTTGAGATGTCTTTGAAGCTGCAGCCAGAGGCTCCTTTTATAGCCTTTACATATCTGATCCAGATCCTCGAAACCTGGGATCAGGTTTGACCCAAGGCGGATCGGTCGACCGATCCTTACGTTCGGTCGACTGATCAGACGACCTCTTCCTCATTTGATCCGCCTATCCGCTTCGATCTGGTCAAGTCTTATCCCCGGTTCGGTCGACTGATCTCTTGGTCGAGCCCAATCCACTCGTTGAAAATCTGATCTGCGGCTTGGGGGTTCGGTCGACCGATCCAAACGTTCAGTCGTCCAATCCCGGTCAATTCTGACCCTGCACAGAAACTGTTAGAATTGTTCTCCTGCAAAACAGAGTTAGAATATAGCAAATAATATATGAGTAAATAACTTGACAGTCTTCGAACTGTCCGCTTCTAACTTCGGATTTCCGACCAGAAACCATAGGTCGAACCGGCGCCTACTGTTCCCTCTTTCGGGGAACGTGTCCTCACTTACTCCACTCAGGAGATTTACCTTTTGCCAGTTCGGTCCTCCAGACCAACTGGACTTTTGCTCTGCGTCCGATGCTTCCGGTCTTCATGCTGGATATCCGATCCTCGACCCACCCAGACTTCTACCTGGTTCGCGACACCAGGATTTTAACCTAGGGTTACCACCCCCAATGATTTTTACCCGAAGCTCCAACCCGCCAAGACTTTCCGCATAGGGTTACCACCCCCTATGACCAAGAGTTACCACCCCCTAGGGTTTTCCATTTGCCTAACCGCAACTAGGACTTTCCTGAAACACTCAAACGTACACATTAGATAAAAATTAAACTTAACTTTGGATTCCTTTGCCATTATGAAAACTTGGATTCGATCGTCGGATGCTTCCCGCACCAACAATCTCCCCCTTTTTGATTATGGCAATCGAAATTCAAAGTTAAGTAAAAAAAATGTAATAAAGATAAGCATAAATGAGCACATGCATAAATAAAACATAAGCACATTAAAGCTCCCCCTTAATAAAACCTCTCCCTTAACAAAAATTTCTTTAATTTCCTTAGAATTTTCTTATACTCTTCCCCTTTGTCATATATAAAAAAAAAAAAGAGAAAAATGAATATAGAAATAAACACTTAGCTTTTTTAAAATTTAGTTAAGTTAGAAAATTTTGCCATAAGTTTGGAATCACAATTTTTTTTAAAATAAATAAAGTTTGAGAAATAATTTTCAAAGTATTTTATTTTTTTATTTTTATTTTTCAACTGATTTCCAAAGTATTTTCAAATGCTTTTAAAAGATTTTTCAAAGCATATTGAAAGATTTAAATGAAATTTTCAAATAATTTTGAAATTGATTTTAAAATTAATTTTCAAAATATAATTTTTCAAATGATTTTGCAATAATTTTTCAAAGTATTTTGAAATGATTTTCAAATATTTTTTAAATAATTTTTCAAAGTATTGAAATAATTTTTAAAGGATTTTAAAAAGATTCTCAAAGAATTTTTAAAGGTTTTTAAAATGATTTTAAATAATTTTTAAAATATTTTTTTAAATGATTTTTTTAAAAAAATTAAAGTGATATTTTATAAGATTTTTAAAATAATTTTTAAAGGATTTTTAAAGTAACTTTTAAAAGAATTTTTAAAGTGATATTTTATAAAATTTTTAAAATAATTTTTAAAAAAAAATTAAAGTAATTTATAAAAGATTTTTTAAAATGATATTTTATAAGATTTTTATAATATTTTTTAAAAGATTTTTAAAGTAATTTTTCAAAAGATTTTTTTTAAAGTGATATTTTATAAGATTTTTAAAATAATTTTTAAAGGATTTTTAAAGTAATTTTTAAAATAATTTTTAAAAGAAGTTTTAAAGTGATATTTTATAAGATTTTTAAAATAATTTTTAAAAGATTTTTGAAGTAAGTTTTAAAATAATTTAAAAGGTTTTTAAAATGATTTTTAAAGGAGTTTTTTAAAAGACTTTTTTTTTTAAAAAACGATTTTTAAAAGATTTTTAAAAGGTTTTTAAAATAATTTTTAAAGGAGTTTTTTAAAAGATTTTTAAATGAATTTTTTTAAAAGATTTTTAAAAGGTTTTAAAATGAATTTTAAAGGAGTTTTTTTAAAAGATTTTTAAAAGGTTTTAAAATGATTTTTTAAAATAAATTTTAAAATATTTTTTAAGTGATTTTTTAAATAATTTTTAAAATAAGTTTTAGTATATTATTTTTTAAAGAATTTTTTAAATATTTTTTAAAAATATTAATTTTAATTAAGTAAGTTGATTCATTTGATTAAATTGAATTTATTTAATTAACTTAAATTTATTTGAAAATTAATACTATTGATTCAACCTAGATTCATCTCACCCAATTCTAAGTTATCAATCAAGTAATATTAAGTAATTTTGTGAGATGGTTATCTTTAATTTAGGTTATGTGTAAGGATTAATTTACATTTGAGTTAAACTTAGGTTTTTAAACTAATCAATTAAATATACATTTCAAAGATTGGTTCCCAGTCAGTGACGAGGCACTTGGTTTTCTTGGATATGGGAACATCCACCACTTTCTAGACAGAATCGCTCAAAGAAATTACATATTTAATTTTCTTTTTAAAACCCCTAGGTTTAGCTAACAAGTGTAAATTACACCTAGGTCCTTGAACTATCTAAACATGCATATAAAAAACAAATAAATAAACAAACATCAATCACTTCTATCTATTGATAAAGATGGTCTTTCTATTGGCTCCCCATGGATCATAACTTCGATATGGTCTATCAAGGTAATGGATCTGATCCTTGGGAACCCAATATTGTCCAAGTCCAACTTGATTAACCAAGTTTGACCTGGGGACTCATGCTTGAATTATGTTTCTATTATTTCTATTAACTAAGGATAGATATGATTGATATATATTTACTTTTGGTTTTGAATCCAAGTCTGGACTTGTTGTAAACGGCTCGCTGTTTTCCAAGAATCAGATCCAAATTCTTGGAACCCATGGTGAACCGTTCCAACGTGTCTTTGAGTTCTTCCTCAAGTTGTTCGACTTGAGTTGAGTTTCCAATTTGAACTGGTTCAGTTAAAGAACTCAAGTCAGACGCTTCCTTAAGGGTTGCTACCTCCTTTTGGAGTGACTTGACCCGAACGTTGGATTTAGCCAACTTTTTTAACAAGTAAGGTACTAATTCTTGCAATTCATCTAAATGAATTTCGACGAGTAGGGCATTTACAGTGGGGTTCGGTCCTTCGGAAACGGATGCGGATCCGTGGCTTCGCTTGGACTCGGTTTCTAACTCACTCTCAGTTTCTGAATCGATTTTGACAATGTTTGCTTGCACTGGTAACGCGAGGAAGCTCGTCGGTTCTTCTTCATCAGTCTCGGATTCATCTGATGACTCGGACCAAGTTGCCTTCAACACCTTCCTTTTTTTCTTCTTGTTTGGACAATCTGGCTTGTAGTGCCCCTTCTGGTTATAGCCGTAGCAGGTGACTCCAGTCTTGTCCTTCGTCTTCGTTTGAGTCACCTTTTTCAGCTTGCATATCTTCTGTACGAGCTTTACCAGTTTGGAAATAGCCTCGTCATCGTCTTCTGCGTCTGATTCGTCTTTGGACTCGGGTTTGGTTTTGCGATTTACTTTAGCTTCTTGGGTTCTGCTTGTACCTGCAATTAAGGCAATACCCTTCTCGACCGAGCGTGCATTAGTCTGCTCATGCAATTCCAATTCAGAAAAAAGTTGATCTAATTTTATTGACGAGAGATCCTTGGATACCTTGTACACATCTACCATGGGTGCCCACAAGGTATTCCTCGGAAAAGCGTTGAGTGCATACCTTATAACGTCCCTGTTCTCCACCCTTTGGTCGATCGCATGAAGCCCGTTGACTAGATCTTGTATCCGGGCGTGGAGTTGGGTAACCGTCTCACCTTCCTGCAATTTAATATTATACAATTTATT
Organism: Zingiber officinale; assembly: GCF_018446385.1. NCBI lineage: Eukaryota > Viridiplantae > Streptophyta > Magnoliopsida > Zingiberales > Zingiberaceae > Zingiber > Zingiber officinale. The sequence goes on along the minus strand of NC_056000.1, from coordinate 128,291,689 downwards.
CAAAATTAAATCATGTTTACTTACTTTAGCGTCGGAAGTGCCCTCGTGCAGGTCTATCAGCTTCTCCCATAGCTCTTTGGCGCTTGAGAAGGGTCTAACTCTGTTGAGTTCTTCTTTTGTAAGTCCGCATTGTAGTGTGCAGGTTGCTTTGGCATCGGCTTCAACCTTCTTTTTTATACTAGCGTCCCAGTTGATGCATGAGACTAGTTCTCCCGCGCCGTCACGTGGAAGTTCGAGATCGGTCTGGATAATAATCCACATCTCGACTTGCGTCTTGAGGTGGTATTCCATCCGGTTCTTCCAATAGCCAAAGTCGTCTCCAGTGAAAAGCGAGGGTCGGGCTGTACTGAAGCCTTCTTAAAGAGCCATGAAAACAGAATCTTGCACACAAAGAAAAACAATGGAAAAGAATGTCCCAGGACTTAATCCAGAATTAGTAGTGCGGGAAAAGGATAGAAATGAAAATTCACGAATTTTGAGAAAAAATAATAAAATATTATTAAAATAATATTAAAAATATTACCACAAATTTTTGAAAACACAGTATTTTGCTAATACGGACCAGTAGTGAAAAGATAACAGTGAATTTTTCAAAATTAATTTTGGAGGGAAAAAAAATGAAAGGCGTAAGGTTTTATTTTTATCCTAAACGAACGAAAAGCGACGAAAAAATGCTCGAACGGTAGTTGTACCAATTCAGAACAACCCCGCTCTGATACCAATTGTTGGATCGAGAAGCGCTAGAGGAGAGGGTGAATAGCGCTCGTGACTTTCTTGAACGATTTAGAAACAGAGTCTGAATACGCAGCGGAATTAAGTAAAGACAAAGAACACACGCAAACACAGGTTGTTTACTTAGTTCGGAGCCTGTGGTGACTCCAACTCCAAAGCCCGCAATCGTTGATCACTTTCTGTGGGCAACACCTATAAGTTCGAACAATGGTTATAGAATTATTACAATCTATTTAAACTGAAAGAGTATATCGACAGCAAGAATGAGCAATTTCGAAGCTTCGGGTCGTCAGGATCTCGTTGCAGCACTTCGGGATCGTCTCGTTAGCAGCTTGTAGCAGAAAGATCACTTGGAAGAAGATATCTTTAGCTGTTGGTCGAGACTCTCTTATATAGGGTGTTCAAGGCGCCTTCATCAAGCTCCAAGGCGCCTCCAACCCAAAAATTTGATCCTGATTCAGCCATTGTCGATGAGGCCTGGTTGCTGTTCATTATCCATTTGAAGGCGCTTTCAATGCCGCTCCAAGGCGCCTTCATTGCCCATGAAGGCGCCTCCAACTCTCGCACGCAGCCAACTTCAGCCTTGCACCCGAGGCGCCTCCAAGCTCCATGGAGGTGCCTCGGACACTGTTCATCCGAGGTGTGAGTTGCTTCTTTGTTCCTGCGAAATGTGTTAGTCCCAAACACATACCCTGCAAAACAAAGTTAGCACAGAATAGGTATACTAAATGAAATATCGACAGTCAATGGACTGTCCGAGTCTGACTTCGGATCTTCAACCGGAAACCCTAGGCCGACTCGACGTCTACTGTTCCCTCTACGGGAAACGCGTCCTCACCTACTCCACTCAAGAGATTTACCTTTTGCCAGTTCGGTCCTTCAGACCGACTGGACTTTTACTCTGCGTCCGATGCTTCCGGTCTTCATGCTGGATGTCCGGTCCTCGACCCACCCAGACTTCTACCTGGTTTGCGACACCAGGATTTTAACCTAGGGTTACCGCCCCCAATGATTTTTACCCGAAGCTCCAACCCGCCAAGACTTTTCGCATAAGGTTACCATCCCCTATGACCTAGGGTTACCACCCCCTAGGGTTTTCCATTTGCCTAACCGCAGCTAGGACTTTCCTGAAACACTCAAACGTACACATTAGATAACAATTAAACTTAACTTTGGATCCCTTTACCATTATCAAAACTTGGGTTCGATCGTCAGATGCTTCCCGCACCAACAATCTCCCCCTTTTTGATTATGGCAACCGAAATTCAAAGTTAAGTAAAAATAATGCAATAAAGATAAACATAAGTGAGCACAAGCATAAATAAAACATAAGCACATTAAAGCTCCCCCTTAATAAGCACTTTTAATTGTCGTGATGCATATGCAATGACTCGATCGCGCTGCATAAGAACCACTCCCAAACCTAGCTTTTAGCTTTGAAGCATCCGTATATAACACATATTCTCCCTGTCCTGATGGCATGGCTAAAACTGGCAGCGTGGTAAGTGCTTGCTTCAACCGCTCAAAACTATCTTGACAATCAACTCCCCGTGTAAACTTGGCATTCTTCTTCGTCAGAGCAGTCAAGGGCACTGCAATGGAAGAAAAACCCTTAATGAATTTCCGATAGTAGCCCGCCAACCTAAGGAAACTACGTATCTCAGTTGTATTTTTAGGCACTGCTTTAACTGCCTCAACTTTAGCAGGATCTGCTTCCACCCCATCCTTTGAAATAACGTGACTCAGGAATGCCACCTTCTCTAACCAGAACTCGTACTTGCTAAACTTTGCAAATAATTTTCGGTCATGCAATATCTGCAAAGTTGTCCTCAAGTGTTGACTAAGCTCCTCCCTGCTCCTCGAATAGATCAAAATGTCATCCATGAATATAATAATGAACTAATCAAGATATGGTTGAAACACGCGATTCATGAGATCCATGAAGATTGCCGAGGCATTTGTCACTCCGAATGGCATCACCCTAAACTCATAATGTCCATATCGAGTCCTGAAAGCCATCTTATGCACGTCAATTTCTTTTACCCTCAACTGATGGTACCTTGATTGGAGATCTATCTTCGAGAATATCGACGCCCCTTGCAACTGATCAAATAAATCTTCGATCCTGGGCAAAGAATACTTGTTCTTCATTGTCACTCTATTCAATTCTCGATAATCGATACAGAGCCTCATATTTTTATCTTTTTTCTTCACGAATAGTACCGATGCGCCCCATGGCGAAAAGCTTGGGCGAATGAATCCTTTATCTAGTAGTTCTTGAATCTGCTCCTTTAGTTCTTTCATTTCTGCCGGAGCGAGACGATACAATGCCTTAAAGATTAGCACCGTAACCGACATCAGCTCGATGGAAAACTCCACCTCCCTTTCCAGAGGAATGCAGAGACATCCTCAGGAAATACGCTAGGAAATTCTCGCATGACTTCGACGTCCTCCATCTTCTGGTTGACTGCATCTGGCATCGAAACGACATTGGCTAGAAATCCTTGGCAGCCCCTCCTCATAAGCTACCTAAAAAATGAACGACTCGTCGTGGGATGGTCGAACGGATATCGACCTTTGTCGGAAATCGATCGAAGCTCCATTCTGTGATAACCAATCCATTCCCAGAATAATATCGAACTCAGGCATTGGCAACACTATGAGGTCCGCCTGAATCACATGCTCCTGTAGTCTATGCTCCGTGTCTTTTGCCATCTTGGTGGATAACATCTGCTCGCCAGAGGGTCCGGTGACTCTGAATCCATTCCCCATGTCCCTCGGTAAGATCCCTAGTCGCTTTACGAAGGTCTCCGATATTAATGAGTGTGTAGCTCCCGAATCTAGCAAGGCGTATGTAGTTACACCCGCGATAGATATCCTACCTGTGACAACCATACCATTATATCCATTTAAGCTTACAATTCCCGAAAACCCATTACCCCTTTTAAAAGTTTCGAATACTTCCATTTATGTTTGGTACCCTATATCTCTTGTCTTGAGACATGCAATTCTAATCACCCATGCTTAACATTTACACACTAGGCAATAAGTACATGAAATTAGTCGAGTTACCTGTAACAAGCGTAGTGTCTGACTCCGCTTCCTTGGCATGCATCACAAAGACCCGTCCTGCCATAGGTTCTTGCAGTTTTAGACATTCCTTAGCTTTGTGTCCATCCCCTCCGCATTTAAAGCACTTGTAGGTACCCCACAGACATTGACCGTAGTGTTGGCGATTACACTCCCAGCACAATGATTTTTCCTCTGTCTTTGAGGTAGTTGCTCCCTGTGATTGTTGCTTTGTGCTCCCTTGAGGCTTCAATCGTCCCTGTCCTTTCTGAGGTCCAGTGTATAACTTATTATGTTGTTGTTGTTGTTGTGGAGGGGGTCTCTTCCTCTGCACCTCCCATTCGATGCCCTTTAAAGATTGCTCAGCTCTATAAGCTCTAGTGACAACATCTTTATATTCAATTGAATCAGCCAACAGAACGCCCCGACGGATGGTAGGCCTGAGACCATCCAAAAAGTGCCTCAATTTTTCATTAGCATCATTTGCGATTAAGGGCACAAAATGACATCCTCTATCAAACTTCTTGACAAACTCATCAACAACATGCAGGTCTCCCTGCCAGAGACTCATAAACTCCCTCTTCAATCTCGATCTCACGTTAGCGGTGAAGTATTTTTCGTAGAAGATCCTCTTGAACTCCTCCCAGGTCAGGATATCCTGATTAACCCCCTTTTCAGCTCCCTCCCACCATAGAGAAGCATCATCCTTCAGCAGATATATAGCACATCGGACTCTGTCTTTGTCAGCCATATCCATGTATCGGAATATCACCTCTAAGGATCGGATCCACCCCTCAGCTACAAAGGGATCGGTAGTGCCAACGAAATCCTTAGGGTCCATCCTCCTGAATTGCACATACACATCTTCCTGTCGCCCCCTATGGGCATTACCGGTATGCTGCTCCAAGAGTCGAGTCATTCCTTCCAGTATACGAGTAGTAGCATCTGGTAGCGGAGATGGGGGATCGGGCGCCGCATGTCTCTCCTCCTCACGTTCTCCCCCATCACGACCATTCTCCCTACGCCTTTGATAGACTCGTCTTGGCGGCATACCTGTACATATCATCCTATTCATAACCATTGTGCACCTATTTAAAATATTTAACCGCCTAACTTTTATATCATGAAAGCATATAATCCAGCATATATATTTTAAAATGGTAATAACTCACAGACTTGAGGCTCGGCTCGTGAACCTCCCAGAACTGGCAGTACGCATCCCTTACAAGATCCTTACTCTGATACCAACTGAAACGACCCAATTTTTTTTTAAACATATCCAATAAAAATAAGAAATATTGTTTGCAATTAATAAACCATACTCCTACACTTAAATCCATTACAGGTACCATGAAAAAAAAAGTTCCTAAACTTAGACAACCATCTTAGAACAACTATACTCGATACTACTTTATTCTTTCTTCATCATAATCACTGTTTATTCATTCTTAATGCGGAATTATAAGGTCCTTGGGAATGTACTGTCCAGCCCAGTCCGATCAAGAGTCCGAGCCTCCAACATCGTCAGTTCTTTCACCTACCACAAAATCAAACCTCGTGAGTCTAACTCAGCACCTCAAAACCGCAATAGCGTAAATTCCATATACCATCGCATGCATCCCTAAATCTTCCCTTACTTGATATTTCTTGTCGAAGTGCAAGTAAATTAATCAAAGAGAAAGAAGAATAATAAATAAAGGCATCTACTATGGAGCATCAGCTTTTAATACAACAATTCACGTATACTTTAAAAAAAATCATCCTATTATGCAACATTATCTGTTTTTTCATTATATATCCTTCATCCTTTATTCGATTGATCAATCTGTATAATCATGATACCAAGTGGCGGAGCATCAGCAACTCTCGTCAGTGAGTCGTGGCCATATATGAAAATCTGGTATTGGGATCCCTCTGGGTCTTGTCCCGTAAACGAGATCCCTCTGGAGCCTTGGCCCTCACAGAATTACCATTAGTCCTCATCATTATTGTTGTTGTTTTTTTTTCATCATTAAACAAGCATACATACCATTCAATTAATTCAAGCTCACATAGGCATGTATATTGTAACTACATGAGCCCGTTAAGCATGACTATCATTAACTAGATAAAACTAAATGAACATGAATTATCATTTACTACCCAACTTAGCTAAACATTCATTCCATCACTTGCATGAGTTCGGTAAGCATGAATATCATTAATTAAATAAAGCTAAATAAACATGACTATCATTTACTACATAAAAGTAATTAAATATTCATACCAGAGCGTAATCCTAACATATGCATATAAAGATGTGCATATAACTACAATAGTGCAAACACGATCTTTGAATCCTAAGAAATCCCTGGAAGTACATCAACCCAAACCACCCTAAGTTCCATTTTCCTAAAACTCGTTCTCCAAATTCCAGCATCGCAAGGGAAACAAATCCATCACTAAATTAAATCCAAAACATCGTATCCAAAACTGTCCTTAATTCCAGCGTCACAAACAAACCATCACAACTTAAGAATGAACTCAACATTTCCAAAACTATCCTGAAATACCAGCAACACAAGAAACCCAACTCAACTTCGAAATCAGCTCGACATAGCCAAAACCATCCCGAAATTCCAGTAAACACAAGAAAACCAACACAGTCTCAAAATCAATTCGTCATACCCAAAATTGTTCCGAAATTCCAGCAACACAAGAAAACTAGCACAGCCTCAAAATCAATTCGACAAACCCAACACTGTTCCAAAATTCTAGCAACACAAGAAAACCAGCACAGCTTCAAAATCAATTCGACATACCCAACACTGTTCCGAAATTCCAGCAACACAAGAAAAACCATCACAGCTTCACTCACCCACAAAATAACCCAACTTCCAGGTTACATGAAGGAGCAAATAAGAACATCATCTATCCACAATCTGTCCAGGAATATTCGGCAGAAATAAAGAAAAAACACAAAACGCTTCATCAATCAAAACTTGGTCCACCAAAACTCAGTCCAAAATCTCGGAATCAATAATAAGGAGCACTACATCTTCATTTCATAGTCTAATTCCATTAACAATCTATCCATTAATCCAGAAGCAATATGATAGAGCGAAAGCATCTCCCAACAACCTTAATCTATCGACAATCTGTCCTAAACTTCCGGAAGTAGTAGGAAGATGCAAAACATCATAAATCCCTACCTAAATCATCAAATCTCGATCTCTCCAGTAAATAAAAAAACAATAGAAATTTCAATCGCATCAGGAAAATTCTCTTGAAGGACAATGCAAGAAACCCAAAGGAACCGGTTATTCCATGAATCAAAATCTAACAAGGAGGCATAATAAATCACAGAATCCGATCACCATCTCTCGGATCCAAAGCGAAACAAGGAAAACGAGCAGAAATCCCTTGCGCCGAACAGTCAACTTTCGGACCTTGCACCAGTCATCCAAAGGAAACCCTAACCCCATACCTATAAAGGAAGCAGTACTTGCTGCTCTTAACCTGCAAATTCCTCTCCAAAAACCTGCTGTGGATGACCTAGAAATCCCTCAAAATCTGCTGCATCTACAGGCTCCAAAGAGTCGAAAGAAATTCTGAGGAAAAAGAAAAAAAATTGCTGCGAAATAGACCAAAACGAGTGGAAAGGAAAGGGTTTTAAGAGGTGCATTGGTGCTCGGAGACTTGGTGTTGGCTTGTTCTTCCCTCCAAGGTCGAAGTCCCCTCTCCCTTCCTTGCTGCCGCCGAGACTCCTTCCTTCCCTTTCTTGCGACGTTTTTTTTTCCTGCCGCCCCACCTTCTTATAACAACTAAATCCTAAGGTTTTAATCCATGCATTAGGTTGAGTCCATGAGTCCATTAATTGCTAAATAACTATTTACCCTCCTTACTTTCATAATTTTTTCAAGAAAAGTTTATTATCATTCCCCCTTGAATTTCCCCTCTTTTCAAAAAAAAAAAAAAAAAAAAAAACAGACCTTACAAACACACTCCACTTGAGCTTCATAGTAGATACTCAATCCAATATATGAGGCTTTCATTTATGAAATGAGCAATCTCAGGCACTCATGCTTTAGTGAAGTGGTGTCATTTGCACTGAGCATTTACGAGGGAAATCATAGTGGAGTATTCAATCAAGTGGATTTTTTCTTATTTTGAAGTTTAAAGGTTTTTATCCATAGAAATTTATAATTACTTTTCTAATCTATTTTTCCATTTTTAAATTATACAAAATAATTTTATTTTAGATTTATATAATTTTTAAAATTTAAATTGTAGAACTGAGATCTAAAAGTTGAGTGTACAAAATATAAGGGTTATGCAATCCATTTGCTCAGAAAATCTGGAATTTATGGGCATTTAAATTACACAACAAATTTATGTTGCATGCTCAAGTCTTGGGTGTTCTTTTTGCCACCAAGATTTTTTTTTTTAAAGGAGCCTGGTGCAATGGTAAAGTTGCTACCGTGTGATCTGGAGGTCATGTGTTCGAGTCTCGAAAACAACTTTTGCAAGGTAGGATAAGGTTGTGTATAATAAACCCTTCCCCAGACCAGTATTGACGGGAGTTTCGTGTACCAAGCTGTCCTTTTTTAACTAAAATTTTTTTAAAAAATCTTATAAAATAATCTAAATAAACATTTTAACTTTCAAACTATCAAAATATATTTTAAAAAAAGCTTTCCCTTTTTTTGGTTCTATGTAATTTTTATATTCCTAGTTTTTTTAACGGTAAAGTTGCTGACATGCCACCTTGAGGTCATGGGTGCGAATCACGGAAATAACCTCTTGCAAAATGTAAGGTAAGACTACATACAATAGGTCCAATATAGTTCGACCTTTTCTTGGGACCTACATTAGTGGGAGTTTTGTACATCAGACTGTCTTTTTTTTTTTAGTTTTGTCAATATTGAAAATAAAGATTGGGCAGGTCAGGTGTTCCCCCAACTAAAGTCTATGCTCGAGCTGGGTTGTAGTCCTGACTTGCTGGCCAGTAGTACACAACATTGATAAGTTGGGTCAGACTTAATCTGGCATGGTGTTTGGAGTCCTGACTTCTGTTATTATTATTAAAAAACAAACTTCCCATATAAGAGTAACTTTGCTTGGATCCCTCTTCTCGTGTTTTTTTTTTTAAAAACATATGGCACCTAACATTCATTTCAAAATTTCAAAAATAAATAAATAAAAGTAACAATGATAATGCTTTCAGAAGAATAACAACAATAAAAGAAAACCCTAAAAACTTTCTAAGCAATTTTGGGGGCTTGTATTATCTTGTATGGATCAACCTAGTATGTTTTTCTTGCAAAAAGGATGTGTCTGGATATTTAAATTAGTTTCCTTGACTATTCCTTATTGGTCAATTTTTCCTTGATTTTTAAGTGAATGCTTGATGCTTCTCCTTACAGGTAGATAAGGGCATAAGTCCTGAAATTGTGCGTGCTGTGCTCTCAGAGCGTGCTAATTGGCCTTGTCTAGCTGCCAGGTCAGCTATTGAAGTAAGTGATACTTGGTAACCATTTTTTTCCTATTAACATTGTTTTTACATTTTCTTCTTCTTGTCATGCATATTCTTAAGAAATGCTTATGTCTGTTTTCTTTTGGATGTTCTAGAGTTATGATTCTAGGTATTATGCTTTATGAGGTACTTATTTAGGTGTATTTGTTAAAAAGTTGCATACCATAATTGTTATATATAGTCCAAACGATTTCATCTCTTATATAGTTAGTTCTGGATAACTTTCGTTTACCAAGTCCCTAGAGGCTTCGCATGAAAATGGATAGAATGATTTATATATTGAGTTAGTTTTGGATTAGTTTGCTTTACCAAGTTTCATCTCTTATATTTGTTAAATACAGGATGCCATGTGTATTTGGTGAAAGAAACTTTCTTCAGATAAAATTTTTGATTGCTTAAATTTTCACCATTCATAGTTACTACTATTTTAAGCTCTAACTTGTTTATCTTTCTTTATTCTTCTGTTTCAATGCATCATACTTATTTTTTTTCTTTGTTTCTTTTTTGTTGGTTCTATTCACATTTTATCTCCGCATATCACTTCATGAATTTGTTGAAACTGGTTTAAGTTTCATTGTTTTATTATTTTAACATTAAAAGTAATTTATTTTATTTGTATTTTGTAATGCTAAAAATTGTCATGACCTTGGTGCATGCTTCCACATATTAGGAGATAGCCTTCTCGGTGACAATTCTAGATAACCAATGTCCACATATTATCTCCACAAATGCATGTTGTTGACCGCTAATAGTTGATGCCTCTCTGTTTCTTGTTGGGCTATTTTGCTTTGCCCAAATTTTGAGTCTTTTTTTTTTGGGAATTCTTTTAACTTTTAGTGAACCATTCACTAGGCTAACTGTATCCTTAGAAACCAAATCCTACCTAGTTATTGCTTTGGTAAACCAAAGAGCGAACTTTGTCATGCACAAATCTTGATCAGGTAATCATGGTTTAATATATTGTTTCATTTTAGTTGTCATTGCTGAAATTTAGTACTTTCTTTGTACTGTTTATTGTTGTAAATAGTTGTTGTTATTATTATTCTATTTTCCATTATTCAACATAAATCGTATGTTTAGGTAGACCAACACTTCAGTACTTGAGATCATGGTTACAAATGTCATTTCGTGCCACCTGGTACGAATGATTTTTACCATTCCGTCGGGCGGTCGAAACTGACATGGGAGGCGTCCCCATCTCGGCGGTGCCGGAGGAGACGCGGGACGCCTCCGGCGACATCCCGCGACGCGTTCTGCAGCGCCGAAGGCGTCGCGCACGACGGCGTCTGCGGTGCCGGAAGCATCCGGCAGGGTCGTCGGACGCTTCCGGTGCCACCATAAGCCCCTCGCGGGATCGCCCGCGACCATCGTGGCGCGATCTCGCGTACTGCGCGTTTTTTCTGTTTTTAATAATTATTTATTTTATTTTATTAATTTAAAGAATTCCCAAGGAATATGTGTGATATTGAAGAGGCTTTTATAAACTCTAATTAAATTATCCTAATAAAATAAATAAAAAATATATTTAAAATTAAAATAAATTAAATAAATTTTATTAATTAATATTCATAAAAAATAATATTTTAATTTTCATTTAAAAATTTTAAAATATATATAATAATTCTTATTTATATTCTAATATATTTTTTATTATTTTAAATTTCATTTAAATTTTTTAAAAAAAATTTAAAAATTCTAAAATTTTTTTAAAAAAAATCTAATAAATTATATTTATAATCTGATATTTTTTTTTATTTTTTAAATTTTTTTTACTTGATAGTTTTTATTATTTAAAATATATATTATTTAATTAATAATTAATTAAATGAATAAATAGTTAATTTATATAATTATTATTAATATAAAGTAATATCTTGTATTATTATTATTAATATTATTATTATAATAGATACTTCCATTTTAATTTGAATTATTAATATATCAATTCTATTTAAATAAAATTATTTTTAATTATTTTTTCTAACTATATTAAATTATTTAATAATTGAGAACTTATAATAAATCAATATACAACTTATTTTTATATACACAATAAACATATTTATCTTATAATTACTATAGATAAATAAAAAATATCGAAACTGTATCGACACGGCACCGAAATCGTATCGTTACGATCTGAAACCGAAATCTCGACACGAATCAAAATTTTAAATCTTGAGATAGTCAGTACACTGATTCCATCATTCTACACACACTGATTCCATCATTCTTCACACGGGTCAAAATTTTCTTTACTTTTGTGTCTGGTTCCTTAATATGTATCTATTGCATACGGCTGATATTTTTTTAACTTCAATTTCATTGTACTACTACTCATTCCTGACAGGAGGATGAGAAAATAAAGAATAACAGATTAGCAATTCTCAAAAGAATTGCAGAACTACCAAACGGAATTGCAGATCTCTCGGTTTTGCCTGGGTTTTAAATGGCACCATATTTGACCATCGCATAACATGAGATTCCTAGCTCAGAAGAAGCGTTTATTATTTATCTCGGCGTGTTCTTGGTAACTGCCCTCAAATTTTGTCATGCATAGGTCTCAGCAATTAGTCACCATCTAATTGTCATTGTAATGAACATTTTATTAAGTAATGTATAAACTAATAAATGATACTTGTTTTGCTTTATTTTTTTCCCACTTCTCATCAAGATGAATGTTGATTTCAAATCTAGGATTTTTTTAAAGAGAATTTCAAAATTTTGAATATTTATTATATATTAAATATTGTTAAGCTATGAAACAAGATATAAACGCTTGGACGTCTAAAAGGCACACCAAAATGGTTTGTTAAATCAAGGTTTTTTAGTGCTAAAGTTCAAATAAAGTCACGTAAATTGCAAAATAAATTCTCATCCGAATTGGTCTAATTCAAATCGCTGTCATCTCGAGAGCCAATATCTATACTCCGAATTTTTTTAGTGCACGTTGATCATAAATCGTTGACACGGTTAATCTTTTTATCAAATCTGAAAGGTATGCGTTATAGTTGATCTATTATGAAATCCATACACTATTATAAGATTTGGCACCTCCAACAAAAATACACAATATATGTAAGCATATAATGATTAAATCAGATTTACGCAATGATATTAGATAAATGAAGTTATAGTATTCATTTCATTTTTTGGGGGGGATTGTACCAGTCCAAACGATCTAATACCATATGGATTAAATCATTACGAGTTTAAATTCATTTGGGTAATTGGAAGGAAAAAAAAAATCAAAAGGCCGTCTTTATGATTGGAATCGACAAAATGTGTTCCATTTTTTATTTAAAGGACACCCCACTTTTATATATAATTATTTAATTATCCTCAATTATATTATTCTCTCTCTCGTCTGTATTCCCTATTTAAATCTTGAACTTGGGACGCATTGTATTAGCTATGAACATGTAGTTGATACACAATTGTAATAGATATGATGTGTCATAATTTTTGACTCAGATTGAATCACAGGATGTACAAATAAATTAAATCAAAATTTGTTTAGAGATTTATATTTGTTATTAGGTGTAACTTGTAATAATTCAGTTTTAAATCCAAAAAAATCATTTAAAGTCTTTTTAGAGGCTCCCAATAATTTTTAATCTTTTTTATTAAGATTATTTCCTGTGTTGTATCAATCATAGTTACTATAACTACAAGCTATAACTGTTTTACCAGTTACGAAATCGTAATTGTTATAACTACAAGTTACAACTATTGTAGCTATAATAGCTACGAAATCGTAATTGCTACAATGCATCAGATTGATTCAGGATTTAAATTAAAAATATAGGCGGGATACTAATAGGAACAATATTAGATGATAATTATATCATTTTACATAGGATGATGTATCTTTTTTTATAAAAAAAATCAAAGTGACGATGAATTGGAAAAAAGAGAGCGTCTTCTTGATTTTTGTAAAAAAAAAAAATGATAATCAAGGATTAATCAGTTCCAAATGATGGATACATGAATTATCAAAATAAAAAAATAATGAGCTGGTCCATGTGTCAAATTATCTCATCCATTCGGTCATATTATGATATCTAAAACAAATTTAATAAGTAAGTTTTTTAATCCAGATATCTAATACTTCAAATTAGTTAATCATGAAGATGATTGATCCGATCTTATAAAATTTTTTCATCAACTATCAAAATACATTAAGAGTGCTTGCAAAAGACTCATCCACATAACAAATATTTTTAGAATTATTATTTTATTGGAAAAAAATCCCTACAACTACAGTTAAAATTTAACTCTTAAATATTTAATTAATGGCTTAAAAAGGTCTCACAGATACCGCTGCCCCCATTACCCTTATCAAAATATATCTCTACCTACCTTTTTAGATGCCCAATTATCTGGTGACAGAACATTATATATTTATTTATTTATTTTGAAAATGGAGGCCTATCGGAAAAGCCCCAAATGATTTCTTAGTTAAATTTACGAAAGATAATGTGATAAAATTATTTTATAAAATAATATGTCGCAGATGGTTAAACGCTTGCAAATACTCTGATAAACCTACAAATAAAAAAAAAATATGTAGGGTCAAAGTCATTCGTAGTCCTTCAGTTACATCAAAATTATTTCCACGTTGTTTCCTGACCTTTGTTGCTTATTTTATTTTTATTTTTTGTTGCCATAAATTGACGATCACACGTTGTTCTTTAGTAAAGGCGAAAGCACCTTCAGCGTCTGCTTTTTCTACTGTTGCATCAAAGTTACTTTTAGGATTAATCTTTGTTAATTATGTTTTATTATAATTATCGATTTGATATATACTTTAATACTTCTCGATTTAAATTAATTACTCAAGTCAAATATTTATTTTAATACGCTTAGAAATTAACATTCTATATCATGTGGCACTCATTATGAATAGGACATGTCTTTGTCTGGTTTTACAAACCCATCAGTCATGTGGCTCTAGTAGAGTCAAGGTCTCCTTAGATTTAATGCTTTCTTTAGTCAAAGTCTTGGTGCACCGTAATTCCAATCGAAGATTATTTTTAATGTGAATAAGAATATGAACTAAAATATTATAAAATAATAATAAATATAAATGTGAATATTATTTTTAAAAAATAATATTTAATTAGTTGAATATTTTCTATTATAATAAATTAATTTTTTTTATCTTTCGAGAAAAATAAAAGAAAAAAATTAGATGGGAAAGAAAGTTGAATGTGAGAGAAAAATATAATGAGAGAAAATGTGATGGGAATGAATGAAAAATAAAGTGTGATGAGAGAAAATAAGAAAAGAAAATGTGATATTAGAGTAAGGTGAGAGAGGATGAAGAGAGGGAAAGTGTGATGAGGGAGAATGAAGAAAGAGAAAGTGTGATGAAAAAAATGAGGAGAGAATGTGTGATGAGAGAGAAAGCATGATGAGAGATGATGAGGAGAGAAAAAATATAATAAGAGAGAGTGTGATGAGAGAGGTTGAAGAGAGAGAAAGTGCGATGAAAAAAAATTAAAAGAGAATATGTGTGATGGGAGAGATTGAGGAGAGATAAAATATGATGAGAGAGAAAGTATGATGAGAAAAAATTATGAAAAAGAGTAATGTGAGAAAAAGTATGATTGAGAGAGAGTATGATAAAGAGGATGAGGAGAGAAAAAATATAATGAGAAAAAAAAATGTTAATGGAAGAGAATGAAGAGAGAAATGTGATGAGAGAAAATGAAGAGAGAGTGCATGATTGGAGAGATTAAGGAGAGAGAAAATAGGATAATAAAATGTTAGGAGAAAAAATATAATGAAAGAGAACAATGATAGACACAGTGATATGAAAGAAAAATTAAACAAATATATTAAAAGGTATTTTCGTCCCAAACTTAATTCTAATTCTCATTCCCATCAAAATCTAAATTTTAATGGATTTCATCAATACTAGGGATGTAAACGAGTCGAACAGTATTAGGCTCGAGCTCGGCTCATTTAAGTTATATTCGGGCTCGAGCTCGGCTCGAGCTTGAATCGAGCTTTTATCACAAGGCTCGAGCTCGGTTTGTTTTAGAATTATCAAACTCGCAAACAGTTCAATCTCGGCTCGTTATTAGCTCGATTATCAAAGTTAACGAGCCTAATTCGTTAAGCGAACTTGAGCTCGTTTTCAGGCTCGGTTTAGAGCTCATTTTTTGACTTATTTTAAAGCTCATTTTAAGGCTCGTTTTATAGCTCGTTTTTTGGTTCATTTTAGAGCTCAGTTTAAGGCTCGTTTTTTTTGGCTCGCGAGCCTATAAACGAACATGTTCGCGAGCTCACGAGCCGAATATCCTTAAGCTCGAGCTCGGCTCGATAAAACTGTCGAACTCAAAATTAAGCTCGAGCTCGGCTCGATAAGATAAACGAATGAACTCGAACAAGCTTTTTACTGAATCGAGCTCCGAATAGCTCGCGAACCATTTAGTTCATTTACATCCCTAATCAATACCAAAATTTTTAATTTCATTCTAAAATTTTTAATTTCATTATATTAATCAAATATAAAATTTGAGAATGAAACTCTCTCAACTAAAACTACTTAGGGCTAGGTGCCCAATTATCCGATGATAGGATTATTATTATTATTATTATTATATATATATATATATATATATATATATAAAATAATTGCTAAGGCATGACTTAGTCCTTCAGTTACATCAAAGTTATTTACTCGTTGTTTTAACGTCTGCTGTTCAAAGTGACGATCACACAGCTGCGTGTGTCGTTGTTTCCTAACCTTTGCGAGCAGAAAAGGAAAGGCCGGGCGTTTTGATCTCTTCTTATACAACGGCGGAAGGCATGTCTAGTTCACCCAGGAGAGAGGGAGATGGCGAACGCGGGGAGGGAGGGAGGGGGAGCGAGAGAGAGAGCTCGGATGGCTGCAGGAGCATCGGAAGTAGAGATTTTGAAGCCCCGTTGCGACAAACGAGAGTACAGGAGGATCGTTCTCCCAAATTCTCTGGAGGCACTCATAATCAGCGATCCCGAAACTGATAAGGCGGCCGCTTCGATGAACGTCTCAGTTGGCTCGTTTAGCGATCCTGATGGCCTCGAGGGTTTGGCTCATTTTCTCGGTAAGGGTTTGATGAATTTATCTTTCTCTTTGAAAGTATCCTGAAATTTCTTCAGGCACATCAATATGTCGATGTCAAATCCGGCAGGCAGGTTTTGGTTGAAGTCTGCTGCGATTTTAATTTATCAAACTAGTGAAATACTGAATTCAGACTGAGAGACATATAAAATATAAATATAGGAGCCACAATTTACCCAAAAATCATGTGAAAGGTCTTATATACTATAAGTCTATCTAACCTCCATCCAGGTGATATATATGACGAATTATTTCCACCACAGGCTTTTCTTCTTTTGATGCTACTTTTTGAGATCTTATCTTTGTTCCTCTTCCGACAAAAAAATCTTAGTCAAACAAAGTAATTGCTGGGGTATTAGTAGATTCAAACATTGAAAAAGATGAACTAGTTCATTAGTTCTTTCAGATACAAATTAATTTAGAATTAGCATATTCCTCCTTGTATACTATAATGTAAATTGCAGGATTGGAGATCTCTCACAACAGAAGTATGGTGCCGGCCTGCTGGACCAAAAGAGTATTTTGCCGTAAACTTATGAGATTAATTAGGAAATCTTCTTAGGGATTTAGACAAACTTTAATGAAAAAATATTTTGTTGGAATTTATTATATTACCATGCTGTGTGCGTGACTTTACTGCAAAGCTCTAGAGCAGGAGATTTGCACCTAAGGGTTGGTGGGGCGTAGATCCCTGTACCCGTATAACTCACCCCATCCACTTTCCTCCTCAATCACCATGATTTATCTCCTCCGTGTTGGTCCTGTGATAGATTGGCGAGGGCACTAGGGCGAGCGCTTCGCCTTTTGCCACTTTAGAGCAGGAGATTTAGTATGTGATTTCTTTTATAAAAAGTCAACTGTCAGTAGAGTATTTAAGTAAAAAATATTTTATTGTATATGAGATCATTTATAACTTAGTGTAGTAGGCATGTATCATGACTATCTCTATTTGGAGAGTTGTGTTCGACTCAAATAGTCAGTTAAGTGAAACGACCCTAACTCTCACTTTACTTAAATTATATTAGATTTTTTTTATATAATATATATGGCTGAAACAGATACTTATAAAATCAATATTTAAAAACTATTTTACTAACATTTTTAAAATAAAATCTCAACTGCATTAAAACCCAAATTTGCTAGTCACACAAACATAAGTCTAAACAAACTATCTAAAACCATTCAAAACCCAATCTTCAAATAAAAATTCAACATTTTAACTTTCAAGAATATTCAACTCTATCAACTAAAAATCCTCTCATAAAAACTTATTTAACATAGTTTTGCGGAAATGCAAGGACCTCAGGAGTGTACTGCCATGCCCGGCCCAATCAAGAGTCAGAGCCTCCTGCATCCATATTTCCATCACTTGCAACCATTCAACCCTAGTGAGTCTAATGACTCAGTACATTCAAACCCTAATAGCAAATACATAAATATACAATCACATCCATTTAAAAATACTTTTGATAAAAATACTTTTGATAAAGATACATTTAACCTTTAAATCATTTGCATTTACATTCACATAAATATGTAAAATACTTTAAGCATCATATATTTTTTTACTCATCATTAATCCTAGACATTTTAGGTGAGGTTTAATTATTGAAAGTGACTCCTATATCCTCTAATCATTGATCAATCTATAAACCATGGTACCAAGCAACGAAGTTCAGTGACCCCTTCTCGTCGCATCCCTTTGGCCTATATATGAGAATTCGATATTGGGCTTCCTCTGTGACCTTTTCCCATAACCAGGCTCCCTCTGGGGTCTTTTCCCTCGCTGTATTCCCATTAATCATTTTGTAAGTTCACCGAAGTTTAACGACCACTTCTTCGTCGCATTCCTTTGGGCTATATATGAGAATTTGAATTGAGCTCCTTCTGGAGCCTTTTCCCCGTAACTAGGCTCCCTCTGGGGCTTTTTCCCTCGCAGTATTCTCATTAATCATTTTGTAAGTTCATTGGAGTTCAACGACCACTTCTTCATCGCAACCCTTTGGGCTATATATGAAAATCCGATATTGGGCTCCCTCTGGGGCCTTTTCTCGTAACTGGGCTCCCTCTTGGACCTTTTTCCTCGTGGTATTTCCATTAATCATTTTATATGAGAATTTGAAACTGGGCTCTTTCTGGGGCCTTTTCCTCGTAACTAGGCTCCCTCTGGGGCCTTTTCCCTCGCAGTATTCTCATTAATCATTTTGTAAATTCATCGGAGTTCAGCGACCACTTCTTCGTCGCAACCCTTTGGGCTATATATGAAAATCCGATATTGGGCTTCCTTTGGGGCCTTTTCTCGTAATTGGGCTCCCTCTTGGGCCTTTTTCCTCGCGGTATTTCCATTAATCATTTTATAAGTTCATCGCCTGCATTTTTGATGGATTCCTCACACATCTTCTTTGCCACGGTCAATCACATTCCTCAAAAACATTTTCCCTTTCCTTTCTAAAAAGAAATTAACTTTTTCATCATTTTCATAAAATAAGCATGCATCCGTACATTTCATACCGTTAACACATAGTTTCGAAACTTTTAAAACTTTTCATATAACCTTTCAAGCACTTATTATGGTTACTCGGGACATTACCATGACTTCTAACCTTTCCTCGAGACATAACTTTACTTAGTCACATCTAAACTTACCCGTTTTAGACTCTTACCGACTTAAACTTTAATAACTTTTTCCCTGACTCGAACTGAGACACAACCAGACCTTTACTAACATTCTAAGACATGATTCAGACCCTAGGAATCTAGCCCCAAGCTGCTGCAACCCACCTGGATCGAAACAAATCTTAGCCGAGCCCTAGTGTCCATAGCTCATCTTAGTCATGAACCCCTCTAATGGCAGCAATGTACCATGCAATCATAAACTTCATCAAACAATGCCCCCTTGGGACGGTCTAGTGGCTAACCATGAGGTGTTGCTACAATGAGGTTTGGGGTTCGAATCTCGGCAAAGCTGAGGTAAATACCTCCCTTATGTGCTAATCACTATTTCAAAGGCTAGTAGCCGCTCGTGATTTACTTCCTCCGTGTTGGTCCTAGAACTGGTTGGCAGAGGCGCTGGGGGCGGGCGTATTCGCCTTTTGCCACAATAAACTTCATCAAACAATCAAGAAAACTTAAGAACTTAAAGAAACATAATCTTTATTCAAAAAGTGTGATTCCACATATTTTCATGCATAAACACAATAAACATATATACTATGATTTGAATGGTGCAAAAATAAGGGTTTAGAATGTGCCTTTGTGTTTAAAACTCTCGAAATTCGAATATCAGCGCGAGGAGACGAAGTGGATGAACGAGGATCGACTTGGCTTTGCTTTCACCTCTCAAAACACATGATTTTTCCCTATGAAATCTGCAGCAAGGATCACGGTTGTTGTCTCCCTCCAAGAACCCTAGATTCTCTTTTCTATTTTTTTTCTTCCAAAAATATTGTCATCTAGGCTAGGGTTTAAGTCTTTTATGTTTAATGCAAGTCTAGGCCCACTAACCCATGTAAACTTAAGTTAATTAGGCCCTTTTTTAATTTGATATTATGTTTAATATATATAAATTTCGAAGTTATGGGTAATTAAAAAGTTAAAGTCCTCCATTTTATCAAAATTTGGATTCTCGAACTAAAAAACTCTTGGTTTGCAAATATATATAAAATCTATAAATTATATAAAGTTTTAACCTTAATTAAACATATTTCCGAGCTAAAAAATAAATATTTTAAAAATATACATTTTTATCTCAATCGTCCACGATCTTCTTTCCTCGGCCAAGCATCAAATATTCACCTGAAAATACTAAACTTTGAAATCATGCAGAGTTACACAATTAATCATATAATCATTTTCAAATATCATCCTATTGTGGTCCCGAGTGTAGGATCGAGTCACAGGTTGAGGTTCGGATCCGTACTTGGTCATGTAACACATAAGGGGGAAGGGAGGAGGAAAGACTCGTCCTAGACAGAGTCTAAATTATTCAATTTTTCTTCCTTCTTTATTAATAATAACACTCATTATATAAGGAGTCAAACATGACGCGATTCAAGAAGTCAACCCATAAAGGAAACAAGGAATCAAAAATAGAAAAGCTAATTAGGACATTATTTGTTTTTACTATAGCAGTAGTTAAATTAGGCTATTATTTATTTTCTATTAATTAGACAATAGCTAATTTATTTCTACTATAGCAGTAGCTAATTAGGTAATAACTAATTTGCTTCCAACTATAGGGGCGTCTAACAAAAGCGTCCAGCTTGGCGTCCACATCATCACTCCCCTCCTCGATGCTGAGCTTGCCCTCAAGCTTGAAAGTGGGGTATAACACCATTAATAGCATGGAGGGAAATTTCCGAATCCACTTCCCCCTCTTCCTCACCTTCCTTGATCACCAGGCACTTCAATCCAAAACGGACATTTACACTTATGACCCGTAGAGTAGGACTCATCACAGTTAAAACAGAGGCCCTTGGCTCTCCGTTCTGCCATCTTGGCGTGTGTCAGACGTTTGAAGAATGAAGCAGGTGGAGTCTCCTTACTGATGTCCCTCGTGGTCTTGGTCTTCGCCAAAGGAGGAGGGCCTCCACTGCGGGTGTTGAGCTTGGTTCTGGTCCCGCCCCAATTTATGCGCAGCAGCCCCCGCCTTGATGGAAGCACTGCTTCCGTTCTAATGCCTTGACCATATTCATTGCAATGCCTAGGTTTTCAGGCTTTTGTAGTTCGATGTCCGTACGGAAATCTTTGATTAGCCCTGCAGTGAACAAGTCAACTTGTTATTATGGTCGAAGGTCTGAGGTCCGAGCTGGAACTGTGGCTGGTAGTCTTCTACCGAGCTTATCTGCTTCAGATTTGCTAGCTCTCCCAGAGGGTTGTTGCTCATAGGCGGCCTAAAGCGAATATGATAATGGTTTTTGAATTGCTTCCAAGTATATCTAACTCTTCCTGTTCCATTTGATCAAACCTCTTTCTGTTCCATCTGATGAAACCAAAGTTGGGTTTCCTCTACCAAATGAAAGGCAGCAAGGCCAACCTTGTCAGTTTTTGTGGTCCTTTGGTTCACAAAGAATTTTTTTGCGCCTTTTAATCTAGCCCAATGGATCCCATTCTCCAGAATAGGTGAGGAACTCCATCTTCAAGTACAGCGGAACTAGGGTGCCATTAATTGGTAGTTCAGGTTTGACCTCCGAGGCTTTGGAAGGGTCACTCCATGCTAGTAGGGTTGTTTGTGGCGGGTACTGACTATCATCTTGTCTCTTGAACAACACGGGATAACTCGGCCATTTGCTCCTCTAGTCCTCGCTGGAACACTTGTTGCTGCGAAATCAATCTTTCCATGAAGGCATCAAGTTTGGATGTGATAGGATCTGTGTCACTCATGATCGGCTCTGATACCAAGTTGTTATGGTCCCAAGTGTAGGATTGAGTCACAAGTCGAGATCCGGATCCGTACTTGGTCATGCAACATGTAAGGGGAAAGGGAGGGGGAAAGACTCGCCCTAGACAGAGTCCAAATTACTCAAATTTTCTTCCTTTATTAATAATAACACTCCTCATATAAGGAGTCAAACATGACGCGATTCAGGAAAGACCAACCCATAAAGGAAACAAGGAATCAAAAATAGAAAAGCTAATTAAGCCATTATTTGTTTCTACTATAGCAGTAGTTAAATTAGGTCATTATTTATTTTCTGCTAATTAGACAATAGCTAATTTATTTCTAGTTTTCTACTATAGCAGTAGCTAATTAGGCAGTAACTAATTTGCTTCTAACTATAGCGACATCCAACAAAGGCGTCCACCTCAGCGTCCACATCACATCCTTTATTAAAATCATTTAATTAAATCAATTTAGTATATTTAATTTTTTTATGCATGTGGTTTATGGGGACTTTTAAATTTTGGGGTGTTACATTAAGAGTATTCAAGTATTCTTGTTTGTCATTTTTTAACTATAATTGTTCTATTTTTTATTACAATTTTCCCTTGGAGTTCAAAATCATCACTGATTTTGTGTTTTTTTTAATAGAGCACATGCTTTTTTATGCTAGCAAGAAGTATCCCATTGAAGATAGTTATTCAAAATTTATCACAGAGGTAATTGATATTGCCTTTGTTATTTATCATTTACTTCAATATGACTTTTTTATGCTTATATTTTCTCTACTACTCTCTTAGTAGGTTTTATTTTTATAACCCTTGAATATTTTGTTTCAAATTGCAAACTCAATAATTCTCTCTCCTTTTGACTTATAACTAACCTTTGTTTTTTATTTCCATAGTCCTTTGTTTTCTTAAAAGATTTATAAAAGTTTTGTCATTTTGATGAAAAGGATTCCAGCACTAAACTGATTAGAATTATAAATAATGCATGCTTCACGATTTAAGTCTATAGATTTTTGGTCCAATTCTTGCAAGCACATGAAACAAGCCACAAAATTGGAGAGAACTTAGTGAAGAAAGATCTTCTAATAGGATCTTCCTAATGTCTAGGAAGAGAAAATAGAAAACTTTGACTGGGGAAACAGAATACAATACAATTTCATTGTGTATTAGGACAAAACAAAATAAAATTTCTCATTTTATTCATGTTAATTCCATCTCAACATCAACTCCAACTGCCTCTTAGATATAAGATGGTTAACGGGTGTAGTAATCACTAGTGGGGAAATTTCATTTTAGCTGACATATTTTATAAGCTCCTTAGATAGAGGTAATAAAGGGCGAAATAGTTAAAATGTATCATTCCAGTAAATTATTAAAACTCGATATCACTTGGCAAAGACAATGTCTCCTTTCTATATTTCATCTCCTTCCTCCTTTAACCTTGCATCAATCACTGGCACCATGCTTCGAAATGTCATCACGATACCAGTTAAAGTCCAAAACTTCGGTACGGCTCGAGATTTTATACTTTGCATGGAATAAAATTGATAAGTAATAGGATAGATATTATTAAAGGAGCTAGAATAGAATAGGAGCAAGTGTTGCTAAGTTTGGTTCTTGGAATAACTATTCCAACTTATCATGATAAGTATTCCTGGGTTTAAAAGGAATAGCTAACAAGATTTGAGAGGGAGAACAATTCAGTGGGAATTGCTATTCTAGTCTCATTTTGCAACCAAATATAGGAATAATTATTCTGTTAGAATAATCTAGAATGGAATAGCTATTTGTACAAACCAAACATGCAGTTTATGAGGTCTCTGTATAGATGAACAAAATTTGATATATAATGCATTCTTTTACAACTGTGTAAACAAGTAAAATTACAAGCCAGCTTATGAATGGGCATTTAGTTTATAATGTAGCTTGTAAGTTATAACCGAACATATTCATGAGTTTAGGATCAGTCGATTCATTCTATTCATAAACTTTAAATATGCCAAGCTTACATGTCATCAAACTTGATTCACTGATGCTTTGTTTGCTTCATCAAATGGAATTGACATGCCACCTCTGCCTACGACTTTAATATCTCCCATTCTGCATGCTCTGATCGACATGGAACACAACTTTAAATAATGATAAGAATATATATTCCTGAGCTTTGGTACAATTCATTCTCATCTTTTCTGCTTGGGCACCACATTACTGTACTAACACTTTTTGAAAACATACTGAAATTTGTTCAAAGTTTCATGCTTCTAGGTACCCTGTTGCATATTATGTAAGAAACTATTACAGTATTATAAAATTTCTTATTTTGTTGTATGAAAACTTATTAGAGGCATTTCTTTAGTACATATTGTTATTTGTTAGGCCATGTTTGAACTACAAATTTATTGTGTCCATGCAGCATGGTGGTTCCAGAAATGCATATACAGCGTCTGAACACACAAATTACCATTTTGATGTAAATGTTGATTCCTTTGAGGAAGCCTTGGATAGGTAAGTTTATCTTCCGGCATTGGCTTGAATGAAGTCTATTATGGTCAAATGCATTACAGAAATAGATTTTTAAAATGAATTATCTCCATCTTATCAGGCTTTTCTAAAGAACAATAGTGCTAAAGTTATACTAACTTCTCCAAATGACCTTGACTTTCAATTTATAAGATAATTAGTTACACTAATGTTACATGACATATATGGCCAATCTACCAATCGATTGGTATTGCATAGATGTGTTAGTCAGTTAGTCTTAATGAAACAACTACAGACTTTTAGTGCAGCTAATTCCTGAAATTAGGAGGCAATGAACTAGCTCAAAAATAATAACTGACAATAAACCGAGCATCTGACCACAAATATAATCATGTCTATCAAAAATTGCATCAAAATATCAACGATGCACCACACACTACTGATTATTAGGAATGTAACAATAGAATTACCAACAATCAGAACATTATTAGAATTAATTGTCTATCCATTTATAGAGCTCAAGCTATTAGGCAAGAAACCAATTTATATATTTATTTTCTTAATACTCTTCTTTTACGTGTGAGTGAATATACTCATCTGTCTCAAATCCAACAAATAAATTGTTGAGATAATTATTTTTGACATAGGTAGGATTCAAAACTTTGGATATCCATCTGCTCTGTTACTATGTTATAAATGATTGACTAACCACTTACCCCAAAACTGAAGTTGTTAGTAAAGGAATCAATTTATGTATCTACATTCTCAATAAATATAACAAATGAAACCATGCAATTAGCAACTAATGTCAATGCAAGTTTTAAGTCGAATATTTGCATTATGGCCATGGTTGTCATCATTGAAATTTTACCTATATATGGTGTGAGGTTCATATCCTACAACTTAACTAGAATGCCTTTTTTTAGAAAAGTATATTTAATATTAGAGAAGATGAAAATCTTGGAGGAGGCAAGGGTTTGTTGAATGGTTATCCTCTCTGGTATCCCTCCTCTTCTTGCCCCTCAGTTCCTCCTAATTCGTGTGTGCCACCAACTGCCAACAAGTCTGCACAACACCATCTTGCTCCTACATTAGTCTGAAAATCTGGAAATGGATGAAACTTTAAACGTGTATGACCATCTGGGGACTTTGCCTAAGTTGATTCTTTTGGATTATCCAAAGTGCTGAGAAGCAGCACAAAATCAAAGGTCTATGATAGGAGAGGAAAGTCCTAGAGGAGGCAAGGGACTCCTAAGCAGATCATTTGATGGCGGTTCTAATTACAGTGCTTCTGTAAACTCTATGAAAATTTTCTGTTAGTATGTAGAGATGACTATGATGCAAGTAGAGAGGGTGAAGTAGTTGTTTTTTTTTTCAGGAATCTTACCCGTGAGATCTGACCAGATCAGATGGATCTGATTAAGGACCTAGATTTGAGAAAGAATTGTGTAGAGCCTAATTGTCTTCTATTGTTGCAAGGAACCCAATGGTGATTGAAAAAATTTGCCTGTTGAGACCGCCCGAAAGATTGAGACCGCATAACTTCTGGTGATGGATGATTTGCAAGTTCCCACGGCAACACCTACAGCAGGAGAGCACTTGGAAAGTGACACAGAAGCAGTGAGATCCTGGAGACAGCTGGTAATCTTCACCTTGCAGAGATCAGGACAGAGATCTACAGTTGCAAGTTGCAGGAGCTCTTCACCTGCAGAGATCAATTCCAAAGATCTGTAGATGTTTTGCTTGAAGGAGATGTATTTTGGGGTAGGAGTATCTGATGCAAGAGAAACACATGCTGGGTGAAGAAAGGGAGAAAGAGGTGCAGGAAGACGTCTGGCGATCTGATACCATGTTACAGGGAATTGGAGATCAACTCCTAATAGTCCCCTTCTACGCATATGTATATATAATAACAAATGATGCCACTCCTGTACCTCAAATCTTTGCTATTAGGTTGTCAACAAAAATAATTGGTGGTTCCCACTTTCGTACTGAACTATTGGTACAACTATGGACAAAATTCATGGTCATGAATCTGTTGGCATAATTTCATGATGACAGCTAGAGCATAATGGGATTCTCTATCTTTTATATCCGTGCTTGCAGTCCAACATCAACAGTGTTACTCAGTAGTGTTACTCCATTTCTTGATTAACCAGATATGTTAACCTTTTATTTTCTCTGCTTTTCCTCTGTTATGTATTTTGCAGATTTGCTCAATTTTTTATCAGTCCTTTGATGTCTCCTGATGCTACCCTTAGGGAAATAAAAGCTGTTCATTCTGGTAAGTGACTCTGAGCCAATGACATACTTTTTTGTGTTTGGCTATCTTATTGAATTGCCATTTTAAGACTATGTTCATTTCTTTAGAGAATCAGAAGAATCTACTCTCTGATGTTTGGCGAATGTCACAGGTGCTGGTTTTCTCTTTTATTTCTCCACATATCCCACCGCCTTATTTAGGAGTTGGAAACATTTGTATCGAATTTATTGCATGCTGCACTTTTTATAATAGAACAATTCTGTGATATCAGACGATTTTCTTGATTTTCGTTGATTATTTTATCCAACCAAACATTGATCAAGAATATTCTTTTCCATCCATAGACATGGTTCAGTTTTGCCTTGGAAATGCGAAATGCAAAAATACAATTTCTAGACTTGGGTGAAAAATTCTGATAAAGCAATTTTTTTTCTTAGAATTCCTAATAAATTGGAGTTAATTATCAAGGGCAAGTACAAATTCTGACAACTATATTTGTATGACATAATAAACCATCAACTCCACTAACTATAAGTTGAGGCCCATGTAGTTAGAGTCGGCTGATTATGTGCATGTGTTTAGGCATGGAAAGTTGAGATGCAAAAGCTCCATTTTGACACTTGAGTTTCATAGATAATACTCTATCAATGAACATTCAAGAAGATTATTAATTCATGCCATTTCAGTATGAGTCATTTCCTTTCCTTTATCTAAATTTTTTATTATTTTGTTAGAGGTTAACTTAGGATCAAAACCATTTTGCTAGAGTTAGTTTTACAAATAAGAAAAATCCCTTGGGGAAGGCTGATGATATGTCTCCCCTCAATTCCAACATCTCCTCTCAATCATATTTGTGGTACACATTTCATCCTTGTTTATTTCCAAGAAAACTCCCTATAAATGTTGCAGGATTCCTCAGTCTCAATCAATGTATAAAATGTCTAGCCGTTCCGGTCAGCTGGTGGAATTTACTGTTCTGCTCGCTGACTGGCACTGGCATGGGGTCAGAGCAACAAGGCTGCAGAGGTAGTTGCGAACTCGCGGGTCACGACAGCATCCCTCTATGATTGATCCCTTTTTCTCTCTTTTCCTTTCTTGTGTTTCCCTATGTCTATTTTTTATTTTTTATTTTCTACACAGTTAGTTTAATTCCTTTTTCTATTTCGTTCCCTCTGTTAATAATTTTTCCTTCATTCATTCGTTATTTTTTTCCCCTCCATTATTTTTTTTCCCTCCATCCGTCCATGAGGTTACAGAGAGGGAAAAAGTCATTAAACCTCTTTAAGGATGATTATTTTTTTCCTCTTTCTTTGACTTTTCCCTCCTCTTTTCATTTTTTTTACACAATTAATTTCAATTCCTTTCCTTCTGTTAAGTTTTTTTCCCTCCACACGTTAATTTTTTTCCTCCTTCGTTCATCCACGAGGGTAAAGAGAGAGGAAAAAATTCTCTTGATGTCTTTAAGAATGATTATTTCTTTCCCTCCTTCAAGAGAGGAAAAAACCTCGTAAAAGATGGTTAATTTTTTTCCTCATTCGTTTGTCCACTAGGTAAACAGAGAAAAAAACAAGATTGTTGGAAAAAATAGAAAATAAATATAATATAGTTTCTAACCTTATAAAATATACTACTGATGAATTAAATTGTTTTGTATATAAATTTGGTTTAATTTTAACTGCTCAAAATAAATCTAAATTAAATTCAATTTAAAATTACTTGATCTTGCCAACTAACCCTAAATTGACTTCGCTAACCCAAATTGACTTTTACTTAATAAATATCAAACATTTCACGAGATAATATTAAAACTTAAATTCAACATCTCAAATAGAAGAAAGTAAGCATCTATAACAATCAAATATTAATAAAAATATTTTAAAATTAATATATTTTATATTTAAAAAATACCAAAACCGCATCGGCATGCCATAATATGGTACCGAAATTGTATCATTTTGGTCCTAAATTGAAACTTCGGCTTGACTCAAAATTTTAAACCATGGTCTCAACCCTCTCAATTGTTGGAATTATAATCTTGCAAGTCACGGGTGCTTCGTGTGAGGCTAGAGCACTCAGCCAGTATGACTTTTCCATGCGGCCAAATCCAACAAACAACTTCCTTTGCTTGTAATCCTTCTATGTGACTAGATCCATTTAAAATTGTTGTTGTCAACTGCCACTCTCCTCTTTATTAGTTTTCAACTCAGGAAGAAAAGGCTTGAGTTATCCCTAACCACAATCTTTTTGATCCTTAGGCGAAGACCAATTGCTGCCAATGCTATTGTTTTATTGCCTTTCTTTTATAACCATTGTAATTCTACATCTCTTCTAGTGGATAGCACATTCTTTGTGAGGTGTGCTTTTACTTTAAATTTTGTTTTCCCTCCCCGAACCCAACCTGCATGAGAAGAGGGATGGGGAAGAATGATTCCTCTCATGACCCGCCCTGCTCCACCCACTTCATATATGTGGCTGGGATGGGAAGTCAAAACTTCGCACCACCCTATTGTTATCCCTACTCTAACAAGGCTATTAGAGCCTTCTCACCAACAACTAGCGCCTCGTTACCACTCATGTTGCCTCTTGTAGGAGCTCAACACTACCCAACATGAATTCAGTTCTTGTTTCATGTCTTTTTCTCCATCTTAAAACATAAGGATCTACACTTTGGAAGTTTTTTTTTTGATAAGTCCATGAAGTTGTTAGCATTGGAACTTCTGGAAATTGAAGCTATGAAAGAGGAGCTAATACAGTCTCACGGGGATATACAAAAGCTCACTGCTGTGGATCAGAAGCTGATAAATCACATCAGATGCTTTCTATACTTTTCTTTTTTCCATCTTTCCTGTCTCAGATTCTTCAAATCAGATTAAATAACTTAGGTTTGTGTCTCAGTCATTCTTCAGCTCCTTTCGGATTTATTACATTTCTGTTCCTCATCAAAATTTCATGGAGCAGTCCTTCTTCTGGTAGTTTTTATTCTCTTAGTTCTCTGCCAGATCTTGGCTTTCAGTTTTTTCTCTCTCTACACCCATCTTGTTAAGGTTGTGTCCTGTGGTGGTGTCTTAGTATCTGTTTTCCTTTTCCTTTCTCCAATTCCAGTCATTTTTTTTTCTTTTAACATATCCTTTTTTTCTGACGTGTTTTACATATGTGCCGCTGCCACAAAAATCCGGACAAAAAAATGTCCAACAATTCTGATTTTCTATTTCTAGCAAATGATGGACCTGCAGTTTCTCATGTTCTAATTTTTCTAAATCTAGAAACGGTCTTTCCTCGAGTACTTTCCTCTTTCTTGAGTCTTATGTGTTGTTGTACTTCAGGGTGAAGCACACTTGAAATTTCTGTTCCTGAGATCTGTCTCCATTCTCATTTCACTTCAATTTTTTTCTATTTATCTTCTCTCTTTGTTGATGTGCTAATCGTAGGTCAAAGACATTTTTAGCTGGTGTTGATCTAAGGGACTGTCATCTGTGTGTTCTGTTACATCCTCAAGTTTTGTTTTGCCTATATGCAATATTTTTTTCTTTTATTTGTATGTTCATGTCTTTGTTTACACTCTCTAGTCTGTCTTGTTTCTATTGCAGTATCCTGGCATACATAATAACTATGCTCTAGTTTTAGTTGAGTGTTGGAAAGATTAGGTGTTAATAGGGTTATTGGTGATAGTGAGATTATCCTCTACTGGTGTTTCTACATTTTCCTTTCTTCAAATTCTACATATTTTCGCTCATATTTTTAAATATTATGATCTCTTGGAAATATAGCTAAATTCTTTTTCTGAAAATAATGTGCTCACTACATGCATCCTATATAAACACGTGAATTTGTGTCATATCTGTACGAATATCTCGAATAATTAAGACCAGAAATTCATTGTGCTCAGTTTTGATTTCTATTTTCATTCTTGTGTCTCAGCTCCAGAAGCATTTATCTTCGAGAAACCATCCATATCATAAATTTGGTACAGGTGTGCAATTTGATGGTCTTGAGATTTTTTTTTCTTCTAACTTCATCTGGAGAAAAAAAATGAGAAGTTTTGTTTATTGATTGATATGAGAGGATTGTGTTTTACACGATTCTTTTAATGCAATTAAATTGCAATTAAGTCCATTCTATCCTTGTTTCAATGCAAGTAAACTGGTAATTATTGTGTTTATGTATTCTTTTAGCCAATTTATTTCTGCATAGTGATCTTGTAGTTGTAAGTTCTTAGGAAAGTTAAAAAAAAAATTATATGATTCTCATCATCAGTAATATAGCCCTTGACCTGCTCGGTGTACTAAACAAGAGAAAGTATTTGCAACAACAAATTAACAACTAGAAATTAGCAGATTGAACATGACTTGTCATTGTTTTCCAACAAGTGTTGAAATGCTAGCTGAAGTTTCTTAACAACATATTAATTGTAGCTGTCTGTCTAGCTATTCAGAAAGGTGAGCTTTCATTAAATAGTTGTAGGCAGTCATTGGTAAGAAAAAAAAAATGATTGATATTTTGGTTGATGTCATAGTAGTTGGTGTTGGGGATCGATGGTGTGGACTGGAGTGATAGAGTGGAGTTGAATAGCGCCTTGACATGGAAATTAGAAATTCACTTTCTCTTGCAAATAACTTATTATTGGTTTGTGCTGTGCTTGCATATTTATTTGAGTTACAATAAGCAGGATTAAATAATGATAATAACAAACATAAAAAGACAATGCTGACAAAAGGATATACATGGTTCAAACTTCTAACCTCAGATTCTACTCCATGGTCTAATGAATTTTTTGACGGATTAAACCAAAAAATCCCACTAATAGCAAACTCCTTTATTAGAGGTGGATACACCCTGTACAAAAAAGGGGAAATTAAAAAAGAAAGAAGATAGTTCCAAAATTGCCTTAGAAGCCTAAGGGTAATCTTACTTAGGGTGAATACTTGTTGTATATGAGTTTTCTATTTGAGGCTCCCTTGCACCCCTATTTACAAAAAATGGGAATACTTTTGCTCCAAAAGGATAAGGATGCTCGTTCAGAAGCTTTTTGCTAATTAAGGCAACTCATATGAGTTTAGTCAATTGAAATCCTGGTAAGGAGCCACATCTACTCTTCAATCAACTCAATTTTTATCTATTCGACTCAAATCTATTTCAATCGATTCAATTCATTTTAGAATAAGATCACAGGCTTATCCACCAATGGATGTCACCTTTAATCAATTATTAGTTGACTTAAATCCAAGTCAGTCAATTCAAACATTTTCATCTAACTAAATTGGTCGTTTTAGCGAACTTATCCATTGTTCTGTTTATAGCTTCACCATATTGTCTCTCCTTGAAAAAAAAAACTCTTTGTTGAAAATATGGGTATATAAGTTTGTTTCTTTCTTAATAGCTTGAGATTCTGAAATAAGTGGTTAGTCAATTAGCTTTAATATTGTATTAGTTTCTTTCTTAATAGCTTCAGAAAAAGGTCTGGGTTCATATCAACCTGTGTAAAAAAATCATCAATGTTTGGTTGGGCCAACCAAGTGAAGTATACCACCCACAAATGAAAGGGGAGTGTTAAGAATATAGAAATATTAATTGATCTCTTTCTTTATAACTAGCATCTTTTGGGATAAATGATTAGCGAATCAACTTTAACAGACTTTGAATACATTCGACGTCCTTGTTATTTCTAATTATTTACTTAATATGCATGCCTAATTGATTTTGGTTATACATATATATTACTATAGTTATTTGCCAAATCAAGAAATTTGTTCATGTTGTGAGAAGCAAGGGTAGATAAGTCTTTTTATCTTTTGTTAATAAGTTGATGCTTAGGGTTGTGTGGCTATATAAGCATATGTAATTCTCCTGAAATATGATGAATATTAAAAAACTCTTTATTCCAACATGGTATCAGAGCAAAGTTCCGATCCCTAACCCGAACCCTAGCTGTCGGCGCATCTTCTTCCTCTTTGCCCTAGCGCCGACCAAGCTTTCCTCTTCCTTTCTTCATCGCGATCTCCTGGCGCCGACCAAGCTTTCTTCCCTTCTCTCTACCACGTGCAGATCTCCTTCCCGAAGGTGCCCACAAGGTTGCCACCGCCCCAACTTCACCGGCAAAGTTGCAGTGATCTGCTGGTCACCGGAGAGCAGCAGCTTCTTCAAACTGCTGTGAATTCCTGCACTTCACCTTCTCTCGAATTTTTTTTTCTTCAGCCCAGTCTACTGCCGCCGCCCCTTCCAGAAAATTTTAATGGCGGACAACACTAGCGAAACCTCGGGGATTTCTGCAAACCCTATGTCTTCTTCAGGATAGGTACAACCTGTTTTCACAATGGCAGGCACTGGAGGGTCCGGTCTTCAGATAGTATCAGAAAAATTGTCTGAGACAAATTATGCATCTTGGGCAGTTGCTGTTGAACTTTATGTCGAAGGCCATGATAAACTTGATATTCTTCATGGCACTAAAGTGAAACCAGATGAAAAGGATCCTAGTTTTCGCACTTGGCGGCGTGACAATATTCAATTAATGACTTGGATGCTTAACTCTGTTAATTCTGGCATCAAACAAGTCATTCTTCATAACAAAACAGCGTACGACATGTGGAAGACACTGGAGCATATGTATGGACGTCGACATGATATGCTGCGTACTTATCAGATCAGCAGTCAAATTTTTAAACTTGAACAAGGTTCTATGTCAGTCACCAACTATTTTGCTACTCTGAAGGGACTGTGGATGAGTTTGACTACTACCGGATGGAAGATTGGAGTTCCACTGATGATCATCAGAGATATTTAAAGCTTCTGGAAAAAGACAGAATTATTAAATTTTTAGATGGACTTACTGCAGAGTTTGAGAGTTTAAAAGGGCAAATTCTTGGTCTTGATCCTACTCCTTCTCTAGAACAGGTTTACTACAAAATTCTAAGTAAAGAAGGTAGAAAAAGGACCATGAACAACAAGGGGATTTCCACTGGAGGTCCTCCGATTGGGGAGACCTCTGTCTTTATTGGTTCTGCAAACAAGTTTCGGCCTGGGGGAACTAAAAGACAAGGGGACAGATTTTGTCGGCACTGCAAGAGAACTAATCATGATTCAGATTTCTGTTGGGAAAAATATCCAGAAAAGAAACCTGAAAAATTTAAGCACAATGCTAAGAAGGCTCCTAATAGTAGTAATATTGCTATCTAAAAGTTAGAAAGTGAAGAGACTATTGGTTCCTCTGTGTCCTCTATCACGGGATTGTCTTCTACTGATATTGTTAACCTCCAGCATCTTCTCTCTCAGCTTCAGGCTTCATCTTCGGCCTCTACTCCTGCAGATTCTACTCCATTTCAAGCGCACATAGGTATCCGTGGCCTGGGATTAAGTGTTACTGTCCCAGTTTTTACAGCCCTTGGGTTATTGATTCAGGAGCTACGGATCACATGACAAATGCTGCTAACTCCTTTATTTCTTATTCTTTATCCTCTGGGCAGGAGAAAGTGATCATTGCAGATGGAACCAAAGCCACTGTTGCTGGCAAAGGTTCCATAAAACTTATTGATCATTTTTTCCTATCCTCTGCACTTCACGTTCCTTCCGTCTCTATTAATTTACTTTCTGTTAGTAGCATTACTAAACAACTACACTGCTCCGTAACCTTTTTCCCTGATCATTGTGTCTTCCAGGATCTCGAGACCAAGCAGACGATTGGGACTGGCCGTGAAGTAGGGGGTCTTTATTATTACCAGCTTGAAACAACATCTGCTCTGAAATCTGCAGCCAAGTGTTTGGGAACTAAGCATCAAGAAATTCTTTTATGGCATTCTCGGTTGGGACATTTGTCTTTTCAGTCTTTGAAAATTTTATTCCCTAGTCTGTTCCTTTCTGTTTCTCTTCAGTCATTTCAATGTGAAATCTGTCAGTTATTCAAACATTGTAGAACACATTTTTTTGAGTCTTTAAAGAAGAGTTTGTCTCCATTTGATCTTGTTCATTCGGATGTGTGGGGGCCCTCTCTTGTGACTTCTTTGGATGACTATCGATATTTTCTATCTTTTATTGATGATTACACCCACTGTACATGGCTTTATTTGATGAAAACCAGGGAAGAAGTTCCTCGTCTCATTCAAAATTTTTGTAGAATGGTTGAAATCCAATTTAACTCAAAGGTGAAGATTCTTCGTTCTGACAATGCCCGTGAGTACTTTGCACAGTCTCTAAATACTTTTCTTGAAGACTCAAGAATTCTTCATGAGTCATCTTGTCCCTACACACCACAACAAAATGGAGTGGCCGAGAGAAAGAATTGTCATATTCTTGAAACAGCCCGTGCACTTTTATTTCAACGTCACTTACCCAAATATTTCTGGGCTGATGCTGTTCTTGCCGCTGCTTATCTC
This sequence comes from Zingiber officinale, assembly GCF_018446385.1. Lineage (NCBI taxonomy): Eukaryota > Viridiplantae > Streptophyta > Magnoliopsida > Zingiberales > Zingiberaceae > Zingiber > Zingiber officinale. The sequence goes on along the minus strand of NC_056000.1, from coordinate 128,256,767 downwards.
ATCAATCGATTGCCATCTAAAGGTCTCGGGAACCGGTGTCCTCTCACTATTCTTCATCCTAGCGTAGAGTTGTTCTCCCTTACACCTCGGGTTTTTGGTTCACTTTGTTTTATACATGTTCTTGGTCCCAAATCTTCTAAACTTGATCCTCGTTCTATACGAGGAGTTTTTATAGGGTATTCCACTTGTCAGAAAGGCTACAAGTGCTTTAATCCTATTACTAGGACGAGATATATCTTGAAGGATGTTACTTTCTTTGAGTTTGAGTCTTTTTATTCTCCTCAGTCTCATCCTCAGGGGGAGAATATTACCTCTTCCTTTGTGCCTCAAGTGGTCGTTCCTCAAGTTCCTCAAGTGGTTTCTTCTCCTATTCCACTGGATGTCATAGAAAATAGAAAAGATGTCCCATCACTAGGAAAAGATGCTCCATCACTGGGAGCACAGTCTTCACCAGATATTATTACTTATAAACGACGAAGACACAAGCAAGACCCTACTATTGATCAGCTAGTTGAATCGGATGCTCTGGCTCCTGATCCTGTGAAGCAGTTATCCTCATCAGTTGAGCCAACCGCACCTCTAAATATGAACGAGCTGGACCTTCCGGTTGCTATTAGAAAAGGTGTCAGGTCATGTACTCAACATCCTATCTCCAACCATGTTTCATACTCTCGTTTGTCTCCTTCATATCATGCATTTGTTTCACAATTATCAAACCATGCTATACCTTCTTCCTATTATTAAGCTGTAAGGGATTCAAGGTGGCAGGAAGCAATGAACGAAGAAATGGAGGCTCTTAACAGAAATGGTAATTGGGAATTAGTTGATCCCCCAAAGGGGAAGAACTTGGTTGGTTCTAAATGGGTCTATGCTATCAAGTATAACTCAGAGGGTAAAGTGATTAGATATAAAGCCAGACTTGTTGCCAAGGGATTCACCCAAACATATGGGGTAGATTACTTGGAAACTTTCGCACCAGTTGCAAAGCTGAACTCGGTTAGGGTAATTCTTTCTCTTGCTGCTCAATATGATTGACCTCTATTTCAGTTAGATGTTAAAAATGCCTTCTTGAATGGTGACCTTTATGAAGAAGTATACATGTTGCCACCGCCTGAAATTGAAACAAAAGGAAAGGTTTGCAAGCTAAGAAAAGCTTTGTATGGGCTTAAACAATCTCCCAGAGCATGGTTTGATAGGTTTTGCAAAGTCATGATATTGTTTGGTTTTAAACAAGGGAATGCTGATCATACACTCTTTATATAAAGGAAAAAGGACAGCACTACCATTCTTTTGGTTTATGTTGATGATATGATAGTTACAGGGGATGATGAGGTAGAAATTCAGGCTCTTAAGTCCAAGTTAACATCAAAATTTGAAATTAAAGACCTTGGATCATTGAAGTACTTCCTGGTATTGAAGTCGCTCGATCAAAGAAAGGAATCTATGTATGTCAGAGAAAATATGTGTTGGACTTACTCAAGGAGACAGGGAAGTTGGGTTCTCGGCCAGCGTCTACTCCTATAGAAGTAAATCATGATCTTACTAGTTCTAGTGGGGAAGATCTTACAAGTCTGGAAAAGGGAACGTATCAAAGGCTGGTTGGAAAATTACTCTATTTATCTATGACTAGGCCTGACATCACCTATGCTGTTAGTATGGTAAGCCAGTACATGCATGCTCCTAAAACTATCCACATGAAGGCTGTTGACAGGATTCTAAGGTACTTAAAATCATGTCCTGGAAAAGGCTTGCTGTTTAAAGGAGGTGGTGATCTGAAGGTGGAATGCTATTCTGATGCAGACTGGGCTGGTTCTCGAGATGATAGAAGGTCTACTTCTGGCTATTGCACTTTTTTGGGAGGAAACTTGGTAACTTGGAGGAGTAAGAAACAAAATGTTTGTGCACGGTCTAGTGCTAAAGCTGAATATCGAGCCATGGCACATGGTCTTGCAGAGATGTTGTGGCTGAGTTTTCTGTTGACAGACATAGGATTAAAGGTTGAATTACCTCTCAGGTTGTATTACGACAACAAGGCAGCAATCAATATTGCAAATAATCCAGTACAACATGACCGGACTAAACACATTGAGATTGACCGTCACTTTATTCAGGAGAGACTTGATTCTGGAGAGCTATGTCTGCCTTATGTTAAGTCTGAGGATCAACTTGCTGATATGTTTACAAAAGCTATACCCCAAGTTGTGTTTGACTCTTCTCTTAACAAGTTAAACATGTTTGATATATATGTTCAACTTGAGGGGGAGTGTTGTGAGAAGCAAGGGTAGATAAGTCTTTTTATCTTTTGTTAATAAGTTGATGCTTAGGGTTGTGTGGCTATATGCGCATATGTAATTCTCCTGAAATATGATGAATATTAAAAAACTCTTTATTCCAACAGTTCAAATTGTACGTGTTGCTAAATAAATATGTCGAAAAGTTGTCATCATAGATTACTTACTGGCTTTGGTATGCCCTACAGGATAAAGAATAAATCACAAGCGTTTAAAAGGTTATAGTTAGGGCACATAATAAAATAAAGTACCCTACAAGATATGCCAAAGTCAATGGGTAATACTTGATGGCTACATTTTGATATTTATTTAGAAACTAGTGAAATTTGGTTAGCTTAACTTTCTTGATTATGAATTTAATTGTTCTAGCAGCTGGAATGTAGGAAATTATACTTGAGTTGCAGGAAGAGTCATCGGATTAACAACAATAAATATATAAAATTTCCCAATAAATTTCCAATTACTTGCAATAGTGAACTAGTAATTTAGCCAAAAGCATGAAACTGCAATGATTTGTTATGTTTGCTCAAAGAGGAATAATGTAACAGGCAATTGGAACACGTTGGAGGTTCAACCAAAATTGAATGGCTTGGATACAAGGCTTGAACTTCTTAAATTTTACAAGAAGAATTATTCTGCAAATCTGATGCACCTTGTTGTTTATGCAAGAGGTTGGAATTACAATTTTGTTTCTGTATTTGTTTTTTATTTTATCTAATCAACTCAAGTATGTTAGAGGGTCTTGATGCCATCCAAAGCCTGGTTGAACAGAAGTTTTGTGATATTCAAAACAGTGGACAAAATTACTCCTATTTCCCTGGTCAGCCTTGCTCGTCTGAACATCTGCAGGTACACTAAAGTCAGCGTGCAACTCATCCAGGATGAATACTTTACATAAAGATGATGCTTGTTGCAATAATTTTAGAAATAATACTGAATTTCTAAATTGTTATCTTTGGTCTTCAATTGCTTTATTATGCAGATTCTTGTAAAGGCGGTTAGGATAAAGCAAGGACACAAACTTAGGGTCGTTTGGCCAATTGCACCTAGCATTCGGAACTATAAAGAAGGTCCTTGCAGGTACTTAAGTCATCTTATTGGACATGAAGGAGAAGGATCTGTCTTTTTCGTTCTGAAGCAATTAGGTAATTTTAACTTATGATTGTGCCATCCTATTCATTTACTTTCTTCATATGGTCTTTTCTATTGACTTTTCAAGCCCAGCCTTAATTAGTCATCATTCTCAAATATGACAGGAATAGTTGACTAATAGGTTGTAGGAAATAAAATCAAATATAATGAGTGTCGTAAAAATTATCCTAGTACAAAATTAGCTAGATCTAACCTCATTGGAAACTTGCTTTAATTGGGCACTCTAGAAGGAAAAATGAGAGACTGAGTGAAACAAGAAAGAATGATGAGAGGTTGGTTGCGTGGAGGAAGTCATTGAAGTTGCATTCTTCTCATGCCTTGTATTCCTCTTGTCCGTTGCTCCAGCTGGAGTACAAGTATTTGACACATATTTAGATTTAGCTCAAGGATATAAATATCAGTATGTTTAAATTTACAAGCATGAACTCTTGCAATGAGATTGAACAGTTAGCTGTCATATCACACATTTTGAGTGATACATGGATATTTAGTTGTCTTTATTGGGCTAGATTGGTGAGGAGGGTCATTAAAGGCAAGCAACAAGTAGCATGATCTCCAAGGGCAACTCTGAGCTCTTCCTCTTCCTCTAAGTCACCTCTTTCTGGAAAGGATTTCACTTTCCAATTGCCTCCTCAGTCCTCTCTCAATGTCATAGGTCATGAGCACAAAAGAGAAGTCATGATGAACATTGATTTGAGCACCTCTTTGTTGCCTTCTAGGGTCCAAATGAGATCCCTCCCTCATATATATCTTTGTGCTTGATGGATTTGTTAAGTTAACGAGTTATAGTTAACAAAACCTATTGGTATAAGTGGGCTTCTCTCGATGTCATAGGCCATGATCACAGAAGAGCAGACATGATCACCATTGATTTGAGCACCTCTTAGCTGCCTCTAGGATCCGAATGAGACCCCTCCCTCCTATGTCTTTATTCTTAATGGATTAGTTATGTTTACATGATGAAGTTAATAAATCCTAATGGTATAAATGAATTCTGGTTCTTGTTGATAGATGAATGGTTTCTGCAGGAGTGCTGATTCCTGTTGTTCAACAAGGAGCAATTCTTAGAGGAATTACATATTCCTCTTTTTCTTGCTTCATTGCCTCCTCCACACCACTCTAGCAGTTTGACATGGCGGATCTCTTGCAATCTGTTTTGTCTGTTGGCATAGGTTGACCTCTATACAGAGCTCTTCCTGTCAGAGATCAAAACTATTATGAAACTGATATTTTAAATTGTGATATGGGATTTAAACAATCACAATCATCAAGTGAGAGCATAGGGTACTTAATTGGATACTTAATATTTCTATTGATCACGTGTAAAAAATTCTAGAAATAGTTGCCAGACACTCGGATTCATATCCATTTTAGATACTTGTACACAAGTTTGAGGAATATAGGTATCCTCGATTGACCCATGGAGGGCGTCTATGCCACTTAAACCTTTGGGCCTGAGCTCAGGTGTGGCCAATTTGAGACACCTACCTCGTCACCCCACCCACTATGAAACTAGGCAATAGTTGGCTTGCAAATCCATTGCCACCAAGAAGCTTGTTCGTCAAGACAACCTCAGCGATCACGATCACACACCATCTTGCTGGCCACCATAACATTATGGAGCTTAAAGGGCTTATGAAGACCAACAATTGATCAAACTTGTGATAGAGCTCTATGAAAGTGAGGAGCTCTTTTACTGAGGTGGGTAGAGGAAGCCATGCAGTAGAGTGGGGAATAAAAAAGCCATCCGTGGGATGGCCGTCTGTCGCATATAATAGAAACCCAAGTGACTCTTCAACTTCTAGTAAAAATATATTGTGATTATATAAAATTATAAACATTTAATAGGTGAACCACATGGGTCATGATCGCCAATCATAAAAATTCTTGTTAAATTTTGAATTATCAGTATTGATGGAAGTACTAGCTGGTCTTATCTTACCACCAGACAACAAACATCTAAGAAGATTGTGCGCATTGCAGTATAATTTAGTTTCTTTTTCATGTTTCTTTGCATATGTAATTTTTCTTCTTATGACTCTGCAGGATGGGCATTAAGTTTGGAAGCTGGGGAAGGGGATTGGAGTTTAGAATTTTCCTTTTTCAGTGTTTCTATTGAACTCACTGATAAAGGTCATGGTTAGTTTAGATTGTCATACTTCATTTTCCTGTAAACACACTCCATTAGATTCCTATTTAACTATAGTATTTCCATTTTTTGTGGAACCCTATAATTATTCACTGCATATTGTGTTTACCATTTTCTCATTTTGTTTATTCAGAGCATATTGAAGATATTGTTGGGATATTATTCAGATATATTGATCTTCTGCAGAATTCTGGAGTAAATAAATGGATTTTTGATGAGGTAACTGGGTGATTTGATATTATAAAATGATCAAACCTCTGTTATTGTCTTGTCACTTCTTGACATAACTGTGACATATCTGTCGCATATATGCTCACAAATGTGGAATGGGGAAGGCAAAATTTCATTAAAAAAATGCTTTAGTTATTTATCTAGATTGAGAATGGAGGCCAACTCTTAAAAGCTATTGATTAGTCATTCTACAATTATTTCTGCTCTTCAACTGAATCACTAAAACAGAATGGAAAATTGTGGGCATAAAGGCCTTCATAACTGTTCCAGGGGCGGATCTAGGATTTTAAGTTTTAATAATGACCTCTCCGAACCTTAAAGATGCATAATGTATATTTAGTTGAAATGTGAAACATAAAGGAGAAAATAAATTAAAATTTAGTCCTCCAATTCTAACTCGAGAGGTGTTTTAATAGAAAAATAAAACTTTCCATCAGACCAACTATAGATATTTGTTTTTGAATGGGCCAATATTGCGCATTTCTTTTCTTTCTTATATTTGAATTGATATAATCTAACTTAAATATAAACATTCTTATAATTCACAGCTCTGTGCGAGTGAAGGGCCTTGTCTTATTAGTTTGAATTTGTTGTACAGCGTTCTTTATCGTTCCACCATTCTTTCAGATTCCACAATAATCAGGCAGGAAACAGATTAACTTTCTTGTCGTTATGTTAGTCTCCAGTTGTTCTAATTTGAATATCTTAAATGTCCATTTTGCTATTTGGCTAAAAAGATAATAAACCAGAAAGGAGTGATATGCTACTGAATATTGTTTTGCATATTAACATCTTTATTGTAGACCTTTTGTAATTAATTCTGACTTGTCCCCTTTATCTGAAAGCTTGTGGCAATCAGTGAAACACAGTTTCACTATCAAGACAAGATCTCCCCATGCCGTTATGTTGTGAATATCGCATCAAACATTCAGGTGAACTGAAAAAACTAATTTTCAAGACTATGCCACCTCTATAGTTTTCTGAATTTAAAATCTTTGGAATTGGAACATTTATATTCTGTTTTATAAATTCAAAGGTGTTGTCTATATAGAATTGTTCCCTTATGGTAACCAGACATACTTGTGTTTTATGTGGGACTCGGACTTGATCTATCTGGTCCTAGCAATCTGAAATGGTTCTTATGTGTTGCATGTGACAATCAATTTAGATGATTTAATACCTTGCTATTCTATGCATAACCTTGGTTTGTTAGGTATCACTCTTTTTGATTTGTTGGATTGCCACTGGATGACATCATAAGAAAGGCTATATAAAATTTTAGGTGACAGACCGTACTCACTGTCCTCTTCCAATATGCCTGCCAAACTTTTCAGGATCAATTGATTATGATCCAAACCAATCAAGTTGATGGCCTCACACCTCAGCGCAACTGGTTGCTGAAAAAATGGAAATGGATGGTCAACTTGCTCTATTCAACTTTAATATGCAGAAATTAGAATTGACAGACTCAAAATTGTTCATCATCATCAGTTTTCTATACTAGTGTTTAAAATACTGTGCTGAACTGGTCGAAACGGCCGAAACATCTTGTTCTGCCCTCCGACCGACACTGGCACGACCCCAGCACTAGGCCTCGAGACAGCTAGGAGGTGTCGTGCGACCCCGCAACAGCAGTAGAGGGGTCGCATTGCCCCTCCACGGTCGTCGCAGAGGCGTCGTGCGACCCTAAAGCCACCGCGGAGAGGTCCCGCAACCACGTGACCACTGCGGAATGGTCGCGTGACCCCACGGCACCCCGGAGGAGTCACGCAACCCTCTCGGCCGCCGTTGAGGGGTCGTGCAACCCGTGGCAGCGCCGAAGTCATGCGAGCTTGAGAGTGGTGTCGGATTTCGGATTTTTTTAATTAAAACTTAGGTTAATTATTTTAGTCAACTCTTAGCTATGATGGTGATAATCTAAAGAGGCTTTATTAAACTCTAATAAAATTATCTAATTAATTTTATATTTTATTTATTTTAATTTATCGTGCACCGGACTACCTTTTTTTTTAATTTAAAAATTATAATAGTTTTTTTATTTATTTATCTATTTTCATGTCTTTTCCTGCTTTAAAAGATTATTTTTATAGTGTTTTTTTAATATTTATGTTAAATATTTTATTTTTAAATTAATACATTTTATATTTTAAAAATACATAAACTATATTGGCACGGCATGATATGGTACCGAAACCGTACCGTTCTAGTCTAGAAACGAAATCTCGGCACGGATCGAAATTTTAAACCTTATTCTATACTTCAGTAACCTAATTGATTTGCAACTCATCACGGGTCAAAATCTTTCTGATACTAAAAATTAATTTTGAAGTCTCTTTCCTGTTTTCTAATCAGATGTGGCTGCTCCCTTCCATCTCTATAAGACAATAAATGGTAAATAAGAAACAATAATCGAGATTGAAAATAGAGATTGAAGAACTTGCATTTTGTATTCTTTTTGTTCTTATCTGTTTGAACATCCCTGGATCCAATCAGCAGTGGTAGAGAGTCCTCTTCACCCAAGCGTCTGAAGTCACTTCCACCCTTTGCTTCCTTGCTTTCAAAAAAGGAGAAGTTCTCGTCGGACTGCATTGTTTCACTGGCACCTTTAACCCCAATCAAAAGGGATGGAGTGGTATGGGTTCGGGACGGGAAATGAAAGGGCAGAAATGATTTTTTTTTGTTTGCTTCCCTTTGTATTGTCGAAAATCGAAATAATCCTAAACTATCTGTTTCGATCTTGTGAAAGTATAGATAAAGAATCTGATCTCTCTCTCTCTCTCTCTTTTTTATGTTCACTTTAGAATTTTCCACCTGAAGATTGGCTTGTCAGATGGTCATTGCCTTCAAATTTTGTTCCAAGTACAATTCAGACGATATTGGATGAACTGACCCCAGAAAATATCAGGTGAACTTTTAACATATGAGTTCAATAGTTTTTCATCATTCCAATGCTGCTATAAGTTTTTTTGGCTTACATCATTCTTGTTAGATGTCTCACTTAAAATTTTGCAGATTAAATTTACATGTCATCTGTTGCTATCGAATTATTTTATACTTCTCATTTAGCCAAAAAAAATTGTAGTTTGATTAATGCCATATACTTTATAATTTAATTTAGCCAAAAAGTTTGTATTTTAGAATTTACAAGTAGTACAACAATTTTTCTCTACTCTTGTAGAAATATTAGTTTTATATAATTGCTGCTTGTTCTTTCACTAAATTTCACAAACTATTTCTTTGACAGTGATTGCTGGGTGGACACATATATTTGATCAATAGAATAATTTTTGTAAGCTTTTAGTTATTAGGTTTTGGCAATGTATTCTATGTAAGCTTTTTGGCTAATGTCACTCCCCAAGTTCAGATGAAAATAAATTGAGTATTGCATTAGAACTTGATGGTTGTCGTAAAAAGTGTCTACACCGTATGAGCATCAGCATAGTTTTTAATCATATTTAGACGGCGAAAGGAAAGCATTTATAGCGTATAGGATTATGGTATAACCTGTCATATTTTATATTTTATAGATTATAATGTTAGTCATGAAACATCATTTAAAATAATAATGTAGTAAAGTCTATGATGAATTTGCTGAGATACTAGACAAGCCAAAATTAATACTTTTACTATCCAGAAGCAACTGAGTATACCAAAGAGAAGCTAGATGATATCGTATGCACATTTTCAAAGATGATCACATGTTATGTTCTATAGTTAGACAAGTTACAATGGTAGAGGAAGACCGAAGGAAACTCTAATTCACATACTGTGATATGATTTAAGAAATTTGAGCGGTATAGCTATTCATAGAGAGCAATGGTGGGATAAGATTCACATGGCCAACTTAGATAATTTGGACTAATACGGTTGTTGAACTATGATTATAAGTTATTCTGTTGCTTAAATGTGTGATGTCAAAATTAGAATAATTAGCATTCAGCTAATGCTAGGTATTCATTTCAGAATGTTCTGGGAGTCTAAAAACTTTGAAGGATGTACAGACTTAGTTGAGCCTTGGTATGGCACTTCTTACAGTGTTGAAAAAGTCCCAGTTTCTATAATCAAGGTTCAATTCAGTGACTAATTTGACAACTTTTCCATTGTTTGCACCTTTCTTTTTCTTTCCATTTATTGGACTGTAAATATGAGCTAATTCAATTTAAGACATTTTCTTAGCAATGGATAGCAAAAGCTCCTGAAGTTGATTTGCATCTTCCAAAACAAAATGTATTCATTCCATCAGATTTGACAATAAAAAATGCTCAGGAGAAGGTACAGCACCATAACCTCAATAACCTTTTAGTAAATCATTTGTCAGTTTAGCAATAACATATTATGTTCCTTAGCAGGTTAAGTACCCCATTCTCTTAAGGACATCAAGTTTCTCAAGATTGTGGTATAAACCTGATACGATGTTCTCAATGCCTAAAGCTTACATCAAAGTTGAATTTAATTGCCCACAGTCGATCGTTTCTCCAGAAGCTGAAGTTCTTACTTATATTTTTACAAAATTACTAATTGATTATCTAAATGAGTACGGTAAGCACCTATTCGACACATAATTCTGTATACACGTGTACACAAAAATATTTGGCTCTTACAATTATTATTCACCATATATCTTGCTTGATGTTGCATTTTTCGTGTTTCTTTATCCCGTGAAGGCATTGCTATTCTAGCAAAGTACCAAGAAAATTGACACTAGGAGCTTGTGGACCATTATATGCATCCATGATTTGACATGTACTTTTGCTTTGATGTTTACAAGGTTATTGACTGTTTATTGCTTTGTACGCATTTCACTTTTGATGAAGTTTAAGGGTTGTGGTTATTTAGTGTTGTACGTTTTACGTTTTAAGTCTTTGGTACTGGGCAACTAATTATCTTCTTCTGGGCTGTGCAAAATAACCGACAAACCGAAAACCGGACCGAAACCGGTAATTTACTGGTTCCGGTTAACCGGTTAACCGGTTTTAATCGGTTAACCGGTTAACCGATTAACCGGTTAACCGGTTAACCGGTTCGATTTCCGGTTTAAGATTTTTCAAACCGGTTTAACCGGTAAACCGGTTAATCTAAGCTAGTAAAACCAGCTTTGTTGCAGGCCTCCTCAAGAAGTTGAACATGAGCAGGTCCCTCTGGGCAGAAAGCAACTGCAGCTCCTCCACTGTCTGTAAATTTACAAGCTGCCCCAACACTCCAAGCCACCTCGATCATCTTAATGTTGAGAGAACCGAGTGCATCATCTCCAAACATTTGCCTGTTACAAAGAACAGAAAGAAAAGGAGATAAGATAAAGTCAAATGATGTAGCAACATTCTCAAGTCTTCTTCTACTAACTCATGAGGAAGGCAAGAGGGTTACTAAGGATGATAAGTCACATTTGAAATTATTTCACAATGAAAAATGCAGAGTTCAACAGCCAGTAATGCCTTGTGTTACTAGGCTTACCGGTTTTTGATTGGAACCGGTTAACCAACCGGAACCGGTTCAACCGAAACCGGTAGAACCGGTAATAATACCGGTCGGTTAACCGGTTGTCAATAAAATGCGGTTAACCGGAATTAACCGGAACCGATAAACCGGTAAACCGATAAACCGACCGGTTGAACAGGCCTGCTTCTTGATAAGGTTTTGACTATGATTAAAAACTGAAAAATTAAAGATTAGGATGCCTTCAAATGTTTAGTTAAGGTTGTAGCTCATATGTATCAATCTAACTGATTGCGAGAAAATTTGCCACATGTCTAAAGTTGGAATAGGTAAGAATCATAAGATACATATCATTATTGTAGAAAAATTGAATTTTGATAGTCAACTTTGCATTAGCCAAATTCAGATACCAAAAGTTAAAAGATTCTTTTAGGTAACCATTTTAACTAAAAATTGTTTGCATACTGCACCAGGTAATTTGGATGGTATTTGGTTTCTTTCACTTGTAGCTTGTTTTCTCTGTTAAAATTATAATTTCAATTCATATATTCCCAAAATTTTGGTATGACATTGTTTCCATGATATTAGGAGTGTTATATGCAACTCTTCTCCAGAGTTCTATAAGATAAACAAGATAGATAAATGAATCCTATGGGAAATAACGAGTAATCTCATAAAGTTTTTGTTTAAGTGATCCAATATTTCTTCTTTTTGAATGGAGAAAAATCTAGCACCTACTTGTTTCTCAATGCTTTTTTAGCAAGAAATTAGAGTTAATTAATTAATAATTTTTATGGAGTCAAATCTTTTCCCTCTGCTTGTATTCATGAAGTAATAGAGCAGCCCAATTAGTGAATTTTTACTAATCAACCTATTGAATTGTATATGTTGAACATTAATGCGTAAGTAGATAGGTATCCAGGGCCTTATGTGGACAACTATCTGAAGGTTTGATTGAGTATTGGAAGATTCTGTATCATAGTAGTTATAGTATCTAAATTATGTACTCTAGTGATTGCATTGAATTGTTGCAACTTGCAAAAATGCATTCTGCATATTTCAACTTCTTCCATGGGATACAATAGTAGGCCTGTCATGGGCCTCATGGCTTTACCAATATAGAGTGGTCAAGCTTAGGAGTTAGCTGGACATTTAATAAGGTTTTACTATTGTTATTGGAGACTGTTGATGTATTACATGTGGCAAAAGGCGATTCGCTTGCCCCCAGCCCTCCCGCCAACCCTTCCCTAGGCCAACTCGGAGAAGGTAAATTACGGGTGACTACTAGCCATTAGTGCAAGTGGTCAAGGCACGGGGGAGGACATGCTCGAACGTGCCGAGTTTCGACCCCAAGACCTCATGTGGCAACACCCCATCCTCAACCACCGCACCGCCCCAGGGGGACGTTGTTGATGTATTACAGAACATATACTTAATAGATAAATGGATCTGAACTTTTTAAAATTGAATAGACAAGGTTTTGAAGTACCAATTTAACTGGAATTCTAATTTATAAACTATTGTAAATTTGTTCTTTGACAAACTACTCAAGTAAAATGGCAACTTCTTATTTTTGAATATTCAGCACTCCATGTCAATTCATCACTATGTTAGATGATTTTGTTCTAACAAGATAAACTTGCATTATATTTTGAACTTCTTGAATGTATAATTGTCTGTTCTTTATACACTGCAGAATTTTTTGTATAGTAGTAATCATGTCAATATATTGTGGAATGAAAGATGAACATGGATTACGTATCGAGATTTCCATTCCTTCCTCTGGTGAAGTTGGTGTCAAAAATATGAATGTGACACTCTCAGAGAACAGTTGTGGAGGCTCTAGATAAAATGATAGGTCTCAAGACTTTTCGTATGGGTCACATATGAGATTTTGAGTTAACATAAAAAAAATTTGGGAAGTATGGATCCCATTAACTTGGACTAAAGTATTTTTATATCTTTTTAGCGAGTTGTCTAGGCCTTTCAAGTGAACAAGTCAGTAGTTTTACTTTGGATGACATGTGACATATGGTATCCTAGCAGTCCTAGTCTTGAGCTTAGCAAGGTGATCCATGTTGAAAGGTTGTTTGGGATGGCAGAGCCATCATGGAGTCCCTTAGACCACTGATTAGGAATTTGGCCTTGAGGATATCAAGCTTCATTGGGGAGATTTTGACATCCAAATTTATTCCTGCATCGGAGGTTGTGGGGTGATGGAGTTTATAAGACCAAGATGAATTTTCTATCATTATCTTTAGTGTGAGGTTAAGCTTTGGCAAATAGCTCAGATCTATCAACTTAGTGGGACTTTTCCTGTCTATCTGTGACATATCTGATAGTAAGAAATTTGTAATGATCATTCCATTTTCTCATCTATTTGTGAAGAAATTGTGAAAGTTGGATCTGCTACATTGGATATTGCATTGTGAAGTATTACTCAATTGCATTGGCCAGGAGTTATCCATTAATATTGAGTTCACTATTAAAATTGCTTTTCTTTGGCACACTTTGTTATGAAATCTTTTCTCTAGTATAAGTTGGTTCCAGAGGAGTGTTAACTGAGTAATAGTAACAGTTTATGTACGGTTTTGTAGCACATTGATGACACTTCAAGTTCAACCTAGCTCCTCCACTAATCATTAATCATTCTTTGATTGCCATTTTTTGGAAGCTTTAACTGCTAATATGTAATGGCATATGTTAGGCACTTATCACAAAAAGGGGGTTTGTCTCATATTGAGGGTAGTGTATGATACTATAAGTTCTTTATAAATTTAGGAACAATTAGGTGTAGCTCCAATAGATTATAAATGAGAGAAAATAGGTTGAAATGGTATACATATGTTCAAAGATAACCAATGGATTCTATTGTTAGATGAGTTGAAGCTTTTAGAGTGGAATATCTAAGGGAGTAGGAAACTAAAAAATATACAATAAAAAAAGATGATTTAATTGATTTGAATATCAGTAGATAGTGCCTATAGTTTGAAATCTTATACCGTGCTAGGCGAAATGGTTGAAATGCCTCCTGTGTTGTTGTATTAATCGTGTTGATGAGTATCATTTTATGTTAGCAGTCAACATCCCTTAGCATGCTAAAATAAGGGATGCTAAAATTGAATGTTATTTTTCTTTTTATAATGTCTTCATTCAGGATAATGTCAAAATCGTAACATTCTAGATGGAAAACAAATATTAAAGTTAACTATATACTTGTCTTATCTTTTTCTTATCTCTTTTCTCCTTGCACGCCAATTTGTTACTAGCACTATACATCGAAATATTGACACCATACCAAAATAGTGTCGTTTTAATCAAAGGCTGAAATGTTGGCTTGGCTCGAGATTTTGCTAGTATCTAATATGGCATAGTCTGTCTTGACCCCAAAAATTAATGTGCCTCAACAGTGATCAATGGACTGATAAAATTAATGTGCCCAGCACCAAATAGTTGGGGCAAACATGGATTCATGATAATGTATGAGTTCTTTCTAAATTGAGGTAATACTGGGAATGGATATTGAACCCAAGCCAAATTGAGATCCCACAACATCTGCTACAGGAATTGCTGGGTTTTCCATGTTTGGGTAAAGGTTGTGCAAAACAGCTCAAGTCTATTTGATGTTATCTGGGATTTTAAACTCAATTTTGACTTATTTAATTCTTTTGATTTTTGGTAGTTTGATGTTTTTTATGGTTTTAGAAACTAATGCATTATATATTTGCTTATTGTAGGTCTTAACTTTTCCATTTGGCAGAATTTCTAGTTCATAATTTCACTTCAATGCACCTTAGCATATATAGTTCTTTCTAAAGTTATTTTTCTGTATATTTTTTTCTGTATATTTTTTTAGCATAGATAGTTCTCTCTAAAGTTATCTTTCTATATATTTTTGCTCGTTTGGATGAGCTCTATTAACTGTCTTCTTGCAATGCTATCTCTAATATGATGCTTTCAGCATACTATGCCAAAGTTGCTGGTCTTTACTATGCCATATACAACACTAGAATGGGATTTGAGGTAATTTATTCAACATTTGTTCTTAGTTATCTATGCTGTTTTATAATATTCTCTTATTTGCCACTTATTGAAGATGTATTTATTGTGCTCAGATAGTAGTACTTTTTATCTTAGCATTCTCATGAATGTGATATTAACTTTTTGGTACGTAATTTCTCATTGTCCAACACCTGTCAATAAACTACGGTCACACCATGGCCATAAAATTCCCTTTAGTTGTTCGGTACTCAATGATAACACAAGTTTCTAGTTCTTGTCCATTTGAAAAATTACTTTATTCTAATTCTAATAATTTCTTCGTCTCCTTGATAAATAATATAATCAATATATTTCTATATCTCTACTCATAGGAGTTTTATTTTCTTATTTTGTTTTATTTATATAAATGTTTGATTTTTTGTTGTTCATCTTAAATATGATTGGTAAGTTCATCTAGTGCTAATATTAATATGAAATTAAGAATTAGAACAAGCTCTTGATGTACAGTTCAGAGTGATATCTACTTTTGATTTCTACTTTATGTTTAGTTGTCAATTAGCTTAATTATAGTTTCCTAAGATAGATTCCTAGTTTTGTATATAAATATGCCTCACTCTTCAATAAAGGTTATGAATTCTTTTTATCTCAAATAACATGGTATCAGAGCATTAGAGATTCGAAATTAGGGTTCCATCTCTGTCGTAACCTTCATCAATTCGCCGTCCATCGGCTGCTGCGTCTTGGTCGATCTTCCTCATTCATAGTCGATTCTCTAATCATGGGGTTCACAACTTCTAGGAGGGGCGTGCCCGTACGCGCCGGTATCTTGTTGGTTTGAATCTTCCTTCGATTTCTTTTCTTCTTTGATTTCCTTTGGGATAAAGTCTTATGGTTGAGAATGTTGGGACCTTGACGTCCGTTAGAGGGGGGAGGGGGTGAATAGCGTCTCACCCAAAACGTCGCTTCCTACAATGGTTAGTGTGCACAACAGAAATACAAGATAAACACTAACAAAAGAAAGCAAACCTAACACGTTGTTTAACGTGGTTCGGAGATGAAGCTCCCACTCCACGGCTACAATCTCTATCCGTCGGTGGATGACTCCCCAGAAAACCTCCAACTAGCTCGAGTAGCTCCTTGAGGGTGGAGAAACCTCGCCACAAATTCGCACAAGCTCTTGATCACTCAAGAAGACTTTGGAGACTCTAATAGGGGTTAACCATCTCTATTTTCGTCAGCCTTGGTTAAGCACCCCGAACTCTATTAAATAGAGCTCGGGAGGAAAACACCTAGTGTTTTTCCCGCCACCAGTCGACTGGTACAACCATCAGTCGACTTTTCCTAAGTGAAATTCGACCGTTACAAGCCAACGGTCGGCTACTAGTCGATTGATGAAAACACCAGTCGACTGCTACAGTACTGATATAGTAATGCTACTACAGTATGCTACAGTAAAATCCTAATCCTAGGATTTAACTCCCGAGTACATTCACTCAGCACTCGTCCTTGCCCGACCAACCTAGACCTAGCCTTCTAGCCTCCTCCATCAGCCTTGCGTCCCTCGGATGTCTCCCCATCCTTCACGTCTTGCCTTCTGGAGATTCCATCGGCCTTGTCATTGTTGTCGGGTCTTCCTTTGCCTAGAGGTCGCGCCTCCGGGACTTCATCCATTGCCAAGTCACACTTGGACTTACGTTGTCAAGACTACATGCTTGGACTTACACTGCCAAGACTCATCCTTGGACTTTCCTCCTTTGCCAAGATCACACTTGGACTTTTCTTGTTGTACCTGTATCCTACACACTTACAATGCATATTAAATACAACAATAAACCTAACTTAAACCTTTGCCCAAACATCAAAACCTAGGGCACCTAGATTGCTCCAACAAAGAATAAGTCATATATTGACAGATGTAGTGCCTCTGATGTCTAAAATCACAGACTATAAGCTAAATGATTCGAACTATTTGGATTGGAGTAAGATTGTTCGTCTTTATCTATGAAGTGTTGATAATGATGGTCATTTGACTGATAATTCTCCTAAAGATGATTCGAAGCCGACATGGCTTAGAGAGGATGCTCGTTTGTTCCTTCAAGTTCGGAATTGTATTGATAGTGAGGTAATTGGTTTGATTGAATTTGTTAAAGAATTGATGGAGTATTTAGAGTTTTTATACTCTGGAAAAGGGAATCTCTCCTGCGAAGTCTTTTACCATGTGGAAAAACAAGATCAGCCTCTAATCAATTATTTTATGGCGTTCAAGAAGACATATGAGGAGCTTAACATGCTGCTACCCTCTAGCTCTAATGTGAAGGTTCAACGCTACCAACGAGAACAGATACTATTATGAGCTTCCTTGCTAGCCTATCTCCTAACTTTGAATCTTCTAAATCACAAGTTCTCTCTGGTTTTGAGGTCTTCTATTTACAAGATGTATTTAGTCGCGTTCTCCGTATAGAAAGTACCACACCCATTCTTCTTAGTGGTGCTTTGGTAAATCACAATACTAATTATGTACTTGGAAGATCAACTAGTCATAGTGGAAACAAAGAAACTCAAATGTCGAATTTTGGTGGTATTGTGTGCAACTATTGTTGTAAGCTAGGTCGTACAAAGTTTGAGTATAGAAAGCTTCAATACAAAAATAAGCAAAAGCACTTGGCCCATATTGCATGCACTAATGATGCCTCTTATAAATCAGTTTTTATCTTTGCAGATGAATTTGCCAAGTTCTCACAATATCAAGAATCACTCGAGTCTTCATCTTCCTTTATTATTGCTATTGTTGATTCAGGTAAACACAGCGCGTGCCTTGTTTCCTTATCCACTAAATGGGTCATTGATTCTAGTGTCATGGATCATATGACAGTAATTCTAGTCTCTTTTCTACTTTTCTGTCTAAAGCTAACACTCCTACCGTTACTTTAGCTGATGGGTCTCCATTTTGTTTTCGTGTGTCTGACACTTCTACCGTTACCTTTGCTTCCTTTGTCTGTTAGGATGTATACTAAAAGCCTAGCTTTTTGTATGAACATTTATTTTGAAATGAGAATCATATTGTTCAAATGTCTGCATTTAGTTAAATACAGTTGTCCATTTAATTTATATTGTAGATAACATGGTGTGTGGTGTCACACAGAAGATAATATTATCAGTTTCTTATAAATTATAAATAGTAGCTCACAACCAAGATGGATTGAGACAAACTATTGGAATGGTTGTAGTGTGATTTTGTATTAATTTATCTTGACTATAAAATTACACTAGTACACTATGTGTGTATTGAGTAGGATCATCTGAGGTTGTTCCTTTTATACTGACTACATAAAAGAACAAAACCTCTGTTATTATGGATGTGCGTACTCTTAATCCCGATATAATAACAAACACATATACTTAGTATTTATTTCTTTAATTTATCAAAGGGTGAGATTTATCCAGTTAAATCAATAGGCCTGATAAGTTGGGAAATAATATTATTTATATGGTGTGTTGTTGATTATAAAAGGAAACTGTGTCCTAGTGATCTAGGTTGATGATGTCCCCTTGAGGAGCTCATAAGGATTATCATGTAAACCCTGCAGGTGGACTTAGTCCGACATGATAATAAGGTTGAGTGGTACTACTCTTGGAGCTAGATGTTAATTAAGTGAGTTGTCAGTAACTCATTTAATTAACGGACATACGATATCTTAAACACAGGGAGACTAACGCACTCATGATAAGAAAGAAACCATATTGCAATATGAGATTGGTGTGGTAGTTCAATAATAACTCTTTAGTGGTATGAGTTATTATTGATGAACTTGAGTTGGTTGTTCGGGTCGAACACAGGAAGCTCAAGTCATCATGAGGCCAAAACCAATTCCTCCTCTCGATCCCTGTTGTAGCCTCTATAAAGCCTCGTATTCACCCGTTTTGATTTTGCTTCCTACCCAAGAAAGGGGCCGACCACATCCTTGCTTGGTGCCCAAGCAAGGGGCCGGCCAAGCCTTGCTTCCGACCCAAGCAAGGGGCTGGCCAAACCAAAAGGAAAAGAAAAGAAAAAAAAAAAAGAAAAAAAGGGAGATTTTTTCTCAACAGAATTAGAGATTTTTCTAAAAAGAATTACGTTGATTCTTTCTTAGAAATTTTCTAAAAAGAATTATATTAATTTTTTCTTAAGAAATTTTTCTAAAAAGAATTATGTTAATTCTTTTTTAGAGATTTTTCTAAAAAGAATTATGTTAATTCTTTCTTAGAAATTTTCTAAAAAGAATTATACTAATTCTTTCTTAAGAATTTTTTCAAAAAAGAATTATGTTAATTCTTTTCTAGAGATTTTTTCTAAACAAAAATCTATTACTTTTTCTCCTTTTTTATCTAAGGCAATGGGTTATAAAAGGAGAGGAGGATGTGCCACAACAATCAACAATTCAATTAAGAATTGATAAGTTTCTCTCCACAACTAAAAACCCTCTCCTTTCCTTTAAGGTCGGCACCCTATTCTTTCTTTTCTTGCCTCTAGGGTCGGCGCCCCACTTCTTTTCTTCTTCCCTTTTCTTCCCTCTAGGGTCGGCGCCCCATCTTCTCTTGGTGGCCGGAGCTTGGAGGAAAAGAAAACGAAGAGACGAAGCACCTTGGTGGCCAGCGGTTTGGAGGAGAAGAAGAAGGAGGCGGCGTTCTTTTCTTTGCATCCTTTGGTGGTAGGCGGCTTGGAAACAAAAAGGGTTCGGGTGTTTTTGTCTTGGTAGATCGTCGCCCACACGACGTCTAAGAAGAGGAGAGGAATACGGCAGAAGATCAAGAGGTCTCTGTCTACGAAGAAATGTACAACTAGTTATTTATTCCGCAGTACAACTAGTTTTGTTTTCGTTGTATGGATCCTGAAATACCAATACAAGAGGCTAGCGATTTCGTGTTTTCGTTTTTGTGCGTCGATTTGTATTTCGATCTTGTGCTTTGATTGAGGTCTCTGTAGTTAAATCTAAGGTTAATGTGAGAAGTTTAAATATTCAATTTCTTTGAAAGGTTTTGTGTAGGAAGTGGTGGATGATCCCATAACCAAGAAGGTCTTGTGCCTCGCCTACGACCTGGAAGTCGATCCTTGAAATAAATATTTAATCAACTTCTGTAATATGGTTTAACTTCAGAAGAACACAAGGGTTGAACTTGTAGCAAAAATGTTAAGTTTCGTTTCCAATCCAGGTTTAACTTTGAAGAACGAATTTGGAGTAAAAATATTAAGTTTCGTTTCCAATCCAAGTTTAACTTCTGAAGAGCACATGGGTTGCTAGGAAAAGTTCTGTGCTTGTATAAATTTTTATTGTACAGGGAATAGAACGGTATTCTAAGTAGCACCCAACACTGTCTTCTATCTTATATTTACCTAATTTGTCAAAATCATTGTTTATTTCATGATCTTTTAACGAAGAAGATTATTGGTAAAGGACATGAGTCTAGAGGTTTCTACATTCTTGACACAACGCTCCTAAAATCTTTTACTTGCTCGAGTGTTACTTCTCCTTTCGATGCTCATTGTAGGTTGGATCATCCATCTCTTCCTTTGCTCAAGAAGCTTTGTCTATAATATAGTAAGGTGTCTTCATTAGATTGTGAGTCATGTTAGTTTGCAAAATATCACCATCTTAGTTCGAGTCTTAGAGTAAATAATGTGTTACTATTCCTTTTGAATTATTTCATTATGATATTTAGGGTCCTTGTCCTATTTTGTCTAAACGTGGATTTAGGTATTTTATTATTTTTGTGAATAATTATTCTCTTGTGACGTAGTTATATTTAATGAAACATCGTTTTGAGTTATTCTCTGTTTGTGCATATTGTGCTGAGATTAAAAACTCAATTCAATGTGTCTATCTGTATTTTGCAAAGTGATAATGCCAAAGAATATACGTCCGGTTTATTCCAATCTTATATGGGTCAGGATGACATATTTTATCAAACCTCTTGTGTTGATACTTCACCCCAAAATGATGTGGCAGAATGTAAAAACAGAAATCTTCTTGAAACTGCACGAGTCCTTTTATTTCAAATAAATGTTTCCAAACCTTTTTTTGGCTGATGTAGTTTCTATTGCATGTTTTCTCATTAATCACATGACATTCTTTGTTTTCAAGGTGAGATCCCTTATAAAATCCTTTTTCCCAATAAGTTGTTGTTTCTTGTTAACCTTAGGATATTTGGTAGCACTTGTTTTATTCGGAATGTTCGTTTGCATGTCACTAAATTAGATCCTAAGTCTTTGAAGTGTATCTTCCTTAGTTATTCTCATCTTCAGAAAGGTTATAGGTGTTCTTGTCCCAGTATTAATAAATATCTTGTCTCAATTGATGTTACCTTCATGAAAGACACATCTTATTTTCCGTCCTCATCTACTCTGATTCGTCAAAGGGAGGATGATGATTTGTTGATGTATTCTATCACATCCTCTGCACCCATCTTGGAACCAGCTCCAACCTCTTATTATTCAAGTCTACTCCAGATGTCAACCTCTTGATTCATGTCCTGCACCTATTCCTTCATCATCAGATCCAGTCCCGAGCGATGATCTTCCTATTGTGTTATGCAAAGGTAAACACTGGTATACTTATCCTACTTCTTCTTTTGTTTCTTATAACGTCTTGTCATCTTTCTTTTATTATTTTATTACTTCACTTGACTTTATCTTTGTTCCTAAAACTGTCCGTAGAGTCATTTCTCATCCCGGTAGGAAAGATGCAATGAAAGAGGAGATGAATGCTTTAGATGAACATGACACTTGGGACTTGGTCGATCTACCTTCAGGGAAAAATGGGCTAGGATGCAAATGAGTATTCGCAGTTAAAGTCAATCCGGATGGGTCAGTTGCCGATTGAAAGCTTGTCTTGTCGCTAAGAGCTATGCTCAGACCTATGGTGTGGACTATTCTAATATTTTTTCTCCTATTGCAAAATTGACATATGTTCAATTATTTATTTTAATGGCCGCTACTTCATGGTGATAACAAGAATGCTTTTCTTCAACTTGAGATCAACTCACGGTGATCTTGCTTAGGGGGAGTCAGGGTGGGTTTCTCGTCTTTGAAAATCTTTGTATGATTTAAAACAGAGTCCTCGTGTTTAGTTTGGAAAATTTAGTTAGGTTGTTGGAAAATTTGGTATGATAAAAAGCAAGTCTGACCATTTTGTTTTCTACACGAAGTTAGGAGCTGGTATCATTCCGTTAGTTAGTTGTGTATGTGGATGATATTGTTATCATTAGAAGTGATACTATGAGAATCTCATCTGTTAAATCTCTCATTTATACTTAGTTTCACATGAAGAACTTCGAGTGTTAAAGTATTTCTTGCGTGGTGAAATTATGAGTAAAAAAGTATATTTCTATCTCAGAGAAAATATGTCATCGACCTATTAACTGAGATAGAAAAATTGGGGGCAAAGTCTTATAGTGCTCCAATGACTCAAAACATACCTCACAAGAGATGGGGAATTATTTGAACATTCTGAGAGATATTGAAGGTTGGTTGAGAAGTTGAATTATTTTACCGTGACTCATCCAAATATTGCATATTCGGTTAGTGTTGTTAGTCAATGTCATCTCCAATAGTTCATCATTAGGCAACGTTAGAGCAAATTTTGTGTTACTTAAAAGGAGCACCCGGACGTATATGAAAATCACGGGTACACTCATATTGAATGTTTTTCAGATGTAAATCGAGCAAGTTCCAAAATGGATAGAAGATTGTTTCTTTGTTGGAGAAAATTTAGTCTTACGAAAGAGTAAGAAGCAAAATATTGTGTCACGATCTAGTGTAGAGTCAGTTTATAAAGCTATGGTCGTGCGAGATAATGTGGATATATCAACTCTTTATTGAAGTAAGACTTAAAATTTCAATACTAACAAAATTGTGGTGTGATAACCAAGTTGCTCTTCATATTGCATCGAATCTTGTGTTTCATGAGCAAACTAAGCACATTGAAATTGATTGTCATTTTGTTCATGAGAAAATTCAACAAAGTTTGATTTCTACAGGATATATGAGAACTGGAGAACAACTAGAGGACATATTTACAAAAGCTTTAAATTGGGTTCGGGTATTAACTTTGTAACAAGTCGGGCATGATTAATATCTATGCTCTAGTTTGAGAGGGAGTATTTGCTGTATATATCTGTATATATTAGCTAATATAGTTGTCGATTAGCTAGCTGTCAATTACTTTAATTATAGTTTCGTAAGATAGATTCCTAGTGTAGTATATAAATGCGCCTCACTCTTCAATAAAGGTTATGAATTCTTTTTATCTCAAATAACATTTACCTTTGTGTTGTATTTTCAATACTAAGACTTGGCCATGATATCTACGCAATCTGCATAATAAGACATATTAATATGTTGACTAAATTGCTAGATCCTTTTGTCTGTCATATCTAGTCCAGAATCAACTTTTAGCAATTATACTTTAGGCTCTGTTTGCTTTGATGGAAACTCGGGAGAGAGGGATAACTTTAATCAAGAAAATATTTTGGTTATCATTTGGTAGACCCAAAGCTAGGCATGCATTTTATAGACATCCTTCCTAGCTAGATGTTGATATGAACTAACATACTGATTGATGCTTTAGGTGATTGTGGTGGGTTATAATGACAAGATGCGAATCCTCTTAGAAACTATAGTTGGTAGAATTGAGCAATTCGAAGTGAAGCCTGACAGATTTTTTGTGATCAAGGTAATGCATTCAAAATTCTCTTTTCACTCATCTATCACTACAGATAAGTTACTTTTTAATCACAATATTGGTTTTTGATCTTTAACTATTACTTCTGTCCAGAAATCCTTGCTTTGAACTCTTGAGTTTTGAGATATGTTTAAATAACAGACATCATGGTGTGACTTGAGTATTGTACAATAGCAAATAGAAAGTTGTGCTGCAAATCTGAATTTATTGTGGTACTGATATAGATGACAGATGTAACGTTAACAATAAGTTGGTTAAGAATATTGTTATTGTTGATACCCAACCTGTTCAAGTCCAGGTACTCTTTTGTGCTAATCTGAACATGCGTATTCTGGTTTTATATATTTGATTATTTTCAGATAATATGCAGGTTCAGGTTTATGCTAATTGGAATTCGGAAACCTGAATATTATAATATCTAAATCTATTTTTTAAAAATATTTTTTTTAGTTATTGTTGTTTAGATGATTTTAATAGTTAATCATGATTATAGTTTTAAAATGACTGATTTTATTAATGTTTTAGTTGTGTGTTGCAAAATTTATCTTCAGTACATATTTTTAGCAAATATTTATATGTTTAGGTGTCAGGGAAACCTGTTTGTTTTGGTAATCTTGTTTCCTACCTTACCTATTTTATGTCGATTTCTAGTACCCAACGTGTACCCTAATTAAAGAGGTATGGGCAAACTTTAGTCAGGTTTTAATCGGTTGGGCATCTGTATAGTAAATGGGTGTGGGTTCAAATGGAGGATAAAATTGCGACTATGTATCCATTATGTCTCTGGTTAGGAATGTGAGACATCTCACTACTTAGTTGTTGCTAAATAAAAGCTCAGGATTGGAACTCTTGGAATGACTCGTGACATTGTGATTTTAATGGGAAAGAAAAAAATGGTTTTTCTCAGATGTTTCCTATGGATGATAGGATGAGACCTTCTACCACAAGAGAAATACACAAGTACATTAATTGATCAGGAGAATTTAATAGTTTGCTTCATTAGAAGCTAATGGATAGGATAGAAAACTGAGGCATTAGGAGAACTTGTATAATTTTTTTGTTGCCAACTAGTGGATTATGGAGAAATCTTCAACTGGGTGCATTTAGTACCTACAATATACATCAAATAGCTATATTTCTGGATAAGACTTCAAGAATTATCTTCTAGAGGCATGGAGAATTAGTCAAATTCCAACAATGTAGTAGCTTTTAGGAGAAGTGATAGCATGTGAGTCTCTAGTCGGACCAACATGTAGAATGTGAATGTACTGAATGTAGTACAGTATGAGTCATTTTTTGTGTAATAATATTTGAACCTAGCCACATGTAGGCTGTACCTCCATGGTATATGTTGCTTATAGAATCTTGTTTTGACTGATGAGAGAGGAGAAATACCTGTGAGATTAGTAAGTCAATCTGTGAAAACTTTATTGATAGATAGATGGACTGATTGCACAAAAGAAGTTGGTTTCTTGAGTGGTAATATTCAACAAGAACAAAACATAGGCTATGTCCAGACTTCACAGAACTAAAATATGGCTTTGAAAGTTGAGATTGTGATTTCAACATTATATGTTCCTTAGATGGGAAAAAGAACTTTAAAGACAATTTTAACAGCAAATATGCTTTATGGAACTGAGTGTTGGTGTACAAAAAATATTCTTGCAAAAGGTTAATGAATGTCTAATTTGATTCACAAGTTTATCAGGAAAATTATAACAAAAAATGTTGTTTGATAAACTATAAGAAAAATTGCCCACCTTTTGTAGGAGGCTTGTTATTCATGTTCCATCTTATCTATCCACTTTGACATTTCCATCTTCCCTAGTTAGAGTCATGTGGATTACCAAAGGTATAGTTCTATAACATGAGAAAGTTTGAAAGATAAGGAAATATGTGGCTGCTAGTTGATTGGTTGAAAGTATTATCAAACAAAAAAGAAAGAGGTCATCTTGTGCTCATAAAAAATTTACTAATATATCGTGTATGATCATTGAATATTTTTTAAAAAGGATAAAATATATATGACTTTTTTTTATTTACCTATTTTGTTGAATGTTCTGATTCATTGACAGACAATTAGTTCATTTTTCTACGTCTTTGTGAGTATTACACTTCCTACCTTTATTGTTCTTTGATGATGATGATCATTTATTCATTTGGCTGTTCTTCACCAAAACTTCCATCTTATTTGCTTCATATTAATTAGGAGTCTATTACCAAAAAGTATGAGAACTTCAAATTTCAAAAGCCATTTGAGCAAGCACGGCACTATTCTTCATTGTTGCTGGAGGACAACAAGTGGCCTTGGAATGAAAAACTTGAAGTTCTCCCACATCTAGAAGCAGACCATCTTTCTAAATTCTCAAATATTTTATTGGAAAAGGCATTTTTAGAATTCTATATTGCAGGTAAGCATTAGTCACGAAGGTAAAAATATCAATCTTCCTACTAATTTTCACGTATCATGTTATTTATCATTTTATTGTAGGAAACATCGAACCAAGGGAAGCAGATTCAATTGCTCAGCATATTGAGGATATATTGTTTAAATCTACTCATTCTAAGTGCAAACCTCTTTTCCCATCCCAGCATCTTGCAAGCAGAATTATAAAGCTTGAGGAAGGTTTACGTTACTACTACCCTACTGAAGTCTTCAATATTAAAGATGAAAATTCTGCCCTGATCCATTATACTCAGGTATCTTTCTTCACTCCTTTTGTCAGGTTTTAGGCTGTTGTTAGTTCATGCAGTTATGCTGACTTCTCTTCATGCATTATGACATTTAAGGAAAAACTGTTTGTTTTCTTAGTGTAATTATTAATATCAAATATGTCAATGGTAGTGAATAATTTTTCTTAATATCCTAGAAATATAACATCAGTTATGTCAGTGGCAGTGAGTAATTTTTCTCGATATCCATGAACAAGAATTAGTTTGCTTAGACATAAGGGAACTCTTCATTCTAGATTAATATGGTGCGGGATGCTTTTCCCTAGTTCTGCAGATAAAGTCCTACAAAATTCACCTTATCAGCAGCTGAGCGATCAAAACTTATCTAATTTTTTTCCCCAATTATCATCCTTAACATAAAAGTTGCAATTTGATTGACTATTGGACAGTCCCACAGTAAGAAACTGTCACTATGATAGATAGGATGAATAATAGATAACTAGAAAAATGAGAACTTGAGATATAGGAGCCAACATAGAAATCATCACTATGGTTAATTGCAAACTAGATGAGAGATTGCTGATTTTGTCAATGAGCCATGTTTCCACTTATTTCTTGACCATGTTCTCAAGCATGCAAATTACGTTTTATCAGATCATAAAGGATGAGCATTCCATCATGTGCCAAAAGTCCAACAATCTACTTGTCTACATTCCTTGCTTCTTACATAACACAATAATCTGTTCATTCACGGAATATACCACCTCAATATATGCGGTTGAGGCTAGATTAAGGTTTAAAATCTCGACCCATGCCGAGGTTTCAGTCCAGACCGGAACGATACGGTTTCGGTATCATATCGTGTCGTGACGACACGGTTTCGATATTTTTTCATTTATATATAGTAATTATTAGATAAATATATTTATTGTTTATAATTTAAAAATAAGTTGTATATTGATTTTATATAAGTTCTCTATTATTAAACAACTTAATATTGTTAGAAAAAATAATTAAATATAATTTTTTTAAGAAAATTCATCTATCAATAATTCAAATTAAATAATCATAATTATATAAATTAATATAAAATACTATTTTATATATAATAATTATATAAATTGAATATTTATTTATTTAATAATTTAAATAATCTATTTAAAATAGTAAGAAAAAATTAGAATATCAATTAAATATTAAAATAGTAAAAAAAAAGATATAAAATAATTTTTTAAAAAAAATCAGAATATAAATTTAATTTATTAGAATTTTTATAATTTTTTTTAAAAAATTTTTAGACTTTTTTTTATTTTTTTTAGAATTTTAAATAACATTTAAAACATTATAAACAATTTCAGAATATTATTTAATAAAATTTATTAATTTTTTTTTAAAAAAAATAAATATTTTTTTAATATTTTATTGGGATAATTTAATTAGGGTTAATGAAAGTCTCTTTCAAATATCACACTTCCTTAGGGATTGTTTAATTTATTTAAATTAGAATATGAATTTTGTACAGAAAACCAGTAAACCCAGCGACGCTCGCCTTTAACACTCGCGCCCGCCTCTGACGCGACGCTGCTAACGGCGCCGGAGGCGTTCTGCGACGCTTTCAGCTCCGCTAGAAACGACGCGGGCGTGCCCGTGATGCCTCCGACGACTCCGGAGACGTCTGGCGGTTCCAGAGGCGTCACGCGACGCTTCCGGCTCTGCCAGAAACGTTGAGGAGGCTTCGCCAAAAACGTCAAGACGCGCGTGTGTCGGTTTCGCCTCTGCGGTGGAACGGTAAAAACCGTCCGTGTCGGGCGGCACGAAACGACATTTCATTCACTGGGCTAGATAAAGTGTACCTAAAACATAACATTGCTAATGCGGCTAGTAACTTATTAATGTAAAAAAAAACTATCCAATTATCTCTTAAGTTGGAGTATGAATATCTATATTGCTTAGCCAGTCACATGGCTTGAAGCAAGAAGTTACCCAAAGCTTAGTGCAAATTGCTCCATTAGAGGTATAGAGTCACAATCATCCTTAACATAGTCACATCAAGAATGAAGTGACAAGCTGCCTTTGTATGCTTGGTGTGCTCATGAAAAACATGATTAATAAATGTCTCATGTTGCTTTATTGTAAAACATGATTAATGGATATATCATGTTACTTTATTGTTGCAATGCATAAACATTGGTAATTCTTCCTTCAGAATTCCATATACTCTCACTAGCAAATAAATTATAGCTCAATAGTCAGTACTCATTTACTCAACCTCACCCCTATAAGGAGAAACAGCATTTTGTTCTTCCATCCAAGTGAAGAAAATTTTGTCCAGAAGTGTGCAAAATGCAGGTGTAGATTGTTGCAAACCCAACATGATCAACATCAGCAAAAGCTTAAACTTGTAGTTGTCTTTTCCTTTTCTCTAGGGACCCTTTTTTATAGTTACAAGTCCTTGACAAAATTTTCATTGACTTTGGATTTGTAGATCATGGTTTAAAATTTCAAACAATGCCGGAGTTTAGGTCCCGAGTACGGTTTGAGTATTGTATCGTGTCGTGCTAATATAGTTTCGGTACTTTTTTTTTTATTTTAAAATATCACTATATATTAATTTTATTAATATTTGATTATTAAATATGCAGCAAAAGGTGATAACACTCACCCCAAGCGGCTCAGTATAATACAGGCAGGTAAATCACGGGGACATTTTGTCTTAAAATAGCAGCCCTTTCCATGGTGGAGGTCACACCCAATGGGGCATTTTGCACTCATTGAGAATTGACTCCAAGACCTATTGAAGTAACCACCCATGTAGTTACCAGCTGTGCCAACCCATAGGGGCAATAAAATATGCATATTATTGATATTATATTTTGATGTGTTGAGTTCATATTTCAATATTTTCTCATAAGATAAGATAATGCTATTAAATTTTGTAAAAATTATTTTAAAAAATAAATAATTCTCAAAATTCAAAATGAAATTTAAAATTATTTGAAAGACTCAAAGATAATTATAAAATTATTTGAAGGTTTAAATTATTTTTTGAATGTATTTGTAAATTTTTAATTTTTAAAATTTTATTTGAAATGTCTAAGAGTTATATTTTAAAAAAATTTTAAGTCACATTCAATTTTCAATATATATCAAAAAATTTAAATAGTATTTTATAATTATTATTAATAATATATTATATTTATAACTATTATATATAATTAACAATTATATAATAATTAATAATGTATTTATAATAAAAATATTTATTTAAAAATAAAAAAATAATTTAAAAAAATATCATGCCACCCTCCGCTCCTCCGTGCCCCCGCGGACGGTCGCTTTACCCTCCGCGACCTTGTGAGGCAGCGACATCCTCGCAGTCATAGTGTCGGTAGGGTATGTGCTAGGCTTGCGCTGAAACAATAAATACTATCCATTTCAGACGGCATGGTACGGAATTTCAAATCATATTATAGATTGATAATCACTAAGTTCAGTTTAATCAATATTAGCATAAATTTGGATTAGTAGTTGCCTTTTCTTATATAGATTACCTTTTGTAGGCCTTTTTTTTATATAGTGAAGAATCTTCAACACAATTTTCTGCTAACTTCTCAAGAACTTTACTTGACTAAGTACCCTAACTTCAAATGATATCCCAATTAGATATGCATCATCACCATCATCAATTATATTTAAATAGACAATCACTAAAAAAAAAAAAAACTCAACATAGTAAGCATAACATGAGTTTGATGTCCTTTCTTCTTAAATAACAATCCTTCAATAGGGCCTTTTTAAAATAGCAAAATAATTATCAACACAAAACCCAGTGATTATTTAAGATTGCTATAGTGACCATAAAGTAATTATTCACCTGCTATGATATGTGTGATCATGCATAAAGTCATTGCTCAGAGGTGTAATTTCACTTACCAAAAATACCCCACTTGATGACAATATAATAAAAGGTAATTCAGAATTATAAGAGCAGTAAATAACTGGACATGAACGAGAGGTGCCCATATATACTCTGTTTTAATGATATATATATATATATATATATATATATATATATATATATATATATATATATATAAAAGAGATATACGTGAAATAAACCAATGAAAATTAAAAGTAAAGTTAAACCTGATTTAAGGATCTCTGAACAACTCTATAAATCAACTGCCAACTAAGACTTCAAAGCATCCCTTGCATGCAAAACTAGAGGGAGAAGAAAACAAAAAAGGAACACAAATTGGTAAGTGGGTAAATTGGAAAGATATGCAAGAAAGTTTAAGAAAAAGTTTAAGTCATCATTCTATGTACAACCCTGAAGTTTCAAGTTAAGGTTTTTATTTTATATAAAAATTAACTCATGTTTTTATGCCACTTAAGTATGGACATTGTTTTTCATAAGATATTGCACTTAATAAATCCACTAAGTGAATTGATGTATCTAGATAGTGTCATGTAACATATGGGCTAAAGGCTTTACTGGTGATAAACAATGATTTAGCACTCTTGCATATATAAATACTTAATCGTGGGTGACTCATGCTATCATGCCTTTATGCACGGTCAGGTATTGTGGTAGAAGGCTAGGATAAGAGATTCACTTTTTACTATTTTTTTTTTGTCATTTATAATACCTTTTGTTAATTATAAATCTTTATTATTCAATAGTTATTCCACTTTGGGTTTACATATTATTTAATTATGCCATTCTCAAATGATGGTCAGTTCAAAAAACTAACCTAAGTCAATGTTTGACAAATGTTGCACTAATTTAACCATATATTAAAAGATGCTATCTAGGTAACAAGAGGGACAAGGATGATGGTAAGAAAGAATGGGAGGGTGTTTCAAATTATGCACGAATAGGGTGAGAGAATATGATGAGAGGTTGTTCCTAGTTGTATATGAACATGAATGAGGGCAAAATCAGGAATGTGTTCGGTAGCTTTTGTTTGTTAACATGGTGTTCTCTTCCCATGAAGGGGGCAACAAGAGATAAGTGGTGGAGGAGTGGGAAGATAGGATTTCATTAATGGAGGAGGAAGATAACACTCGAGATATGAGCATGGTTTTTTTTTTTGTTTGATAAGTAAATTTTATAGCTTGAACCAAGAGTACAAGAATTGGCTATTAGGAGTGACTTATGTCTGACAAAGAGTCAGATCAGAGTACACTCCCAAGGACCGATATATATGAATTTGCAAGTTCTTGAAAATCTTCTCACAATCAAACTGACCCTCACCAAAGAAACTTTTATATCTAGCCCTCCATACTTGGTGTACCATAGAAGACAAGGCAAGATGACGAGCCTTTGTCAATATTCTACTCCCACGATAATATCTCCCAAAGACCCTCATCATCTGCCAGTATGTGGACATCTCCTGTCCCATTTGCAACCTATCTTTCATCTTCCTTCATAACTCCGCTATAGGAGCACTCAAAGAATATATGTTCCTGTGACTCCAACACCTGTCGACGGAAGGTGCATTGCCGATCCTTCTTGTCTATCTCTCATGGGTAGCCGCCTTAGTGCCAACCTCCAGAGGGTAACTACATGACTTGGTTGTACATGTCTTCCACACTGTCCGGGCCCATGGCTTCTTAGGACTAGGTTGCCTAATGAAATCATATTCCTGAGCCATCCTACCATCCTGAGAAAACCATTTTGCTAGCTTATGTATAACAACCTTTAGTGACCCAGCATCCAATATTATGAGATCACATATCTATAGAGGGGAATCTGTGTTAGCTGCCTCCCAAGTCCATAAATCTGCACGCCTTAGGTAAGTGTGATGGACCCACTTTATCCAAAGCGCATCTTTCTTAGCCGGTATCCTTAAAAGTACTTTAGCCAAGAGGGCTAAAGTCCAAGCTCGCAAGCCTCTGAATCCCAAGCCTCCTTCGTCCTTCGATCTACACATATCTTTCCATGATATTGGAGGATGCTTAGATGTCTACATAAAAGACCTGTATATGTTGTAGATGCGATCAACAATGCCAAGGGGCAAAGGAAGGATGGATAGCCATAAGCATTTAACCCACTATAAGATTGACGTGATTAGTTGCGTCTTGCCAGCATATGATAGCCTTTTTCGGCCAAACATTTATTCGGTAGACCAAAGAGTCAAGTAGGCGGCTATAATCAGAAAGTCGGAGGTGCACCGCCGCTAGTAAGATTCCCATATATCGGAAAGACATGGTCCCTTCCTAGAAACCAGTGATGGTATGAATCTACTGGCGTGTCGAGTCTGCAACTCCAGCCAAGAAAATATTTGACTTCAGCCTATTAACCTGAAGTTCAGCCATTGCACCAAAATCTAATAAACAAGTAGTCAACGCACCTACAGAAGCCACATCACCTTGGCTGAAAAGACTGCATAGGCCAAGTGTGCTAAATGGAGATGGCCACATTGAGTGTGAAAACTAAAGTCCGCTCTGTGGTGCATCTTGGTAGTTGTCTCCCAAAATCTCGACACATATGCTGAAAAGATAAGGCGATAATGGGTCTCTACCTCAGGCCTCTCTGAAGTGTCCAAAAATTCCTCCATTGATAGCCAAAGAAAAGGATGTGGTGGTCACGCATTCCATGATTCATGATATAAACTACATAGGAAAGTTCAGTCTCAACATAGTTTCTTGCAGAAAGTCCCAATTGACTGAATCAAAGGCCTTCTAGAGGTCAACATAGTTTCTTGCAGAAAGTCCCAATTGACTGAATCAAAGGCCTTCAGAGGTCAATCTTCATGATGCATCGGAGTGATATCCTCTTTCTATTATACCTCCTAACAAGCTCTTGTGCTAAATGGATGTTTTCAGTGATTGAGTCCGCCCTACACAAAAGCTGCCTAAGACTGATGAAGAATTTGACCCACAATTTTTGATATCTTGGCTGCCAATACCTTAGAAATAACCTTATAGAATACCGTACAATAGG
The DNA here is from genome assembly GCF_018446385.1 of Zingiber officinale. Lineage (NCBI taxonomy): Eukaryota > Viridiplantae > Streptophyta > Magnoliopsida > Zingiberales > Zingiberaceae > Zingiber > Zingiber officinale. The sequence continues at coordinate 128,223,170 of NC_056000.1, read as the reverse complement.
AGATAGGTCAATAATCTGATACTCTGCTAGCATGAGCTGATTTGGGAACAAGTGAAATCAAGGTGTGGTTTCATCAATGCAATAATTTCCCACTACGAAAGAACTCCTGTACAGCAGCAACAAAACCCGGCCCTATAGTGTCCCATGACTGCTTGAAAAACTTGGACCCATATTCATTCGATCCCGTGCTCTATGATCACCGATGTCAAACGACGCCCCCTTAATTTCATCCATGGTTGGCATACGGACAAGTTCATCATGCTGATCAGAACTCACCAACTGGCCAAACTGCAAACTATTTTGTGGAAATTCAGTCTGGTCCACTTCCATGCCGAGCTGTGTTTGGAAATGGTTAGAAAAGGCTTTCACAACTTCCTCAAATGATGTGGTTAGTTGCCCATCCAGTTTCTCCACAACCATGATCTTATTTGGTCGGTTGTTCCTCTTCACTAGAGCATGAAAGAATGAGTAGTGATCCACCTGCTTGAAATATCCCACCTTCGCATGTTGCATACAAAAGCTGTGTTCAGCGGCACTTAAATATGTCGCGTCTTGTTGTATGGTCTTGTAATTATCTGTCATTGTGCCATTTGCAAGCCCCTCAATCTGAGTGTCTTCCAAACGTTGACGTGCCGCTGCTGCCTGTGAGTTATGTGCTGAAAATGGTCAATGTTCAGCTGTTTTAGATTAATCTTCAGTTGGTTTGGAAGTTGTAGAAGCCGAAATTGTGCTGTGCCATTCCATGTTTGCTGGGAGAGTATGGGCTTTTAGTGGTAAAGTGTGATGTTGCTTCAGATGAGCAACACTTAAGATGGGTCGGTTGCAACTATAGAAGAATCCCAACAAGGTGAGGGGGTGCGAAGGACGTGTGACTCTGGCTTTGGATCTATATGTAGCGAGCCTACCTCTAATATCAAGTGTGCACGAGTTGTGTGCCTCATTCTACAGCCATGCCATAAGAGAATAAAAAAAATGAGAATATGAAAATTGTTTTATTTCTTTAATAACTAATATGGCATTACAGCATCTTGTACAGGAGTTTACAACGATCTGATCTTGTTAGACTCAAACAAAATAGATTATGAGTTGAAAATAAAAAAAGGAAAAGGAAGTTATATTTTACTTTTATTTGATTTATTTAAAATTTTCTATTTTGTTTGCATCATAAGATCAATAATGTATGGCTTTGTGGAACAGGAACAATTCATTTGTAATTTTTATGTGATAAGATGATCAATACAGGAAAAGGAAAAGAGACATTCATAATCGTAAACTTAACCAAGTGTATGGAAAATTCACAAGAAGGGAGGATGAGAACGAGACCGATGAAATTTTAGGAAGAAAGCCCATTCAGTCTTCTTAGCATCTTACCTCCTCACTTTGAAATGCTATGTAATTAAAGCAGAAAAGGTTATATTATATACTACAAAGCATAAAGTGCTTTCTTTTTAATTAGTTTTTACCAAACGAAACAAAACAAAACTTCCTCTTCCCTTTTATATATGCTCTAATGAATGTTGAGTTATTAATTGGTTCAATTCCTAAATATAAGGTTTCAATCCACTGCATATTGTAGTTAAAAAACTGGCAGATGCTTGGAATTTTAATTAGGCATGGAATCAAAGTTCAAAATCTTGAACCATGTCAGTATTTTAATCTTTAACTACAATGGTACTGGTACTATGTATGATGCTGATAGTAAATGGAAGGTGAAAAGAGGAAAGAGATGAAGAAAAATAAAAAGATAAACAACTACATAGTTCAATGTTTATTTTCCATCTAAAACATTATGATTTTGACATTATGTTGTATGGAGACAAGCTACAAAATAAAAAAAAAATAACAACATTATCTCAATGTTAGCATACTAAGGATGTCGAGTGTTGACATTAACTAATACTCGTCAACATGATTGATACAACGACATCACATTGTCTCGGTGCAAAGTAGTATCAAATTTTGGTAATCTATCATAACCACACATTTCGATCGTTTCGCATAGCACGGAACATGACTTCAAACCATGCATTGAATTCATATGAAATATTTGTGTTAAATAATACTTCATTATTAGTTTCATCACTGCACATCCTAGCATTAAGAAATTATATTTTAGATAGGCATGGTTCTCATTAGGTGCATAAGGGTTATAAGTTTGGAACAAGAAATGAAGAAAGAAAAACTATATTAGATTTTGTGGTAGTATATGACCTTATACTAGCTAATACGTTTTTAAGAAAAAAGAACACTTAATTACGTTCAAAAGTGGGAATAATAAATCGCAAATTAACTTTATTATATTTAGGAAGAGGGATAGAAAGATTTGTAAAGATTGCAAGATCATCCCTCAAAAAAACTTAATTACCCAACATAAGTTAGTAGTGTTGGATATACACCTCAATCATAGTATCAATAGAAGGAAAATGTACATGACTCTTGTAATTAAGTGGTGGAAGTTAAAGGATGGGAAATAAAACATAGTTAAGGAGAAAGTAGGAGTATAAGCATTAGATGATATATACGGTGATTCTAATATGACATGAGATAAGATTGTATCAAAGTTGAAAATAATAGCCAAGAGTGTACTCGGTGAGTCAAAGGGGCATGCATGAAAGTAAGAAATCTTGGTGGTGGAATAAGAAAATACAGGAGAAAGTGAGTGAAAAATGAATAGCCTATAAGGAATTATATGTTTGTAAGACTGGGGACAAACTTAAAAAAATATACAATAGCCAAGAAAGAGACTAACAAAGCAGTGAATGAAGCAAAAAATGAAGCTTTTGAACAGTTATATTGAAAATTGGATTTAAAATTGTTAGACCCCGTGGTTGTTTTGATATGATCAACCAAGTTGGTTAGGTCTTGCTTTGTGTTTGATTCCTGTGTTTGAGTGTGCAGGAGCTTAGGAGCGCAGGAAGTCGAGCGAAAGACGCAGCTAGTGAGAAGGACGGCACGGGAAGGGAGCCGACGGGCTCGGTGCGTCCGAAGAACGAGAGAGCTGCGGAAGAGTACACGGTGGGCGAGAAGAACGTGTGCTGCGTTCGAGGGACGTTAAGCCGGGGAGGAAGGCTGCTCGAGGAGAAGGTCGGAAATTGGGTTTGGATGAGTTCTATTTCGGTTGGCCGGAATCACCCAAAAGAATGGAGCTTCGGAAGTTGAAGAAAAGAAGTAACTGAGTTGGTCAAGACTGCTCAAGGCGCCTTCATCATGGCTTGAAGGCGCCTTCAAGGCTTGATGAAGGCGCCTTCATCTGGTCAAAAGTAACCGTTTGCGCTTCGGATAAAGTTTTATCCGCCTACTCGATGGAGGCGCCTTTGACCTCTGTTGGAGGCGCCTTAGACATCCGAGATAGAATTTCCAGAGGCTATATAAAGGCCCCTGGAGCTGGGAATTATCTATCAATTGTTCAATCAACTCTGTAATCATTTCCTAGCAATAGTTCTGAGCTGTTAGAGTGTAAAAGGCTTCTCCGCCTTCAATAAAGAAGACTTTTTCTAGTGCGCTTTTCATCACCCTGGATTAACAACCTTCTTGGTTGTAACCAGGTTAACTCTCGAGTCTCTGGTTTATTTCTATTTCGTTGTTTTAGTTATTTTATTATTGCTATTGCATTTTTGAGTTGAAAATTCCGAGGAGGGTATAGTTTTTATTTTTTAGAAGCAATTCATCCCCCTCTTGCCGGCCTTCGCTGCACCTACAATTGGTATCAGAGTCAGACCGCCTCAGAAGGACTAATCGCCGACTGAAGCACGAAGATCAAGAAGAAGGTCGGAACAAGCATTCATCCTCCGAAGTTCGACGGAGACTTCGCGATGTGGAAACGCCGGATGGAGGTATTTTTCAAAACAGAATTTGATATTTGTTTAATCATGAAATATGGCTATGCAGTTCCAAAAGATAAGGAAGAAAACACCTGGACGAAAAAGGAGCAAGCCGATTTCGTCGCCAACAGAAAAGCAGAGTTCCATCTGCTCAGCGTGCTGCCGTCCCAAGAGGTAAGTCAGATCGGAAGCTACGACTCCGCTAAAGACCTCTGGGAAAAATTCTTGGAGCTCCACGAAGGCACATCAGAAGCAAAACTGGCAAGGCGGGACATACTCCGGACTCAACTTACGAACCTCCGCAACTCCAAGCAAGGATTAAGGAGCTAATAATTCAACTAAGCAACCTTGGAGAAGAAGTAACGAACCGGGACTCGATCCGGTACGCGCTTAACGCCTTCCCCAAAACTCCAGAATGGGCGTCCTTAGTAGATGCATACTACATCTCTAAGGACTTCGAGGTAAGTACTTTAGAAAATTTATTTTCAACTTTTGAACTTCACGAATCTCGGATTGCAGAGCCCAATGAAGTGGAGAAAACAAGTCAGAATATTGCCTTAAAGGCAAGAACAAACGATTCTGACTCCGAAGCCTCGATCGACCAATCGGAAGCGGCACTACTGGTAAAGCGTTTCAATGAGTTTTTTAATTCTAATAAATTTAGATCGCAAACAAAGAGGCATGAGCAAAAGAGAAGAACGGTTCGTTGCTACAATTGCAACGAAGAAGGGCACATCAAAGATGACTGCCTAAAATTGAAGAAAAAGGGTAGAGTAAAGGAAAAGAGACAATCTTCTTCCAAATAGAAGAACCTGAAGGCCACTTGGTCAGATTCGTCTTCTTTCGAATTAGACGTCGAAGCCTTCTCGGGGTTAGCGCTAATGGCTAATCATCAGCTGGAAGAAGAGTCAAGCTCAGAGATGAGCATAGATGAAGGGGGAGGAACATCAGAGGAAGAAAGCTGCAGTGAAGGGGGAGCATCACCAAGTCTGGTAAGTAAGGTACTTAATCTAACCCGACTCAGTCTTTTCAATTTATTAAGTCTCTTTCTAAAGATTTATTCAAATTAAAAAAAGAGAATGCTGACTTAAATAGAATTTTAGATAAATTAAAATTAGAAAATAATAATTTAAAATTAGAAATTAAAAATTTGAAAACTGATGCATGTTTTAAAACAAATGTTTTTCAAAAGTCAAAACTTAGGATTTAAGGAAAATTAAATTGGTATGTTAAATATCATCAAGATCAATTTAGGAAAATTCCCAAGAATTATATACCCCCTAAGTTTCTGATTAATCCAGTAGGAAGGAACCTCTATTGGGTTCCAAAAACTTTATTAGACTAAATTTTTTTTATTATTAAAGCTTCCAGCAAGAAAATTAAACGTTATAATTTCTCTATGAGGCTTTATTTAAGGAAGTGGTTGTTGCTCCAATAACCAAGAAGGTTTAATGTCTCGCCATAACCTGGAAGCTGAAATATTGAAATAAATCGTTTAATTAACTTTCTGAAAAAGCATTAAACTAGAATTAAATAATGCTTTGAAAGTTTTTTCAAATATTGTCTTTTAAAATCTTTAAAATTTTTATTTAGAATTTTTTTTAAAAAAAGTCATTTTACTTAGAATTAATTTTTTAAAAAAATTCTAAAAATTCATTTTGCTTAGGCATTTTTTCTGGTAAATTCTAAAAAGTCATTTAACTTAGAAATTTTTTTTGAAAATTCAAAAAATTCATTTTAGTTAGAAATCTTTTTGGAAAATTCGAAAAATTCATTTTGCTCAGAAATTTTTTAACTTAAGAATTTGCTAAATATTTTTTAATAAATATCATATTCTCTTATTATTACCCCGTTTTTGCTGTGATCAAAGAGAGAGAGAAAAGTACAAGTTTAGGGGGAGAGAATTTTTCAAAACTCTGAGTTTTAAAAATATTTTTGAAAAATTCTGTTTAAACTCTTAATTAAATAGTTGCAATTTATTTTAATTGCAAATTTATGTTTAAAAAAGTTAGTTTAGTAATTTCTTTAAAATTACTATTTGTCTTTTTTTATCCTAACTTGAACTTGGGTTGATGCACATCAAAAATGGGGAGATTGTTAGACCCCGTGGTTGTTTTGGTGTGATCAATCAAGTTGGTTAGGTCCTGCTTTGTGTTTGATCCCTGTGTTTGAGTGTGCAGGAGCTTAGGAGCGCAAGAAGTCAAGCGGAAGACGTAGCTGGCGAGAAGGACGGCACGGGAAGGGAGTCGACGGGCTCGGTGCGTCCGAAGGACGAGAGAGCTGCGGAAGGGTACACCGGTGGGCGAGAAGAACGTGCGCGGCGTTCAAGGGACGTTAAGCCAGGGAGGAAGGCTGCTCGAGGAGAATGCCGGAAATTGGGTTCGGGTGAGCCCTATTTCGGTTGGCCGGAATCATCCAAAAGAACGGAGCTTCGGAAGTTGAAGCAAAGAAGTAACTAAGCTGGTCAAGACTACTCAAGGCGCCTTCATCATGGCTTGAAGGCGCCTTTAAGGCTTGATGAAGGCGCCTTCATCTAGTAAAAAGTGACCGTTTGCGTTTCGGATAAAGTTTTATCCGCCTACTCGATGGAGGCGCCTTGGACATTCGAGATAGAATTTCCAGAGGCTATATAAAGGCCCCTAGATCTAGGAATTATCTATCAATTGTTCAATCAACTCTGTAATCATTTCCTAGCAATAGTTCTGAGCTGTTAGAGTGTAAAAGGCTTCTCCGCCTTCAGTAAAAGAGACTTTTTCTAGTGCGCTTTTCATTGCCCTGGATTAACAACCTTCTTGGTTGTAACCAGGTTAACTCCCAAGTCTCTGGTTTATTTCTGTTTCCTTGTTTTAGTTATTTTATTATTGCTATTGCATTTTTGAGTTGAAAATTCCGAGGAGGGTATAGTTTTTATTTTTCAGAAGCAATTCACCCCCCTTTTGCCGGCCTCCGCTGCACCTACAAAAAGAAGAGGAAAAAGATTTTTATAGAATATCTAAAGTGGGAGAGAGGAAGACAAGAGATCTTACCCAAATAAGATGTATTAAAGATGAATGCAATAGGATACTTGTAAATGATTAAGAAATAAAAGAGTGGTGGAATTGGTATTTTCATCAACTTTATAATGAAAGTTTACGTGACCAACTTAACTTAGGTAATTTAAAATGATCAAATGAGTATAGAAATTTAAATTTTCATCATAGAATTTAAACTTCAGAAGTAGAACAAATTTTAAATTGCATGCAAAATGGAAAAACCGTTGAAGCAAATGATATTCCAATAGAGGTATGGAAGTGCCTAGGGAAATAAGGTATTAAATGACTTATAAAATTATTTAACATGATATTGAAAACGAAAAAAATATCTGATCAATGAAGGATAAGTATTCTAGTTCCCTTATATAAGAACCAAGGAGATGTACAAAATTGTACAAACTATATGAGTTTAATACCATGAAATTTTGGGAAAGAGTAATAGAAAATATATTAAGGAAGGAGATCACGGTAACAAACAATCAATTTGGGTTCATGCTTGAAAGGTCGACAATAGAAGCTATACATTTCCTCAGACAACTAATTTCAAAGTATCGGGAGCAAAAACAAGATCTACACATGATATTCACTTAGAAAAAACTTATGATAGTATATGGAGATTCTAGAAAACAGAGGTGTTAGCGTATAGCATATATTGAATTATTTAAAGATATGTATGAGGATATAACGACGAGCAAAGACTTCAGAGGGATTAACTGAAATATTTTCAATAAAGATAGGGTTACATCAAGAATCAGCTCTAAGTCTCTATCTTTTTACATTAATCATGGACGGGACACATTCAAAATACAGTACCGTAGTACATATTGTTTGCAAATGATATTGTTTTGGTAGATGAGACACGTGAAGAAGTAAATGCTAAAGTAGAATTTTGACGAGAAACACTAGAAGTGAAAGGTTTTAGGCTTAGTAGAGTAAAGACAAAATATATGAAATTTAAGTTTAGCAATATTAGATGCAATCAGATAATTGTTAAGATAAGAGATGACGAGTTATCTAGAATTGAGAGCTTTAAGTATCTAGGATCATTTATGCAAAACTATAAAGGAATTGAGAGAGATGTCTTACATAAAATACAAACAGAATGATTGAAATGAAGGAGGGTGTCGAGTGTTTTATGTGATCATATAGTACTTTTAAAATTTAAAAGGATGTTCTACAAAATGGCGGTTAGACCTTCTATATTATATGACGTTGAACGATGAGCTATGACTTGAGCACATGAGCAGAAGATGAGAGTTGCAGAGATGAGGATGTTAAGGTGGATGTACAGATATACGAGAATGGACAAAATAAAAAATGAGAGCATTAGAGAGAAAGTCGGAGTTGTATCTATTGAGGGAAAACTGTGAGAGATACGTTTAAAATGGTACAAATATGTACTTAGACAGCCAATAAATACTTCGGTTAGACGATGTGAAACTACGATAAATACACACATCAAACAAAGAATGGAAAGGCAAAAAAAAAGACTTGGTTAGTAACAATAAAATAAAATAAAATCTATTTAAGTATAGATGATGATATAGTAGAGGATACAACCGACCCCACCTAGTGAGATAAGATTTGGTTGTTATTGTTGTATAGGCATGTTCTCCAATAATCGTGGTTATTGAATTTTAGATAACCTTTTTGTCACTCTCTGAGCGAAATATGTTTGATGCAATGAATGTGAAGTCAACTTGATGTAAAGTTTGTGTCATATCTGTTAGAACACAAAAAATTCCTTCAAGGAAGGTATTTTAAAGTCAAGCCTCTGGCTTTGGTTGTAGTTTGAATCATAATCAAAATGTTTCTGCTCTTGTTCAGAAAGCTTATTTTGTCTTCTTTACCATCAGGAGTGATTTGAGATGCAAAATATGAAACTGATTGTGCTATCATATTGTATTTTTTATTGTGATTTGGAGGATTATGGTTCACATGAGGTCATGTCTTGTGCAGATACATCAAGATGAGATCAAGCTTAATGTTAGACTTCAATTGTTTGCTCTAATAGCGAAGCAAGCAGCATTCCATCAGCTTCGAACAGTTGAGCAACTTGGTTATATAACCATGCTTACGCAAAGGTATGAAAATTACGTTTTTTACTGGTGCTGTGTAGATTCACTCTTTCATGACTAATAATGGATAATGAACGCTCAGGAATGATTCAGGCACAAGAGGAGTGCAAATTATAATTCAATCTTCAGTAAAAGTAATTCTCAACTTACTTTCTTTGACTGTTACATTTGTTTTCCTTTTTTTTCAGTGAACTTATTTTCAACTTTCAGGATCCACTATACCTTGAGGCTAGAGTTGATGCTTTTCTAGAAAAGTTCGGCAGTAAACTTCATGAAATGACAAACGAAGAATACAAGGTTCACACATGTTTTCTGACATTTCTTGCTGCTTGGTTTACTTTTCATAGGAACAGAGTAGTAGTTGTAGAATTTACACTGTTATTCATCATTACATGTGTAAATTTGAATGATTAGATGTATGTGAATACTGGTGCTTAGGACTGCAAATCTTTTAGTCAGGATATAGGGAAATTTCTTTTAGCATTTTGGAAACTACTGGTCTATTTGATATTAACTACATGGACATACTGAAGAAGTTTAAGCTTACTAGTTTTCACATTGCATATTCTTGAACAATATTTATATCAATGAAGTTGATTAAATTATGTATTAAGTTTACTGGATTTCACATTGCAAATTCTTATGGTTGATTAGATTATGTAGTATGTAGTTACTTTACTCTCTTAAGGCTAAACAGCATTTTATCATTATTTACTGTTTGTGTATAGTCAAATTTATAAATTAGCAATCCACCTATCCATGCCGAGACTTGTTGCTTCTTTTTTTTGGCCCCTTCTGGGATAAATTATCACTAGCATTTGCAAGTGAAATAGAAGAGTACTCTTGAAAATCGTCTCGTTGTAACCACATAACATCAAACTTGTACTTTGTAAATCAGGGAGTGGTATAATACTAAGCCATGACACCCGAGTATTTAGGGTTGATTACATCGATTATCCCTCCCTAAGTTATTCCTATTAGTATAAGCACATGCTCTTAGATCTAAACGTCATTGCATCTTCCACCTATTCACGTCGAGACTACAGAAAATCTGGTTGCTTCATTTTTTTTTTTTTTTTTTTTTATTTATTTATTTTTGCCTTCTGGGAGTAATTATTACTAGCATTTGCAAATGAAGTAAAAGAACACTCTTGAAAATGTTCTCACTGTAACCACAGAACTTTGTAAATTAGGGAGTACTATAATACTACGCCATGACATCCAAGTATTTAGGGTTGATTACATTGATCATATCCTTCCATAAGAATTATTCCTATTAATATAAGCACATGCTTATAAGAATTTGTTGTAGTTGGAACAAAGGGCTTGGTAGCATTTGAATATAGAGGTTTGAGCTCATCAATCTAGCCAACTATTATAAGTAATTGAAAATCATCTTGTGACAAATCAGAAAATAGTAGCTCTGGATTCCGTCTATCACTTCTCTGAGAACAATGCATAAGATAAAGGATTAGACACCAAGGTATGGGAGAACCAAACAGCACATTGGTGTATAAAGTGTCAGGGGGATTGTCCAGCTTCGCTATCTGGACTGACAATTGCCAGCTTTACTTGCTTATCAATCTTGTAGTTAAATAATGTGAAGGGACACCTGCTTCAATGTGCCAGGTCTCATCACAAGGAATTGATGAATGTGAGGCACACTCCCTGATCACAACAAGAAGTAGATAACTAAATTGACCGGTTGATTGACCTTATTATATTCATGTAGCTGAGATTTGGAGAGCAGAGCCCCTTTAGTTGCAGTTAAAAGTTTCCATCAGGCTGAGGCCGTAGATCCTATGAAACCTTATTCTTTGATGAATCTGATGTAGATGAGTAATTTCACCAAATGCTTTTACATTTTTAGATCTTAACCAAATTTTAGGTTAAATTTTTGATCATATCTTACACTCCCTGATGTTGCCTGATAGATTTCTTGGAATTCTGATTAGCAATTTTTATATCGCCATTGCTTTACTATTTTAATGGCTGAATTTCCAGAACTACGTTAATGCCCTGATTGATATGAAACTTGAGAAATTCAAGAACTTGTGGGAGGAGTCTGCATTTTATTGGAGAGAAATTGTTGATGGGACTCTCAAGTTTGATAGGGTAGACTCAGAGGTATGATGGGCCTTGGAGATTGCATTGTGCATCGTTTGTTGACTACTATTGCAGCTCTATGTTCTATGTACGTGTCACAGGTTGCAGCATTAAAGGAACTTGACAAGGATGAACTGATAGATTATTTCAACAAGTTCATCAAAATCGATTCACCGCAAAGAAAAACACTGTGTGTCCTAGTCTACGGCGGCCCCCAGACTGCTGAATACAAGAAGGTGATCCAACAGGAAGATACGCCCAAACTTCATCGGATCAAAGATATATTTGCCTTCAGAAGGTCAAGGCCCTTGTTTGGTTCCTTTAAGGGGGGCCTCGGCCTCACGAAACTATGAGCTCTTTTAAGATGAACAGCAACCACAAAGCCTCCCCATTCGAACCTCATGTTCTCGTTTCTTAATCCATTTTCTTGTGATAATCTTATAAACAAGTCAATACCGACTACCATCTCATTTCCCATTCAGATCCCCGCAGGGAATGTAATATACAATGACACCAACAAAACACCTTTCCACTCTGTTTGATTGTTTAGGATGCAGTTAAGGGATTTCCCACAATGTTCGTAGGTGTGGATCTTGCTAAGTGGTAATATATTTTGGGTTTCCGTACGTGTATATTCTAGTGTGATACATTGTAGTGCCTGCTAGACCAAGACTTCTGGAAAAATAGAACAATGTGCTCCTATCACAAGGAAACTTAACAAATGAGAGAACAGTATAGAACACCCTATGGTTGGCCTCGGACCAGGAATGTAAGGAATATAATGGAATTGTTTTATTTATTTATTTGTTTAGTGGAATAAGATGAGACAATTCATGCTTATTTCTATGCTTGATTTATCACAGTATTGCGGATACTAAACAAAGAATGATTTACAAAACTAAAACATTCGTAGAAATAACCATTTTGTTCAGCCTGGTTGTTCTGTCAGGTTATCTAAGACCACTAAACCGACTCGATTTATGCAGTACACTTAGATCGAACCATTTCGCTTGCATGGTTCGTCTTGCTCTGTTCGTTTGGATGAATATACTTGGCTTCTTGGTAACTGCCCTAAAATTTTGTCATGCATGGGTCTCAGCAATTAGTTCCCATCTAATTTTCATTGTAATTAACATGTTTATTAAGTATGTTTAATTGCCAATATATAAACTAATGAATGTTACTTTGTTTCGCTCTATTTTTTTTTCCCACCTCTCATCCAGACCTATGAATGTTGATATTTCTAATCTAGGATTTTTTTATATATATAGATAAGTCCAAAATTTTAAATATTTATTATCTATTAAATATGGTTAAGCTATGAAACAAGATATTATTTAGGCGTCTTAATAAGAAACAGTCAACATGATTCATGGTGGCAAAAGATGAATATATTCGTCCCCAGCATCTTCGTCAACCCGTCCCAAGGTTAACATGGAGGAAGTAAATCATAGGCGGCTACTAGTCTTTGGAATAGTGACTAGCATATAAGGGAGGCATTTACTTCAGCTTTGTTAAGATTCGAACCTCATATCTCATGGTGGCAACACCTCATGCGCTAGCCACTAGATCCATTCGAAGGGACACGATTCATGTTCCATATAATTCGAACAATCTTCTCACTCCATTGTACTAGATTTCTTAGTAAATTAATTGCACGGCCTACAGGACTAGCTGGACAGCTCAAATCCTTTGGTCAGAGGATGGATCATTCTTTATCATTAGTAGAGAGTGATGATCTTACGTATAAAATAAGTGGAGTTATCATTCTTCACTAATAGTAGCTCATCTTCTGATCCGTATTTTACGGATCAGAGGATCCGTGCTCCTAGTTGGATGACCACCTGCATGATTCTGCCGTACAGTGTTCTTCATGACAAAACTCTATTCAGATTGAGGTTGCTTCGTAACCGATTTAGTAATCATACGATAAATTCATAGAATTAATTAAAGATCGAATACCGGTCTAGCTGTGAAAATACTTCCCAATAGGATCTGTTCGGGCCGCCAAACAGATTTCATTTATTTATTTATTATTATTATTATTATTTATTAAGTCTATTTCAGATTGACTTTAATAGTGGCCTTTTTCTAATGTTAAAATCAAGTACTACTGTAGCAGTTTTAATCTTAATAAGATAAGTGGCGTGTTAAACGCTTGGACTCTAAAAGGGACACAGCAGTGTCTAATTTTCGATGGATATATATTTTCAGAGAAAAAAATTCTTTTCATCTTTTAGTTAATTTGATAATAATTATAAATTAATTTTATAATTTATTTTTCTTTATATAATTTAAGAATAAATTATAAAGAATACTTCCTACTTAATACCATTTGGACTGAATGATGTATGAGGATTAAATCATTACACGAGTTTAAAGTTATTTGGGTAATCGGTCGGCAAAAAATATATACCTACGAGTATGGTTCAAATGAGCTCAGCCATGTGTCAAATGAGCTCATCCATTTGACCAAATTATGATATGAAAACAAATTTAATGTGTAAGTTTGATGCGACACAAAATATATTCTCTACCTTTTTAGGTCCCTAATTGTACACGATAATTCATTTCCCATATATCTGGCTACAAAATGATTATGATTGTTTTGAAATTGGAGGCTTATAGTAAAAGCCCCAAAATGATTTCGTAGTTGAATTTATAAAAGATAACAATTATTACAATTAAGTTATGGATTCTTCTACGCCATTAAATTTATTTTCTACTATATTATTTATATTTAAATATATTTTATTATTATTAATCAAATCTTTTTAGTCTTACTTTTCCTCGTTTGATGTGTGTATTTAACATAATTTTACATCGTTTAACTGGAATATTTATTGGTCATCTAAGTACATATCTATATCATCTTAAACGTGTCTTTCAGAGTTTTTTCTCAATAGATGTAACTTTAACTTTATCTCTAATACTCACATTTTTTATTATGTTCATTCTCGTATGTCCACATATCCACCTTAACATCCTAATCTCTACAACTCTCATCTCTACTCATATGCTTGAGTCATAGTCTAACATTCAGCTTCATATACCATAGCAAATCTAACTTCATAAAACACCTTATGTTCTCCTCTATTTCAATCATTCTATTTGTATTCTATATAAGACATCTCTCTCAATCTCTTCATCATTTTATAAAAATAATCCTAAATATTTAAAGCTCTTAGTTTCAGATAACTTATCATCTCCTATCTTAATAATTATCTCATTATGTCTTATATTGCTACACTTAAATTTTATATATTATGTCTTTATTCTATTAAACCTAAAACTTTTTACTTCTAGTATTTTCAGCCAAGATTCTAGTTTAACATTTACTTTTCATGTGTCTCATCTAATAAAATAATATCATCTGCAAATAACATGCATCACGGTACTTACTGTATCTTGAATATACACAATGAATGTTTGTCCATGCTTAATGTAAAAAGATAGAGACTTACAGTTAATCTTTGATTTAATCATATCTTTATTAGAAATGTGTTTAGTTAATCCGTCTAAAGTTTCACTTTAGTCGTTACATCCTCATGTATATCCTTAATTAGTTCAATATATATTACGTTAATATCTCTCTTTTCTAAAATTCTCTATTTAATTTTTCTTGAACTTTGTCATAAGTTTTTTCTAAATCAAAGAATATCATATGTATATCTTATTTTTACTCTTGATACTTTTCAATTGGTTACGTGATAAGATGTAATCTTCCAGACATAAATTTAAATTGATTTTCGGTCACCATGGTCTCCTTCCTTAATATTTTTTTCTATTACTATTTCCTAATGTTTAATGGTATGACTCATTAGTCTAATACTCCTATAGTTTGTATAATTTTGTAAGTCTCCCTTATTCTTGTATTACGGAACTAGAGTACTTATCCTCTATTCCTGCCTAAGATTGTCGACGAATGAACCACTAGTGAGTCGACATTGATATTGACTTTGTCATCGTCCACCTTGGCACGACAAGGATTGGTGGGGTTCTCCACCGATGCCTGAGGAGAGAGCATTTGAAGGAGAATGTTAGAATAACAACCGGGGGTTCCCTAGTGCAGCCACTCCGACGCTCAAGTAAATCTCCGATGGAGGAAGAGAGGAGAATAAAGAATGATAGTTTAGGATTTTGGATGTATGTGCACATACTTATGCTCCTAGGAGCAGGAGACGTTTTATAGAGTGGCGATTATACTCTTAACGTTCTCCACGTGTCTCGAGATGTGCACGTGTGTTACCCACGTTTGTCGAACTAAACAACTACATTTTCCCACGCCCTTCAAGAAGTAACGACTATATTGTCCATATCTTCAGCGGACAACTGCTTATCACCTTAATGATCGTATATCAGCTGGAGTCGAGAACGACCTTGAATTGGGGATCACTCAGAGTCAGACACGGAGTCGAAGATCCCTTGGATTCAGGGGCGTCATGGAGTCAGGGTGGTTTCGATTCGGGGCTACGTAGAGTCAGGGCTGCATGGAACCGGGGATGGTTCTAGTCTGGGAACAATGTGGAGTCGGGGCGGTAGAGCATCACCGGTCTCCCCTTCAAGTCTCTTTGTGGACCTTGACCGCCACCTCGGCAAGACTATTGACTTTCTTAGCCACTACCACATTACCAGTCTTTCCTTCAAATCTAGTCAAAGGATGTAGAAGTTCGACTGATTGGACTATTGTTTAGTTGAATATATCAACTATCTCTAATCCGACTGTAATGGTCACGTAGTCAATCTCAGGCATGTTTCAAGTGACATGTTGCATTAAATGTTGCCATGCATAATCTACCTCAGTCATCAGGCTTGGAATATGCCAACATGTCTCTGAGGTTACATCTCATTAAGGTGATGTGACCATTTACAAAGAAGGTGTGTGTCATCTGAATCATAATGTTGCTCGATCGAATGATTCAAGGCTCATCCTACTCTTATGATTGCAGAGATCTGTCAGTCAAAATTGAACAAGTGAGGATATATTAGGTTAAAGAAGGATGTCGTTGTCCTTATCGATGAACTATTACTTCTATGTCCGCCGTTTGCAACTTCTTCGTCTTTGAGCACTCCGGCTTCTCTGTCACCTTCTTCTCTGATCAACTATTAATCATCTATCCTCCAGGTAGAGCGTCTATAGTCTGGTATCGTGAATCTCAATGGTTACGGAGTCATCTTCTACTCCCGAGTATAGGTCTATCAGTCCAGTGATACCAACGATGCCTTAGATCAAATAAGGACCACTTACAAGATCTAAGCTGATCATCAGATAATGCTACTGAATGGTAATGACCACCCAAACCATCCACCTCCCGGTTTTGTGAATTCTTTCTAAAGTCACTTATTGAATAGGCTACGCTTCCCCGGCCTTCTTTACCAAAGTATTATGATATTTTCACATTCCTTTATCTCAACTGGTCCAAATTCCTTCTTAATCTTGACTGATGTAGTCATCCTCTTCTTACTGTATCACATTCTTTTATCCCCTGAATCTTCTATCTCAACTAGAGGAATTTTATGATCTAACTGACACTCATCTCATCCGAATGGTATGATATCGAATGGATGGTGTCATTAAGGAACTGCTGGAAAATTGGAGTCTGCCCGTCGATGTGCCTTCACCCCCTATTAGTCTATCAAAGATCATCGACAATATCTCGAAATATAACATAGTAAACTTAACTTATGATGTGCGTAGATCTTATGATCATTTATACATGTTTTGACGCATATTCACTTATTTTATTCACGTATATTCTATGCATGTTCATCTCTCTTAGCATATATTCTGCATAAATTTTCTTTTGTTCGGAGATTTGCTCTTAGTATGTTTTCTTGTTGACAGGACGCGATTTGGAGCAAAAATGAAGCTTAAGTGAAGTCTAGAGCTTCCAAGGTGTCCGGGCCGTGTGGAATTTCCAACACTGCAGACCAAAGGTTAAATGACCATAACTTTCTGATTAGTTGGAGTTATGAGTCATTCCAGATATTAAAATGTAGATAACTTCAAGATCTACAACTCTTATGAAGACTTCAACTAGAGAAAACTAAGTCTTGAAGGTCTAAAGTTCATTTCTATGAGACACGGCCTTGGCACACGACCGTGTCAAATCCTGCACTGCACACCAAGAGTAAAACAGGCATAACTCTGTGGTATGTTGGAATTTTGGACTGTTCTTTATACCAAATTGTAGCTAACTTCAATATATACAACTTTTATGAAGATGCCAACTCAAGAATACCACGTTAAGAGGCACTAAAACGGCTTACAAGTAGAGGCATGACCTTGATGCACGGCCGTGTCAATTCTGCGCGGCCGTGCCACTTAACCAGTGCAGAAGATAGGCATGACCGTGTCAACTCACACAGCCGTGCCACTTAACCAGTGCAGAAGATAGGTATGGCCGTGTTAACTCGCACGGTCGTGCCACTTAACCAGTGCAGAAGATAGGCATGGTCGTGTCAACTCGCACGGTCGTGCGTGCCACTTAACCGGTGCAGAAGATAGGCATGGTCGTGCGGATCTCACACGACCGTGACACAGGCCGTGCGGCACCCGTACCTTACCCTATAAAAGGGTCAAGAACCTTATTCATTGGGAGATCTTTGGTTCGGGACTTCGTCCCTCTCATTGGGAAAGGGTTCTCCCCTTCAGGGGAAATCCTAGAGCTTCATCCACCGCCATCTCTTGACGTTCCGTCCATCTCCATAGCAAGGAGGCATCACCAAGACATCGAAAACCTCGGCAAACATCTCTTCTTCCCCTTCTTCCCACATCAAGGGTTGTAAGTGTGCTTTACTTTATATTTTGGGGTTGTTCCTCTCTCTCAATGGAGTAAATCTCCTTTTCTATGGATGTAGGGAGTAGTTTTGGATAGGGTTTGATGTAAGACTCATGTTTGTGCCTTTACTCGTTGGATGATTTCTTTTGCTTCGTTTCTATTTGATATGCATGAGACTTGTTGTCTTGTCATGTTAATTGATTGTATAGGAATTGCTAATTTCGTAAAGAGAGGATCTTAGATCGCATACCCGAGGGGCCCTAGTGACAGGGGTAACCCGTTCACGGACGTCTAGGATATTCCCTTGAAAGGAGAGGCAACTTCTCCACAAGGAAGTAAGAGACTAAACCAAACCTCTATCTCTATCCCTAATGATACCGATTAGATTTGTATTCTTGTGATCTACCGAGGCGCCCTAGTGACAAGGGTTAATCGTAACAGGATTTCACAGGGATCTCCTCTGATTAGTACTTAAGGATAGTAGTTTTAACTTCTAGCGAGGGTATGTTGATTGACAATGAGTAAAAGATAGAACACGATGCATCAGGTTCCACCACAACGAAACTGAAATCCTAGAATCCACTTCCTAAAGCTCAATTCCCTTCAAGATCGATTCTCTCCTCCTTTTTTTTCTCTTCAATCACTCTTGTTAGTTTGCAAGCGCCAAAGTCAACTTTCGACCATCTAGATAACTTACTTTGCGACATCTCTACTGCTTAATCAACAACCCCTGTGGTTCGACAATCTTATATATTATTGACGACGAATCCGTGCACTTGCGAAATCGTAACAACTTAATATTGTTGCATGTTGATGTAGCATTCTTCCATTTGTAATTAACTTTTTGAATATAATGAAAAGTCTTTTGGGAGTCTTTGTTGTCTCTCTTTTGACATCATAGCAACTTAGCATCTTGATGAAAGATTTATTCATTATAGATGAAATCGAATGAAGTTCTCACCCAACACATCACAAGGCAGAGTCGAGAGGTGTGACTACTACTGCCAAGAGAGGGAATTGAGAGATTAATCTTTGAGGATACAAATGCACAACCAGGCAAGAAGGGATGTTGAATCCCGTCCTATCCCACCATTGATTTCGACCCCAACTATGTCCGTATAGGAAGAGTGTGAGGCTTGCAAAGGACAAGCGATATGATATGCGCTAAACCCTTGTGGAGGGGAGGTTGATATCACAAATAGAATTTCTATCCCAATTGTATCCAAGTCGGGGGAGTTTAGGCCCTGAAAGCATAAGGGTGATACGATATGTGCTCAACTGTTATGTGAAAGGGAGCTTGATATTGCATTCGGGATCTTGACCCAAACTATATCTGAGTTGAAAGAGTTTGATCCCTGAAAAAAATAAGGGTGATACAATATATACTCGACATTTGTGTGAAGGGGAGGTTGACATCGCATTTATCATCTCAACCCTGACTATATCTGAGTCAGGAGAGTTTGGACTCTAAAAGGGACAAGGGTGATACAATATGTGCTCAACCCTTATATGAATGGGAGATTGATATCATAGCGAGGATCTTGACCCCAACTATGTTTGAATCGGGAGAGTTTGATCCCTGAAAAGGGCAAGAACGATACGATATATGTTCAACCCTTGTACGAAGGGGAGGTTGATATCGCATCTGGGATTTTAACCTCGAACATGTCTGATTTAGGGGAGTTTGGACCCTAAAAAGGACAAGGTCAATACGATATATGTTTGACCATTGTGCAAAGGGAAGGTTGATATCGTAGCCAGGATCTCGACTCCGACTATGTTCGAGTTGGGGGAGTTTGAACCCTGAAAAAGTTAAAGGTGATATGATATGTGCTTAACCCTTGTGTGGAAGGGAGGTTAATATCGCAGTCGGGATCTTGACCTTAACTATGTTCGAGTCAGAAAAATTTGGACCTTAAAAAGGACAAGAACGATATGATATGTGCTCAACCCTTGTATGAATGAGAGGTTGATCTCGTAGTCAAGATCTCGACCTCGACTATATTCTAGTTAAAGGAGTTTAAGCCATGAAAAGGACAAGAGTGATACGATATGTGTTTGATTCTTGCGCGAAGGAGAGGTTTATATCACAACTGGGATGATCCTGTCCGAACGCTGAATCAACGGACGCTGGGCACGTGGCGCTCTCCGAACTGTTGACGTAGATCTTCGACCGGTCACGTGGACCTCCGGCGAACCTGCAAGGAAGTCGGGCCAGGAGGGGGTTCCCGGCGACGACCCTCCGACGCTCAAGTCAGACAAGTGGACAACAAAGAAGTGGCTTCGAATATCAAAGAACGCGTACCTCCGGCGAAGTGTGAGGCTCCTTATATAGAGCTAGGAAGGGGCTCACGCACACATACCGAGGTGAATACGTGTCCTCAGCCCATACCTCCGTATGGGCTTGTCAGAAAAGCTTACCTGACACAATACTGCTACAGTCCGAGCACATCTCTGATGGGATAATGGAACCCTCTGTCATAAGATCCTGCGTATGGCCTGGTCGTTGAACATATCCGCTGTCAGAAGTTGTTCCCTTGTCCTTTTGTCTCTTCTTACCCCATGTCGAGCGTCCTGCCGGTCGGCCATCCCCTCACGTCCGGCCGGTCGCATGCGCTGGTCCGCTCGGGAGATTCCTGGTCGTGTGCTCTGCCGACTGTTCACAGTAATGCTACTTTATGCCTTCGGCCGAGTGGGCTCCCCGATCGGCCCAGCGACCCTGTTCCCCATGAGCATCGGAGACCCGACTCCCCGTCGGGTTGTTTGTGCTTCCGCTGGGACCCCGTTCGTCCGACCGGTCTCCCCTTCTCCGGTCGGCCGTTTGACCCTTTGACTTCTACGCGGCTTTGACTTCCCTCAAAAAGGGGGGTCCCTGTTCTTACCACCGGATCATGGGATATTGACCCCGTCTATATCCAAGTCGTGAGAGTTTGACTACTGCAATTTTGCAAAAAACAATAATGATATGATATTTTCAACCTTTGTGTGAAGGGAGGTTGATATCCTAGTCGGGATCTCGACCTCGACTATGTTCATGTCAGGAGAGTTTGGGCAAAATGGTCCAAATCTAATAGAAATGTTTTTTCATTGATTAAAAAGATAATACAAACTTTGATAATACGTAAAATATAAACGAAGGATATGAGCATAATTTAGGAATGGTAGGGATTTAAGTGATTGACGCTCCATGGGCGATCCAACTTTTTGTTGCTCGCATCTTCCAAGCAATAAGCCCTTGAGCTCCTCTTGTAGATGACCCAAAATAGTCCTTCCTATTGTAGCTTCAACTTGTTGATGTCACTAACCAGCTTAATCTTCTTCTAGACCTAGTCGTTGACTTAAAAATTGTGAAGGATGACTTGCTGTTGGATCGAGATGCGCTAGAGAGGGGGGGTGAATAGCGCTCGCGGCTATTTCGTACGATTCGTAAAACTATCAGAGTTAAAACACGCAGCGGAATAAAGAACAACAACACAAAGACACAGGGGAATTTACTTCGTTCGGAGCCTAGATCAACTCCTACTCGAAGGCCCGCGATCATTGATCGCTTTCCGTGGGCAACAACTATAAGCTCGTAAAAATGTACAATAAGATAATACAATTGAAAGCACTAAAATAAATTATACCGACAACAATAAAGTAGCAGAATCTGAAGCTCCGGGTTGTCGGGGGCTTGTAACAGTACTTCTGGACGTTTCTTGAGCAACTTGTAGCGTAAGGGTTGCTTGGAGTTCGTTCTTTGAAGCTACTATTCGAAGTGCCCTTTTATAGTGTGCTGGAGGCACCTCCAAGGCTGTCCGAGGCGCCTCCAGGCACCGAGTCTGCCGCGGTGATAAGTGCAGAACAAGTCGCGCTTTATCCTGCTTGAGGCGCCTCCAGGCTGCTCCAAGGCGCCTCCAACGTCTGGTCCAAGGCACCTCCAGCCACGTCTGAGGTGCCTCCAAGTCTTCTGCGTAGACATGTGCTGGCTCGCACCCGAGGCGCCTCCAAGCCCCATGGAGGCGCCTCGGACACTGTTCATCCGAGGCTAAACTCTGAATTTTGGCTCTGCAAAACATGTTAGTCCACAACTACAAAACACGTCCTGCAAAACCAAGTTAGCACAGAGATAATATTAGATATGATAATAGAATATTATGACTTCGAATTTCCAACCGGAAACCCTAAGTCGACCCGACGCCTACTGTTCCCTCTACGGGGAACGCGTCCTCACCTACTCCACTCAGGAGATTTACCTGATGCCAGTGCGATCCTCCAGATCGACTGGACTTTTGCTCAGTGCTCGATGCTTCCGGACTTTTTGCTGGACTTCTGTTTCCCGGCTGGTCCAGTCTTTCACCTAGTTCGCGACACCAGGACTTTCCACCTAGGGTTACCCCCCCTAGGACTTTTGCCTGAAGCACTCGACCCACCAAGACTTTCCGCATAGGGTTACCACCCCCTATGACCTAGGGTTACCACCCTCTAGGGTTTTCACCTTGCCTAACCACAGTTAGGACTTTTGCCTAAGTATACTTAGGACTTTCCTGCAATCTCATTCAGACCGTTAGATCATCACACATCTTAACTTTGAATCCTTTGTCATTATCAAAACTTAGTTTCGATCGTCGGATGCTTCCCGCACCAACAATCTCCCCCTTTTTGATTATGACAACCCAAATTCAAAGTTAAGTAAAACAAATGCATGAATATATTAAAAGGTTTTAAGTGAGCAAGCTTAAGTATATAAATTCAAATAAAAGCATAACTTAAGCTAACACTTAAACTTTGTGACACTCCCCCTTAATACAGGGCTTCCCTTTTGAATATTTACATTTGAATTTCCTACTCTCCCCCTTTTCCATATATCAAAAATAAACCAGTTTTAAGCAATTTTTAATTTTTCTTATTGAAAAAAAGATTAGGCTTGAAAGACTAGATAAAAGCTAAATTGACTTTGGAAAAATTTTCACCTAAGTTTAAAAGGCTAATATATAGTAGACTGTGATGAACAATTTTAGCCACTTTTGAAACTTAGTTTTTTTTAAAAATTTACTTAGCTAAATTTTGAAAATCTTAGAGAAAATTGAAGTCTCTTTTTCCTTAGCAAAAAATATTTTGAAAGCAATGATCTTTAATACTTTTAGGTATGTAAAAATAGATTATCAAGAATTTATAAAAAGTTAGATTTGAAGGTTTGCTAAGTTTGAAAAAGTTTGAAGGTTTCTGTATGAACTTAGTCTTTTGCAAACATTGAATTTTGAAAATAGAGCTTAAGTTAAAAAGACACTTAGCTTAATTTGAATAAAACAATATTTATTGTTGAAAACATGGGAGTAAGAGCTTTTTAATTTTTAGGAAGAAGAGAGAGAAACTAAATATTTAATTTAGTTTATTTAATCAAATTGGTTGGTCCTTAAGTCCAAGCATGGGTCAAAATTTGTTTTGAACAGGTATCAGAACCGTAAAGTACAAGCATTCTTAATCTTAATATTTCCTTCACCAACTGTCTAACCTTTAGCTACTTGTTGTTTGCCTAAAGGGCAACAACTTTCACTTGGTTAGTCGAGTTAAGTCATTTAGTCCAGTTAGATTTGACTAGAGCTAGAAGACTTGACTTGATTACTGTTAATAAAGTATTTAACGCCCAGACTCATATTGATGCACAGAAATAAGCATTCTTGAGTCCAGGCTGTACCCTATGCATCTCACTCCATTCTATGTTTTTCAAGCACAAGAAAGGTATACCTAGGTGTTTGTGAGATGCTCTGGTTTAAATCTAGGTGAACATGATTTCTAGGGTAAAGCCTAAATTAAGTCCAATTTTTTGAAAATTCTAAGAAAAGGGGATTTTAAAATCATTATTTTTCCTAGAATTTTTAAAAACAATTTAAAAGTGGTTTTAAAATTATACTCACAGTTTTGAAAAAGTGACACATAAGTACTGAATTAAATATAAGTCAGCTAAACATCAGATAACCAACTCCAAGATACAATCCAAAAGATGAGTAAGATATCCAGATCTAAGAAGTGAGTAACATATCCAGACAGTCTAAAAAGATAGAGTCAGGCAGGCGGATCATCAGCTGGAGGATCAGCTAGAGGCTGCTCGGGTGTCGGCTGAGGCTGTCCCTGACGCCGTATCTCGCCTCGGAGAGACGCGAAACCTGCAGCCATCTCGGATCGCATAGATCGAATGAAGTAATGGCTATCTAGCACAGCTCGTCGCATCTGAGAGGACTGGATCTCGAGCCGAGTGAGTCTGTCCTCGACAGAGAGTGGTGCCGAAGATGAAGGCCCGACTGATGTGGAGGGTTCTGCAGAGGTGGAAGGATCTGTGAAAAAGTCCTCTACCAGGAAATCGGGCCACTCCTCATCCTCACCTGGTACATCCTCGGCCTCTGGAGCACCAGGAGCAGCAACTGGTGGTGGTCGGCCCTTCCAGGACAGAATCCCCTCGGCAGTGACCTCTGCTCCCGCTAATCTAAGACTACGCTGACCTAACTCATCATAAATGGTAAGTGGGATGAGTACCCCTCTAGTAATGTCTATCCTAGAGCTGGAGAATATCTGGGTCAGGATATGGCAGTAGGGCATATGAATCACTCCAGATGTAACTGTACTAGATGCAAGAATGATGTTATGAAACATATGAAGAGCTATGTCTATATCTAGGTGTTGGCTGAGGGCGTACAGAAAGAACGAGTGGGACGGTCGCATCTTCGAGACGTCTCGAGATGAGATGGGTAGAATGCATGCTGTCAGGACTCTATACATAGCATAGTCCTGAACGCGAAGAAGAGTAGATCTGAACTCGGTCAAGCCCAAGGGTCTCTCCTCCCCAAAAAAATGCATGTAGATGTCATCTAAGGTAATGTGGGAATAGGGATCACCAAAAGGTAGCTCTCTACTCGGGTAACACAAGAATGTACACTTGGACTCCCTAAGCTCTAAGCTGGTGCGAAGTAGGGAGGGAGTAAACTGAAAGTCAGTACCACCAACTCTGGTGGAATAGGTACTATCATCAACCTTTTCAAGGTTGTGATAGAACTGGGCACACAGGTCTTGGTTGACTGTAGTGGTACAGTCAACCAGTTTATCTAGATGATAGTAGTTTATCATCTGGATTGCGGGTTGATAGAATTAGGATAAAAATTCCCTACCAATATATCTAGATTTAATAGACTCAAAGGTAAACCTAGTGAAATCTATCCTATGTTGTTCCGAGGGGAATCTAGGGTCTGTGGAAGGGGCCCTAGCCGGTGTGGGATCCACAATACGACGCTTCCTTTTGTTGACATTATACAAAAAAAATAGCAAAACTAGCATGAAATTTATGTAATAGATGATTGAGAAGAGTTTAGATTATACCTAGGAGTCATTGCTAGGATTAAAGGAGGAAGAGATGGGTTGAAGGCGCCTTGGTTGGGAAAAATCACACTTGGGTTGTGTTTCGGCAGAAAACGAACAGAAGGAGGAGCTTCTGTTCGTGGTAAAAACGCTGAGTGAAGGCACCTTAAACAGGTCGGCGGGAAATTTCCTGCCGCTGTTGAGGGCGCCTCCCTTGTGTGGGAGGCGCCTTCGTTCAGGCGCCACGTGTGTTTTTTTTTATTTGGAATTGAATTTAATTTAACTTTGGGTTAATTAAATTAATTGTTTGAAAAATAATTTGAAAAATAATTTTTAATTTGAAAAATAATTTTTATGTTAATAAATTTGGAAAATAATTTTAAAGACTTTTTCAGATTAAGTTTTAAAAGTTTTAAAATATTTTTAAAATATTTTTAAAAATATTTTTCAAAATAATTTAGTTTTAAATGATTTTGAAATTGTTTTTTAAAAGAATTTTGAAATTAAGTTTTAATAGAAATTAAGTTTTAAAAGATTTTTAAAATAATTTTTAAAAGATTTTTCAAATAATTTAGTTTTGAAATTAAGTTTTAAAGGATTTTTAAAAAAATTTTAAAAGATTTTACAAATAATTTTGAAATTAAGTTTTAAAAGATTTTTAAAATGATTTTTAAAGATTTTACAAATAATTTTAAAATTAAGTTTTAAAAGATTTAAAAGATTTTTAAAATAATTTTTAAATAATTTTGAAAGGATTTTTAAAGGAATTTTTTGAAATGAATATCAAAATAATTTTGAGAGGATTTTTTAAAAGATTTTTAAAGTAATTTTGAAATTGTTTTTTAAAAGATTTTGAAATTGATTTTTAAAAGATTTTTAAATTTAGTTTTTTAAAAAAATTTAAAATAATTTTAAAAGATTTTGAAAAGATTTTTAAAGGAATTTTGAAATTAAGTTTTTAAAAGATTTTTAAAATAATTTTGAAATATTTTGAAAAGATCTTTAAAGGAGTTTTGAAATTAAGTTTTAAAAGATTTTTAAAATAATTTTAAAATATTTTGAAAAGATTTTTAAAGGAATTTTGAAATTAAGTTTTTAAAAGATTTTTTAAATGATTTTTAAAGATTTTTCAATAAATTTTTAGTTAATTAATTTATGTAAAATAATTTTGAGTTAATTTCATTCGAAAAATAATATTAATTACAGAATTTGAATTAATTGTAGTTACGAATTTAATTTTGAAAATTTTAAATTCCTCAGTCATCTCACCCGATCTAATTTTCAATCAGGGACTCCTATAATTTTTGTGAGATGAATTGAGGTTGAATTTTAGGATTATGTTTATCTTTGTGTTAGATTCAGTTTTAGCTTTGGGTTCAACAAGTAAGCGTTCTTTGGATAAACTTCTGGGGTATGGTGAGTCACAAGGACCTCATTAAAGTAACCATGCCTTCGAGGTTTCCCAAATAGTCCTACCCATTGAACTTAATACTAAATCTTGGTCTAACTAGTTAGGATGCATTTAAGGATAGTTTCGGTCAGTTCCACTTGGCCAAATGCACCAGGTCGAAGTCATATCTTCCTAGACATGCGATGGCCAAGCTTCCCTAACGTACTATCATCCAAAAACTTCACCAGTACTGTGGGTCAAGTTAAACCTAGCTCCTTTTAATCTAACCTTAATTACCTTGCCGGGTAGTCTACTCTTGTTTACCCATTTCGGATAGATTAAGTTCGATTACCCAGTCGGGTAGTTTAGTTGGGGGTGCCTGCTATTCTGGATCCTCCTTCTATTTTTTATTTGACTTAAATTGAATTTTGAATTTTAATTTAATTTAATTTTTTAATTGAATTTTGAATTTTGAATTTTAATTGTATTTTGAATTTTAATTTAATTTAATTTTCTAATTTATTTTTGAATTTTGAATTTTAATTTAATTTTGAATTTTTAATTTAATTTTGAATTTTAATTGTATTTTAAATTTTGAATTTTAAATTTTGATTTAACTAAGTTCGCTTTATTAATATCGTTTTTCTTTTTGCTCCCCCTGGATCATAGCCTCGATATGGTCTATCGAGGTAGTGTATTTGATCCTTCGGGAACCAATATTGACCAAGTCCAACTTGATTAATCAATTTGGACTTAGGGACCCATGCTTGGACTATTTTTCTATCTGGTCTTTCTACAAGAGATAAGTAGGATTTATATTTTCTTTTTTGTTTAAATCCTAGACCAGTTCTATTGTAAACGGCTCTTTGTGTCCCAAAAATTAGGTCAAGATTCTTGGAACCTAAAGAAAACCGTTCTAGTGTTTTCTCCAGATCCTTGACTTGAGTTTTCAGACTGGAGTTCTCTTCTTCAAGTTTTTGAACTTGTGTTGAGTTTTCAGTCTGAACTGGTTCAGCCAAAGACTTGGAGTCAGTCACTTCTTTAAGGACAGCTACTTCCTTTAGAAGTGACTTAATTCTAAGATTCGACTTAGCTAGTTTTCGTAATAAATAATTGACTAAGTTATTGAGTCGAGGGATACTTACAGAGGGATCGGGCCCTTCGGAAACGGATACGGATCCGTGGCTTCACTCGGACTCGGCCTCCGACTCGATCTCGCTTTCGGATTCGTCGATCTGGTCCCGGGCCATCAGCGCAAGTAAACTCGTCTGATCAAGTTCGTCGTCGTCGTCTTCTGAGGAAGATTCGTCCCATGTTGCCTTTAAGACCTTCTTCCTTCTCTGCTTCTTTGCATCCATTTGATTCAGACAGTTGGCCTTGATGTGCCCCTTCTGGTTGCACCCGTAGCAGATCACTTCGAACCTTACCTTAGAACTTGGTTGGGCCTCCTTGGATTGGACTGCCTTCTTTAGGTCCTTCTTGTTGAAGCCTTTCTTCTTCTTGTAGAGTCTCTTCACAAGGTTCATGAGCTCGGTTGTTAGTTCTTCATCTTTATCATCTGAGTCGGGTTCTTCTTCTGACTCTAGTTCAGTTCTTCATCGTGATCTCGGTTCGCGCGTTCGACTGGTACCTGCAACCAAAGCAACCCCCTTCTCGGTTGGTTGTGCATTAGTATGCTCATGTAATTCAAACTCACAGAATAATTCATCTAACTTTATTGAAGATAAATCCTTGGAGACTTTGTAGGCATCTACCATTGATGCCCACAATGTGCTCCTCGGAAACGAATTTAGTGCGTACCTTATGACGTCCCGATTATCTACCTTTTGACCTATTCCGTGGAGAGAGTTGAGGATGTCTTGAATTCTTGCGTGTAGAGAACTTGCCGTCTCACCTTCCTGCATTTCAGATTATATAATTTATTAAGTAAAAGATCTCTTTTACTTACCTTGGTGTCGGAGGTGCCCTCGTGGAGTTCTATCAGTTTCTCCCACAGCTCCTTTGCGGTTGAAAATGGACCGACTCTTTTGAGCTCCTCCTTGGTAAGACCATACTGGAGGGTGCAGGTAGCTTTGGCGTCGGCTTCCACCTTCTTGATTAGGGATGACTCCCAGTTCTCGCAGGGTGTAGGCTTGCCATCATCGTCGGTTGGTAGTTGTATCCCAGTCTTGATTATCATCCAGGTTTCGAATTGGATTTTCAGGTAGGTTTCCATTCGTCCCTTCCAGTACTCGAAATCTTCTCCGGAGAAGAGGGGGGCGAATGGTGCTGAAACCCTCTTGTTGGGCCATTGAGAGAATATGCAAAAGAAATAAGGGAAAAAAAATATGTCCCAAGACTAAGTCTTGGATTAGTAGTGCGGGAGTAAAGAATTGAAAAGAACTAACTCGAGTGGTGTTGCACCAACCTCGAGCGAGATCGATACGAACGAAAAAAAACTGGAATATAGTAATAATACTAATTTCAGTTGACTCCGAAAAAATTTAAAACACTGCGAAAAATTGTGTGATTGGTGGTTGCACCAGATCAACGCGACCCCACTCTGATACCAATTGTTGGATCGAGATGCGCTAGAGGGGGGGTGAATAGCGCTCGCGGCTATTTCGTATGATTCGTAAAACTATCGGAGTTAAAACACGCAGCGGAATAAAGAACAAAAACACAGAGACACAGGGGAATTTACTTCGTTCGGAGCCTAGATCGACTCCTACTCAAAGGCCCGCGATCCTTGATCGCTTTCCGTGGGCAACAACTATAAGCTCGTAAAAATGTACAATAAGATAATACAATTGAAAGCACTAAAACAAATTATACCAACAACAATAAAGTAGCAGAATCTGAAGCTCCGGGTTGTCGGGGGCTTGTAACAGCACTTCTAGATGTTTCTTGAGTAGCTTGTAGCGTAAGGGTTGCTTGGAGTTCGTTGTTTGAAGCTGTTGTTCGAAGTGCCCTTTTATAGTGTGCTGGAGGCGCCTCCAAGGCTGTCCGAGGCACCTCCAGGCACAGAGTCTGCTGTAGTGATAAGTGCAGAACAAGTCGCGCTTTATCCTGCTTGAGGCGCCTCCAGGCTGCTCCAAGGTGCCTCCAACGTCTGGTCCAAGGCGCCTCCAGCCACGTCTGAGGCGCCTCCAAGTCTTCTGCGTAGACATGTGCTGGCTCGCACCCGAGGCGCCTCCAAGCCCCATGGAGGCGCCTCGGACACTGTTCATCCGAGGCTAAACTCTGAATTTTAGCCCTGCAAAACATGTTAGTCCACAACTACAAAACACGTCCTGCAAAACCAAGTTAGCACAGAGATAATATTAGATATGATAATAGAATATTATGACAGTCTCCGGACTGTCCGGGTCTGACTTCAGATTTCCAACCGGAAACCCTAGGTCGACCCGACGCCTACTGTTCCCTCTACGGGGAACGCGTCCTCACCTACTCCACTCAGGAGATTTACCTGATGCCAGTACGATCCTCCAGATCGACT
Organism: Zingiber officinale; assembly: GCF_018446385.1. Taxonomy (NCBI): domain Eukaryota; kingdom Viridiplantae; phylum Streptophyta; class Magnoliopsida; order Zingiberales; family Zingiberaceae; genus Zingiber; species Zingiber officinale. The sequence goes on along the minus strand of NC_056000.1, from coordinate 128,193,154 downwards.
GGACTTTTGCTCGGTGCTCGATGCTTCCGGACTTTTTGCTGGACTTCTGCTTCCCGGCTGGTCCAGTCTTTCATCTGGTTCACGACACCAGGACTTTCCACCTAGGGTTACCCCCCCCCCCCCAGGACTTTTGCCTGAAGCACTCGACCCACCAAGACTTTCCGCATAGGGTTACCACCCCCTATGACCTAGGGTTACCACCCCTAGGGTTTTCACCTTGCCTAACCACAGTTAGGGTTTTTGCCTAAGTACACTTAGGACTTTCCTGCAATCTCATTCAAACCGTTAGATCACCACACATCTTAACTTTGAATCCTTTATCATTATCAAAACTTAGGTTTGATTGTTGGATGCTTCCCGCACCAACACTTGCTATAGTACTTTTGACACATCCTCTGCCGGTGGGCGACGAGCCGAGTAGTTACTTTTTGCCTAGTTCCCATGATCAAGTCGTGATCGAGGACTTTGATCAGAGTTATCCTGCCCATAGGTGCTCCTTCGAATAGACTCTTTCCCAACTTCCACTAGAACAACCTCTTTCCCCCTATATACAAGGTGGAAAGGAGTCATTCCCATACTTTCTCGAAGGGTGGTTCCATAGGCCGAAAGAATGCTCGGTAACTCATCCAAGCAGCTGCCTTTAACGTGGTCCAATTTAATTTTGAATCTGTGGACTATTTTTCAGTTGATCACTTCCGTATGTCCATTATGTTGGATCAGAAAGACGCTAGAGGAGGAGGAGGAGAGAGGGGTGGTGGGCGGTAAATAGCGTTTGTCACTTTTTTTAAAAAAAACAAGAATCGAGAATACGTAGCGGAAAAATAACACGAAAGTTCAAATACTAACACAAGCAATTTTTTACTTAGTTCAGAGCATTCGACGACTCCTACTCCAAGGCCCACACTCATGGAGTACTTTCGTTAGGCATTACCATCAGTTTAAAAATGAGTTACAAAGATTTTTTAGTACAAGAACTGAAATGAAAATGTTACCGATAAACAGAAAGGAAATTTGAAGAAGTCTTCGTTCTTTCAACTTCAGAATAGCCTTTCGGTGTCGTTAGAGATTTTCGGAGTAGCCTGCGAATATAAAAGTCGTAGCAAATGATTGTTTGAAGCTACTGATCAAAGATCTTTATATAGACCCATTCCGGGCACTTGGAACTCCTCCGGGTACCTGGACTATTGCTGATGTGGTGATCTTTCGTCGAAACTTGATCCGTTAAGTTTATCCATCTCCAGACACCCAAACCCCCTCCGGGCACCTGGGCCATTGATGTGGGTTCGACTAGTCGTTATGCTGTAACTCAGCTTTTGGATGATTTTTATTGTCTGGACGCTTGGACCAACTTCGGGTGCTCGGACTACCCAGGTACCTGCCCAATCACTGGTTGTGAAGCTTGCCCGAGCACCCAGAGCAACTCCTGTTAGGATGTATACTAAAAGCCTAACTTTTTGTATGAACATTTATTTTAAATAAGAATCACATTGGTCAAATGTCCGCATTTATGTTAAATATAGTTGTCTATTTAATTTATATTGTAGATAACATAGTTTGTGGTGTCACACAAAAGATCATGTTATCAGTTCCTTATAAATTATAAATAGTAGCTCACAACCAAGATAGATTGAGACAAACCATTGAATGGTTGCAGTGTAATTTGGTATTATTTTATCTTGACTATAAAATTACACTAGTACACTATAAGTGTATTGAGCAGGACCATTTGAGATTGTTCTTTTATACTGACTGCATAAAAGAATAGGACCTCTGTTATTATGGAAGTGTGTGCTCTTAATCCTGATATAATAACAAGCATATATACTTAGTATTTATTTCTTTAATTTATCAATGGGTGAGATTTATTCAGTTGGATCAATAGACCCGATAAGTTGAGAAATAATATTATTTATATGGTATGTTGTTAATTATAGAAGGAAACGGTGTCCTAGTAATCTAAGTTGATGATGTCCCCTTGAGGAGCTCATAAGGATTGTCATGTAAACACTGCAGGTAGATCTAGTCTGACATGACAATAAAGTCGAGTGGTACTACTCTTGGAGCTAGATGTTAATTAAGTAAGTGTCAGTAACTCATTTGATTAATGAACATTCGATATCTTAAACACAGGGAGATTAACGCACTCATAATAAGAAGGAGCCCATAATGTAATATGAGATTGGTGCGGTAGTTCAATAATAACTCTTTAGTGGTATGAGTTATTATTGATGAACTTGAGTTAGGTGTTCGGGGCGAACACAGGAAGCTCAAACTCATCGGAGATTAAAACCAATTTCTCCTCTTGGTCCATGTTATAACCTCTATAAATCCTTGTATCCACCAAATCCATTTCTTACCCAAGTAATGGGTAGGACACATCCTTGCTTGGAGCAAGGGGACCGACCAAGCATCAACTTGGAGTCCAAGAGGTGGCCGGCCAAACCATGCTTGGTGTCCAAGCATGGGGTCGGGCACACCACTAAGATTAAAGGGAGATTTTATTTTGTTAAAATCTTTCCTTTTATAGTCATTCATGAAGGGATTTAAAAAAGAAATTTTAATTTTAAAATTTCCTTTTATAGTCATTCTCATGGTTTTAAAAAGAGTTTTAAAATTTTAAAATCTTTCATTTTATAGCTATCTACAAAAGATTAAAGAGAGATTTTAATTTTGTTAAAATCCTTCCTTATTTGTAGATATCTATAATGTTTAAAAGAGAGATTTTAATTTTTGACAAAACTTTCCTTTTTTGTAACCATGATTTAAAAGGAGAAGTTTTAATTAATCTTTCCTTTTCTGTAGTTGTCTACATGTTTTAAAAGAGAGAGATTAATTTTAAAACTTTCCTTTTGTTGTCGTGTACAATAATAAATTTAGAAAAGAGATATTTTAATTGTTGTTAAAATTTCCTTTTTAAGGAGAGGCCATAAATAAGGAAGTTTTAATTATGTTTAAAACTTTCCTTTTTTGACATGAGCAAAGATTATAAAATAAGAGGAGGTGATGCCTTATGGTGTAACACATAATTCTATTCCTCTCTTCTATTATCCTTTTGTGGGCGGCTTCCCCTCTCCTTTCTCTCTTCCTAAGGCTGGCGGCACACATCCTTGCTTCCTCTTTCCCTTTCTTCCCTCTAGGGCCGACACTCCATATCATCTTGGTGGCCGGAGGTTGGAGAAGAAGAAGAAGATAAGAAAGAGCATAGAGGTGGTCGGTTGCTTGGAGAGGAAGAAGAAGAGAAGGAGGTTTCCTATTTTGGCATCCCTTGGTGGCTCGAGAGTCTTGGAGGAGAAGAAGTGATTCGGGTGGAGTTATTTTGGTAGATCGTCATCCACACAACGTCCAAAAGGAGGAGAGGAATACAACAGAAAATCAAGAGGTCTTTAGCTACAAAGAAAGGTATAACTAATTAATGGTTTCCACTTCGAATTAATTAGTTAGTTTTCTTTGCATGGATTTTGAAACACCAACACAAGAGACTAGCGATTTTATGTTTCGATTTTGTATTTTGATTTTACGTTTCAATCTTGTGTTTCTATTGTGGTCTCTATAGTTAAATCTAGGATTACTGTAAGAAGTTAAATATCCAATTTCTTTGAAAGGCTTTGTCTAGGAAGTGGTGGATGATCCTAACCAAGAAGACTTAGTGCCTCGCCATGTTTAACCTGGAAGCTAATCCTTGAAATAGATATTTAATTAACTTCTGTAATATTATTTAACTTAAGAAGATCACATCGGTTAAACATTGAGTAAAAGTGTTAAGTATCGTTTCCAATCCAAATTTAACTTATAAAGAGCAATTTGGATTAATAATGTTAAGCATCGTTTGCAATCCAAGTTTAACTTCAGTAGAGCACATAGGTAGCTAGGTTAAGTTCTGTGCTTGTACAAATTTTTGTACAGGGGAAACAGAACGGAATCCAGGTCTAGCAACCAACAATTGGTATCAGAGCTAGGTTTTTGCCTTTGTGTGTTTGGTTTTCAGTTAATTATGCATTTTTCATACATAAGTTTAGGCAGGATAATAGTAGGATGTGCAAATAGATTAACTCTGTGGTTGCAGGCTCCAACTATTATGGCCTATTGTGATTGGACCCTCGGACATGTCGAGGGTATTTTATATATGTGCATGATTGTAATTATTAAATATAGTAGGAGTTGTATTTGTTATTAGGATTTTACATTCTGTTCGATCTAGATTACATGTACATTCCTTCATGGAATATAGGATCGATAAATGTAAAATTTTATTTTTATTGCGGATCGTATCCTTGCGAGGTGTGGTACTGATTGAGCACCGGAGGAGCAACGGAAAAGGAAGTATGATGGACGCGATGACGTAAACCCACTCAAATTTGGAAGCTTTCTTCAACACCTTAAAAAAAATAAACTTATGAGTGGTTGAGTGGGAGATGAATTAGGAGAGTGCTATAATGCAACTAATCAACCACTATGCTTCTCTGAGATTACGTGGAAGTGATATATTTTGGAGTGTTTGGATCTTCTCGGGGTTGGCTTTAATGCCCCACTTGGTTACGATGTACTTGAGAAAATTTATGCTCCTGACCCCAAAGAGACACTTATTGGGATTAAGCTTGAGCTTGTATTTACCTCAGCATATAATATGTCTCCTCAATGTCTAAGATCAAAGTCTTAGGTTAGAGAGTCTTGATTAAGATTTCGTCCATATACACCTTGATATTTCTCCTGATTTAGTGCTTGAAGACCCCATCCATAAGTCATTGATAAGTTACCCCTATATTCTTTAGGCTAAACGGCATGATCATATAACGAAGGGTCCTATTAGTAGTGATGAAATTAACTTTTTCTTAATCCTTGAAAGTCAGGGGAGTTTGATGGTAGTCTTGATAGGCCTCTAGCATACATATGAGTTTATAGTCGGAAGTTGTGTTTACCAGCTAATCGATGCAAGGGAGAGGATAGCAATCCTTCAGGCATGTCTTGCTAGGTCTCAAAAGTCAATGCAGGCCCTCTACTTATCCCTGGCTTACACACCAACTCCACGTTGATGAGCAAATTTGGGAATTAAACCTCCCATACATGTCGACTTCCATTGACTTGTCAATTTCTGTTTGAATCACTTACTTCCATTAACTTTCTCAATTTCTATCTGAGTCACTTGGTTCTACTCTAGTGAGAAATTCCACTTCTTCTGTCGAACGGGTCGAACATCAGAAAGCATGTTTAGCCAATGAATCATCACGATTAGGGAAACGCGTGCTTGTAACATCTTTCGACGACCAAGTGAAGACGTCGTGGTTGCATGAGAAACATGTAATTAATTCCTGTTTAACCTTTGAGGGAAGATCTTGTTAGTATTAGCCCTAGTACCAATTATGATATGATTGTAAAGGGCTCATTTTATATCATATTTCAATATTAATAAAAGGTAAAGTTGGTTATTATATTTATTTTAGTTCAGTGTCGATTGAATAAGTATAATAATGTCCTTGGATAGTAGATTATTATCTACATCATATCAATTGATTAAATTGATAGTGATATATTGTAGATTTACATGGAACACTACTCTTAACTATTCCTAGTCAAACATTAATATACAAGAACAATATTAATGTATTGAGACTAGCATGTAGGTCAATGGATGACTTGATCTCACAAGTCATGGATATGAGATATCAGGTTAACACATGAGTATATATTAGAGAAATATACTAAATGACCCATTATGAGAATATTTCATGGATCATTATATGAGTGTCATAAACATTCTCATATGATTATTGGTATGAATAGTCCTTAGACCTGAAGTCACTACGGTTCCCTATATAAGGAGTTGTGTATTTGGTATCGGTAAACGTCACCTGTAACAAGGTGGACAATAAAGTCGATCACTGGGTATGCAATGAATTATGCGGAGGGATATGAGTGATGTAGATGAGATCTATCCCTTCCATATGATGGAAGTGATATATGTGGACCTTTTGATTAGTAGGACACAAGAAAACATGACCATGCGCAAATGAGTCAATATGAAATATTGAGTTTATTTGATTGAGTGTGTCTACTTAGAGATCAAGAAACACAAAAGGTTGATAAGAGGATGACACAGTCTATGCCTCATTGATCAATCTAGATATCAAGGATAGAGGGACCAAATCATACAAGATAATAGTCACGGGCATGTTAGGTCGGATCTCGACTTTCTCGTCACTTGGGTAACAATGATGCCTTGCTAGATGCCACTCATTGCTTATGTATCTAAATGTTGATTTGGATACATTATTAACGTTACGAGAACCTTTTGATCACGCATAAAGAACAAGTAGATTTGGAAATGGGTTCATATGATGAATCATTGGATTAAGTCTAATCCGATTAGACTTATTGAGTTATACTCAATTGGATCTAATTATTGGATTGAGTCCAATTCAAACTAGATTTAAGGAGTCAATATGAATTAATGAAATAGTGATTCATTATATTTGAAATTGCATGAGATCAATTGAGTAAGACTCGATTGAATTGAACTTGAATTAGACTCAAGTGGATTAGACTTGAGTTAAACTCAAGTGAATTCATTCACTAAGAGGATTAATGGAGATTAATTTATTGAATTTTGAAATTCAATGAATCATTCAATTTTCAAAATTGAATTCAAAATGAAGAGCTTCAAATGTGGTCCTTAATGGAGTGTAAATATTCATTAATGCTCATTAATTAAATTAATGCTCATTAAGTATTTTCATTGGATGAAAATACTTAAGTATTTTTTTCTCCCATTTTGGTGTACTTCTTCATTCTCCTTCCTCTTCTCTTCTCCTCTAGTCTGAGACCTCCTATTAAGGTTGCTAGCACAACCATAGGTGGTTGCCTTTTCCACTTTACGAGTTTATGAGACAAACGAACACTTGTTCGTGTGGATACCATAGAGGCGCGAACGTGTGATCGTGCTGAGATCCAAGCTGTCTGGAGTTCATGTGCACACATCAAAGGTATACTATTATGATATAAACTTAGTATAAATTGTAACATGTCTTTCCCTTCACATGGATCTTCGGGAGGAACTAGAAGTTTTCCGCTGCGCTTAAGCGTGTTTAGCGCCTTAGTTCCTTACAGATCTGTGGCTACTCAGGTGACTATGTCTGGCCGGTCAGGATGAACTTGCACGTTTTCATGGTCCTCCATCAGTCTTGATATTGGCACCTCCTGGATGACTTAGACTATGACATCTTGAGTTTGGCGAACCTTACGCAAATTGATCTAGATTATATCAATGTAGCATTTTCTTGCCACTGATGGATTGCCTTTCACCTCCTCGACTTGACTTCCCATTGGCAACTTGATTTTATGATAGAAATTAGAGGTTGTCACATGAAAGGCACTTAACACCGGCCTCCCCAGTATGACATTATAAGTGAAAGTTGTGTTCACGATGATGAAGGGTGTACATCGAGTCTGCATCAGTGGCTCCTCCCCTAAGGAAAGGGAGAGGTTAATCTAGATTAGCGGCTACACCTCATGTCCTGTGAACTCGTACAGGGGTATGTATAGGATATAGTTCTTCTCTATCAAACTGCATTTGGTTGAAAGTCATTTTGAAGATGATGTTGACAGAATTGCCCGAATCTATGAAAACTCTTTTCACTTGATAGTTGACGATGAAAACCTCAATCATTAAAGTGTTATCATGTGGAGCTTCTAGCCTTGCCAAATCCTGGGGCCGAAGCTAATTGAAGGGTTTTTTTCTCCTTTTTAACTAATACTAATTGTATAACTCTCCGGCCTTCTACCATGGACCTTTCAGGTGCAAGTGGAATCTTTATATGTCGAGTCTCTTGAAATCATGTTTACAATCCATCGAGGATCTCTCTTTCCTTTGCCCCTTTTATCTTTGTCCTTTCCCTCATCCACCTCCTGAGATCAGGAGGAGCCCTAGGTCTCCATGGGGGAGAGTGAGATTGTCGATCTAGCTGGCGATCAGCATTGCAGTCGAGACAAGAATGTTAGGACCAAAAGAAATTTAGATATATCCACAATGATATAATATTATCCACTTTAGGCCTAAACCCTCATGATTTTATTTTTAGGCTCTACCCAAAAGGCCTCATACCAATGGAGACAATGGAGATATTTTTTTCTTATAAACCTATGATTTTTCCCATGTATTTTCAATGTGGGACTATGTTTGTAACCTTGCAACCCCAACAATCCCCTCTCAAACAAAAGACCACAGGTCTCCCCTCAAGTATCAGGTAACTCTTGACCTACTCAGAGTCTCCCCTTAAGTATCAGGTCACTCTTGACCTGCTCAGGGCCTCCTCTAAAGCATCAGGTCACTGACCTACTCAGGGTCTCCCCTACTTCGTTCAAGGTTTCACCCACATGGTTCAATCTTGGATCATGACTTTAGCTCGTGCTTCTTTCGGCGATTAGTCCGGTGAAGAGTGACCTCATTCTGATACCAATTGTTAGAACCAAAAAGAATTTAGATATCTTCACAATGACATGATATTATTCACTTTGGTCGTAAACCCTTATGATTTTATTTTGTGCTTACCTAAAAGGCCTCATACCAATAGAGATATCTTTTTCTTATAAACTCATGATATTTTTCATGTATTTTCAATGTGGAACTATGTTTGTAACCTTGCAACCCCAACAGGTAACAACGCTTGTACGACTCAGGAGATCTTCTCTTGCTAGGTCGACTTTGATTGACTTTTTGTTGATTAGCCACTCGTCTTAACTCCCTTGCATACTACTGATATTCTCGAGTGGAGTGAGTGTTTGATTGATGGTAGACACAATAATGCCCCCCCTTGGGAAAACCCTTGACCAAATTCTAAAGTAGGAATCGAGGCCACTTCCACGGTTTGCACTATATTTCCCCCCTCTGGTTCATGAATTCTCGATTCGGCAATGGAGGAGGGGGAGTTTTACAGTTTGGCTGAGTACAGGTGGAAACTTGGATCGACGCTTCCGTTTTTTATTTTGCAAATTAGGCTTCCTTCACCTGAACATATTTAAGCGTCTGAGCTTGCAACCTGTCAAAATCAATTGGAGTCTTCTTCACCAGAGATCTAAAGAAGTCTCTATCGATCAAGCTTTGCGAGAAAAACACTGACCTGCACCTCATGGTAACTAGGGAGCGTCCATGACCACTTGATTGAACATTTATATATATTCATTCAAATGGTCTTTGGGCTTTTATTTAAGGGCAAACAGATCATGCAGGATTTTTTGATACCTCCAACTGGTGGCGAACTGTTGCATGAATACACATTAAATTCCTAAAAAATCCAAATGGAGGAGGCAGGAATATGGTTGAACCACCTTTGTGTCGAGCTCGAGAGGGTTGTCAAGAAGACTATACATTTGATGTCATATGCATACTGATGTATAGAGAGATATTTTTAAACTTACAGATGTTTTCCTCAGTGTCAACCGTGTCGAGGATCGGTGGCCGGCTAGAAGGTTATTGAATAACTTCGTCACCCTAAATTGATCTTTTTTCTACAATGTTAGTTACGCAAGCATAAATGAAACTAAACTAATAAAAATAACAAAGAATGAGCATAAACTCTAACACGTTGTTTAACATGGTTCGGAGATTGCTTGCTCCTACTCCAAGACTTGTCCTTGAGGTGGACAATCTCTTAATCTGTTGGTGGATTAGTCCTCGACAATCTCTGGCTAAAGCATACTCCTTCTCGGTGGAGTGAAACCTCTCACAAATCTCTCTTACTTTTTATGAGATGGAAACTTAGATTAGGAGGAAGAGAATTAGCTTAGAACTTAAGGGAATAACTTAGGAATATTCTAGCAAGAATCAGTAATCTCCTTCATCCCTCAAACATTCTTTAAATAGAAAGAAAAGAGTTGATCCTGAATCAATTCATTTCTTGCACCAGTCAAGTGGTCCATACATTAGTCGACTGATGTAGCCGTTAGACACAACCAACGGTACTCCACAAAATCCAGGATTCTGCCAACAGCTACCAACGACTTTCTACTAGTCGACTGGTGCATTACTAGTCGACTGATATTCACAACTGTCGGACACACAATCATTCTATGCTCTCGTGAATTTAGACAAGTCGACTAATCTCTTACATTCACTCATACTCATCCTCTCTAAAGTCATCCTTGAAGCCCTATTCCTTAGCCTTCATCCCTCATATGCACTTGAGTCTGCGACTCCTCTCCGTGTCATCCTTCACGTTGCCTTGAAGTCTGTTTACTTCGACCCACTCCTTTGCTCTTTGTCTGGCAGTCCCTCGGATGCACCATCCTTCACTAATCTCAAGGACCCGAGCCATAGGATGAGATTTTCCCAAACTTGGCCGCACTAAGTTCCTCATGTGTTTCACCAAGTCCTGCTTGACTTAAACACATATCAAGACAATATGAAGGCTTAATTTAAACTCTTTGACACACACATCAAAATCATAATCGTATCCGATTAAACCTAGTTCGATGGCCCTTATAGGTCGTGCCATTATATTCCTCTTTTTGCAATGCCCATAAATGTCTTGGTAACTAGTCCTGGAGGATGCTTCTTGAGAATAGAGGGTCTCGGGGAACCTTTGCTCCACCAGATATAAGGGCTTTTCCCTTTAGAGGGTCCCGATAGGGGATCTCTCCCAAAGATTCTAAGGAAGATTCCCTTATAGTTGGCATACCAATCTTGGTAGAGAATGTAGCCTATGTCGTTCTTGTAGGTTGGGATATCATATGGTCCAACGACTTTTCCATTTTATATCCCATTTAAAGCTTGTTCTACTTTTGATATTTGAATTCTATAATAAAAATTTAAATTTTTATACTTATTTGACCTACTTAAATTACCTAAGTTAAGTTGGTCGCCTAAACCTTTATTAAAAAGTTGATGAAAATACTTTTTTCCATCGTTTTTTATTTCTCCATCATTTACTAGTACCCTATTGTATTCATCTTAATACATCTTATTTGAATAAAATCTCTTGTTTTCCTCTCTTTAACTTTAGTTATTCTATAAATTTCTCTTTCCCTTTATTTTGTATCCAATTTTTAATATAATCATTCAAAAGTTTCATTCTTTGCTTTCTTAACTGTATTCTTAGTTTTTTTCTTGGCTATTGTATATATTTTTTAAAGTTTTTCTTATTGTTACAAATATATAATTCATTATAGGCTATTCATTTCTTTCTTCACTTTCTCCTATACTTTCTCATTTCACCACCAAAATTATTTTTTTGGTGGTACATATCTCTTTGACTCACTGAGTACACTCTTGGCTACTATTTTAACTTTGATACTATTTTATCTCATGTCGTATTAGAGTTACCGTATAAAATCACTTAATATTTGTACTCTTACATTCTCCTTAAATATGTTTTGTTTCTCATATTTTAACTTCCATCACTTAAATCTAAGTCATGTATATTTTTCTTTTATTGTTACTATGATTGAGGTGTATATCCAATATTACTAATTTATGCTGGGTAGTTAAACTTTCTATAGGGATGACCTTGCAATCTTTATAAATTTTTTTAATCTTTCTTCCGAATCATAAGAAAATTAATTTGTGATTTATTATTTCTACTTTTGAACATGGGCAAATGTTCTTTTATTTTCTTAAAAAAATATATTAGCTATTATCAGGTTATATGCTATCACAATCTAATATAGTTTTTCTTTCTTCATTTCTTGTTCCAAACTCACAATCCTCATACACTCTCTCATATTCTTCATTTTTTATTTAGACATACTAATTTAGATCACCTCATATTAAAATCATTTTATTTGGTCAAATTTTATCTAATCTAACTTGAGATGCATGATTCATAGTTTCTTTCGTCACTACTATATTGAGAGCTATAATTCTATCTCCCTTTCTAACTACTCCTACAACTTCATTTTTTAACGAACTATTTATAAAAATACTCACTTCATTTCTTATTTTACTATTTCCTGTGTACCATAACTTAAAACTTGAGTTCTCTATCATCTTTATCTTATCGTCTACCTATTTTATTTTTTGTATATACAAAATACTAACTCTTTTTCTAATCATCATATCTACTATCTCTATTGCTTTATTAGTGACAGTTTTTATGTTCCATGTTTTAAATCTTACTCTATTAGTTTTCTTATAATATTTATTCTTATCCAACGTATGGCGTGAGAATTGTTGTCTATTTAATATTACATCTAAGTTCTCATGTAGATGTATCGGTCATTGTTAATACATTATAGTCAAACTATGTAACATAAACGCTTGCATATTTAATATTATATTCGAATTCTAGAAATGTAGCTATAGTGATTCTTAACAAGATATTACAGTGGGACCTTGTAACATATTCATTTCAAAAAATAACCTAATATTAATATAATAATTTAATAAATTTATTCATTGAATATTTACCTTAATTTAATCTCAACGAATAATCTAACATAACTCTTATTCTTTATCGTTTATCTATTATCCGAGTTTGGGATCGACTACTATGAGTAATTCATCCGGGGCGGAATTTAAATTTACTGTAATTTACCAAAAGGCGTACTAGGTTTAATGTATTTACCAAAAGGCGTATCACCGTTTGGTATTTACCAAAAGGCGCAGGTAAATGATGTGTAATACCGAATATAGCCCTCCCGCCAATCTCCTCTGATCAGTCATCAATTCCCAGGCATCCAAACCACATTTTTGAATTACTTTGATTTAAAAAAAATAAATTCGATCATTACTGTACTGTTCTTGAGATATTTCATATTGTTCAATCTGCATATCATCAGCAAAGAATTCTTGTACATCTGTATTGCATTGCATTTCCTCTCCATTTCGATTATAATACCCTTCCTCCTCACTCCAAGTAGGCTCATAGTAATCAACAAGTGTTGCACACGGGTTCAGAACCTCATCTTCTTGAATACTAGCTTCTTCATTTAGATCAAATGTGAAATTACTGCTTGTATTTCTATTTGTGTTAGGCGCACAACTATACTACGAAAATGATGGAATATTTGTTCTGGATACTTCTCCTACATTAGCTGCATGTCCAATGCTAGAATTTGCATCAAGAGTATTCCATATCTCAGAGAGAATTTCTTCAGTTATATGATCATCCCTGATAAATAAATTACAAACTATTTTAGTAAATTTGCAACTACATAATTTATTGCTGTAGTTAAATTGTAATTTTGCTCAAACTAGGAAGGGTCTGATGTAAAAGCAAAGTTTTAATCACATAACACTTTATCGATATCAGGCCCCTTTTGAAGCATATACTTCTTGTAAACTAGGACCACCACTGACTAAACCCTAAACTAAAAATAAATAATTTTTAGTCTACTTAACTATCAACGTCAGAAACTAACACGACTTAAATCGATTAAGTCTTCTATTACATCATAATTCAGGTGTTGTTGAATATTATTCCCTACACAACTAAAATAAACCATAACAACATTTTTTGCCGCCACTCTTCCCACCAATACTGTCATTTTTATTTACCATCAATATCCTAATTTACAGTAAAAAAATCAATCCATACATGTTTAAATCTTTAAATGTGTGCTTCTACTAATTTCTCTCTGGTAAGAAGTTTGTCCTTTTCGGCTGACGTTTTTAACTTAATTTGTCCTTGGTCTCCTCTAGCAACTCTTACGCCATTATGCGATAAACCTAACTGGTCTATTACAATCCCGCCAACCAGCACGAGCAGTAATGGAAAGCACAGGGTTCATATTTCTTTCAAGTTTATAACACCACGCAGAGGGATGGAGGGAGAGAGACGGTGACAAGACGTGCATCCGAACTACAAATTATTTTTCAATTCTATTTTCGGCTTGGATGCTTGGAAAAATGTGTTTGAAAAGACGGTTGCCAGGTTAGTCAAAGGGGTAATCTGGAAATATATTTTGGTAAACTGTGCCTTTTGGTAAATATCAAACGGTGATACACTTTTTGATAAATATATTAAACCTAATACGTGTTTTGATAAATTATCGTTAAATTTATGAAAGATAATATACTTTTTTCTTTCAAAATAATATGACACAGATGGTAAACACCAGCAAAGCAAATGCTCATAAACCTACAAATATAAAAATTTGCTAAGGTCAAAGTCATTCGTAGTCGTAGTCCTTCAATTACATCAAAGTTAATTCCTGACCTTTGGTAACTTGCAGAAGAGGAAAGGCCGGGTGTTTTGATCTCTTCTCATACAACGGCCGGCGGAAGGGCTGTCTATTTCGCCCAGGAGAAAGAGAGGGAGAAGGCGAACGCGGGAAGGAGAGAGAGGGCACTCGGAAGATCGCGCAGTTATGGCGGTAGGAGCATCGGAAATAGAGATTTTGAAGCCCCGTTGCGACAAACGAGAGTACAGGAGGATCGTCCTCGCAAATTCTCTTGAGGCACTCATAATCAGCGATCCCGAAACCGATAAGGCGGCCGCTTCGATGAATGTCTCAGTTGGCTCCTTTAGCGATCCTGATGGCCTCGAGGGTTTGGCTCATTTTCTCGGTAAGGGTTTGATGAATTTATCTTTCTCTTCGAAAGTATCCTGAAATTTCTTCAGGCACATCAATATGTCATGGCAACAATCCGGCAGGCAGGTTTTGGTTGAAGTCTGCTGCGATTTGAATTTATCAAGCTAGTGAAATACTGGATTCAGACTGAGAGGCATATAAAATATAAAATATAGGAGCCACAATTTACCCAAAAATCATGTGAAAGGTCTTATATACTATAAGTCTATCTAACCTCCATCAAGGATCAATATATGACGAATCATTATCCTGCTGGACCAAAAGAGTATTTTGCGCTAAACTTATGAGAATAATTAGGAAATCTTCTTAGGGCTTTAGACAAACTTTAATGAAAAATGTTTTTGTTGGAATTTGTTATATTGCCATGCTGTGTGCATGACTTCACTGCAAAGCTCTGGAGCATGAAATTTAGTAAGTAATTACTTCAGAAAAAAAAGTCAACTGTCAGAAGAAAAAGACTTCTTGCTATTGTAAAAAATATTTTATTGGATATGAGATCATTTATTACTTAGTGTAGTAGGCATGTATCCTGACTATCTCTATTTGGAGAATTGTGTTTGACTTAAATAGTCAGTTAAGATTATTAAGGTATTCTTGTTTGTCATTTTTGAACTATAATCGTTCTATTTTGATTACAATTTTTCCTTGGAGTCCAAAATCATCACTGATTTAGTTTTTTTTTTTTTTAATAGAGCACATGCTTTTTTATGCTAGCAAGAAGTATCCAGTTGAAGATAGTTATTCAAAATTTATCACAGAGGTAATTGATATTGCCTTTGTTATTTGTCATTTACTTCAATATAACTTTTTTTATGCTTATATTTTCTCTACTACTCTCTTAGTAGGTTTTATTTAAATATTTTTTTTTCAGATTGCGAACTCAATCATTCTCTTTCCTTTTGACTAATAACTAACCTTTGTTTCTTTATTTCCGTAGTCCTTTGTTTTCTTAAAAGATTTCTATTTTTCTTTTTTGGTCATTTTGTTAAAAAGATTCCAGCACTAAACTGATTAGAATTATAAATACTGATTAGAATTATAAATAATGCATGCTTCAGGATCTAAGTCTATAGATTTTGGTACAAGTCTTGCAAGCACCTGAAACAAGCTACAAAATTGGAGAGAACTTAGTGAAGAAAGATCTTTTAATAAGATCTTCCTAATGTCTGGGAAGAGAAAATAGAAAACTTTGACTGGGGAAACAAAATACAATACAATTTCATTGTGTTTTAGGAAGAAACATAATACAATTTCTCATCTTGTTCATTTTAACTCCATCTCCACATCAACTCCAACTGCCTCTTAGATATAAGATGGTTAATGGGTGGAGTTTAACTATAGAAGGTTTCAACCATATACGATAATGAATTTCTCTAAAACAAATTACATACATCAGCAAGAAATAAATTTATATCCTTTTGTGAGTACAAATATACTCTTAGATGCACAAATTGTGTACTTAATTAAATCCTTACATGTGTAAATGAATGTATAATTTGTTAACCTTGTTATCAAAAGGCTGGAAAAGATGCACTAAGAAATCTTATTGACAATGGATTAGTCACTAGTGGGGAAATTTCATTTTAGTTGACATATTTTTACCTCAGATAAAGGTATAGAATGTTGTTAGATGTAATAATACACTATGTTTGGTCAAAATTTGGTTCATGGAATCATGGTTTGAAATGTTATACTGTGCCGGCCGAAATAGTCAAAATGTATCATTCTAGTAAATTACTGAAACTCCAATCCATCACCGGCACCATGCATCGAAACGTTATCACGATACTAGTTAAAATCTAAAACTTTGGCATGGCTCAGATTTTAAACCTTTGCATGGAATAAAATTGATAAGTAATAGGATTGATATTATTAAAGGAGCTAGAATAGAATAGGAACAAGTGTGTTGCTAAGTTTGGTTCTTGGAATAACTATTCCAACTTATCATGGTAAGTATTCCTGGATTTAAAGGAATAGCTAACAAGATTTAGAGGGAGAACAATTCGGTGGGAATTGCTATTCTAGTCCCATTTTGCAACCAAATATAGGAATAATTATTCTGTTGGAATAATCTAGATTGGAATAGCTATTTGTACAAACCAAACAGCTTATGAAGTCTCTGTATAGATGAACTAAATTGATATATAACACATTCTTTTACAAATGTGTAAACAAGTAAAATTACAAGCCAACTTATGAATGGGCATTTAGTTTATAATGCAGCTTGTAAGTTATATCCGAACATATTCATGAGTTTAGGATCAGTCGATCTATTCTATTCATGAACTTTAAATATGCCCAAGCTTACATGTCATCAAGCTTGATTCACTGATACTTTGTTTGCTTCATCAAATGGAATTGACATGGAACATAATGGTTGTTCTTCATAAATATGATGGAATAGGTACAGAAATTGAGTATTTGGTTCATAAAATAATAATTCCAACACACGAGAATCAAGGTTTAAAGCCTCATTTTTTACTGGCTGGAATGAGATGGTGCCTATGGCATATTGAGGTGTCACTGACACTGATCAAGAGGAGGACAAGGAGGGGAAATGAAACGCAAGAGAAAGAAAAGAGAAGGGATCTTGTACCAGTTTTTCAAGCCTATGGCTCTTATGTGGGGAAGAAGATATCTCGAACTGATAGAGTCAGATCCTAGAGGAGCTTTTGCCCATGGATTGAGTTGTTCATGGTGTAACCCTCAATCGCGGAATACCACACATTTCACAAACTATGAAGCTGGAGGAGTTACTCGTGTCATGGAAGCCTCAAGCGACAAAGAAGTATCCATGAGGAGGAAGACCCTCTGCCTATGACTTTAATGTCTCTATCCATTCCGCATGCTCATATCGACATGGAACACAACTTTAATTAATGATAAGAATATATATTCCTGAGCTTTGGTACAATTCATTCTCATCTTTTCTGCTTGCGCACCACATTACTGTACTAAAGCTTTTTGAAAACGTACTGAAATTTGTTCAAAATTTCATGCTTCTAGTTACCCTGATGCTTATTATGTAAGAAACTATTATGGTATTATAAAATTTCTTATTATGTTGTATGGAAACTCATTAGAGGCATTTCTGTAGTACATATTGTTATTTGTTAGGCCAAGTTTGAACTACAGATTTATTGTGTCCATGCAGCATGGTGGTTCCACTAATGCATATACAGCTTCTGAACACACAAATTACCATTTTGATGTAAATGTTGATTCCTTTGAAGAAGCCTTGGATAGGTAAGTTTATACTCCGGCATTGTTTTGAATGAAGTCTATTATGATCAAATGCGTTACTGAAATAGATTTTTAAATTGAACTATCTCCATCTTATCTGGCTTTTCTAAAGAACAATAGGATATAATGGTGCATGAAATTTGTGCTAATGTTATACTAACTTCTCCAAATGTCCTTGACTTTCAATTTATAAGATAATTAGTTCCAGTAATGTTACATGGCATATATGGTCAATCTACCAATCAATTGGTATTGCATAGATGCACTAGTCTTAATGAAACAATTACAGAATTTAAGTGTAGCTAATTCCTGAAATTAGGAGGCAATGAATTAGTTCAAAAATAATAAGTGAGAATAAGCACAGCATCTGACCACATATATAATCATGTCTATCAAAAATTGCATTAAAATATCAACGATGCACCGCACCGTACTGATTATTCGGAATATAACAATAGTATTACCAACAATCAGAACATTATTAGAAATGATTGTCTATCCATTTATAGAGGTCAAGCTTTTAGGTAAGAAACCAATTTATATATTTATTTTCTTAACTTCTTTTACGTGTGAGTGAATATACTCATTTGTCTCAAATCTAACACATGAATTGTTGAGATAATTATTTTTGACATAGGTAGGATTCAAAACTTTGGATATCCATCTCTGCTCTGCTTTGATACTATGTTAGAAATGATTGACTAACCACTTGCCCAAAAGCTCAAGTTGTTAGTAAAGGAATCAATTTATGTATCTACATTCTCAATAAATATAACAAATGAAACCATGCAACTAGCAACTAATGCCAATTTAAGTTTCAAGTTGAATATGTGCATTATGGCCATGGTTGTCATCATTGAAATTTTACCTGTATATGGTGTGGGGTTCATATTCTACAACATAACCAGAATGTTTTTTTTTTTTTGAAAAAGTATATTTAATATTAGAGAAGAGGAAAATCTTGGAGTAGACGGGTTTGTTGAATAGTTATCCTCTCTGGTATCCCTCCTCTTCTTCCCTCTCAGTTCCTCCTAATTGGCGTGTGTCACCAACTGCCAACAAGTCTGCACAACACCATCTTGTTCCTACATTACACTGAAAACCTGGAGAGGGATGAAACTTAAAACGTGTATGACCATCTGGGGACTTTGCCTAACTTGATTCTTTTGGGTTATCCAAAGTGCTGAGAAGCAGTGCAAATCAAATGTCTATTATAGGAGAGGAAGTCCTAGAGGAGGCAAGGGACTCCTAAGCAGATCATTTGATGGCGGTTCTAATTACGGTGCTTTTGTAAACTGTATGAGAATTTAGTGTTGTAGGATGTAGAGATGACTATGATGCAATTAGAGTGGGTGAAGTAGTTGTTTTTTTTTCAGGAATCTTGCCTGTGAGATCTGACCAGATCAGATCGATCTGATTAGGAACTTAGATTTGATAAAGAATTATGTAGAGCCTAATTATTCTGATTGGTGAAGAGATGGATTGAGAGGGAAATTCTAATCCTTGTAGTTGGTGGAGAACAGTTGCGATGTTAGATTGTCTGATGTTGCAAGGAACCCAATGGTGATTGAAAAAACTCGCCTGTTGAAGGTCACCCAAAAGATTGAGACTGCAAAACTTCTGGTGATGGATGATTTGCAAGTCCCAACGGCAACACCTACAGCAGGAGAGCACCTGGAAAGAGAGACAGAAACAATGAGATCCTGGAGACAGCTGGTAATCTTCACCTGCAGAGATCAGGACAGAGATCTACAGTTGTAAATTGCAGGAACTCTTCAACTGCAGAGATCATTTCCAAAGATCTGCAGATATTTTGCTTGAAGGAGATGTATTTTGGGTAGAAGGAGCATCTGATGGCAGAGAAACACACGCTGGGTGATGAAAGGGAAAAAGAGGTGCAGGAAGACGTCTGGTGATCTGATTCCATGTTAACAGGGAATTGGAGATCAACTCCTAATAGTCCCCTTCTACCCATATGCATATATAATACCAAATGATGCCATTCCTGTACCTCAAATCTTCACCATTAGTTCGCCAACAAAAATAATTGGTGGTTCCCACTTCCTGAACTATTGGTACCACTGTGGGTAAGATTCATGGTCATGAATCTGTTGGCATAATTTCATGATGACAGCTAGAGCCTAATGGGATCCTCTACGTTTTATATCCGTGTTTGCAGTCCAACATCAGCACTGTTACTCAGTACTATTACTCCATTTCTTGATTAACAAGATATGCTAACCTTTTATTTTCTGTGCTTTTCCTCTGCTATGTGTTTTGCAGATTTGCTCAATTTTTTATCAGTCCTTTGATGTCTCCTGATGCTACCCTTAGGGAAATAAAAGCTGTTGATTCTGGTAAGTGACTCTGAACCAATGACATGCTTTTTTGTGTTTGGCTATCTTATTGACTTGCCATTTTAAGACTATGCTCATTTCTTTAGAGAATCAGAAGAATCTACTCTCTGATGGTTGGCGAATGTCACAGGTGCTGGTTTTCTCTTTTATTTCTCCATATATCCCACTGCCTTATTCAGGAGTTGGAAACATTTGTATTGAATTTATTGCATGCTGCAACTTTTATAATAGAACAATTCTGTGACATCAGATGTTTTTCTTGATTTTCGTTAGATGATTATTTTATCCAACCAAACACTGATCAAGAATATTCTTTTCCATCCATAGACATGGTTCAGTTTTGCCTTGGAAATGCGAAATGCAAAATGACAATTTCTAGACTCGGGTGAAAAATTCTGATAAAACAATTTTTTTTTCTTAGAATGCTTAATAAATTGGAATTAATTATCAAGGGCAAGTACAAATTTTGACAACCATATTTGTATGACACAATAAACCATCAACACCACTAACTATAAGTTGAGGTCCATGTAGTTATAGCCGGCTAACTATGTGCATGTGTTTAGGCATGGAAAGTTGAGATGCAAAAGCTTCATTTTGACACTTGAGTTTCATAGATAATACTCTATCAATGAACATTCAAGAAGATTATTAATTCATGCCATTTCAGTATCAAGTCATTTCCTTTCTTTTATCAAATTTTTTTATTATTTTGTTAGAGGTTAACATAGGATCAAAACCATTTTGCTAGAGTTAGTTTTACAAATAAGAAAAATCCATTGGGGAAGGCTGATGATGTCAACGTCTCCCCTCAATTCCAACATTTCCTCTCAATGATATTTTTGTGTTCTTCTTTTATATTTGTGATACATATTTCCTCCTTGTTTATATCCAAGAAAGCTCCCTCTAAATGTTGCAGGATTCCTTAGTCTCAATCAATGCATAAAATGTCTAGCCGTGCCAGTCAGCGGGTGGGATTTACTGATTTGTTCTCTGACTGGTACTGACACAGGGTCATAACCGTGAGGATGTAAAGATAGTTGCGACTTCGTTTCTTTTTTCTATTTCCCCTATTTCTAGTTTTTGTTTTTTACATAGTTAATTCTAATTACTTTTTCTATTTAGTTTCCTCTGTTAATATTTTTCCCCTTGTTCGTTATTTTTTCCCCTCCTTCATTATTTATTTTCTCCTCCTTCATCCGTCCATGTGGGTAAATAGAGAGGAAAAAAGCCATTAAACCTCTTTAGGGATGGCTTACAAAATTATTTAACATGATATTGAAGACGAAAAAATTGCCTGATCAATGGAGGATAAGTACTCTAGTTCCCTTATATAAGAATAAGGGAGACGTACAAAATTATGCAAACTATAGGGGTATTAAACTAATGAGTCATACTATGAAACTTTGGGAAAAAGTAATAGAAAAAAGATTAAGGAAGGAGATCACAGTGATAGAAAATCAATTTGGATTCATGTCTGGAAGGTCAACAATAGAAGCTATACATCTTCTTAGACAATTAATTGAAAAATATCGGGAGCAAAAATAAGATCTACACATGGTATTCATTGACTTAGAAAAAGCTTATGATAGAGTCCCAAGAGAAATTATATGGAGAATTTTAGAAAAGAGAGGTGTTAGCGTAACATATATTGAACTAATTAAGGATATATATGAGGATGTAATGACCAGAGTAAAGACTTCAGGGGGAGTAACTGAAGCATTTCCAATAAAGATAGGGTTACATCAATGATCAGCTCTAAGTCTCTATCTTTTTACACTAATTATGGATGAACTCACTGCGCACATTCAAGACATAGTACCATGGTGCATGTTGTTTGCAGATGAGACACGTGAAGGAGTAAATGCTAAGCTAGAATCTTGGAGGGAAACACTCGAAGGGAAAGATTTTAAGCTTAGTAGATTAAAGACAGAATATATGGAATTTAAGTTTAGCAATATTAGAAGTAATGAAACAATTGTTAAGATAGGAGAGGATGAGTTGCCCGGAACCGAGAGATTTAAATATTTAGGATCATTTTTACAAAATGATGGAGGGATTGAGAGAGATGTCTTACATAGAATACAAGCAGGATGAGTGAAATGGAGGGGAGCGTCGGGTGTTTTATGTGACCGTAAAGTACCTCTTAAACTTAAAGGTAAGTTCTATAAAACCGCAGTTAGACCTGCTATGTTATATGGAGCTGAATGTTGGGCTATGACTCGAGCACATGAGCAGAAGATAAAAGTTGTAGAGATGAGGATGTTAAGGTGGATGTGTGGACATACGAAGATGGATAAAATAAGAAATGAAAGTATTAGAGAGAAAGTCGGAGTTGCATCTATTGAGGACAAACTCTGAGAGACACGTTTAAGATGGTATGGACATGTACTTAGACGACCAATAAATGCTCCAGTTAGGCGATGTGAAACTATGATAAATATGCATATCAAACGAGGAAGACCAAAAAAGACTTGGTTAGCAACAATAAAACAAGATAAAATTTATTTAAATATAGATGATGATATAATAGGAGATAGAGCTCAATGGCGTAAAATGATTCATACAGCCGACCCTACCTAGTGGGAAAAGGCTTGGTTGTTGTTCATTTTCTATTTTTTTACACAATTAATTTCAATTCCTTTCCTTCTGTTAATTTTTTTTTCTTTCCTTCATCTGTTAACGTTTTTCCCTCCACACATTAATTTTTTTCCTCCTTTATTCGTCCATAGGGTAAACAAAGAGAAAAAAAAATTATCTTGATCTCTTTAAGTAAGGATGACAATTTCCTTCAAACTCGTTGGAGAATCTGGTACTCGATCCGAATGTAGGAGGGTATGGAGGGATTTTTTTGGACCTGATTAAATAATCAGATAATGGGATTTTCGGGTTCAGTTATGGAGGTAGGTAGTCCTACCTATACCCGACCCGAATATTTGATATTATATATATATATATATATATATATATATATATACAGATTTCTTTTTCCAAATCCCAAACAAAATCCAAAACCCACTAACACCTTCCATTTGAATTTTACAGATTTTTTCCTTTTTTCATTTCACCGGCGACCCACCCCTTTATTATTTCTTCTATGATGTTTAGTTTGTTAATTTTATCTTTAATCTTTTTTCTTATTATTTTCTTAAGAAGTTGGTAAATATCCACAACTTCATCGAAATAATTCAAATTTGAAAAAAATGCAATTGTAGACGGTAATAAGAGTTTTGGGTCAGTATGGATATCTGATCGGGTATGAAGATGGAGATGAAAGTTGAATAACCTATGAGGATGGGGATGAGGATGAATATAATAAATGGGGACGAGGACGGAGGATGTAAAATCTGACCCCATTGCCATCCCTATCTTTAAGGATGATTATTTCTTTCCCTCCTTCAAGAGAGGAAAAAACCTCAAAAAAGATGGTTAATTTTTTCCCTCCTTCGTTTGTCCGCAAGGTAAATAGAGAAAAAAAACAAGATTACTAGAAAAATAGAAAATAAAATAAATATAATATAAATTCTAACTTTATAAAATATACTACTAAAATTTAGTTTAATTTTAAATAGATCAAAATAAATCTAAATTAAATTCAATTTAAAGCTACTTGATCCTGCCAACTAACCATAAATTGACTTTAGCTAACCCAAATTGACTTTTACTCAATAAGCATCAACAAGATAATACTAAAACTTAAGCTCAACATCTTAAATATAACTCGATAGTAAACATCTATAACAATCAAATATTAATAAAAATATTTTTAATTATATATTTTATATTTAAAAAAGTGCCATAACTGTATCGGCATGATTCAATATGGTACCGAAATTGTATCTTTATGGTGATAAACTGAAATTTCGGCACGACTCAAAATTTAAAATTTAAACCTTGCTCTCTCAATTGTTGGAATTATGATCCTGCATGTCACTCGAGCTTCCTAGTAGGCTAGAGCACTCGGCCGGCACAACTCTTCCATGCGGTCAAATCCAATGAACAACTTCCTTTGTTTGTGATCCTTCTATGTGACTAGATTCATTTAAAATTGTTGTTGTCAACTGCCACTCTCCTCTTTATTAGTTTTTGATTCAGGAAGAAAAGGCTTGTGCAATCCCTAACCGTAGTCTTTTTGATTTTTAGGTGAAGACCAATTGCTGCCAATGCCATTGTTTTATTGGCTTTCTTTTATAACCATTGTAATTCTACATCTCTTCTAGTGAGCTCATTCTTTGTGAGGTGCGCTTTTACTTTAATTTTTGTTTTCCCTCCTCGAACCCAACCCGCACAAGAAGAGGGATGGGGAGGAATGATTCCTCTCATGACCCGCCCTGCTCTGCCCCACTTCACCCCACTTCATATATGTGTCTGGGATGGGAAGTCAAAACTTTGCCCCACCCTATTATCATCCCTACTCTAACAAGGATATTAAGGACTTGCACCTCACTACCACTCACGTTGCCTCTTGTAGGAGCTCAACACTACTCAACATGAATTCAGTACCTGTTTCATGTCTTTTTCTCCATGTAAAAACATAAGGACCTATGTTTTGGAAGTTTTTTTTTAAAAAAAAGTCCATGAAGCTGTTAGCATTGGAACTTCAGGAAATTGAAAGAGGAGCTAATACAGTCACATGGGGATATACAAAAGCTCACTGTTGTGGATCAGAAGCTGATAAATCACATCAGATGTTTTCTATACTTTTCCTTTTGCATCTTTCCTGTCTCAGATTCTTCAAATCAGAATAAATAACTTATGTTTGTGTCTCAGTCATTCTTCAGCTCATTTTGGATTTATTACATTTCTGTTCCTCATCAAAGTTTCATGGAGCAGTCTTCTTCTGGTAGTTTTTATTCTCTTAGTTCTCTGCCAGATCTTGGCTTTCAGTTTTTTCTCTCTCTACACCCATCTTGTTAAGGTTGTGTCCTGTGGGGGAGTCTGAGTATTTGTTTTCCTTTTCCTTTCTCCAATTCCAGTCATTTTTTTTTTCTTTTAACATATCCTTTTTTTCTGATGTGTTTTACATATATGTCGCTGCCACAAACATCCAGACAAAAAATGTCCAACAATTCTGATTTGCTATTTCTAGCAAATGATGGACCTGTAGTTTCTCATGTTCTAATTTTTCTAAATCTAGAAACGGTCTTTCCTCGAGTACTTTCCTCTTTCTTGAGTCTTATGTGTTGTTGTATGCACCGCTTTAGGGTGAAGGACACTTGAAATTTTTGTTCCTGAGATCCATCTTCATTCTCATTTCACTTCAATTTTTTTTTCTATTTATCTTCTCTCTTTGTTGATGTGCTAATCTTAGGTCAAAGGCATTTTTAGCTGGTGTTGATCTAAGGGGCTGTTATCTGTGTGCTCTGTTACAAGTTTTGTCTTGCCTATATGCAATATTTTTTTTTTCTTTTATTTGTATGTTCATGTCCTTGTTTACATTTCCAGTCTGTCTTGTTTCTATTGCAGTATACTGGGTATACATAAAACCTATGCTCTACTTTGAGTTGAGTGTTGGAAGGATTAGGTGTTAATAGGGTTATGGTGATAGTGAGATTACCCTCTACTGGTATTTCTACATTTTCCTTTCTTCAAATTCTACATATTTTCCCTGATAGTTTTAACTATTATGATCTCTTGGAAATATAGCTAAATTCTTTTTCTGAAAATAATGTGCTCACAACATGCATCTTATATAAACGCATGAATTTGTGTGTCATATCTGTACGAATATCTTGAATAATTAAGACCAGAAATTCATTGTGCTCAGTTTTGATTTCTATTTTCATACTTGTGTCTCAGCTCCAGAAGCATTTATCTTCGAGAAACCATCCATATCATAAATTTGGGACAGGTGTGTAATTTGATGGTCTTGAGATCTTTTTTTCTTCTAACTTCATCTGGAGAAAAAATGATAAGTTTAGTTTATTGATTGATATGAGAGGATTGTGTTTTACATGATTATTTTAATGCAATTAAATTGCAATTAAGTCCATTCTATCCTTGTTTCAATGCAATTAAACTGGTAATTATTGTGTTTATGTATTCTTTTTGCCAATTTATTTCTGTATAGTGATCTTATAAGTTCTTAGGACAGTAAAAAAAAAAAACTAAATTTATATGGTTCTCATCATCAATAATATTGCCCTTGATCCGCTTGGTGCACTAAACAAGAGAAATTATTTGCAACAACAAATTAACAACTAGAAATTAGCAGATTGAACTTGACTTGTCATTGTTTTTCAACAAGTGTTGAAATGCTAGCTGAAGTTTCTTAACAACATATTAATTGTAGCAGTCTGTCGAGCTATTCAGAAAGGTGAGCTTTCAGTAAACAGTCACAGACAGTCATTGATAAGAAAAAGAAATTGATTAATATTTTGGTTGATGTCATAATAGTTGGTGTTGGGGATCAATGGTGTGGACCGTGATAGAGGGGTGCTTAATAGCGCATTGACATGGAAATTAGAAATTCACTCTCTTGCAAATAACTTGTTATCAGTTCGTGCTGTGCTTGTGTATTTATTTGAGTTACAATAAGCAGAACTAAATAATGATAATAACAAACATAAGAAGACAATGCTAACAAAAGGATTCACGTGGTTCGAACCTCATATTCTACTCCATGGTCTAATGATTTATTAGATGGATTAAACCAATAAATCCCACTAATAGAAAACTCCTTTATCAGAGGTGGATAAACCCCTACAAAAAAATGGGAAATTAAAAAAAGAAAGAAGATATTACCAAAATAGCCTTAGAAGCCTAAGGATAAGCTTACTGAGGGTGAATACTTGTTTTTTAATTTGTCTGTTTGAGGCTCCCTTGCACCCCTATTTATAGTAGCAAGGATAAGGATGCTCGTGCCTTCAGGGCATAGCTGAATTGGTACCCAAGTGGTAGATTTGCATCAATGGGCAATGATTCGAGTCGTGGCTACGACAAATAACCCTCCCACTTAGGGGGTCACTCAATACCTGATTTACCTCCCTTCATCTCACTGTGGGGCCAGCGATGAGGGGGCGCTTGGCAATTGTGTTATCACATTTTGCATCAAAGGATAAGGATGCTCGTTCAGAAGCTTTTTGCTAATTAAGTCTACTCATGAGTTTAGTCAATTGAAATTTTGATAAGGAGCCACATCTACTCTTCAATCGACTTAATTTTTATCTATTCGATTTGAATCTATTTCAAAAAAAAAATCATTTCAGAATAAGATCACAAGCTTGTCCACCAATAGATGTCACCTTTAGACTCAAACATTTTCATCTAACTAAATTGGTTGTTTTAGTGAACTTATCCATGAACAAATACTTTTGAGTCAATTCAATGGTATTTCATTATTGACTCGATTAAACAGAGAGCTAACCTTCTCTTTATTTGACTCGACATTCTAGACATTTGGAACCGCCTTCAATTGACCTGATTTACTAAAGGACCCTTGATCTTGCTCACAGTACACCTTGTAAACCTATGCAAAACCTCGGGATTAAACTTAGTCATAAACTACTGAGAACTTATTGTTCTTTAGTCGAAGGATCTCAATCAAGCTGACTAACCTAAAAATACAAAACCCGAGATTATAATTCCCACATACTATCTCATAACTCATTGTGCTCAGCAAGGTTTAAAATACCGTGCCATGTGGCCCGGTATGGGCGAAATATACCATTCTGCCCACCGACCGAATTTGGCACAGGCACGCCAGAGGTGCTATTGTTGTGGAGGCCTCGTGGCCATCGCGGAGGCTTTGCAATGGCCTTGCAGCCACCGGGGAGGCCACACGGGGGCCTCGTGTTCGCTGGCGGCACGGGACACGACGGAAGAACAATCAACTTAGCCTTTAATTAAAAAACCTTAAGTTAATAATTTCAATCAACTTTTAGCTATAGTTGGGGATAATTTAAATAGCTTTAATTAAACCCTAATAAAACTATCCTATTAATTTAATATATATTTTACTTTTTTTTTAAAAAAATAAAACTCCTAGCTTTGTGGCTGCCATCGAAGCTATTGAATCAATTTCATACTTCTTGTTCAGTTGTTCCTCGGATGCCCCATACCATCCTTCACCAATCTCTAGTCACCAATCTCCAATAGTCATTGAAGCATTGAGTCAAACTAACTTGGCTATGCCAAGTCACCAAGTAAAACTCATGCTCTTTGAGTCATAAGCTCCATGAGCTTTATGTGCATCTTAACAAGTACCTGCACACATCAATTATACAAACAAATCTAACTTAAATCCTATACTAAGCAATCAAAACATCTTGATG
Source organism: Zingiber officinale (assembly GCF_018446385.1). Lineage (NCBI taxonomy): Eukaryota > Viridiplantae > Streptophyta > Magnoliopsida > Zingiberales > Zingiberaceae > Zingiber > Zingiber officinale. Next base: position 128,164,761 of record NC_056000.1, on the reverse strand, counting down.
GAACACAACTACTTGGGACACAATTACACCAACAGTTGATTGATTGATACACAATTAAGGATCATTTGATGTTTGTCAGAAATTCAAGAATAGTAGTGTGATTTACATAAAGAATAATATGTAACATTTGAAAAGATAATATGTGATGATTATACATAGTATCCTAAATTGAACTACTTGTACTCTACCAAGTTATAATTGTTCTGTTTATTGCTTCACCATATTGTCTCTCCTTGAAATAAAAAAAATGTCTTTGTTGAGAATATGAGTATATAAGTTTGTTTCTTTCTTAATACCTTTAGATTCTGAAATAAGTGGTTAGTCAATAAGCTTTAATATTGTATTAGTTTCTTTCTTAATAGCTTCAGAAAAAGGTCTGGGTTCATATCAACCTGTGTAAAAAAATCATCAGTGTTTGGTTGGGCAAACCAAGTGAAGTATACCACCCACAAATGAAAGGGGAATGTTAAGAATATAGAAATATAAATTGATCTCTTTCTCTATAACTAGCATCTTTTGGATAAATGATTAGCCAATCAACTTAAACAGACATTGAATACATTCAACTTTTTGTCACTTCTAATTGTTTACTTAATATGCATGCCTAATTGATTTTGGTTATACATATATATTACTATAGTTATTTGTCAAATCAAAAAATTTGTTCCAATTGTACATGTTGCTAAATAAATGTCAAAAAGTTATCACAGATTACTTACTGGCTTTGGTACTTCCTACTGGATAAAGGATAGATTACAAGCATTTAAAAGATTATAGTTAGGGCACATAACAAAATAAAGTATCCTACAAGATATGCCAAGTCAATGGGTAATACTTGATGGCTACATTTTGACATTTAGTAACTAGTGCAATTAGGTTATCACAACTTTCTTGATTATGAATTTAGTTGTTCTAGCAAATGGAATGTAGGAAATTATACTTGAATTGCAGGAAGAGTTATCGAATTAACAACAATTACTATATCAAATTTCCCTCTTAAGTTTCCAATTACTTGTAATTTAGCCAAAAGCATGAAACTGCAATGATTTGTTGTGCTTACTCAAAGAGGAATAATGTAACAGGCAATTGGAACACGTTGGAGGTTCAACCAAAATTGAATGGCTTGGATACAAGGCTTGAACTTATTAAATTTTACGAGAAGAATTATTCTGCAAATCTGATGCACCTTGTTGTTTATGCAAGAGGTTGGAATTACAATTTTGTTTCTGTATTTGTTTTTCATTTTATCTAATCAACTTAAGTATGTTAGAGGGTCTTGATGCCATCCAAAGCCTGGTTGAACAAAAGTTTTGTGATATTCAAAACAGTGGACGAAATAACTCCTGTTTCCCTGGTCAGCCTTGCTCGTCTGAACATCTGCAGGTACACTAAAGTCAGCATGCAACTCAGCCAGGATGAATACTTTACATAAAGATGATGCTTGTTGCAGTAATTTTAGAAATAATACTGAATTTCTAAATTGTTATCTTTGGTCTTCAATTGCTTTATTATGCAGATTCTTGCAAAGGCAGTTAGGATAAAGCAAGGACACATACTGAGGATCGTTTGGCCAATTGCACCTACCATACAGAACTATAAAGAAGGTCCTTGCAGGTACTTAAGTCATCTTATTGGACATGAAGGAGAAGGATCTGTCTTTTTCATTCTGAAGCAATTAGGTAATTTTAACTTTTGATTGTGTAAACCATTTTGTAATTTTTAGAGTTATATAATCTATCCATCCTATTCATATACTTTCTTCATATGGTCTTTTCTATTGACTTTTCAAGCCCAGCCTTAATTAGTCATCATTCTCAAAGATGACAGAAATAGTTGATTAATAGGTTGTAGGAAATCAAAATCAAATATAATGAGTGTTGTAAAAATTATCCTAGTACAAAATTAGCTAGATCTAACCTCATCAAAACTTGCTTTTATTGGGCACTCTAGTAGGAAAAATGAGAGACTGAGTGAAACGAGAAAGAATGATGAGAGGTTGGCTGCTTTTGGAGGAAGTCATTGAAATTGCATTCTTGTCATGCCCTGTAGACCTCTTGTCCGTTGCTCCATCTGGAGTACAAGTATTTGACACATATGTAGATTTAGCTCAAGGATATGTACACAAGTATGTTTCGATTTACAAGCATGAACAGTGTTGCACTCATGCAATGAGATTGAACAGTTTGCTTTCATATCACTCATTTTGTGTGATACATGGATATTTAGTTGTCTTTATTGGACTAGATTGGCGAGGAGGGTCATTAAAGGCAAGTAAGAAGTAGCATGATCTCCAAGGGCAACTCTGAGCTCTTCCTCTGCTTCTTAGTCACCTCTTTCTGTAAATGATGTTTTCACTTTCCAAATGCCTCCTCTCTCAAAAGAGAAGTCATGATGAACATTGATTTGAGCACCTCTTTGTTGCCTTTAGGAACCGAATGAGATCCCTCCCTCGTATATATCTTTGTGCTTGATGGATTTGTTAAGTTAACTAGTTATAGGTCTTGATCACAGAAGAGCAGACATGATCAACATTGATTTGAGCACCTCTTTGCTGCCTCTGGATCCGAATGAGGCGCCTCCCTCATATGTCTTTATTCTTAATGGATTTGTTATGTTTACATGATGAAGTTAACAAATCCTAATGTTATAAATGGAGGTTCTGGTTCTTGTTGATAGATGAGTGGTTTCTGCAGGAGTGCTGATTCCTGTTGTTCAACAAGGAGCAATTCTTGGAGGAACTCGCCTCATTTCGGTGTGACTTTACATTTTCCTCTTCCTTCATTCCTCCACACCACTATAGCAGTTTGACATGGCTGATCTATTGCAACCTGTTTTGTCTGTTGGCATAGGTTGAGCTATATTCAGAGCTCTTCCTGTCAGAGATCAAAACTATTATGAAACTGATATTTTAAATTGTGAGAAGGGGATTTAAACAATCACAATCATCAAGTGAGAACATAGTGTACTTAAATGGATACTTAATATTTCTATTGTAAAACATTCTAGAAATAGCTGTGCCAGACACTCGGATTCATATTCGTTTTAGATACTTGTATGCAAGTTTGAGGAATATGGGTGTCCTCCATTGATCCATGGAGGGCATCTATGCCACTTACACCTTTGGGCCTGAGCTCAGGTGTGGCCAGTTTGAGACACCTACGTAATCATCCCACCCACTGTGAAACTAGGCAGTAGTTAGCTTGCAAATCCATTGCCACTGAGAAGCTTGTTCGCCAAGACGACCTCAGCGATCACGATCATGCACCATCTTGCTGGCCACCATAACATTATGGAGCTTAAAGGGCTTATGAAGACCAACAATTGATCAAACTTGTGATAGAGCTCTATGAAAGCGGAGAACTCTTTTACTGAGGTGGTTAGAGGAAGCCATGTAGTAGCTTGAGGGGGTTGGGTGAGAGGAGGGCCTTGACTCTCTTTTGACTGAGGCAATCAAAGGCGGTGATCACGTAGAAGTAACTAGGGTGGGGTGGGAAACTCTGAGCTGGGTTCCCCTCTGACTGAGATGGGCAGTGACAGACATAAAGGAAGTTGTGAAAGAGTGGGGAATAAAAAAGCCATCCGTGGGATGGCCATGGGTCGCATGCAAAATAAACCCAAGTCACTCTTCAACTTCTAGTACAAATATATTGTGATTATATAAAATTATAAACATTTAAAAGGTGAACCACATGGGTCATAATTGCCAATCATAAAAAATCTTGTTAAAATTTTGAATTATTAGTATTGATGGAAGTACTAGCTGGCCTTATCTTACCAGCAGACAAAAAACATCTGAGAAGATTGTGCGCATTTCAGTATAATTTAGTTTCTTTTTCATGTTTCTTTGCATATGTAATTTTTCTTTCTTATGACTCTGCAGGATGGGCATTAAGTTTGGAAGCTGGGGAAGGGGATTGGAGTTTAGAATTTTCCTTTTTCAGTGTTTCTATTGAACTCACTGATAAAGGTCATGGTTAGTTTAGATTCTCATGCTTCATTTTCCTGTAAACACACTCCATTAGGTTCCTATTTAACTCTAATATTTCCATTTTCTGTGGAACTAATTATTCTCTGCATATTGTGTTTATCATTTTCTCATTTTGTTTATTCAGAGCATATTGAAGATATTGTTGGGATATTATTCAGATATATTGATCTTCTGCAGAATTCTGGAGTTAATAATTGGATTTTTGATGAGGTAACTGGGTGATTTGATATTATAAAATGATCAAACGATTCAAATCTCTGTAATTGTGTTGTCACTTCTTGACATTACTGTGACATATCTGTCTCATATATGCTCACAAACGTGGAATGGGGAAGGCAAAATTTCATTAAAAAATGCTTTAGTTATCATCTAGATTGACAATGGAGGCCAACTCTTAAAAGCTATTGATTAGTCATTCTACAATTGTATTTCTGATCTTCAACTGAATCACTAAAAGAGAATGGAAAATTGTGGGCATAAAGGCCTTCATACTGTTCCTCTGGGGAATCTGATTGATTCATTATCCTGTTTGATAATTGCATGGCCAATTTTTTTTATATGTTTAAGTCGATATGATCTAACTTAAATATAAATCATTTCTTATAATTCACAGCTCTGTGCAAATGAAGAAAGGTCCTTTTCTTATTAGTTTGAATGTGTTGTACAGCGTTCTTTATTGTTTCACCATTCTTTCAAATTCTACAATAATTTGGCAGGAAACAGATTAACTTTCTCGTCGTTATGTTAGTCTCCAGTTGTTCTAATTTGAATATCTTAAATGCCTGTTTTTCGATTTTCTAAAAAGATAATAAAGCAGAGAGAAGTGATATATTACTGAATATCGTTTTACATATTAACATCTTTATTTTAGACCTTTTGTAATTAATTCTGATTTGTCCCCTTTATCTGAAAGCTTGTTGCAATCAGTGAAACACAGTTTCACTATCAAGACAAGATCTCCCCAGGCCGTTATGTTGTGAATATCGCATCAAACATGCAGGTGAACTGACAAAATTAACTTTCCAGGCTATGCCACTTCATTAGTTTTTTGAATTTAAAATCTTTGGAACTGGAACATTTATATTTGCTTTATAAATTCAAAGGTGTTGTCTATATATAATTGCTCCTTTATGGTAACCAGACATACTTGTGTTTTATGTTTGACTTGCACCTGATATATCTGGTCCTAGCAAATTGACATGGTTCTTATGTGTTACATGTGACAATCAATATAAATGATTTTAATACCTTGCTATTCTATGCATAACCTTGGTTTGTTAGGTATCACCCTTTGTGATTTGTTGGATCGCCACTGAATGACATCATAAGAAAGGCTATATAAAATTTTAGGTGAAGCATGTGCCCTGTTCCACAGACCATACCACAGTCCTCTTCCAATATGCCTGCCAAACTTTTCAGGATCAATTGATTATGATCCAAATCAATCAAGTTGATGGGCTCGCCTCAGCGTGTCTGGTTTCTGAAAAAATGTAAATAGGATGGTCAACTTGCTCTATTCAACTTTAATATGCAGAAATTAGAATTGACAGACTCAAAATTGTTCATCATAAATTTTGTATACTTCAGTTAACCTAATTGATTTGCAACTCATCACAGCTTATTCTTGCTGATACTAAAAATTAATTTTGAAGTCTCTTTCTTGTTTTTCAATCAGAGGTGGCTGCTCCCTTGCATCTCTATAAGACAATAAATGGTAAATAAGAAACAATAATTGAGATTGAAAATAGAGATTCAATAACTTGCATTTTGTATTTTTTTTTGTTTGCTTCCTCTTTCTATTGTCAAAATAATCCTAAACTATCTGTTTTGATCTTGTGAAAGTATAGATAAAGAGTCTGACCTCTCTCTCTCTCTCTCTCTTTTGTTTTTTTATGTTCACTTTAGAATTTTCCACCTGAAGATTGGCTTGTCACATGGTCATTGCCTTCAAATTTTGTTCCAAATACAATTCAGAAGATATTGGATGAACTGACTCCAGAAAATATCAGGTGAACTTTTAACATATGAGTCCAATAGTTTTTCATGATTCCAATGCTGCTAGAAGTTTTTTTGGCTTACATCATTCTTGTTAGATGTCTCACTTAAAATTTTGTAGATTAAATTTAACTGTCATCTTTTGCTATGGAATTATTTTATACTTCTCATTTAGCCGAAAAAAATTGTAGTCTGATTAATGCCATGTAGTTTATAATTTAATTTAGCCAAAAAGTTTGTAATTTAGAATCTACAAGTAGTACAACAAATTTTCTAAACTCTTGAAGAAATATTAGTTTTGTATAATTGCTGCTTGTTCTTTCACTAAATTTCACAAACTATTTCTTTGACGGTGATTGCTGTGCGGACGAACCTATTTGATCAATAGAATAATTTTTGTAAGCTTTTAGTTAGTAGGTTTTGACAATGTATTCTATGTAAGCTTTTTGGCTAATGTCACTCCCCAAGTTCAGATGAAAATAAATTGAGAACTGCATTAGAACTTAATGGTCGTCGTAAAAAGTGTCTAAACCCTATGAGCATCAGCATGTTTTTTATTCATATTTAGATGGCGAAAGGAAAAAATTTATAGGGAATAGGGTTATGGTATAACCTGTCATATTTTATATTTTACAGATTAGAATGTTTGTCATGAAACAGCATTTAAAATAATAATGTAGTAAAGTCTATGATGAATTTGCTGAGATACTAGAAAAGCCAAAATTAATACTATTACTATCCAGAAGCAACTAAGTGTACCAAAGAGAAGCTAGATGATATAGTATGCACATTTCAATGATCATCACATGTTATGTTCTATAGTTAGACAAGTTACAATGGTAGAGGAAGACCAAAGGAAACTCTAATTCACATACTGTGACATGATTTAAGAGATTTGAGTGGTATAGCCTTTCATAGAGAACAATGGAGGGATAAGATTCACATGGCCAACCTTGATAATTGGGACTAATATGGTTGTTGAACTATGATTATAAGTTATTTTGTTGCTTAAATGTGTGATGCTAAAATTAGAATAATTAGCATTCACCTAAAGCTCGGTATTCATTTCAGAATGTTCTGGGAGTCTAAAAACTTTGAAGGATGTACAGACTCAGTTGAGCCTTGGTATGGCACCTCTTACAGTGTTGAAAAAGTCACAGTTTCTATTATCAAGGTTCAATCCAGTGACTAATTTCACATCTTTTCCGTTGTTTGTACCTTTCTTTTTCTTTCCATTTATTGAACTATAAATATGAGCTAATTCAATTTAAGACATTTTCTTAGCATTGGATAGCAAAAGCTCCTGAAGTTGATTTGCATCTTCCAAAACAAAATGTATTCATTCCATCAGATTTGACAATAAAAAATGCTCAAGAGAAGGTACAGCACCATAACCTCAATAACCTTTTAGTAAATCATTTGTCAGTTTAGCAATAACATATTATGTTCCTTAGCAGGTTAAGTACCCTATTCTCTTAAGGACGTCAAGTTTCTCAAGATTGTGGTATAAACCTGATACCATGTTCTCGATGCCTAAAGCTTACATCAAAGTTGAATTTAATTGCCCACCCTCGATTGTTTCTCCAGAAGCTGAAGTTCTTACTTATATCTTTACAAAATTACTAATTGATTATCTAAATGAGTATGGTAAGCACCTATTTGACACGTAATTCTGTATACATGTGTACACAAAAATAAATTGGCTTTTACGATTATTATTCACCATATATCTTGCTTGATGTTGCATTTTTGGTGTTCTTTATCCGGTGAAGGAATTGCCATTCTAGCAAAGTACCAAGAAAATTGACACTAGGAGCTTGTGGACCATTATATGCATCCATGATTTAACATGTACTTTTGCTTTGATGTTTACAAGGTTGTGGCTGTTTATTGCTTTGTATGCATTTCATTTTAGATGAAGTTTAACGGTTGTGGTTATTTACCGTTCTACGTGGTTTTTTTACTTTTTAAGTTTTTTTGTACTGGGTAACTAATTTTCTTCTTGATGAGGTGGTTCAAACCAAATTTGACCATGATTAAAAACTGAAAATTAAAGATTAACATGCCTTCAAATGTTTAGTTAAGGTTGTAGCTCGTATGTATCAATCTAACTGATTGCAAGAAAATTTGCCACATGTCTAAAGTTGGAATAGGTAAGAATCATAAGATAAAAAAAAGGGTAGCCCGGTGCATGAAGCTCGTGCCATGTGGGATCTCGGGGAAGGATCCATTATATGCAGCCTTACCCTGCTTTTTGCAAAAGGCTATTTCCAGGATTCGAACCTGTGACTTTTAGGTCACAAAGCAACAACTTTATCGTTGCGTCAAGGCTCCCTTTCGTAAGAATCATAAGATACATATCATTATTGTAGAAAAATGGAATTTTGATAATCAACTTTGCATTAGCCAAATTCTGTTGAGAAATTCAGATACCAAAAGTTAAAAAGATTCTTTTAGGTAACCATTTTAACTAAAATTTGTTTGCATACTGCACCAGATAATTTGGATGGTATTTGGTTTCTTTCACTTGTAGCTCATTTTCTCTGTTAAAATTATAATTTCAATTAATATATTCCCAAAATTTTGGTATGACATAGTTTCCATGATATTAGGAGTTTTATATGAAACTCTTCTCCAGAGTTCTATAAGATAAACAAGAGTAGATAAATGAATCCTATTGGAAGTAAACGAGTAATCTCATAAAGTTTTTGTTTAAGTTATCCAATATTCCTTCTTTTGGTGGAGAAAAATCTAGCACCTAATGGTTTCTCAATGCTTTTCTAGCAAGGAATTAGTGTTAATTAATTCATAATTGTTATGGAGTCAAATCTTTACCCTCTGTATTCATGAAGGAATAAAACGGCCCAATTAGTGAATTTTGACTAATCAACCTAGTGAATTGTATATGTTGAACGTTAATGTATAAGTAGATAGGTATTCAGGGCCTTATGTGGACAATTATCTGAAGGCTTGATTGAGTATTGGAAGATTTTGTATCATAGAGTTCTAGTATCTAAAATATGTACTCTAGCGATTGCATTGAATTGTTGCAAATTGCAAAAATGCATTCCACATATTTCAACTTCTTCCATGGTATACAATAGTAGGTCTGTCATGGGCCTCATGGCTTTACCAATATAAACTGTCTTCTTGCAATGCTATCTCTAATATGATGGTTTCAGCATACTATGCCGAAGTTGCTGGTCTTTACTATGGCATATACAACACTAGCACGGGATTTGAGGTAATTTATTCAACATTTGTTCTTAGTTATCTATGCTGTTTTATAATATTCTCTTATTGCCACTTATTGAAGATATATTTATTATGCTCAGATAGTAGTACTTTTTATCTTAGCATCCTCGTGAATGTGATATTAACTTTTTGTACGTATTTCCTCATTCCCCAACCCCTGTCAATAAACTATGGTCACACCATAGTCATAAAATTCCCTTTAGTTGTTCGGTACTCAATGATAACACAAGTCCTAGAAGTTCTTGTCCATTTGAAACAATCACTTTATTTCTTCATTAATATCTCCTTGATAAACAATATAATCAATATATCTCTATACCTCTACTCATAGAAATTTCATTTTATTATTTTGTTTTTTTGTATAAATGTTTGATTTTATGTTGTTCATCTTAAATATGATTGGTAAGTTTATCTAATGCTAATATTAATATGAAATTAAGAATTAGAACCGATCACTCTTGATGTACAGTTCGGAGTCATATCTACTTTTGGCTTCTACTTTATGTTTACCCTTGTGTTGTATTTTCAATACTAAGACTTGGCCATGATATCTACAGAATCTGCATAACAAGGCATATTAATATGTCTTGTCATATCTAGTCCAGAATCAACCTTTAGCAATTATACTTTAAGCTCTGTTTGCTTGGATGGAAACTCTGGAGGGGGAGGGAGAAAGGCTCACAAAATTACTTTTTGAGCTTCATCATTCATGTACGTTTTTGTGTCACTTTCCCTTGCCCCCTTGATATATTCCATCCGGTCCCCTTGGGACGGTTCAGTGGCTAGCACATGAGGTGCTGCCAACTTGAGGTCCGGGGTTCGAATCTTGGCATAGCCGAGGTAAATGCCTCCCTCATGCGCCAGTCACTATTCCAAGAGCTAGTAGCCATCCGTGATTTATCTCCTCCATGTTGTCGTTGGGATGGGTTGACGGGGGCATTGGGGGCGAGCGCAGTCTCTTTTTGCCAACCTGATATCTTCCATCCAAGTACAGACATCTTTAATCAAGAAAATATTTTGGTTATCATTTGGTAGACCCAAAGTTTGACATGCATTTTATAGACATCCTTCTTATCTAAATGTGAACTAACATACTGATTGATGGTTTAGGTGATTGTGGTGGGTTATAATGACAAGATGCAAATCCTCTTAGAAACAATAGTTGGTAGAATTGAGCAATTCGAAGTGAAGCCTGACAGATTTTTTGTGATCAAGGTAAGTTTTAATACATTCAAAATTCACTCATCTATCACTACAGATAACTAATTTTTTTAATCACAATATTGGTTTTTGATCTTTAAATATTACTTCGGTCCAGAAATCCTTGCATTGAACTATTGAGCTCTGAGATATGTTTAAATATCAGACATCATGGTGTGACTTGAGTATTGTACAATAGCAAATAGAAAGTTTTGCTGCAAATATGATTTTATTGTGGTCTACTGTTATAGATGACAGATGTAACGTTAGCAATAAGTTGGTTAAGAATATTGTTACTCTTGATACCCAACCTGTTCAAGTCCGGGTACTCTTTTGTGCTAATCTGAACGTATTCTGTTTTGATCTATTTGATTATTTGCAGATAATATGCAGGTTCAGGTTTATGCTAATTGGAATACGGAGACTTGAATATTATATTATCTAATCTATTTTTTGAAAATATTTTTTTAGTTTTTGTTGTTTAGATGATTTTAATAATTAAGCATGATTATAGTATTAAAACTACTGATTTTATTGATGTTTTACATGTGTGTTGCAAAGTTTATCTTTAGTACATATTTAGCAAAAGTTTATATGTTTAGGTGTGTCAGGGATACCTTTTTGTTTTGGTAATCTTGTTTCCTACCTTACCTATTTCATGTCAATTTCTAGCACCCAACATGTACCCTAATTAAAGAGGTATGGGCAAATTTTACTCAGGTTTTAATGTGATGGGCATCTGTAAAGTTAATGGGTGTGTGTTCTAATGGAGGATAAAATTGCAGACACTATATCCGTTGCGTCTCTGGTTAGTAATGTGAGACATATCACTACCTAGTTGTGCTAAATAAAAGATCAGGATTGGAGCACTAGAAATCATGGTTTAAAATCTCGAGCCGTGCCGAGGTTTTGGTTCCGGACTGGAATGATACGATTTTGATACCGTATCATGTTGTAGCAACATAGTTTTGGTATTTTTTAAATACAAAATATATTAATTAAAAATAAAAAATTTAATCTAAATATTTTTATATAAAAAATAATATATATAATCCTGTCCGAAAATCGAGGCGACGCAAGCTGGAGATGTGGCGCTCAGGCTGACCATGTGTTGACTCCGTGCGGCCCTGCAACCACAACTACAGCGGTGCCGAGCCAAGGAAGGGGCCCCCGACGTTGGCCCTCTGATGCTCAAGTCAGTCACCGGTGATATATGGAAACAAAGTAACAAACAGTAGCAGCAACAGTCGATTCTTGCATACCTCCGCCGAAGTTTGGACCTCCCTTTATATAGGGCTCCTGTTGCGCGCGTGGACGCCTCTAAGACATGCATGCTTTTCAAAGTTTTCCCTGAAAAGATGTATTAGTAAAGTGTCCCTAACACAATACCTTAATGAACCGAGCATATCTCCGCCGACCATGCTGCCTGTCAGCGACGCATGCTCCCAAAAAGATAATATCCAGCTAGCAGTGTCTTTTACTGGGCCGAGCGGGATAGCCACTCAGCTCGGGTTCTTACTTTCTGCTCGGATGAGTATATTATCTGGCCGAGCGAGAAAGCCGCTCGACTGGTGCTCCCACTGTCCTGGTCCATGAGCCACTATCTGGACGAGCGGGAAAGTCGCTCGGCCGCCTTTCTGTTTCCGTGTAGCTCGGTCGTAAATCCGCTCCGTTCTTATAGCTCTATATAAGGCTGAGCGGGGAAGCTGCTCGGCATGTCCTTGCAGATACCTAGCAGTCTTTTTGAGCGTCTGAAGCTCAACCCCCCCCCCCCCCCCCCGAGCTGTTATGATGTCAGATCGGGTCTTCATTATCCCGATCGGGCGAGCGAGCTCCCCGATCGGCCAGTGGTATAGGGGCGTTTGACCACCTTGACTCTGACATCCACCGTGGCACTGACCTTCACCATGGCAGCGGGGTGGGGCCTTCCCCCCTTATCACCGCATCACAAGCCTCCCCTTCAAGTCTAGTCGAAGGAGGCTGTAGTCCGACTGATTGGACCAATGTGCGTCGATTTCCTCCCGATCGCCCTTCATCGTTGTATGGATTCCGGTCAGGATGTACCCGATCCTCGTCGATCAGCCTACTAAAAGTAGTTGCTCCGTGAAGCATGCTCCTTTGATCCGGTCGGGAAAGCAAAGGCTTACACTTAGAAGACTTCTTCCTCCGTTTATCCTGGGCGAACGCAGGTGGGCCTAACGCCATCCCGATTTCTTGGGAAGCGTGCAAATCCTTTTTCATTAAGGCAGAGCAGATTCCCATGCCTATTAATGGTGTCTATTAAATGCTGACATGTGGGGATGCGCCATGTGTCGTTGTCGCTGTCGCAGCACGCTCGAAGCGACATGCGCTGATGTGACGCTTGGCGGTTTGAATTCAACGGTCGGATCGTCGCCTAGGTTTTCACGACCTAGATCGAACGACTCCGATCAATCGAGCCCGGGATATATGAGCTCGCTGCCTCGCCACCTTCTCCACTTCTGCTGTCGCGTCCCCAACTTTCATGCTCTTCGGCGATCTCTCGTTTTCCTCCTACGGCGGCCTTCTGCGCGTCTTCTTCGACCATTTCTCTTCCGACGATCTACATCTTCGTAAGCTTCCTTCCTTCCTCACTTGCCTTCGATCTCCGGCTTCTTCCTGTTGACCTTCCAGTGGTCTTTTCACTCTTGCGGTCGCGTTTCTTTCGCCGTTTTTGCTTCTTTTGCAATGGCCAGCTCTTCACAGCCGTCGGACCCCCCTCCTTGACTCTGGTACACCACCATAGAGACCAGGTTTGACGCGGGCGACGCTGAGAGCCTCAAGAACGTTTTTGAGATTTCCCCTGATCACGAGATCATTTTAGCTTCCTCATCCGATCGGCCAAATGAACCGCCGACTGACACCATCTGTCCGTTCAGGGACCAATTTGTGGCCGGTCTCCTCTTCCCTACCCATCCCTTCATTGTTGAAGTTTGTAATTATTTCCTTGTTCCCCTTTCGCAACTTGTGCTGAATTCCTTTCGTCTTATGTGCGACGTCATTGTGTTGTTTCGGCTGCATGACCTCCCTCTGACTTCTCGAGTTTTCGACTACTTCGATTACCCCAAACAGTTCGAACTGGGGACCTTTCTGTTTCAGTTTCGGATCGGGCTGGTGTTTTTCGACAAAATGCCGACTTCCAATAAACATTGGAAGGAATACTTCTTTTTTATTCGCCTCCCTGAATGGCTGAGCTTCCGGACCCGCTGGCAAGTCAGCCTACCACTTCAACCTGATCTGAAGAAATACAAGAGCCGTTCGGACTACCTCCACGTAGCTTCCATGCTAGTTGATCAGAAGTATCATATTCACAAGTTACTGTTGGAGGGTGTATTATATATCTTTGGCCTGAGTCCGATTTTTGCAGCCGAAGTCATGTTGCGAGCTCGTCTATCCGGCCCGACCAAGCTTAAGGATGCAAATCAACGCGACGGCTGCTGAAGAACTAGCGAGCCGTGGCCTCCCTTCGGTCGGCTCGCAAGAAGACCCACATGCTGCAGACGCAGCAGCTCCCGCGGTGACGAGCGGGGCCACCGCTAGCCGAACGCCCAGTTTTGAAGTGGTTGGCGGAGTGCTCCCTCCACCAGCGCAACTCCCTCCTGCCCAGGCTGAAGGCTTCGGCTCGTCTGGCGAGCCTCTCATAAGGCGCAAGAGGCGCCGAGCGAAGACTCCCTCTCGCTCCGCTACTTCTGCCGTGGGGGCCGCTGAGAGGGTCGAGACATCGACCCCCACTATTCCAGAACTTGAGGAGGCACCCTCATTCGATCAGACTCCCTCCTTCGTCGGCCCCCACTTTCTTGCCACCGCCCTCCCAACCATCGAGGGTGCTGAGGTCGGGTATTCGCCCAGCGACCGCATCTCGTGCCTCCGGTCGGGCGGCTTCGGCTCATTCTGCTCTGAGCAACAGACGCTCCATTACAACGGTCCTTTATTTGCCCACGGAGCATTACAGCGAGCCGAGCGCTCAATTGAGGACCCCCGAACATCAGATCATCATCCGGGGTCCGCTCGCCCAGGTTTGGGAGGAGGCGAGAGCTCGCGCCGCGGTGATGCCTCCGAGCGCGCTAGCCAACAGTCACACTCAAATGGCCACCAGGGTGAGTATTTTAATCGTAAATTCTTGGTTTACCTTTGCTCGGCACTGACCTGTTTCCGCTTGTCCTCAGTACTGGATGGAGAGCCTGGCCATGTGCCACAGGCTTGCTTTTTTGGAAGATGAATTCAAGAAACTTCGAGTCTCGAGCGACCCATCCTCTTCCCGGGACCATCGACTGCCGACGTTAATTAGCTGAAGGCCTACCTGGAGGAGGCAACCAAGCTGCTTGAAGCCGAACGGGCGAAAATCGCTGGCCAGGAGGTGATGCTTGAGCGACTCAACAAGCAGGTCAGCACCTTCGACAAGAAGATCGAGTCGGCTACTGCGAGAAAGAACCGAGCCATCGCCGACTTAGAATTGAAGAATCAAGAGGCTTGGTCTCTCTCTCAGAAGTTGAAGGAGGCCGAGGATTTTCTGGTGACTGAGCGAGACAGCCGCTCGGCCGAAGAAGCCTCTCTCTGGGGAAAGCTAAAAGCTGCTGAGGATGAACTGATAGCTTCTCGAGCAGCTTTGAAGACATACCAAGAGGTCGAGTCGAGCCGATTTGAAGCGCTGAAGCAAGCTTACCTCCGCTCGGACGCCTTTAATGATAAAGTCGCCAACCGACTTCTTCATTTTTTCGAGCTGGCTATCGATGAGACACTCGCTCAACTCCGGGAAGGCGGCCACATCCCCGCCGCTCTGAAGGACAACTTCATCAGTCACAGCAAACTGAACGACTCGCTGCCTGATGACGTTTTGGATTATCTCGAGTGAGGTTGAGCGCCTGTTCTGTAATCATCTAATGTAAGCCTTTTTTAAGTTGTAATGAATTCTTGCCGCTCGGCAAGGCTTTTCTTTAGCAATACTTTTATGCAAACGTCCATCCTTTCGGCGAATCATTTATCCTTGTAGTTTTGACTCCCCCTGTTCATGTCCCCCGATCGGGCCTACAGGCTGGGATCTGGTGGTTTCAGGGCTACCCCTATTCGCATCATCGTTCGGTGTTTTCCCGGCTTGGGTTTAGCGTCGCTGTTTCATGGCTCGTCGGGACCCATGTTTAAGGTCGTTGCTCGATGATTTGGGGAAGATTCGTGTTTAAGGTCGCTGCTCGATCGTTGCAGTTCCGCATTTAACGTCGCCGCTCGACGATTTGGTGAAGACTAGGGTTTAAGGTCGCCGCTCGATCGTTGGTGGAGACTAGGGTTTAAGGTCGCCGCTCGACTGTTGGTGGAGACTAGGGTTTAAGGTCGCCGCTCGATCGTTTGCGGAGACACGCGTTTAACGTCGTCGCTCGACAATTTGATGAAGACTCGAATTTAAGGTCGCCGCTAGACCGTTGGCGGAGACACGCGTTTAACGTCGCCGCTCGATGATTTGATGAAGACTCGAGTTTAAGGTTGCCGCTCGACCGTTGGCGGAGACACGCGTTTAACGTCGCCGCTTGACGATTTGATGTGTCATTCGACATATAGCTTATAAATCTTTTATTTTGACCCTGCATTCAGAGAGGACGTATAAAAATGTATAAATACACTTCTACACTTGCACACCTCTCATCCGGCCTGATAGGGTTGGAGATGGTTTGCGCTCCATGGTTGTTCGAGCCGCCTTCCCGTCTCGTCCTCCAGATAATAAACACCCGAGCGGAGCTTTTCCACAACCTTGAAAGGCCCTGTCCAGGGGCTTCGAGCTTGGTGACGTCCTCGATTAGCTTGACTTTCTTCCAAACGAGGTCGCCGACCTGGAAGGACCTCGGGATCACCCTCCGGTTGTAGCTTTGCTTCATCCGCTGTCGATACGCCCTCAGCTGAACGGCTGCTTTGGCGCGCGCTTCTTCCACCAAGTCCAACTCCAAAAGCACGTTGCCTTCATCATAATGTTGCACCCGATCGGTCTCTAATCCGATCTCGACGGGGACGACTGCTTCGTCGCCATACTCCAGGTGGAATGGGGTCAGGCCAGCCCCCACTTTCGGCATCGTGCGGAGGGCCCACAACATGCTTTGGAGCTCATCAACCCAGCTGCCTCCCATATGGTCGAGCCGAGCGTGCAAGACTCATAGGATTTCCTGATTGGTGACTTCTGCTTGCCCGTTGCTCTACGGATAGGCCACGGAAGTGAAAGTCTGCTGGATACCATATCCTTCGCACCACCCCCTAAGCCTCTGACCGGCGAATTGTCTTCCATTATTTGAGACGAGCCGGCGAGGGATGTCGAGCCGGCAGATAATGTTCTGCCATACGAACTTCATGACCATTTGCTCAGTTATCTTGGTTAGGGGCTCGGCTTCGACCCATTTGGAGAAGTAGTCCACCACGACGAGCAGGAACTTTCGCCGACCGGTTGCCATAGGGAAAGGTCCGACGATGTCCACGCCTTCATCTCCTCGGTGGGTCGGTGCGAGATGTTGTGATACTTTTGATAGGACAGACACGTGGCCACCGTTCGAGCGGCATCCTGCTGGAGGGTTGACCAAAAATATTTGGCCAGTAGTATCTTCCTTGCCAATGATCGACTGCTCGGATGTTCTCCGCAAGATCCCTGATGCACTTCTTGCAATATGTAATCGACGTCTTCCGATCCGACGCAGTTGAGCAAAGGTTGTGAGAAGACTTTCTTGTACAACTGGTCTCCGATCAGAGTGAATCGCCTAACCCTTTTTCTTAATAACCGAGCCTCCTCCTGATTAGATGGGGAGCTCCCGATTGTAAGAATTCTATTACCGCTGTCCTCCAGTCGTTCGGGAAAGTGAGCCCTTCCATTTGATCGATGTGTGCCACCAAAGAGGTTTTCTCGATCGGCTGCGACATGACAATCGGCGACAGCGAACTGGCTAATTTAGCCAATTCATCTGCAGTCTGATTTTCCGATCAGGGGATCTTCTGTATAACGACCTCTTGAAAGTTGACCTTCAATTTTTCGAAGACCTCTGCATAGAGCTTAAGTCGGACGCTGCTTATCTTGAACGTTCCGGACAGCTGCTGAGCGGCTAACTGAGAATCCGAATAGATCAAGACTTTGACTGCTCCGACGTGCCGAGCGGCTTGTAAGCCGGCTATTAGCGCCTCGTACTCGGTTTCGTTGTTGGTGTAGTGCAGCCGAACGACCAATTGCATCCGATCTTCTTGCGGGGAGATGAGTAGTATGCTGATGCCGCTCCCCTATCGAGTGGAGGAACCATCCACATATATCCTCCAAACGGCTTCTGGCTCTGGCCTGTACCTCGGTGACGAAATCCGCCAAGGACTGTGCTTTGATGGCAGTTTGGGGTTGATACTGGATGTTGAACTCGCTGAGCTCCGTTGTCCATTTGATTAGCCGTCCAGATGCCTCGGGATTGAGAAGGACTCTTCCCAAGGGACTGTTGGTCATCACGATTATCGAGTGAGCGAAGAAGTACGGGCGAAGACTCCGAGTGGCGAGCACTAAAGCATAAGCCAGTTTCTCAAGACTGGTATAGCGGGACTCAGCATCTTTTAATATGTGGCTTAAAAAGTACACTGGTTGTTCCTCGCCACTCTGCCTAACTAATGCCGAACCGACCGCATGCTCTGTAGACGACAAGTAGATCTGCAGCGGTTCGCCTACACAGGGCTTAGCTAATACAGGCAGGGTGTTGGGATACTCCTTAAGCTCTTCAAACGTCGGTCGCACTCCTCATCCCACATGAATTTGGTCGCTTGGCGTAGTATCTTGAAGAATGACAAACTTCGATCGGATGACTTTGAGATGTAGCGGGATAGTGCTGTGATCCGACCATTGAGACGTTGTGCCTCCTTCAAATTTTGAGGCGATGTCATGTCTTGCAATGCTTGTACTTTGCTAGGGTTTGCCTCGATGCCCCGCTCGGTGACGATGTAGCCAAGGAAGCACCCACTTTTCTCGTCGAACAGACACTTGCTTGAGTTTAGCTTTATCCCATAAGTCCTGAGTGTCCGACAGGTCTCCTCAACATCTGCACATAGGTCAGCCGTTCGGAGGGATTTTATCAATATGTCATCTACATATACTTCCATATTACGGCCGATCTGTCGTCGGAACACTTTGTTCATTAGTCTCTGATAAGTGGCTCCGACATTGTTGAGTCCGAACGGCATGACATTGTAGCAATACGTCCCATCGGCCGTAATGAAGCTAACCTTTTTTTGATCTTCGCGGGCGAGCGACACTTGATGTTAACCCTGGTAGGCATCTAGCATGCAGATTAACTCGCATTCCCTAGTGGAGTCCACCATCTGGTTGATCCGAGGCAGCGGGTAGAAGTCCTTCGGGCATGCCTTGTTCAGATCACGGAAGTCGATGCAGACTCGTCATTTGTTACCTGATTTAGAGACGAGGACGACGTTGACTAGCCAACTTGGGAATTGCACTTCCCTCACGTGTCCGGCTTGCAACAACTTTGCTACCTCCGTCTATATGATCAGGTTCTGCTCGACGTTGAAATCCCTTTTGCGTTGCTTTACCGGACGAGCGTCCGGTCGGACATGTAGCTCATGCTGAGCTACGCTTGGGGAGATCCCAGGAAGCTCCTGTGTTGACCACGCGAACATATCATGGTTTTGTTGGAGACAGGCGACCAACTCCGCCTTCTGCTCAGCTCTCAGATCCGCAACTATGGAAGTAGTTGCCCCCCCGCTCGGCGAGGATGGATTTGGACTTCCCCTTTCTCTTCATAGACTAGGACAGGAGGTTTTTCAGCAATCGTATTCACCTCCAGTTGTGGAGTCTTCCGGGCGGACCTAGCTTCGGTTTTGATCATCTCGACGTAGCAACGTCGAGCGGCCAGTTGATCGCCCTTGACCTCCCCTACCCGGTCGTCCACCGGGAACTTGATCTTCTAGCAGTAGGTAGAGACTACTGCCCGGAACTCATTGAGGGCCGGTCGACCCAGGATGACGCTGTAGGTTGAGGAGGTGTCTACCACGATGAAGTTCGTGGTTCTGGTTCTCTTGAACAGCTCTTCTCCGAGCGATATGGCCAACTTGGTCTGGTCGATTGGCAAAACCTCGTTGTCGGTGAACCCATACAGTTGGTCATCATTGGTAGCAGCTTGCCCCGGTCGATCTACAGCTGGTCGAACGCCTTCTTGAAAATTATGTTCACCGAGCTTCCTGTGTCAACAAAGATACGGTGAATGGTATAATTAGCGATCATCGCTCGGATGATCAAGGCGTCGTCGTGAGGGATCTCGACTCCTTCCAAGTCTCAGGGTTCAAAGCCGATCTCGAGCCTGTTCGCCCCTTCCCGGCTGCATCCTACTGTATGGATCTCCAGTCGCCGCACGTACGACTTCCGGGCTCGATTGGAGTCGCCACTGGTCGGACCGCCGGTGATGATGCTTATCTCTCCCCGGGCGGCATTACTTCAATTCTTTTCCTCCGAGCGGAGGGCCTGCTTCGGTCGTCTAGGCCCCGGGAAGGCTCAGCGTGCTCTCTTCATTGGTGCTGTCACTCGGGCGATCTTCCTGCATCCTGCTACCCAGCGGATTAACGCCCGTGCCGTCGATCGGGAGAGGGAGACCGACGGCGGTAGCTTCGCTGAGCCGGTCGACTAATGATAGGCGCCAATCCTCTGCAGTCGCATGTGTTGTGCGACGCAGACTGGTGGAAAGAGCAAAATATAGGTGTCCATACCTTGCCCTTTAATGCTTTCGGCCGGCCGGAAGCGATATGTTGCACGACATGTGCCCTTGTCTCCTGATGTGGCCGTCCTCCTTCGGCTCTTGGCCCCTTGGGTGGCTGGTGGTTGCTCACCGGTCAACGTTCGGTCAGTGTCGAGGGCTCGACTAGCGTCTCCTTCCTTCTAGCTGCTTAGGCTTCTTCCACATTGATCTACTCATTAACCTTTTTAAGCATGTGATCATAATCCCTGGGCGCTTCCTTATAAGCGATCGGAAGGAATCTCCCTCGACGAGCCCTTGAGTGAATGCATTCATCATGGTCTCAGATGAGACCGAAGGGATATCCATGACTATCTGATTGAAACGCTGGATATAGGCTCTGAGTGTCTCCTTGGATCCTTGCTTCAAGGAGAAAAGGTTGACGCTTGTCTTTTGGTAGCGCCGACTGCTGGCAAAGTGGTGCAGGAAAGCCGTTCGGAAGTTCTTGAAGCTACGTATTGAGCCGTCCGGAAGCCTTCTGAACCAGCATTGCGCCGAGCCGGAAAATATGGTTAGGAAGACTCGACATTTCACTCCATCCGTGTACTGGTGGAGTGTGGCTTCATTATTGAACCTATCCAGATGATCATCTAGATCAGTCGACCCGTTGTAGGATCCGATCGCCAGTGGGGTGTAGTGCTTAGGGAGAGGATCTCGCAATATGTCCTTGGAGAACTGGCGGTTGACCTGCTCGGGAGATGCATTACCCCGAGTCACCTTGCCCTTCTATGCGTCCCGAATGGGCGCTTCGTCCGAAGAAGATCCCCGCTCATGGTTAACTTGGGCTATCTCCGAGGGTGTTTGGAACAATGCCCGATGAAAAGGTATAGGCGCGGGTGGTTCCTCTCTATAAGTGCCGGTTGGCAATCTATTCTGCCCCCAGATAGAGAGTTGCTCCGGACGATCCTCCTGTGCTGCTCGGTCTCCTGCTGCGGACGTTGCTTGTTGTGCTTGTCGATCGGCTAGTGCCTTCTGTTGTTGTTGCTCGACTATTTTTTGCGCTCGGGTTTGCACGAGCAAGTCGAGCTCTTCTTGGGTGAGTGTTACTGTGTGAAGTCGTCCAGCGTCTTTCATCCTCTTGGCTCGGATGCAGGTTGTGTTCCCACAGACGGAGCCAAATATGATCCAGTCTGAAAGTCGAGGCGACGGAAGTTGGGGATGTGGCGCTCAGGCTGACTGTGTGTTGACTCCGCGCGACCCTGCAACCACAACTACATCGGTGCCGAGCCAAGGAAGGGGTCTCGGCATTGGCCCTCTGACGCTCAAGTCAGTCACTGACGATATATGGAAGCAAAGTAACGAACAGTAGCAGCAACAATGGATTCTTGCCTACCTCCGCTGAAGCTTGTACCTCCCTTTATATAGGGATTCTGTAGCGCGCATGCACGCCTCTCAAGATGTGTACGCTTCTCGAAGCTTTCCCTGAAAAGATGTATCAGTAAAGTGCCCCTGACATAATAACTTAATGAGTCGAGCATATTTCTGAAGTGACAGTGGAAGCTTCCGCCGTACGATCTTTTGTCTGAATTAGCCGTCTAAATTAGCCGCTAACCATGCTGCCTCCGACCATGCTGCCTGTCAGCGGCGCATGCTCCTAAAAACATAATATCCAGCTAGCAGTGTCGTTTACTGGACCGAGCGGAATAGCCGCTCGGCTCGGGTTCTTACTTTCTGCTTGGATAAGTGTATTATCTGACCGAGCGAGAAGGCCGCTCGACCGGCGCTCCCACTGTCCTGCTCCATACTCCATGAGCCACTATCTGGACGAGCGGGAAAGCCGCTCGGCCGCCCTTCTGTTTCCGTGTAGCTCGGTCGTAAATCCGCTCCGTTCTTATAGCTCTATATAAGGCTGAGCGGGGAAGATGCTCGGTGTGCCCTTGCAGATACCTAGCAGTCTTTTTGAGCATTGGAAGCTCGGAAGCCCGCCGAGTTGTTATGATGTCGAATCGGGTCTTCATTATCCTGATCGGGCGAGCGAGCTCCCCGATCGGCCAGTGGTATAGGGGCGTTTGACCACCTTGACTCTGACCTCTACCGTGGCACTGACCTTCACCATGGCAGCGGGGTGGGGCCTCTCCCTCTTATCACCGCATCAATATATATATATATATATAATTAATGGGTTAATGATATTAGGCTATAGTTAAGCCTATTTAAATTATCCCAATCATAGTTAGGAGTTGATTAAAATTATTAACAAAGGTTATTTGGTTTTGGTTATATTAAAACCTTCCCCCGGCTCCCACCCTGTTTCGGCTAGTGCGATGCGTTCGGAGGTGTTGCGCGGGCTCGATGAAGCATCCGGAGGCATCGCCGGGCCAACACAATGCATCCATGGGGCCTCGGGGCATGCCAGCACCGGACGTAATGTTTCGTCCACGGCACAAGATTTTAATCCAAGCTTGAAATGACTCATGACATTGTGATTTTAATGGGAAATAAAAAACTGATTTTCTCAGATGTTTCCTATGGATGATAGAATGAGTCATCAAACAAGATTAGCTTCTACCACTAGGGATTTACACAGTACAAGATTTTAATCCATGCTTGAAATGACTCATGACATTGTGATTTTAATGGGAAATAAAAAAACTGGTTTTCTCAGATGTTTCATATGGATGATAGAATGAGTCATCAAACAAGATTAGCTTCTACCACAAGGGAATTACACAGTACATTAATTGATCAGGAGAATTTAACAGTTTACTTCATTAGAAGCTAATGGGTAGGATAGTAAACCGAGGGATTAGGAGAATTTGTATAATTTTTTTCTTGGCAACTAGTGGATTATGGAGAAATCTTCAATTGGATGCATTTAATACCTAAAATATACATTAAATAGGTATATTTCTGGATAATACTTCAAGAATTTTATTCTAGAGGCATGGAGAATTAGTCAGATTCCAACAATGTGTAGCTTTTCGAAAAGTGATAGCATGTGAGATAAATTCTTAGACCCGAAAAGGATTGGTTTTACATACTGATTTCCCCTACTAGCTGACACATTTTGCCTGGTGATCATGTTAAAGAAAATAAACAATGGTTAATTATTAGGATAGTATCCTTTTGAAATTGGAAAAATAATTGATATCTACAACGCCTGCAGCACAGGAAAGTACAATCATAAATATGAAGGAATTCCCATTTTCATATGAATCATGGAGGAATGCTTGTCGCCACAGGTTGGCGCAGTTGATATTTACATGGGTAGTTGTTCCAATAGGTTTTGGCATCAATTCCAAGCGAGTTCAAAATGCCTCGCTGGTCCTGACCTCCTCATGCAAAGGGCCGTTTCGCTAGGGCAAATGTACCTCGTGATTTACCTCATTCCAAAGAGTGTGGGGCCACACTGGAGGGGCCGCTTAGGTGATGACTTCACCTTTCCTCCAATGGAGGAATGCTATGAAAATTTTCATTAGAAAATTTGTTGATCGCTGTAGTACATGGTATAATAATATTTGAACCTAGCCACATGTAGGCTGTACGTCCATGGTATATGTTGCTTACAAAATCCTGTTTTGATTGTTGAGAGAGGAGAAATACCTGTGAGATTAGTAAGTCAATCTGTGAAAACTTTAGTAATAAATAGATGGACTGATTGCGCCAAAGAAGTTGGTTTCTTGAGTGGTAATATTCAACAAGAATAAAACATAGGCTGTGTCCAGACTTCGCAGAACTAAAATATGGTTGTGAAAGTTGAGATTGTGATTTCAACATTATATGTTCCTTAGATGGGAAAATGTACTTTAAAGACAATTTTGACAAGAAATATGCTTTATGGAACAGAATGTTGGTGTACAAAAAATATTCTTGCAAAAGGTTAATGAAGTCGAATTTGATTCACAAGTTTACCAGGAAAATTATAACAAAAATGTTGTTGTTTAATAAACTATAAGAAAAATTGTCCGCCTTTTGTAGGAGGCTTGTTCTTCATTCGTTCCATCTTATCTATCCACTTTGACATTTCCATCTTCCCTAGGTAGAGTCATGTAGATTTCCAAAGGTAAAGTTCTATAACATGAGAAAGTTTGAAAGATATGGAAACATGTGGCCGCTAGTTGATTGGTTGAAAGTAGTATCAAACAAAAAAAAAAAGAGGCATCTGTGCTCAGAAAAAAATTTACTAATTTAACGCGTATGATCATTGATTTTTTTTTTTTTCTAAAAAAGGATAAAGTATATATGACTTTTTCTTGCTTTGCCTATTTTGTTGAATGTTCAGATTCATTAACGGACAATTAGTTCATTTTTCTACGTGTTTATGAGCATTACAGTTCGTACCTTTATGGTTCTTTGATGATGATGCTCATTTATTTATTTGGCTGTTCTTCACCGAAACTTACATCGTATTTGCTTCATATTAATTAGGAGTCTATTACCAAAGAGTATGAGAACTTCAAATTTCAACAGCCATATCAGCAAGCATGGCACTATTCTTCATTATTGCTGGATTCCAACACTTGGCCTTTGAATGAAAAACTTGAAGCTCTCCTACATCTAGAACCAGATCATCTTTCTAAATTCTCAAACATCTTATTGGAAAAGGCATTTTTAGAATTCTATACTGCAGGTAAGCATTAGTCATGAAGGTAAAAATATCAATCTTCCTATTAATTTTCATGTATCATGTTATTTATCATTTTATTGTAGGAAACATCGAACCAAGGGAAGCAGATTCAATTGTTCAGCGTATTGAGGACGTATTGTTTAAATCTACTCATCCTAAGTGCAAACCTCTTTTCCCATCCCAGCATCTTGCAAACCGAATTATAAAGCTTGAAGAAGGTTTACGTGTCTACTACCCTGCTGAAGTCTTGAATATTAAAGATGAAAATTCTGCTCTGATCCACTATACTCAGGTATCTTTCTTCATTCCTTTTGTCAGGTTTTAGTCTGTTGTTAGTTCATGCATTCTCTTCATACATTATGTCATTTAAGGAAAAAGTGTTTGTTTTCTTAGTGTAATTATTAATATCAAATATGTCAATCATAGTGAATAATTTTTCTTAATATCCTAGAAATATAACATCAGATATGTCAGTGGTAGTGAATAATTTTGCTCAATATCCATGAACAAGAATTAGTTTTGCTTAGACACACGGGAATTCCTCTTTCTAGAATACTATGGCACAGGATGCTTTTCCGTAGTTCTATAGATATCCCACAAAATTCACCTTCTCAGCAGCTGAGCAATCAAAACTTATCTAATTTTTTTTCCCAGTTATCATCCTTAACATAAAGTTGCAATTTGATACACTATCGGACAGTCCCACAGTAAGAAACTGCAATATGATAGATAGGAGGAATACTAGATAACTAGGAAAATGAGAACTTGAGATATAGGGGCCAACATAGAAATCATCACTATGATTAATTGCAAACTAGATGAGAGATTGCCAATTTGTCAATGAGCCATGTTTCCACTTATTTCTTGACCATGTTCTCAAGCATGCAAATTACGTTTTATCAGATCATAAAGAATGAACATTCCATCACGTGTCAAAAGTCCAACAATCTACTTGTCTACATTCCTTGCTTCTTACATAACACAATAACTTGGTTCATTCATGGAATATACTGCCTCAATATATGGGGTTGAAGCTAGATAAAGTGTACCAAAAACATAACATAGCTAACGTGGCTAGAACTCATTAATGTAAAAAAAAAACTATTCAACTATCTCTTAATTTGGAGTTTGAAAATAAATAATGCTTAGCCTGTCGCATGGCTTGAAGCAAGAAGTTACCCAAAGCTTAGTGCAAATTGCTCCATTAGAGGATAGAGACATAGAGTTACAATCATCCTTGACATTGTCGCATTAAGAATGAAGTGACAATCTGCCTTTGTATGCTTGGTGTGCTCATGAGAAACATGATTAGTATATGTATCATGTTGCTTTATTGTAAAACATGATTAATGTATATATCATGCAACTTTATTCTCAATGCATAAACGTTGGTTCTGAAATTTGATGCCAAATTCTTCCATCAGAATTCCAAATATTCTCACTTGCAAATAAGTCATAGCTCGATCTATGTAGATAGTGTCATGTGACATATGGGCTAAAGCCCTTACTTGTGATAAACGACGATATAGCACTCTCGCATATATAAATACTTAATCGTGGGTGACTCACGCTACCATGCCTTTATGCACAGTCAGGTATTGTGTTAAAAGGCTAGGATAAGAGATTCAGTTTTTAATATTTATTTTTGTCATTTATACCTATTGTTAATTTTAAATCTTTATTATGCAATAGTTATTCCACTTTGGGTTTACATATTATTTAATTATGTCATTCTCAAATTATGGTTACATTGAAGGACTAAGTAGAGATTGAAATACCGTTCCGTGCCGCACGGCACGGACGGTGCACGGACGGTTTTTACTGTTTCGCCGATGAACTGAAATCGGCATGTCATGCGTGCGTGTCTCAAGCAGCAGGGAGATGCCTCCGGCGTCATCGGAGGCGTTCGTTGGGAGTCAGCATCGCGGGCGATGGCGTCTGCGAGGCGTCGAGACGCGATGGCGGAGTGCGGGACACTTTTGGCGGCGTCGAACATTTCCGGTGTCATCGGATGCCTCCGGCGCCGTTGTGGGTGCACGGGCATCGTCGGCGCGCGAGCGCGCGGGCGTTGCGAGCGAATAGGCACGCGGGTGTCGCGAGCGAATAGGTGCGCGGGCGTCGCGAGTGCGCGGGCGCGAGGGTGTTGGGAGTGTTACTGTGCAAATCTAATATTCCTTTAATAAATCAAACAATTTTCATTCCTAAGTGTGATATTTTAAAGAGGCTTTCATAAATTCTAATTAAATTATCCCAATAAAATATAAAAAATATATTTAAAATTTTAATAAATTTTATTAAATAATATTCTGAAATTGTTTTTAATATTTTTAATTTTATTTATAAATTCTATTTTTTTAAAAAAAAATTCTAAAAAATTTATAAAAAATATAATAAATCAAATTTATATTCTGATATATATATTTTTAATTATTTTATATATTTTTTACTATTTTAATGTTTAATTGATATTGTAATTTTTTTACTATTTTAAATATATATTTTTTAAATTATTAAATAAATAAATAGTTAATTTATATAATTATTATATATAAAATAGATTTTATATTAATTTATATAATTATGATTATTTAATCTGGATATTGGAGTTATTGATAGATCAATTTTCTTTAAAGAAAACTTTAATTATTTTTTTAACAATATTAAGTTGTTTCATAATAAAGAACTTATGTAAAATCAATATACAATTTATTTTTAAATTATATATAATAAATATATTTATCTAATAATTACTATATATAAATAAAAAAAAATACCGAAACTGTATCGGCATGACACGATACTATACTGAAATTGTATGTTCAGATCTAATAAATACCGAAACACTCGGGATGTAAGTATGGGCTTTTAGTGGTAAAGTGTTATGTTGCTTCAGATGAGCAACACTCAAGATGTGTCAGTTGCAACAATAGAAGAATCCCAACAAGGTGAGGCGGTGTGAAGAACATGTGAATCTGGCTTTGGATCTATATTCAGCGAGCCTACTTCTAATATCAAGTGTGCACGAGTAGTGTGCCTCATTCTACAGCCATGCCATAAGAGAATAAAAAAAAATGAGAATATGAAAATTATTTTATTTCTTTAATAACTAATATGGCATTATAGCATCTTGTACAGGAGTTTACAACAATCTGATCTTGTTAGACTCAAACAAAATAGATTATGAGTTGAAAATAGAGAAAGGAAAAGGAAGTTATTTAAAATTTTCTAATTTGTTTGCATCATAAGATCAATAATGTATGGCTTTGTGGAACAAAAACAATTCATTTGTCAATTTGTGTGATAAGATGATCAATACAAGGAAAAGGAAAAGAGACATATTCATAATCATAAACTTAACCTAGTGTATGGAAAATTCACAAGATCGAGACTGATGAAATTTTAGGAAGAAGAAGAAAGCCCATTCAATTTTCTTTGCATCTTACCTCCTCACTTTGAAATGCAATGTAATTAAAGCAGAAAAGGTTATATTATATACTACAAAGCTTCAAAGTGCTTTCTTTTTAATTAGTTTTTACCAAATGTAACAAAACTTCCTCTTCCTTTTTATATATGCTCTGATGAATGTTTTGAGTTACTAGTGGCTCAATTCCTAAATATAAGGTTTCAATCCGCTGCGTATTGTAGTTAAAAAAACTAACAAATGCTTGGAAATTTACTTAGGCATGGAATCAAAGTTCAAAATCTTAAGCCAATTGATATTTTGGTCTTTAACTAAGACGATACTATTTCGGTGTTGATAGTAAATTGAAGATGGAAAGAGGAAAGAGATGAAGCAAAAAGAAAAAGATAAACAACTACATAGTTCAGTGTTTCTTTTCCATCTGGAACGTTATGATTTTGGCATAATGTTGTATGGAGACAAGCTACAAAATAAAAAAAATAATAACATTGTCCCAATTTTAGCATATTAAGGGATGTCGAGTGTTGACATGAAATGATACTCGTTGATATGATTGATACAACAACATCAAGACATTGTCTTGGGGCTGAGTATCGAGTTTTGGTAATGTATCGTAATCATGCATGGTACAAGACTTCAAACCATGCTTGGAATTCAGATGAAATGTTCATGTTAAATAATACTTCATTTTTAGTTTCATCACTGCACATCCTAGCATTAACAACTTATATTTTATATAGGCACTGTTCTCCAATAATTGTATTTAATTGAATTTTAGATGACCTTTTTTCACTCTGATGAAAATATGTTTGATGTAATGAATGTGAAGTCAACTTGATATAAAGTTTATGTATTATATCTGTCAGAATCTTTTTTTTCCTTCAGGGAAGGTATTTTATAGTCATGCCTCTGGCTTTGGTTGTAGTTTGAATCATAATCAAAATGTTTCTGCCCTTGTTCAGAAAGCTCATTTTGTCTTCTTTACCATCAAGAGTGATATGAGACGCAAAATATGAAACTGATCATGCTATCATGTTGTATTTTTTTTATTGTGATTTGGAGGATTATGGTTCACATGAATATCATGTGCAGATACATCAAGATGAGATCAAGCTTAATGTTAGACTTCAATTGTTTGCCCTAATAGCGAAGCAAGCAGCATTCCATCAGCTTCGAACAGTTGAGCAACTTGGTTATATAACTGTGCTTACGCAAAGGTATGAAAACTATGTTTTTTACTTGCTCTGTGTAAATTCACTCTTTCATGACTAATAATAGATAATGAACACTCAGGAATGATTCAGGCACAAGAGGAGTGCAAATTATAATTCAATCTTCAATAAAAGTAATTCTGAACTTATGTTCTTTTAGTGTTATGTTTGTTTTCCTTTTCTGTCAGTGATAACTTTTTTTCAACTTTCAGGATCCACCATACCTTGAGGCTAGAGTTGATGCTTTTCTAGAAATGTTTGAAAGTAAACTTCAAGAAATGACAAACGAAGAATACAAGGTTGGTGGCATACATGTTTTCCGACAGATTTCTTACTGCCTCGTCTTTTCATAGGAAATTAGAATAATTAGATGTATGCGAATACTGGTGCTTAGGACTGCAAATCTTTTAGTCAGGATATAGGGAATTTGCTGTTAACATATTGGAAACTACCGGTCTAATTTGATATTAACTACATGGACATACTGAAGAAGTTTAAGCTTGCTAGTTTTCACATTGCATATTCTTGGAACAGTATTTATATAAATGAAGTTGATTAAATTATGTATTAAGCTTACTGGTTTTGATTCTTAAGGTTAATTAGATTACGTAGTTACTTTACTCTCTTAAGGCTAAACAGCATTGCAGCATTATTACTGTTTGTGTATAGTCAAATTTATAAATTAGCAATCCAACTGTCCATGTCGAGACTACGGAAAGTCTTGTTGCTTCTTCTTTTTTAGCCCTTCTGGGATTAATTATCACTATCATTTGCAAGTGAAATAGAGGAATACTCTTGAAAATCTTCTCATTGTAATGACAGAACAGCGAACTTGTACTTTGTAAATCAGGGAGTGGTATAATACTAAGCCATGACACCCAAGTATTTTCGGTTAATTACATCGATTATCCCTCCGTGAGAATTATTCCTATTAATATAATATGCTCTTAAATCTAAACATCATTGCATCTTTATTTACAATTCGTGTGTAGTCAAATTTATAAATTAGCAATGTACCTCTTCATGACTACAGAAAATCTTGTTGCTTCATTTTAATTTTAATTTTTAAAATTTTTTTTGCCTTCTGGGAGTAATTATCATTATCATTATCATTTCAAGTGAAATAGAAGAACACTCTTGAAAATGTTCTCAGTGTAACCAACGAGCAGCAAACTTGTACTTTGAAAATGTTCTCACTGTAACCAAAGAGCAGCAAACTTGTACTTTGTAAATCAGGGAGTACTATAATACTAGGCCATGACATCCAAGTATTTAGGGTTGATTACATTGATCATATCCTTCCATAAGAATTATTCCTATTAATATAGGCACATACGGATAAGAATTTGTTTTAGTTGGAACAAACGGCTTGGTTCAGGAATGGTTTAGCATTTGAATATAGAGGTTTGAGATCATCAATCTAGCCAACTATTATAAGTAATTGAAAATATGATCCTGTGACAAATTAGAGAATAGTAGCTCTGGATCCCGTCTATTACTTCTCTGAGAACAATGCATAAGATAGAGGACTAGACACCAAGGTAAGAATCAAACAACACATTGGTGTATAAAGTGTCAGGTCATTGTCCTGCTTTGACATCTGGACTGACAATTGCCTGCTTTACTTGCTCATCAATCTTGTAATTAAATAATGTGAAAGGTCCCCCTGCTTCGATGTGCCAGGTCTCATCACAAGGAATTGATGAATGTGAAGCACCCAGAAGTTGATAACTGAATTGACTGGTTGATTGACCTTATTATATTCATGTAGTTGAGATTTGGAGAGCAGAGCCCCTTTAGTTGCACTTAAAAGTTTCCATCAGGCTGAGGCTGCAGATCCTATGAAGCCTTATTCTTTGATGAATCTGATCTAGATGCTTTTACGTTTTTAGATCAAATGTAATTTCGACCATTCGAACCTCATGTTGGTTTCATCAAATGCTTTAAAAGTAATTTCATCAAATGCTTTTACGTTTTTAGATCTTAACGAAATTTTTGGTTTAATTTTCGACCATTTCTTACACTCCCTGATGTTGTGAATTGCCTGATAGATTTCTTGGAATTCTGATTAGCGATATTTATATCACCATTGTTTTAATATGTTAATGGCTCAATTTTCAGAACTACGTTCATGCCCTGATTGATATGAAACTTGAGAAATTCAAGAACTTGTGGGAGGAGTCTGCATTTTATTGGAGAGAAATTGTTGACGGAACTCTCAAGTTTGATAGGGTAGACTCTGAGGTATGGGCTTTGGAAATTGCATTGTGCATCGTTTGTTGACTACTATTGCACCTCTAAGTTCTATGTATGTCTTACAGGTTGCAGCATTAAAGGAACTTGGCAAGGATGAATTGATAGATTATTTCAACAAGTTCATCAAAATCGATTCACCACAAAGAAAAACACTGTGTGTCCAAGTCTACGGCGGCCCCCAGACTGCTGAATACAAGAAGGTGATACAACAGGAAGATACGCCCAAACTTCATCGGATCAAAGATATATTTACCTTCAGAAGGTCAAGGCCCTTGTTTGGTTCCTTTAAGGGGGGCCTCAGCCTCACGAAACTGTGAGCTCCTTTAAGATGAACAGCAACCACAAAGCCTCCCCATTCGAACCTCATGTTCTCATTTCTTAATCCATTTTCTTGTGATAATCTTATAAACAAGTCGATACCGACTACCAGTCTACCATATAATTTTCCATTCAGATTGCCGCAAGGAATGTAATATACAATGACAAACTCCTTTCCACTCTATCTGATTGTTTCAGGATGCAATTAAGGTATTTACACCACTTCTCGTATAAGAATAGCTCTTGCTAAGTGGTAATATGTTCTGGGTTTTCCTGCTAGACCACGAATTCTCGAAAAATACAACAATGTGCTCCTATCACAATGAAACTTAGCAAAGGAGAGAACAGTATAGAACACCCTATGGTTGGCCTCGGACCAGGAATGTAAGCAATATAATGGAATTGTTTTATTTAATTGTTTGTTTTTTTGTTGTTGATTAGTGGAATAAATTGAGATGATTCATTCTTATTTCTATGCTTGATTTATCACGGTATTGTGGATGCTAAACAATGAATGATCTACAAAACTAAAACATTCTTAGAAAAAACATTTTGTTCAGGCTGGTTGCTTTGTCAGGTTCTCGAATATCACTAAACCGACTTGATATATACAGTACACTTACCTCGAACCATTTAGCTTGCATGGTTCGTCTGGTTTATTTGGCTCATATAACTTGCTCCATTCATTTGGATAAATATTAGGCTTCTTGGTAACTCCCCTTTTTGTAGCATTGGTCTCAACAATTATTTCCTATCTAATTTTCATTGTAATTAACATTTTATTAAGTATGTTTAATTGGCAATATATAAACTAATAAATGTTACTTGTTTCGCTTTATTCCTCCCTCTCCCCACCCCCAAATCAAGACCTATGAAATATGAATGTTGATTTCAACTATATATATATATATATATATATATATATATATA
This sequence comes from Zingiber officinale, assembly GCF_018446385.1. NCBI lineage: Eukaryota > Viridiplantae > Streptophyta > Magnoliopsida > Zingiberales > Zingiberaceae > Zingiber > Zingiber officinale. The sequence goes on along the minus strand of NC_056000.1, from coordinate 128,131,865 downwards.
TATATATATAGATGATTTCAAATTTTAAAATATTTATTTTCTATTAAGAGGGTGTTTGGCTAAACTTATTAAAAATAGTTTATAAGCTCGTACAGCTTATAAGTTGTTTTAAGAGCTTATAAGTTGTTAGGTCTTATTTTAAAAATAAGTTGTTAAAGTGTTTGGGTGAACTTATTATAATCAACTTAAAGATATTGATGTGTTTGGTATTATAAGATCTTTTTATTAATAAAATTATCAAAAAGGGTATAATACTATTAATAGAGGATTTTGAAATTTTTATTAATAGAGGGGTTTGGGTGAATTTCTGCACCGGGGGAGAGAAAATTAGAAAGAGGTGTTGGCGGAGAAGATGACACAATGTTGAAAGAAAAGTCGGCGGAGATAAAAAGATATTAGGCTTATAAAAATTTATGGAGGATAAGATGGGGATTTATGAAATTATATAAGAATATTTTAGAGAAATAAATTATTAAAATAAGATCTTTTTTTAAAAAGTAGGGTCTTCCCTACTTTTTTAAAAACAGCTTATAAGCTCCAAAACAATTTATTTTGACAGCTTATAAGCTGTTTGAAAAAAAATTTACCAAATAAATTTGAAGAACTTATAAGCTTCAAAACAACTTATAAGCTGTTTTAGAGAGCTTATAAGCTCAGCCAAACACCCTCTAAATATGGTTAAGCTATGAAACAAGATATAATTTGAGTGTTTTTAATAAGAAACAGTTGACACAATTTATTGGAGTAAAAGTTAATATCGTTGATTTATTAGAGTAAAAGTTAATATCATATATATATCTAGTGGACTAATATCATCGGTTTTATGATAAAATATAGATAGATAAATTATGATGATAATATTTTATCCTAACACAATAATTTTTTATAAGAAAGTCATATATCCAATGAGATATTTTATCTTTGTTAAAAATTAATCTTAAGATTCGTCATCATGTCAATATGTGCCGTTGAGTTAAAGTTGAATTGGTTAGTACGAGACAGAGTTATTATCATAGAGTAAGAGTTCAAATTTCGATGGTAAAGTTGAGGAAAAAAAATCTTTCTTGTACTGGTCAATTATAATTTCATAATTTACCTCCTCATATATGGTCATGAGGTCGACCCTGTGGTACCACTAGGATGACGAATTTCACTTTTACATCAATTCATGTAGACACGATTCATGTTCCATATAATTCGAACAGTTATCCTCATTGTAATAGTCTTCTACTTTCATATCAAAATTCGACTCCTTACTCATTATAATAATATCTATTTCGTACTAATTAACTTAACCTTACCCCGAAGATACGAGGATACAATTCATGTTCCCTATACTTCGAATAACCTTCCTACCCCGTTCTACCAGATTCCTTAGCAAATCAAATTGCACGGGTTACAATACGAGTTGGATGACCACCTGCATGATTTGGTCGTGCAGTGTCCACGACAGAACTCTCTTCAGATCTACGTTGTTCAGGTTGACTTTACTAGTGGCCTTTTTGTAATGTTTAAATCAAGTACACTGTAGCAATTTTAATCTTAACAAGACAAGGGACGTGTTACACGCTTGGACTTCTAAAAGGCAAAATGGTTTTGTTAAATCAAGGTTTTGTGAACTATTGGTGATGCTAGGTTGCTACTGCATGAGTCACCATATTTTTGGATTTACTTCATCAATAAAATGTGAGGTTAGACCAGTTATCTTGGAATTACTCAGCTACCCGTTAAAAAAATTTAGATCAAGTGTTGCCCTTTAAGTTCAAATAACCTTAAAGGCACACATAAATTACAAAATAAGAGTTCTCATACGAAATTGGTGAAATTCAAATAGCCGTCACCTCAAGAACTAATATCACTTTGGTCCTAAATCGTTTTGGCAGTATATTTCTTGTCGACATGATTGATCTTTTTATCAAATCTGAAAGATATGCATTATAGTTGATCTATTATGAAATGAAACGAAATGAAGTTATAGTATTTATATGATTTTTTTTTCTTGGATTCTATTATTCCAAATGATCTAAAATACCATATAGACTTTTATGGTGTATGAGGATTAAATCATTATACGAGTTTAAAATCATTTGAGTAATTGGAACACACAAAAATAATATAAAAAAATGAGCTCATCCATGCCTTTGGACAATGGTGCAGTAGTTAAGTCCTTCAAATAATTAATTAGATGAATCCCAACTGCTACTCGCTGTAAAGATTTTTCTCTAATGAAATGATATTCTAAGAACGATGATCGTTTGGATGAGTTTTTGGGAGTACTTTCTAATTTATTTTAATAGTCGATGGAAATTTTCCATAAGACCAAACATATTATTTTTAGGATTATTTGGTTCAAAAAATTCTAGGTCAAATGATCGCATCCATTTGATCAAATTATAATATCTAAAACAAATTTAATGTGTACATAGTAATTTAAATCAGAAAATTTTCATGGAGATCCATCTAGATAGATGACTAACATTTTTAAGTTTATTTCTTATGGAATAATCTCTTACAGTACATCGTGATCTAAGATTCAAATTTTATATCATTTGATTATCTATTAGAGTCCCACTCGGCCCATTGCCTAGGGGCAATAATTTCATTTCTTATATATCAGAATCATTATGACTGTTTTGAAAATAAAGGACTATTGGAAAAGCCCCAATATGATTTTGTAATTAAATTTATGAAAGATAATGTGAAACAATTATTTTATAAAATAACATGACACAGATGGTTGGGGGATCTCTTGGTCCGCATGTTTTGTGGACCAGGTCCTAAGGTCACCCTCACTAGTGAGCAACCAGTAACTTGGTTATCTGTCCATCATTGGCAGCCTTTAGACGGCCTTCGATCATGCGCCCCTACCTGAGTTATAATCTAGGGGCACAGTAAATCTAGAGAGGAATTACAATCAATTGTGGCTGGATCGTCGTTATGATCCAATCATAATTTCATATGATCCATCTCTCGGTCCACATTTAATGGACCAGGAGATTTGGTCTCCAGATGGTTACACTCGCAGATGCTCTCATAAACCTGCCAATAAAAAAATTTCCAAGAACAAAGTCATTGGTAGACCTTCAATTACATCAAAGTTATTTCCTCATTGTTTCTGACATTTTTTTTAATAGCCTAAGAGGAAATGCCGAATGTTTTGACATCTTCTCATATAACGGCAAAAGGCGTGTTTAGTTCACCCAGGAGAGAGGAAGAAGGGGAACGTAGGGAGGGAGAGAGATAGAGGATGCTTGGAAGATTATGCAATTATGGCAGTAGGAGCATCGGGAAATAGAGATTTTGAAGTCCCGTTGCGACAAACGAGAGTACAGGAGGATTGTTCTCCTAAATTTTTTGAAGGCACTCATTATCAGTGATCTCGAAACTGATAAGACAGTCGCTTCCATGAATTTCTCAGTTAGTTCCTTTAGCGATCCTGATGGCCTCGAGGGTTTGGCTCATTTTCTCGGTAAGGGTTTAATGAATTTATCTTTTGCTCCGAAAGTATCCAGAAATTTCTTCAGGCACATCAATATGTTGATGGCAACGATCGAGCAGGCAGGTTTCGATTGAAGTCTGCTGCGATTTGAATGTATCAAACTAGTGAAATACTGAATTGAGGCATGCAACACTAGCAACCAAGCCTTGTCCTACTAGATATGGTTGGCTATATGAATTCTTTTACGTCATTGAGTTTTATTCCTACTATATCATCATGTATATTTAAATAAATTTTATCTAATTTTATTGTTGCTAATCAAGTCTTTATAGATATTTTTTTCTCATTTAATATGAACATTTATTATAATTTCACATCTATAAACTGAGAGACATATAAAATATAAAATATAGGAGCCACAATTTATTGAAAATCATGTGATAGGTCTTTACCAATGCCAGTCTAATTCGCTGTTGAAGTGCTTTTCAGGTCTTCTCATCCTCATTGACAATTTTTGGAGAGTGTGCACATCAGCCTATTCGCTAATTGGTGACATCCATGGTATTTGGTCGGGATAAATTGGCCCTGTCTGTGGAAAACATTGAGCTAAAACGTTGTAATGGTTAACACTAGAAGAACTATTAACAATCGTGACTCCGTCGGAGAAAGAAGCTGCAGTGAAGCAATGACCATGACACAAGAAGACATCAATCAACTGATCTCCAAGGCGGTACAAGAAATACTGCGACAACACCCATTCCTGCAATCGCCATTACTGGGAGCCCTTACTCCCTTAGCAGGAGCACCCTGGGGAAGATGTTACCACTCTACATAGGGGTTTCGCCGATTATCGTTTAAATCAACAAGGGTGCAGTCGTTATGGGCGAAGAATCGTATATGTCATGAGTAAGAGAGATGCCTCCTTACGACCGTATAGGAAAGATGTCAGCCTTCAATGATGGAGGTGTCTGAGGAATGCCCTTCTTTAGAGAAGTCCTCAAACAAGAATTGCCTACCATTTTCGATAGTCGTAACTGGGCGAATACATGAGTCATCAGACCTAGAAGATCATTTGTTTCACTTGGAGAATGCTTCCTTGCTACATCAATACACAGATGGTATTAAGTGTCAAGTCTTTCTGACTACCTTGTTAGGATTTCCCCAATGGTGGTTCAATCAGTTCCCAGCCTCTTCCATTAATTCCTTTGATGACTTTAAGACTGCTTTCCTGCATCAATTTGTTAGTAGTAAAAGGTATCCAAAGACACCTCTTAACTTTTCACCATAAAGCAGAAGTCTCGAGAATCCCTTTGAGAGTACATTCAGCGATTCAATATTGTTATTTGGAATGTCTCTTCAACACCTTCAAAGATGTTAACCAACGCCTTCTCCCAAGGTCTAGTAGATGGAGATTTGATCGCTTGTGAAGAAGCCTCCGGTGAACTACGAAAGGCTATTGGAATGGGTTGAGAAGTACTTACACTTTGAAGAAGCCCAGCTTGCATTCAAGGGCGACACCATCACAACCCGTTAGCCGGACAAGAAGCCTCTTCAGCCTCCACCAAGGAACAAGATCCCTTATCAACTCCTCAACTATGTCCCAACTCGTAGAGATGAACGAGCGTTGCAAGCTGTAGACTCGGCACCCCATCCGCGGAGGAGCCGAGCCAACCACACCAGGAGAAGTTGGTCTGCTTCTGTACTTATCAACAATTGTACGCTCATGACACTCAAGAGTGTAGTCAGTCGGGTCATAATGGAACAACACCAAGGAGGGAGCACTTCACTCACAACTATAAAACGTACACCTGTTGAGTACACTATACGCGATGACTCGGGAGATCGATTGAACCAGCACAGAGTTGATTCGATCCCTAGATGAGAGCCAGAACCACCATGGTACCACTCCCCAGATCATCGTAACCACTGTCGAGACAATTGCAGAGATAATCACCGAGATCATCAAGACAACATTTCCCATCGAGGTGACATTAACATGAACTCATGTGGCTCCATTGATGGGGAATCAAACCAAGCCAAGAAGGCTCATGGATGAAGGTTGGAGAATTACAGTGTAGAGGTCGAGAGAGCGATCCTCAATTGGCCCATGAAAAGGAGGAAGCTCAAGTCATACCGGGCTAGCCCGACCATGTCACTCATATAGTGGCCGACTTGGCAACTGAGGTTAAGGAAAGACTGATCACCTGTCTCATCTGCAACATGATGTTTTTGCTTGCTCACCTCACGAAGTCACCGGCATGACAACCGCTATAATGGAGCATCGCCTTAACATCTTTTCGGAGTTTCGGCCTATTCGGGAAAAGAAGCAATACTTCACACTTGAACAAGATAAAGTGATTCACAATGAAGTTACCAAGCTCTTGGAGGCAGGACATATCCGTGAGGTTCAATTCCCATCTTGGATGGCGAACATGGTCCTGGTCTCCAAGCTGGGAGATAAGTAACGAGTTTGCATTGATTTTCGTGACCACAACAAAGCCTGTCCCAAAGACTGCTATCCACTCCCTAGGATCGATCAACTAGTGGACTCAACCTCAGATTGCGAGTTCATTTGCATGCTTGATGCATATTAGGAATATTATTAGATCCCTTTGACCGCGGAGGACCACAAAAATATTAGTTTTGTTAGGACCCGTTGGCCGGCTAGAAGAGGGGTTGAATAGCCCCTGCACAAATACAAAAACAAAACAAACCTTTCTCAGACTTTAAAGGAACACTTGCATTAAATAAAATAAGAAATAAATTGAAAGACAGAGGCTCGGAGGATTTACTTGGTTACAACCGGGGAAGTTGTTAATTCATGGAAGTGAACGCGTACTAAAGATCTCCTTCAGACGGAGAAGCCTCTTTACAACAATGAAAGCTCAGAAAGGAAGAAGCTAAACAAAACAGAAAAGCTCACAAGTGTTGTATCAAAAATTGCTTGTTGTTCTTTAGCTTCTGGACCAAGGCTGTATTTATAGCTTTGGTCGGGGCACCTGGAAGGGTTCCAGGCGCCTGGAGTGGGATATAATTCTATCCCCGATGCGTCGGTCAACGACGACGTCGAACATGATAAATTTTGGGTTCCGGGCACCCGGAATGGGTCCGGGCGGCCGAACCCTAAAAGTCAATAGAGTTAGACTTTTGCGGTCCATACCCTCTGCTCCTCTGCTCGCCTTGGTCCGGGTCTTCTGCTCCGGTTCCACTCGCTTGGGTGATTTTGATCATCCGGAATAGGGCTCGCCCGAATCCAACTTTCGGCCTTCTCCTCGAGCAAGCTTCTGCTCTGGCTTCTCGTACCTCGGAATCGTCGCATGCTTCCTTCTTGTCCGCCAACGTACTTTTCCGCAGCTTCATCCCTCGAACGCACTGAGCCCGTCAGCACTCTCTTGTGCCGACTTTCTCTCTAGTTGCGTCTTTTGCTCCCCGAGCAATCTTTCGCTCCAACTTCTCATCCCTCGGAAATATTGCACGTTCATTCTCGTCCGCCGGCGTACTCTTCCGCAACACCTTGTCCCTCAGACTCACCGAGCCCGTCGGCTCTTTCCCGTGCAGTCCTTTTCGCTAGTTGCGTCTTTTGCTCGACTTCCTGTGCTCCTAAATTCTTGCACACTTAGACACAGGGTTAAACAGAACAGGACCTAACTTAACTTGTTTGATCACATCAAAACAACCTTGGGGTACCAATAATTTCTCCCTTTTTACTGTGAGCAACCCAAGTTAAGCTAGGGTAAACAACTATAAATTTAAAATAATAAATTTTGCAATAAACAATAAATTTTGTAATAAAGTGCAAAAAGTAAAAAATAAATAAAATTTAAGCTACCTCCCCGTAGACTTAATTCTCTCTTCTCCCCCTTTGATCACATAAAAAATGGGGTACCAAAAAAATCTAAGGATACAATTTCAAAACAAATAAGAGAGTTTAAACTCTGAATTTATCAAGTTAAAATGACTTGGAAAATTTGTCAATCTTAAACACAAGTCTAAGAGAATAAAAAAAATGAAAGTGAAAAGCTTTAAGTCAATTTTTGAAATCGTAAAATATTTTCTAAAAAATAGAGTATGCATTTTGACAGAAGAAAATATTTTTTCAAGATTTATAAAATTATGCATTTAGATAAACCTTTAAAGCAATGGTATAAAGCAATTATATTCACCTAAGTAGAATATATGACAAATATTTAACGCAATTAACCGATTTATCAGTAAGTCCTTTAATATATATATATATATATATATATATATATATATTTTTTTTCAACAAAATGTTCTTTTTAACTTTCTAGAAAGATTTTCTTAGTTAGCATGGATAACTCTTGCGAGATAATTGATTTTTTTTTTTTTTGAATTCCTCTTTCTAAAAAAAATGGGATTCAATTCAAACAATTAAACTCAAATAGAATTTTTGTAGTTTTTTAAAAAATTGCAAAAAGAATAATACTAGCATAATCTTGAAATCAAAAAATAGATTCCTTTATACCGGATTAACAAGAAAATTTTAAGTTATTGTCAATTCTCTAAGTTTTACATTGTGATATTTAAAATTTCATTTTAGTCTATTATAATTTCTCAAATTTGAAGCATTGAAATTTGAACATGCAGAAAATTTTAAAATTTGTATTTGTTTTTCTAACATGTCATTTTCTATTTTTAGTTTGTTGAAATTCTTTAATCGATAAGTTGTTGCTAAAGTTTCTTTTAACTCACTATTCTTTGTTAATAAATTTTTATTTTCAATTTCTAATTTGTAAAAATCTTTCGACAATATTTTGATCGAATTAAGCAATTGGTCAGGAGGTAGAGAACGTACATGACTTACCTTGTTGACTGTTGATGCTCCCCCTGTTGAGCTGTTTTCTTCTGAAGACTCTCCCCTTTTATCGATGATCATCTGCGATGAGCTTTCTATATCCTCAGGAAGGAATTTAGTTGTTAGGGTTGTCCCAGCAATTTCCTCGGTCTCGGATTCTTCTAACGACGGCTCGGTGTCCATCAAGGAGTTGGATTCGGCTTTAAATGGTTCTTCGTAGAGCTTCAAGAACTTTTCCCAAAGTTCTTTTGTACTTTTGTATTTTCCGACTCTGTCAAGATCCTAGGCAGGTAGTATGCTCAGAAGGCGGGACTCAGCCTTACCATTTGCCATAAAATCATTACGTTGCTCGTCAGTCCATTGATGCTCCTCAAGTTCTTCTCCTTCTTTGCTTTTGGGCATGTCAAAACCATACTTAATTGTTAGATAAATATTAAAATCAATTTTAAAATAAACCTCCATTAGCCACTTCCAAAACGCAAACTCCTCCTCGAACGTTGGTGGATAGATGTTAGCTCCGGTCATCTCGTTACTTCAGTCGGCGGTTAGTCCTTCTGAGGCATCTTGACTCTGATACCACTTATTATGACCCATTGGCCGACTAGAATGGGGGTTGAATAGCCCTGCACAAATATAAAAATAAAAAAAACCTTTCTCGGACTTTAAAGGAACACTTGCATTAAATAAAATAAGAAATAAATTGAAAGACAGAGGCTCGGAGGATTTACTTGGTTAGCACTAGGGAGGTTGTTAATCCAAGGAAGTGAACGTGCACTAAAGATTACCTTCAAGCGGAGAAGCCTTTTTACAGCAATGAAATCTCAAAAAGGAAGAAACTAAACAGAACAGAAAAGCTCACAAGTGTTGTATCAAGAATTACTTGTTGTTCTTTAGTTTATGGACCAAGACTATATTTATAGCCTTGGTAAGGGCGTCTGGAAGGGTTCCAGGCGCCTGGAGTGGGATAGAATTCTATCCCCGACTTGTCGGTCAACGGCCACGTCGAACATAATAAATTTTGGGTTTCGGGCGCCCGGACTCCGGGCCCTCTGCTCTGGTTCTGCTCGCCTCAGTCCGGGTCTTCCGCTCCGGCTCCGCTCGCTTGGGTGATTTCGGCAATCCGAAATAGGGTTCACCCGAACCCAACTTCCGACCTTCTCCTCGAGCAAGCTTCCGCACTGGCTTCTCGTACCTCAGAATGGTCGCATGCTTCCTTCTCGTCCGTCAGCGTACTTTTTCACAGCATCGTCCCTTAGACGCACTGAGCCTGTCAGCTCTCTCCCGTGCCGACCTTCTCGCTAGCTGTATCTTTTACTCCCAGAGCAATCTTTCTCTCCAGCTTCTCATCCCTCGGAAACATCGCACGTTCCTTCTCATCCGTTGGTGTACTCTTCCGCAACTCCTTGTCCCTTAGACATGCCAAGCCCATCGGCTCTTTCCCGTGCTATCATTCTCGTTAGTTGCGTCTTTTGCTCGACTTCTTGTGCTCCTAAGTTCCTGCACACTTAAACACAGGGTTAAACAGAACATGACTTAACTTAACTTAACTTGTTTGATCACATCAAAATAATCTTAGGGTACCAACAAGTTTTGTCACCTATGATGGAACTTTCTGTTATACAGTTATATCGTTTGGACTAAAGAATGTAGGAACTACCTACCAATGACTTCTTCAAACACCAAATTGATCGCAACATCAAGGTCTACATGGATGACATATTGATCAAGTTGGCTCGGGCTAAGAACTTGATTAGTGAGGAGGCATGCAATACCTTATGAAGGCATGACCTTAAGTTAAACTTGGCCAAATGCTTGATCGGCGTCAAGAGTGTCCATTTCCTTGGCTACGTTGTCACCGAGCGAGGAATAGATGTTAAACCTGTCAAAGTTGAAGCCCTATTGAATATGGCACCCTCGAGAAGCACTAAAGAGATCTAGAGGCTAGTCCGACAAATTACTGCATCATCATTGTTCATCTCTCAATCAGCCGCAAATAGCCATACATTTTTCAAAATACTACCCAAGGTATCCCGATTCTTGTGGGAGGAGAAGTGCGAACAAGTTTTCACTAATCTCACGGCGTACTTGACAAACCTATCCATTTTGTCCAAGCCTATAGTAAGAGTGTTGGTTAGTCCTAAGAAAATCGTACCGGTTCCACTGTACAAAATTTTTTTGTACAAGTGTCGAACCTTTCCTTAAATAACCTATTGTGTTCTTTAGAAGTTAAATTAGGAATCGCAGATGGAACTTAAAATCATTGATTCCAAATTTAACTTATTTGTTCTTAATGGTTTAGATTTGAATCGCAAGCGGAACTTAACACTATTGATTCAAATCTACCTAAGTTATTAATTTCATAAATATTAATTTTCAAAATTGGCTTCCAGAACTACATGGCGAGGCACATGACCTTCTTGGATATGGGAGCAACCACCACTGCCTAGGCAAAGCCTTTTAAGGAAAGCTAATATTTATTTCCTTAAATAACTCTAGGTTAACCAAAAAGAACAATTGAATTACAAATTTGAAAAAGAAGAAAACACAAACTCAAAAAAAAAACTATTTCGAAAACTCTAGAATCATATGCCTCTTGTGTTTGATATTTCCATAAATAACTATACAAAGAAAACTAGTATGATGCGGAAAATAATTACTAGTTATACCTTTCTTTGTAAGCAAAATAACCTCTTGATCTTCTACCGTATTTCTCTTCTTATCTCGGACGTTGAGTGGGCAACGATCTTCCAAGACGAGAACCACCAAGCTCCTTCTTCTCCAAGCTAGATTCGACCACCAAGAATTCTCCTTGAGAAGTAGAGGTCCGGCCACCACCACCAAGCTCCAAGGGATGCAAGAAACAAAACCTCATTTCTCTTCTTCTTCTCCTAGCTTGAACCGGCCACCATCAAGAGCTCCAAGAGGGGATAAAACTGGCCACTAGAGAAGAAGAGAAGAGAAGAGGGAGAACCTCTAAGGGCCGGCCACACCAAGGAGAAAAAGAGAGGAAGAAAAGAATAGAGTTGTTCACCATGAAGGCACCTCTACCCCCTCTTTTATAATCCTTGGTCTTGGCAAATAAGGAAATTTTAATAAAAACTTCCTTAATTCTTTTGCCATGAAAAGGAAAATTTATTTAATTAAAAATAATTTTCTCTTCTCCAAATTATTTGGCCGGCCACACTTCTCCCCAAAACAAGGAGAGTTTTAATTAAAACTTCCTAATTTGTTTCCGGAAAAATAAAAATTTCTCCAATAATTTTAATCCCTTCATGATTGGTTAGTAAAAAGGAAATTTTATAAATTAAAATCTTTCTTTTAAACATGTGGATAATTTCCAAAAAGGAAAGTTATCTCTAAAAATTAAATTCTCTTTTCAATCTACAAATAAGGAAAGATATCAAATCTTTTCTTAATCTTTTGTAGAAACTAATAAAAGAGAATATTTAATTTTTAAACTCTCTTTTAAATTATGAACATGGTTAAAAAAGGAAAGTTTTCTCAAAATTAAAATCTCCTTTCAATCTACAAATAAGGAAAGATTTCAAATCTTTTCTTAATCTTTTGTAGAAAGGTATAAAAGGAAAGATTTAAATTTTAAACTCTTTTTTAAAACCATGATATCCACATAAGAAATAATTTTAATTAAAAAATAAATTCTCTTTTAATATGACCGGCCAATCAAGCTTGGGCTCCAAGCTATGGCCGACTAATTAACTTGGCTCAACCTTTGGGTCTTGGCCGGCCCTAGCTTGGGTTCCAAGCTAGCTTGGCCGGCCCCATTAGGATGGGTAAGAAGGTGGGTATGTGGTGGGTATAAATCTCTATATACAAGAGGCTACGATAGGGACCGAGAGGAGGAATTGGTTTTGGTCTCTCGATGAAATTAAGCTTCTCGTGTTCGCCCCGAACACACAACTTAATTCCATCAATAATAATTCATTCCACTAAAGAACTATTATTGAACTACCGCACCAATCCCAAATTACATTTTTGGGCTCCTTCTTATTATGAGTGTGTTAGTCTCCCTGTGTTTAAGATGTCGAATGTCCACTAATTAAGTGAGTTACTGACAACTCATTTAATTAATATCTTAGTCCAAGAGTAGTACCACTCAACCTTATCATCATGTCGGACTAAGTCCACCTGCAGGATTTAACATGACAATCCTTATGAGCTCCTCTTGGGGGCATTATCAACCTAGATCACTAGGACACAGTTTCCTTCTATAATCAACAACACACACTATAAGTGATATCATTTCCCAACTTATCGGGCTTTTTGATTTATCGAACTAAATCTCACCCATTGATAAATTAAAGAAATAAATATCAAATATATGTGCTTGTTATTATATTAGGATTAAGAGCATACACTTCCATAATAACTGAGGTCTTTATTCATTTATAAAGTCAGTATAAAAGAAACGACCCCTAAATGGTCCTGCTCAATACACTCTAAGTGTACTAGTGTAATTATATAATTAAGATAAACTAATACCTAATTACACTACGACCTTCCAATGGTTTGTTCCTTTCCATCTTGGTCGTGAGCTACTGTTTTTAATTTATAAAGAACCGATAACACGATCTTCTGTGTGTGACACCACACACTATGTTATCTACAATATAAATTAATTGAACATATACATTTGGTATATATAAATGTAGACACTTGACCAATGTGATTCTTATAAATGTTTATACAAAAACTAGACTTTTAGTATACACTCCAACAAAGAGAACCTCTATGACTATACTTGTTAGCTTCTGAAGGAGCCCTTGACTCAGTCCTGGTGCAATAGGAGGACAACTTATCTATTTCTCGAGTCATCTATTGAAAGACACTGAAACTCGCTACACCATATCGGAGAAGCTAGGCTTGGTGCTAGTGCTAATTGCCCATCGACTTCTACCTTACTTCCTCTCGCACCCATCACGGTGCTCACCAATAGCACCTTGGGTCAGGTGCTACCAATCCAGAAGATTTTGGACGCCTGATAAATGAACCATTGAACTCGACGAGTATGACATTCAGTACCAGCCGAGGATGGCTAGCAAGGCCTAATCCTTAGCCGAATTTCTGACTGAAATGTCCGGTCCAGAGCCTCAAGAGACTTGGAAAATCTTTGTGGACGGATCGACCACCAAGAAGGGAAGTGGAGTCGGGGTATTACTCTTGTCCCGTGGAGATACTTTGCAGCTGATTATAATACTCTACTTTCGTGCCTTAAATAATGAAGCCGAGTATGAGACTTTGCTTGCCGACCTTCAGGCAATTAGGTATATGGGAGCCGCTTGAGTCATCATCTACTCGGACTCGCAGCTAGTGGCTCAGTAGTTCGAAGGCACCTTTGAGATTTGCAATGACCGACTTCGACCCTACATCTAGAAGTTAAAAGATGACTTTTAGCATGTCATCCTACAAAAGGTGCTTGGCCAAGATGACAAGTGCCTTGGCAACTTGGGAGCTAGTGGAGCCCATAGCTTGAGACCAACTGATAGCTCACATGCCTCACTTGAGTGACTAGGCTGATTGGAGGACCCCCCCACATCTCTTTTCTCTAGCATAAGACACTGCCCAACAACTCTAAGCAATCTTGAACACTCTCAAAAGGCAGTCTACGTGTTTCACCTTAGTGGGAGACACCTTGTACAAGCATGCTTTTTCTTGCCCCTCCTTAAGTGCCTAAGTTCTGAAGACACAGACTACGCTATAAGAGAAATCCGTCAAGGTTGTTGTGGGAATCACACTAGACGTTGGACTTTGGCGCGAAAGGTTCTCCTGCTAGCTACTTCTGGCCTACCTTGCAAGCTGACACGTGGACACTTGTCTCAATTACCAGAAACATCATCCTTTGCCCCATCATCCCATTGAGTTGTCGAAGACTTTTACTGTATCGTGCCTCTACGACCAATGGGAATGGATATCGTAGGTCCTTTCCCAACATGACCTAACCAAAAGAAGTTCCTTCTAGTCACGGTAGACTACTTTTCGAAGTGGGTGGAAGCCGAACCACCGTCTTGGGCCACAGAGGATGTCGTCCTCAAGTTCTTATGACAAAATTTAATATGCCAATATAGCTTCCCTCGCAAGTTGGTTTCAGAAAATGACTGACAATTCCAAGATCATAAACTCAAGGAATGATGCCAAGCCTTTATCTCAATCTATTATCCCCAAAGCAACGATCAAACAGAAGTTGTCAACGGTCAAACAACAGTTGTCAACCAACATGTTAAAGGAAGGCAGTTAGGTTGCTCAGTCAAGCCCTTGGTCGTCCTTAAACTCTTTCAAAAAGATCATCACCTTAGTCGCTATCTCACCCATGCATTACTCGGAAACACAATAAAGGCACACATTCAACGCACGAAATAAGACATGTTAGGAAAAATACATATATTTTACTTCCAAATTTTCAAATGTTTATAAATGTAGGCGACACGAAGATAACTATAAAAAATGGAACAAACGGCTTGGTTCATGAATGGTTTAGCTTTTGAATATAGAGGTTTGAAATCATCAATCTAGCCAACTATTATAAGTAATTGAAAATCTGATCCCATGACAAATTAGAGAGAATAGTATATCCGGATCCCGTCTATTACGTCTCTAAGAACAATGCATAAGATAGAGGACTAGACACCAAGGTAAGGAGAACCAAACAACACATTGGTGTATAAAGCGTTAGGCCATTGTCCAGCTTCAACATCTGGACTGAAATTGCCGGCTTTGTTGGGATTTTCGAGCCGCAAAAATCGCTTTTGCGTTGCGGAAACTCCGAAATTCCTTGCCACCGGATCCGTGCGAATATTAAATTTTACATTTACAAGTTTGCTAATCCTAGATCTACACTAGATCTATATGGTAAAGAAGTTATACCTTTGATGTGAAGCCCTTCGCTTATCCCGCTCGTCCAAGGTTCGCCGGATCTCAAGGGTGTCAAGTGAACACCCCTCTATGTGTATCCACACGAACAAAAAGGTGGAGAAGAAACCTTAGAGTGTGCTAGCACCCTTGAAGGTTTCGACCAAGGTGGAGGAGAGGGAGAGAAGAAGAAACAAGGAGGAAGAAGATGAAGCCTTGAATGAGTTCTCACAATTGTAACTCATGGAATCATGTGGCCGGCCACTTTAGAGGTTTTTAAGAATACCAAGAGTCACAACTTTTGATCTCCCTCATGAGGTGGCACACACATGTACTATCCTTGATGATGTGGAACATCATCATTGGCCCACTCTACGCCAACTCACAAATGAGGTGGCATTGGTCAAGTCAAACTTGACCTTTCATCTTCCCTTCTCAAGTCAAGTCAAACTCGACCTCTTCTCTCCCATAGTTGATCAAATCTAACCATTTGATTCAAACCAATTTAATTTAATGAATCTATATCAATTGAATTAAATTGACTCAATAAATCCAAATCTAATTAGACTCATTTAAACCATGAACCAAATCGAGTCCAACTCAATTAGCTTAATTAGGATTACTCTTAATCCAATTTGGTTCATCACATGAACCTAATCCTCTTGGTTCATTATATGAACCTAATCTCCATCTAATTGCTCTTTGTGTGTGACCCTATAGGTTCTTGTAACGTTGGCAATGCTCCTGAACCCATTTAGAAGCATAAGTAATGAGCGGCACATCACTACTACCCAAGTTACAAGAATGTTGAGATCCAACATCACCTTGTGACTACTAATTGTGACTCTTCACAATATATGACAATGCCCTTCTATCCTTGATATCTAAATTGATCAATTTGAGGCATAGACGGTGTCATCCTCTGATCAATCTAAATCTTGAACTCCAAATAGACTCACTATAATCAAATGAGCTCAATATCTCATATTGACTCATTTGGGCATGATCATGCACTTAGTAGTCTCACTCTATCAAGAATAACGATGTCACTCCCGTTATATAGGAGAGATAGATCTCATCCACATCACTCACATCCCTCTGCATAATTTGTTACATACCCAGTAATCGCCTTTATAGTCCACCCAGTTACGGGTGACGTTTGACGAAGCCAAAGTATGCAACTCCTTATGTAGGGAACCATGGTGACTTCAGGTCCAAGGACTAATAGTTATACTAATAACTACATGAGAAAGTATATGACACTCATATAACAATCCATGATACTTTCTCATGACGGGTCATTCAGTATACATTCTCCAATGCATACCCATGTGTCAACTTGATATCTCTATATCCATGACTTGTGAGATCAAGTCATTGAGTTTACCTACATGCTAGTCTCATCGCATTAACATTGTCTATAAATGTTAATACTTGACTATGAATGAATAAGAGTAGTGATCTCTATATCATCTCACTATCGATTCAACCAATCGATGATATAGATAAGAACCTTCTACTCAAGGATATTATTATACTTAGTTATTTGACACCAATACAAGTAAGTATAATAACAAAAAAATAAATGTCTTTATATACATAGGAATATGATACAATGAGTCCATACAACAATCATCATATGATTGGCTCTAGAGCTCTAACTAACAATCTCCCACTAGCACTAGTGCCAATCAGTGTAGGCTCTAAGGCCCAATGACCTAGTGTGACCATCATCCTTTCTCTGTGCCAAAGTCTTGGTCAAGGGATCTGCGATGTTAGCCTCAGTGGGTACTCTGCAAATCTTCACATCTTCTCTATCGATAATCTCTCGAATGAGATGGAAGCGCCGTAGTATGTGTTTGGTCCGCTGGTGTGAGCGAGGTTCCTTAGCCTGTGCAATTGCTCCATTGTTGTCACAATAGAGCTATATCGGATCAGCTATGCTAGGAACCACCTCAAGCTCAGTAATGAACTTGCGGATCCAAACTGCCTCCTTTGCTGCTTCTGATGCAGCAATATACTCGGCCTCTGTTGTAGAATCAGTAACTGTGTCCTGCTTCGAACTCTTCCAGCTCATAGCACTACTATTCAAGTAAAACACGAACCCAGACTGCGATCTATAATCATCCTGGTCAGTTTGGAAGCTGGCATCACTGTAACCCTTTACAGCTAGCTCATCATCGCCTCCATATATCAAGAAATATTCTTTAGTCATTCTCAAATACTTAAGAATATTCTTGAATATTCTTGACTGTGATGAATGTCCATTTTCTTGTGATAAACAAGTCAATACCGACTACCATATCATTTCCCATTCAGATTGCCGCAAGGAAGGTAATATACAATGCCACCAACAAAACTCCTTTCCACTCTATTTGATTGTTTCAGGATGCAATTAAGGTATTTCCCACTACACTTCCTCGTATAAGAATAGCTCTTGCTAAGTGGTAATATATTCGTGGTTTCCTTAAGTGATATATCGTAGTGCCTGCTAGACCAAGAATTCTCGAAAAATAGAACAATGTGCTCCTATCACAAGGAAACTTAACAAATGATATAACATTATTGAGCACCCACCTATGGTTGGCCTCGGACCAGGAATGCAACGAACATAGTGGAATTGGTTTATTTATTTATTTATTTCAGTAAATTACTTAACCTCATAATCAAAGTTGTCCAATATTTAAATCATGTAGATAATTTTAAAATTATCAAATCACATATCAAATTCCAATTTTATCCCTCCGCATTCACTCATGCCTACTCAAAGTATAGCAATCGATTCAGATATTGTTCATCAACACAATAATCTCCTAAATTGATTGGTATACAGTAGCAATCGATTTAAAAAAAATTTAATTCATGTTTAAAAATTATTGTTCTCAATATAATGTATTGAAATGATATTTAAGAGTATAAATATAAACAGGAAAATTAGATAAAAAATAAAAATTTGATTATATATCATTCTGAGTTCTCTATATTCATCTACTGATTTTTAATTATATTTATACCCTTAAATATTATTTTTACAAGTCATTTGAGAGTAGTAATTGTTTAAACATAAATGTGTTCGAAAAATATAATTACCGTTCAAAAAATTGTTGCTCTCAATATGAAGTATAGAAATGATGTTTGGAGTCAAAATCAACTGATGGACCTAAAGAGTTCAGAATGATTTTAATTTATTCGTCTAGTTCTTATTATTATATACTTGTATCTATGTCCTCATGAACGGTGTCTAAATGGATTGTTATAAGAGGGCAAAAGCAAAATTAGATATGTAATTTAATAATTTTAAAATATATCTATATAATTTGGATATTCAACAACTTTAGTTAGATGGTTCATTAGTTTGTCGATATTTTTTTTTATTTTAGTTGTTTGATTAGTGGAAGAAAATGAGATGATTGATTCTTATTTCTATGCTTGATTTATCCAAGTCCTGTGGATAATAAACAAAGAATGATTTGCAAAACTAAAACATTCATCGAAATAGCATTTTGTTCAGCCTGGTTGCTCTGCCAGGTTCAGTACACTTATCTCGAACCATTTAGCTTGCATGGTTCGTCAAGTTTTATTTGGCTCATTCAACTTGCTCTATTCATTAGTTTAAGTTTCCCAAAAATTGAAAATCTAAACATTGAAAATAATAAATAAATATTTCTTGCTTATAAATAAAAAATAAATATACAAAGGATTTGTAAATTAATAAATTATAATTAAATAATGATATCATAAATATGCACTATTTTTTAGCTAATCAAGATCTACAAGCTTGACTAGAGTGTAGCAAACTTGAGTGTAATTTGGATTGAAAAATCTAAGACGTTTGATTGCTAGACGACGAAACACTTATGTTTTCAAATTTGCTCTGATGGCCAATAAAAAATTTTAAGATTAAACTGATCGTCTTAAAAATTAATCGATTCGAAAAAACTTATACAAATTTGAAAGAAAAAAATACCAAAATTATGAACAAAATATGAATAATCAAAATTTCCTCTTCCCTCCCCTGCAAACAGACCGCAATTCTTTGCTTCAGAAAAACAATAGTCATCAACGGCCAAAAAGCAGCAATGCAACATACATGAACTTTTTAATAGCACAAACAACTTCCAGTCTTCCATCAACACTTACCAATCTGCACAAAATATTAACTTACTCCATTCCGTACTCAAAGCAGCTAAGAAATCAACACGCAAATACGAATTAAAAACGCAAGACATTCATCACAAACTTTTATTATTATCTTACGAATAGCATTCATACAAACTAGATCAACACGATTAATGTGCAATCAATCTTCAGCACTTCGACTATCTTTCAATCAATCAACATGCAAGTAATGGAAAAGGAAGATGCAACCCACACGAGTCTAAGAGATTTAGATCTTACGCATTGAGAAGCTCCTTGATCTGCATCTCAAGCTTGTCCTTCTGCACGCCAACGATCCTGCCCACCTCCTTCCCACCTTTCACTAAAAGGAACGTTGGCATTGCCAGCACCTTCCACTGCTTTGACACTTCCTATAACATTATTTTTTTTTTCTGGATCAGTATTCCGAGGCTAAAATCCCTAAATCAGGAACTGCATACATAATGAGCAATAAATGCTACACACAAAAAAATGATCCAAGTGCCTGTCCAATTGACAGGTGAACATTTCCAGGAAAAGTAGAATATTCAGGAGGCCAGCAGAAACCGTTAGTCATTCAGGTTCGAGAATCCAACATGACTATTTCTAAATATGTTTTACCAATAATCGATAGGATATCAGATGCCACCCAATTGCCTTGTTAGGACCAACATCTCTGAGTAAAATGTAACCCAGAACATTATCATCATCATCGTCAAAACTATTCACTTTAATTTCGACTACTGGTAACTGACTCAAACAAGGATGCCGTGATGTAAGGGGCACTACCTCTTATTTTCACCTCAAACAACAACTAGCCTAGACAGGAAGCAAGCTTCATGTCAACTTTACCAGTTTTTGCTGTAATACGAGATTTGTTACATGTCAGCTTTAGGACAATTGTCCCAACGAATGATGCTAAAGTTATGTTAAAAAATCTAAAGCTTTATAATTAGGGCCAACCATTTGTCACATGACACACTATCTTTACCCACTCCAGCTCCTCAAGAGTCTTCTCGCCCTTTATGAGCCTTTATAGGTGTAAAGCATATAAATCAAGTTCAGTCACAAGTCTGAACGAGTCAAAAACTTGATTTCAGTACTTAGACATTTATTCAGTTGGCGATGATCTTAATGGCTAAACTTCCGCACACCTCACTCCTGGATCCAACTTTGCTTAGGAAATCAAGATGGCAACACCAGACGCCTTCATCAGGATATCCTGGTAAATGTGGCCTTTGACAATTGTCAGACTTCCTCCACCTCACCAATGATGAAATCTTGGTAACCCTAAGAGAACCTCATGACACTACACTGAGGGCTAGTCAAAGCCTAAACTTCAATCAAGGGATGGAAGTACATGGCACTCATCCACTAACACTTACCTCAACTATGTTGGCCACACCAACCACCAATGGCACGACAACCTAACTGACTATAAACCTGATGATGTGGAGGAATCCTAATCCTACAACAAGCCAAAAATAGTCAAACAAGAACAATGTGTCACAAACAAGAAAATATAAAAAGATAGTTAAACAGTTCAAGTCAATAAAAACACCAAACTGCCCTACCCACGTGTCAGAACTTTTTACTCTAGACAGGGGGAAGGAGAGCCCATACCAATCACCTTCTCAATGCCCATGGTACAAACTTAAGATGGAACAATGAATCACTGATCATATAGAAGCCTACATAGTTGAAACGTCCCTCTTCAATGCCTCAAATCTCTCATTCGTAAATCTTACCAATCACTCTCAAAGGGAGAGTTCAGTAGAGGTTCTCATCGTTGGCTACCCAAATCCATCACATACCCCCCACCCACCCCCAAAGCCTCGCTACATTAGCAGGAGGGAAGTTCCATGTCCCACTTTTAATAAAGAAGTGAAGCAGATGGTTATTCATATATTCCGCTTAGACCTCATGCTTAATCGAATTCTGCTCAAGTCTCCATCCCCACATTTGATACTTGGAGTTTCACTAGAAAATTGAGTTTTGCAAATCGGATAACTCAGTGTCGTAACTAGTCTAAAGCCAGCAATAAAAAAGGAAGGATTAAGCTACCAATCCCTGGTAAAAATGGCAACAAGGTCCAAGTGTCCAAAAGATGCCATACATACTCACTTCAATCTCTGAACAAGGGTGCAATTGAGATTGAAAAGAATGGATTCCTCAAGACACTGCACCCGAGGAAAACACTGAGAACACTAAACATAAAGGACAAGACAAATTACTTCCTTGGAAAGTTGTGACCGCAACACTGAAAAATGTTTAGGATTAACAAAACAAATATAATAATTCACTAAGAGAAGTCCAATCTCCCTCCAATACCCTCAATCCATGCTATGAACTAATGAACACAAACTAGCCTAGAAAGGGGAGCAGATGCAGTAGGATCATAAATAGAGCCACATTCTGCAAGGTCAACACCACAAGGAACAAAATACCCAAGCGAAGAAAAATTATATTCAAATCGTTTATTCAATTTAGCATCACGGAGAAAATACCCAAAATGAGGTGTATAACCCCAAAAGTGATATTTTTTTTCAACAAAATTAGCATCAGGGAACACAATTTACAAACAAAAAACTATCGAAACCTCGAATCGGATTATTTCATCCAATTTAGGAAGGACTGGTAGACAAAACAAATTTTAAAAATAAAATTTTAAAAAAAAGTACCACGATACCGGAAAAATGAAGAGAACATAAGGGGAAAAAAAAGGAGGAACAAGAAGATGCATCACCGGCAGTTCGTCAACATCGATCTTAAGGAAGACAGCGTCAGTATACTGGTTGGACATCTCCCGGAACACCGGCTCAATCATGCGGCACGGTCCGCACCAGGACGCCGAAAAGTCGATCACCATCTATCATCGAGACAGGAAACAAAACAGCATCCGGGGAATAATCAACCTCGGTCAAAGGATACTATCGATGAATCCATAGATCAGCTAAAGAAAGCGATTGACGATTTAGGGCCATTTACCAGTTTGTTGGTTTGGGAGTGGGCTTGCCAGTTCTGGGTCCATTCGCCAGCGGAGTGGACGGCAACAACAGCGGATTCGCCTTCTTCGGAGGCAGCGGCCGCCGGGACAGAGAGAAGAGAGCCCATTCCTTTTTCTCCTGGCTGAGCTTTTCCTAGAAGATATAAAGACGAAGAAGGGCCAGGCCTGGGTTGGTACGTTTTCACTTGCTTAAAAAGTTAAGTAAATTACCATTAATGCCTCCATAAATTTCCTTACAATATTTTGAAATAGTTATTCGTGTGGTAAAAGGATTGTTCATCCTAGTGCATCCGCTAATTCATCAATAAATCTTATTATTTTATTAAAAATCTTCCTCCTTTACTAACTAACTTTGGTGAAGTCTAAAATATATTTACGTTAATATCCTTTTTTCTATTTACACTAACAATAATTCCAAGATTTATTAGTAATTCCACAAACGAAACAATCAGTGATCTAGAATTTGAGACTCAGTTATAGCGTATTATTATAAATTTTTCTCATCATTAATTTTATCTGGTTGTTTTATATAAAAAAAATATAGTTTTTTTTTGTCCCATATCTTAGAATTAACAATATTATGATCAAAGAAGCTTCTATAAATATTTTAGGCCGACGATGTTAAAAAATATACTTTTCTTAGTTTTTTTTACTAAGACAAGTATAATATTAAATTAAAATAATTTTTTACATAGAGAAGCCCGTTACTGGGATTCTTTAGTGATATGGGTCTGACGAATCTTATCCAAATAATTAATTCTTGGTTTATAAGGGTGACATTAGAAAATTCAACCAATTTGGATTTTCAAAGACCTAAACAATTTATATATTATTATATTACACACGCAACACGTGTGCACGATCACACTAGTATAAATTATAAATGATTACTAATCATTAATACAGATGATTAAAACATAAAAAATAAAATATTCAGACATGTTGTTGGTAGCTTGCGATTAATTTTTAATGGATACAAAAATATCTCTATTTGATCGAGCCAGTGTTTAGCCAACAAGGTACATTGTTATGATAGTTACTTATAGTTGATTCGACTATTTTATTTTAATCAAAATTATTATATATAATTTTTTTAATCAAAATATTCTTTAATAAAAAATATTTAAACTTCATCAAATCATTTTAAATGATTTTAAATGGATCAAAATCACTTTAAAATAGTTATAGTAAATTGCTTCTCCCATCCTTTTGTTCCCATTGAAATGACTGTTATATGCCTCTACTTGTATTTTATGATTTCTCTAGTAATTAGTGCTGCAATATCATCCTTTAAATGAGATCGCAAAGAGCTCCGACCATCTCCACCTCTTCAAGCTTTGGCAGCCAGAGGAGGACCGCCACGGTCGTCGCGCCGTAGTCCTCGAGGCTCGCATGGACGCCGCCAAGCGCACCGTCTTCCACCTCTCTTGCCTCCTCCTCTCCTTCCACGGCCTCTCCTTCACACTCCTCTTCATCGCCTCCGTCGCCGACACCTCCTGCCGCGGCTGGTGGTTCCCTTGTAGCCTCTCCCTGACCACCTCTCTGGTGGTGACCGTCGCGGTGCAGGTCGTCGTGCGCACCTACTGGCGAATATTGCGGCGGCTGCAGAGGGAGCGCGAGGACGAGCGGGCTCTCGCATGGTGCGTGAGGGAGATGCGGATGAAGGGTCAGTCAGAGTCGTACCTATGTTCGACGGGGCCTGAAGCGACAGAGTTTATTAAATTTAGTATTCCACAAATAAAATAAAGTGTCTAGTATGATAGTATCAATATCAAACTTCACATGACTACCGAAATTAAATAATTAGAGAACAATAAACAAGGCCGAGATAAGAAAAAACAAAATCAAAATCCCATAAAGTAAAGAAGGATCATGAGAAATACCATCTAACACAAAAGTAAAGCAGAGGTAAGAAGATTCAACTAATGTTTAGAAAATGATGCAAAAAATAAAGCCTAACCAAATCCCCCACCCAATCTTTTCTTTTTATGCCTTAGTGGAAAGAACGCTTGAGAAGAATTAAAGAAATCGCGTGCTCGTGAGTCACAGCATCGGTGCGTGCCGCCTCCATGAGAAATTGAGAATCGTCGGTGTTTTCCTCCGTGAGAATAGGGTTTAGCATCATGCCCTTTTTTTATATAATTAAAAAAAAAACTGGGCCCTTTCCTAAGCTGGGCCCTGAGGCGGTCGCCTCTTTGGCCTCATGGAAGGTCCGGCCCTTCAAGGGTGCAGACTTCGACCTCTCCAAGGAGCCACAAAAGAACTCGAAGTGGATGAAAAGTTCGAGCGTGGAGGCCGCTCGCTTAGTGCTCGCACAACCTTGTCCCCATTTGCCTCCTTTCCGTCACCGGAATCTTCTTCCCCGCCTTCTGATTCGTACTCTGCGATTGATGCTCCACCAAAAAGTTGTTCTTTTCCCTGCTTCAGCGCTCTGTTTTGCTCGCGACTACGACCATGTTTCTAGTATTTTGGCAATTTCCATTGCCAACTTGTAATTATTCAACTGTTCTTTCTCAGTTTGTGTTCAATTAGACGATCTTATAAAAAAAACTCGAATTTTTATCCAATAAGTCTGCTCTTGTTTATCTTCCACTGATTAAAGATCGAGTCTCCTCTTTGCAGTTCAACAGCAAGCATTGCACACCCTGACAGAAGACATATTGCACTTCTGTTAGTATACAAGAGCTGATATACAAGATAACATTTTTCATTTGATCTGAAGATGAACTAACAGATGATCTTTTTCATAATAAAACAATTCGAAAATAGATGAAATATATATAGCAAATATGAAACTTTGATCAAATACTTAACGTAAAACTAAGGAAAGTCAACACGACATATGATTACAGATGAACCATCATCTATTGAAATAAATTAGAATTAAACTGAACAAAAAAAAAAATCTGAAGCCAATATTTACAGCAACCAATCTTAAGAGAGAAGTATATTTATTCTTGGAAGCTCCACCAAATATTTGAGATGCTGAATCTTGCATTAGGAAAGTCTACAATTAAACATGTAATATCATTGTTAAATAAAAAAAAAACTGGTTCAAAAAAACAAAACAAAAACAAAAAAGAAACAAAACTGAAAAGGGTATAAATGTAAAAGCAATGGAGGGGAATGTGTGTGGGGAAGTGCGAAAAGCACATCTCATAGTTATATGTGCCCTTAGAATGGATCTCACAAATATAGAGAGAGATAAATTAAAATCGATCTCATAAATATAAAGAGAGATAAATTTAGATACACACGTGGAAGGTACATAACAAAGACTACCATAGACAGTGACAAGATCGACCCCTACTCAATTTGGACATACTACTATATAGAGGTGCAAACGAACTGAATCAAGCCGAATATACAGAAAAATCTAAAGCTCGAATTCGGCTCGAAATAGATATGTTCGAATTCGAACTCGATTCACAACTAGAAAAATTTAAAATTTTTAGTTCGATTTGGTTCAAATTAGGACTCGGGTTCGAATTCAACTCGAAAGATTCGAACATGTTCACGAACTATTCAAATTATTACTAAAAATAGCTATATGAAAAACTCAAAATTTATTTATTTAATATATATTTAACTTATATTAATAAAATGTTAAGACTCGCGAGTGGCTCGTGACCTATCAAATAATATAATTTGGGTTCGACTTCGGCTCAAAAAAAGTTTAAACATGTTCGAGTTCAGCTCGAATTCGATAAATTCGAACACGAATCAAATATTTTTTTAGCCAGCTTGAAAATCTTGTGAGCCGGCTCGATTCATTTGCACCCCTACTACTATAAACTCACTATTTGTGCTACACTTAAGGACTATTGTATAATTATCAACACTACTAACGGTATGTTTGGGAGGAGGTGAGGGAAGGGGAAGGAAGGGGAAATAAGGGAAAGGGAAACTTTGAACCTGGTTTGGGAAAGAGTGAGGGAAGAGAAGGAAAGGTAAGGAAGGGTAAGCTTTAACCTTCGTTACCCATGAAAAGAGAGATTTTCTTACACCCTGAATTAGGGTGTAAAGAAAGGGAAGGGAAAATAAAAGATTTTTTATTCCAATTTTATCCCTGTTCTTAATAGTTTAAGAAAATTTTCAATTTTAATTTTGCTATATCTCCATAGTCCAATTTCCTCGCATTCTTCACAGCTCGCTTGCTGCCAAATCATCAGAGGAGGGGATCCGACACGTCTCCTAACTGAATTGAAGGGAGAAACCATTTTTGCTGTCAAAATTTAAGAGGATATCTACTATTTTTTAATTTTGCCATCAAAATTTAATAAGGTTTTAAAGAATAAAAATTCTCGTTATTAATGTTATCTTTCAAATTTTTTTATTTAAGGTTTTTAAAATCATTATTTATCATTTAATTACTTGATTATCGGTAATTCATTGTTTCGTCATGAATAGTATAAAAAGATTAATTTTTTATTAAAAAATAACTAATTTAAATGATAATATAAAAATTAATTTTATTATTAAAAATATTTAATTTATATTTATAAAATAAATATTAATATTATGTAAAATTTCTAATTTAAAAAGTAAGGGTATTTTTGTAATTTTATCTATTTAACCTTCATTTTCCTTCCTTTCCTCCCAAACAAAGTAGCACATATTACGTTAATGAACCTTCCCTCCATCCCAAATAAGGAAAAGTTAAATACTTTACTTTCCCTCACTTTCCTTTCTTTCTCCTCCCTTCCCCTTCCGTTAATGAACCTTCCCTTACTCCATCCAAACAGAGGGTAAGTAGCTGTTATATGATTGAAGAAATTATTTAGGCAAGATAGTTGATATATAATTATAATTAAACTCAAAACTTTAAAACCCTTAAATACTACCTTCTAAACTAAAATTATTTAAATTTATTAAATTATTTTAAATTTATCAAAATTATTTTAAATTAATTATAATATAAAAGTACTTAATTATTGTTATAATATTATAATAGTATTGTATTAATTGTAGAGGCTACCATAACACTAAAAATATATTATGGAGCAACGTTGTCATAATTATGACTAACTACTAATAATGTACAACTACTTTACAACTACTATAACTACTAGAATAGCATTGAAAGTAGTCTCATCGGGACGATCTAGTGATTAGCATATAAGGTATTACCATCATAAAGTTTGGGGTTTGAATCTTAGCCCTGGGACAAATTGACGAAGATGTTGAGACGAACGTAGTCACCTTTTGCCACTATAATCGCATTAAAAGTAAAATAAGTACGGTAATTTACCAAAAGGCGTATCTAAGTTTTTAAATTTACGAAAAAATACATGCTACTTTGTTATTTACCAAAGGATGTACCTTTTTACAGTACTTTTCCTATTCTACCCTCCTGATTACTTTTATTTTTATTTTCTCTATCATTTCTCTCTCTTTTCTCTTTCCTCCTATGCATACAACGTTTCTTCTCTTTCCTCTCCTTTTTTTCCTCTCTTTTGCACGTCGATTCTTCTAAAAATATTTTAACACATCTGAGAAGTCGAAATAAACAATGGATAGCATATTTAAACTCCTTGCAACCTCAGATATCTACAAGAACTGAAATGGGTGCAATCAGAGCTCTTTAGGTCAATTAGTGGATGTTGGTCGAAATTCATTTATAGACCTAAAGAACTTCGATTGCATTTATTTCAGTTCATGTGGATTTTTAATGTTACAATGAGTTCAAATATGTTATATATTGTTTATTTCGAGCTCTCAGAGGTGTTAAAATGAAATAAGAAAGAATCGTTAAAAATTTCCACGGTGGGCCTGATATGATTCCATATCAGGCCCAGCATGGAAAATTTTAGCGATTGTTTCTTATTTCATTTTAACACCTCTGAGAACTCGAAACAAATAATAGATAGTATATTTTGTTAGGGTCGTTTTGGTGCTAGAGGGGGGGTGAATAGCTCGTCGTGTGCTCGTTGCTTGCTTCATTGATGATGATTTGCAGCAGATAGTCTTCACAACAAGTTAACAATGCTAACAATAGGATTTAACTTGGTATCCACCTCAAGAAGAGGTGACTAATCTAAGGATCTACACGCGACATACACTCCACTAATGAAAACACTCCTTTACGGTAACTACCAAAGGCGGAGAAGCCTTACACAAACTCTCAATACAACCAAAAAAGAAAAACAAGCTTATACAATACAAATCTTACGAGATTTATAAAACCCTAGCTTGCTTCTTCTCCTTGTGGAACGCCTCTTGACCTTGGAAGTGCAGCAACACTTTGCTCTAAGAAAGCTTCAAGGACTGGCGTGGACACATGAGAGTGATCGTGAGAAGTGGAGAGAAAGATCTGCGAAGAAGGATGCTCGCCAATGGCTTTATTCTGCGCAACAGTCGCCTCCCAATCGATCGGCTGATCGATTGGGGAGGCTGAATCAATTGGTTGATCGATTCAGGCTTCTTTTGTGCTTTTTGGAAAGCGCCTGAATCAATCGACCGATCGATTCAGACTTCCTCGCGATCGCGTGAGAAAACTCAGCCTCCAATCGATTGGTTGATCGATTGGGAAGCGTTCTGTGCCTGTGACAAAGGCTCCCAATCGATCGACTGATCGATTGGGCCACTGCTTGTCGTAGCACAGTGTCAATTGATCGGTTGATCGATTGGTCTCCTCTTGACTTGCTTAAACCAAGTCTAAGGTCCCCAAATCCAACATCCGGTCAACAGTGACTTGTTGGAACCTCATGCCTTGCATACAGTCAACCTTGACCTGCTAGGACTCCTTCACCAAGTGTCTGATCAATCCCTTTGACCCATTTGGACTTTTCTCCTCGAGCCAAGTGTTCGGTCAACCTTGACCCACTTGGACTTCCACCAGATATCCGGTCACCCTTGACCTATATAGATTTCCTCATGACAAGTATCCGGTCAATCCTTTGACCTACTTGAACTTTCACCAGATGTCCGGTCAACCTTGACCCATCTGGATTTCCTCATGACAAGTATCCGATCAATCCTTTGACCTACTTGGACTTTTCTCCTCGTGCATGGCTTCACTCACCAGGACTTTCACCTGTCTTCACTCACCAGGATTTTCCCACTGCCCGGCTTCACTCACCGGGACTTTCACCTAGCTTTACTCACTAGGATTTTCACAACTGTCTAGCTTCACTCACTAGGTCTTTCACCTGACTTCACTCACTAGGATTTCCCAACTACCTAACTTCACTCACCAGGTCTTTCAACTGCCTAACCTCCAGTTAGGGCTTTCCTAGTCAAGTATCCGGTCAACCCTTTGACCTACTTAACTCTTCTTCACATCTAACTAATGTTTTGAAAACTGGACCGGTCACTAAACCAGTGCGATGACCGGGTCGAGGTTTTTAAGGTTTGACCGGTCGAATCGGTGGTTCAACCGTTATATATATATATATATATATATATATATATAAATCATGCTTCAATAATTAAAAATCATGCTTCAATCCTAATTAAACCTGCGCTTTTAACCTATTTCGAGCGGGTTTGACCGGTTTTAAGCGGTTTTGATCGGTTTTCAACGATTTTGACCAATTTTGACCATTTTTTTTTTTTTGTATTTTTCCGCTTTAATGGTGGATCAGACCGGATCAAGGACCGGTTCACGGTTCAACCGGTCGGACCGTCCGGTCTGGTCTAGTTTTCTCAACACTGCATCTAACTTATCAACCTTGACCAGAGGGGAATTGTATCAACAATCTGTTGGTGCAATCGATTTCCAATGTTTTAATGTCAGACAAATATGTTTAAATATGTTTAAGTATGGAGCTTGATCAAGGGAAATCTTAGTTGCAGGCTAGGCAAGAGAAATCTCGGCAGTGTTAGGATGTATACTAAAAGCCTAGCTTTTGGTATAAACATTTATCTAGAAATAAGAATCACATTGGTCAAATGTCTACATTTATGATAAATGTAGTTGTTCAATTAATTTATATTGTAGATAACATGGTGTATGGTGTCACACACAGAGGATCATGTTATTAGTACCTTATAAATTATAAACAGTAGCTCACGACCAAGATGGAAAGGAACAAACCATTGGAAGGTCGTAGTGTAATTAGGTATTAGTTTATCTTAACTATATAATACACTATTACACTTAGAGTATATTGAGTAGGACCATTAGAGGTCGTTTCTTTTTATACTGACTTTATAAAGGAACAAAGACCTCAGTTATTATGGAAGTGTGTGTTCTTAATCTTAATATAATAACAAACACATATATTTAATATTTATTTCTTTAATTTATCAATGGGTGAGATTTAGTTTGATAAATCAATAAGCCCCATAAGTTGGGAAATGATATCACTTATAGTGTGTGTTGTTGATTATAAAAGGAAACTGTGTCCTAGAAATCTAGGTTGAGAATGCCTCCAAGAGGAGCTCATAAGGATTATCATGTTAAACCCTGCAGGTGGACTTAGTCCGACATGATGATAAGGTTAAGTGGTACTACTCTTGGACTAAGATATTAATTAAGTGAGTTGTCAATAACTCATTTAATTAGTGGACATTCATTATCTTAAACACAGGGAGACTAACACACTCATAATAAGAAGGAGCCCAAAAATATAATTTGGGATTGGTGCGGTAGTTCAATAATAGTTCTCTAGTGGAATGAATTATTATTGATAAAATTAAGTTGTGTGTTCGGGGCGAACACGGGATGCTTAATTTTATCGGGAGACCAAAACTAATTCCTCCTCTCGGTCCCTATCGTAGCCTCTTAATTATAGAGTATTATATCCACCTATACCTACCTTCTTACCCATCCTATAGGGGCCGACCAATCAAGCTTGGAGACCAAGCTAGGGCCGGCCATGGCTTGGTTCATGGGTGAATTCATGTGGGCGGCCCTAGCTTGAACTCAAGCTTAGGTGGCCCGCCCTATTAAAATAAAAAGGAATTTTAATTTAAAATTTTTTTCTTATGTGGATAACATGATTTAAAAGAGAGTTTAAAAATTTAAATATTTCCTTTTATAAGATTCTACAAAAGATTAAGAGAAGAGCTAAATCTCTTTCCTTATTTGTAGATTAAAAGGTTGATTTTAATTTTGGTAAAAACTCTCCTTCCTTTTAATCATGTTCATGATTTAAAAGAAAGTTTAAAATTTAAAAATTCTCTTTTATTAGTTTCTACAAAAGATTAAGAAAAGATTTAATATCTTTTCTTATTTGTAGATTGAAAGGAGATTTTAATTTTTAGAGATAACTCTCCTTTTTGGAAATTATCCACATGTTTAAAAGAAAGATTTTAATTTATAAAATTTCTTTTTTATTAACCAATCATGAAGGGATAAAATTATTGGAGAAATTTTTATAAATTTCTGGAAAAGGAAGTTTTAATTCTTGTTTTAATTAAAACTTTCCTTGTTTTGGGGAGAAAGTGGCCGGCCAAATAAGTTGGAAAAAGAAAATTGATTTTTAATTTTTCTTTTTCATGGCAAAGGAATTAAGGAAGTTTTTATTTAAATTTTCTTATTTGCCAATGCCAAGGATTATAAAAGAGGGGGTAGAGGTACCTTCAAAAATACACAATAACCTCTATTCTTTTTCTCCCTCTTTTCCTTGGTGGTGTGGCCGGCCCTTCCTTCTTCTCTTCTTCTTCTCTTTGTGGCCGAACCTCTTCATGCTCTTGGAGTTTTAATTGGTGGTCGGATTCTAGCTTGGAGAAGAAGAAGAGAAAGTTTGCATCCTTGGAGCTTGGTTGGTGGAAAAAGTTCTTCATCCTTAGGAGGTTTTGTGCTTGGCCGAAACTTGAAGGAAGAAGAAGAAGGTGCTAGGTGGTTCTCGTCTCGGAAGATCGTTGCCCACACAACGTCCGAGATTAGAAGAGGAATACGGTAGAAGATCAAGAGGTCATTATTCACAAAGAAAGGTATAACTAATAATTATTTTCCGCATCATGTTAGTTTTGTTTCTTTGTAAAAATATCAAATACAAGAGGCATACGATTCTAGTTTTTCGAATTAGTTTTCGAAGTTGTGTTCTTTTTTTTTTTTCTTTTCCTTGTGATTTGATTGTTCTTAGCGGTTAACCTAGGGTTACTATGGGAAGGTTAAATATTTAATTTCCTTAAAAGACTTTGTTTAGTCGGTGGTGGTTGCTCTCATATCCAAGAAGGCCAAGTGTCTCGCTATGCAGTACTGGAAGCCGATTTTGGAAATAGATATTTAATTGTCTTCGTGACCTAGGTGATTTGGATCAAATGTGTTAAGTTCCGCAGGAGATCCAAGTCTAAACCTAAAAGAACAAATAAATTAAACTTAAGATCAAACGTGTTAAGTTCCGCAGGTGATCCAAGTTTAATTTAAAAGAACACATGGTAGCTAGGAAAAGGTTCAGACCTTTGTACAAAATTTTTGTACAGTGGAACCATTAGGTTTTCCGAGTAGCAACCAACAGGTAGATTGTGGAAGCTAGGTGGATAGGTTTGGAGGACCTGATCCCTGGGTAGCCGAATACTGAAGTAAGGAAAATCTCGGTAGATTGTGAAAGCCAGGTGGATTCTATAGGTCTAAAAGACCTGATCCCTCGGTAGCCGAATACTGAGTCTTGGTGAGTGAAGCAAGGTGGAGAAAATCCTAGGGGAAGATAACCTTAGGTAACGAGAAGTCTTGGAGGAGTGAACTCCAAGCAAGGTTGATCGGATGATTTTCGGTCGACCGCGCGCGGTCAACCGGACCAGTGGATCTTGGTAATTCTAAGTTTGGTTTTACCATAGCATTCTGTATTACTATTATTGCTACTGGCTAATGTAGTATTGCAGGAAAGGCCTTAGTAGATCAGGTGATCAGATACTGAGTAGAGAAAGTCCAAACAAGCTTGGAGGACCAATGTTTGACAGGTAAGTTAAGATAAGTAACTGGAGGAGTGACAGTGAGGTCGTGTTCCTGAAAGGAACAACCTAAGGTCGCTGATCCAACTGAAGAAATCGAGAAGGTTTCCAAGTAGAGATTAAGATAGTTCTACTGTCTTATATTACTTATGCATTATTATTTTACTGTGTTAATATCTGTTTTGCAGAATTATTGTCTCACACTGCTTTGTAGGTTCGGCTGGATAGATCGACCGAACCAGAGGATCGGTCAATCGAACAAAGCAAAATCAAAGCAGTTTTCAGAACAGACCAGAGTCCGGTCAAAGCTTAATCGATCGACCGAATAGTAAAATCAGTCGA
The DNA here is from genome assembly GCF_018446385.1 of Zingiber officinale. Taxonomy (NCBI): domain Eukaryota; kingdom Viridiplantae; phylum Streptophyta; class Magnoliopsida; order Zingiberales; family Zingiberaceae; genus Zingiber; species Zingiber officinale. The sequence continues at coordinate 128,098,418 of NC_056000.1, read as the reverse complement.
CCGAACTCTTATGACTCAGCACAGACCAGTTCAATCAACACCGATTAGAAGTAAAAGGAAATTGAGCTGATCGCTCAACCAAACCCATGGATTGGTCGACCGAACAATCAACCATTAATGCAGCAATAAGTATGGATCTCGGCAAATCTCGACGAACAAGGAAGGTGCCTGTTCGGTCGACCGAATAAGGGGATCGGTCGACTGAACCCTTAATAAACATTAAATATCGAAGATCGAATCAACATCAAATCTCAGCAAGCAAGGAAAGCAACTGGTTCGGTCGACCGAACCCAGGGATCGGTTGACAGAACATCGACGATTCTTATAAAAAGAAGCTTGAGATCTGAGGCCGTGTAACACTTTTTGATTGACTCAAAGTTCTCCTCTGCGCAAGCTACTTGTGCTACAAGTCTTCTACAATTCTTCAAGTTACTCCATCCGGAAGTACCGGCCAAGCTTCAACTTCCATATTTGTCGATATATTATTTTAGCTTGCATTGTATTCATTTATCAGTAAGATAGTAGGTTGTTACTATTTTGCTCATCTGTATGCACTGCTTCTTTCCGAGATTTTCGGAAAGAAGAGTTATAGTGGATTACCCATCGGTGCGGTCAAGGATCGCGGATCTTGGAGTAGGAGTCGATCTAGACTTCGAACCAAGTAACCAAACGAGTCTCTTTTTACTTTCCGTTGCACGACTTTGTTTTAATCTCTTAAAAGAAAAGTTTTTTAAGAGTGCGATATTCCCCCCCCCCCCCCCTCCTCTATCACACTCATTTGATCTAATACAATCTCCCCAATCGGATGGTTGCATCCACTATCTCCATGTATTGTCAAACATCGAAACTCAAACAACATCAAGACTCGGACTTGAGCCAATTCAAGCTTAGTCAACCTGGTCAACCTTGACCCAGGGGATATTGCAACAACATATTTAAACTCCTTGTAACCCCAAAAATCCACAAAAACTGAAATGAATATAATTGGAGTTCTTTAGGTCTATCAGTAGATTTCGACTAAAATCCACTGATGGACCTAAAAAGCTCCGATTGCGCCTATTTCAGTTTTTATGGATTTTTAAGATTGCAAGGAGTTCAAATATATTATCCATTGTTTATTTCAGCTTCTCAGGGGTGTTAAAATGCAATAAGGAATAATCGCTAAAATTCTCCACGTTTGGCCTGATATCATTCTATATCAGAGCCATGTTAGGTTTGATATGATTCCCTACCAAGCCTAATATGGAGAATTTTGGTGGTTCTTACTTATTACATTTTAACACTTCTAAGAAGTCGAAATAAACAATGGATATCATGTTTGAACTCCTTGCAACCCCAGAAATCCACAGGAACTGAAATTGGTACAATCGGAGCTCTTTAGGTCCATAAGTAAGTTTTGGTCAAAACTCATTGATGGACCTAAAAAATTCTGATTGCACTTATTTCAATTCCTTTGGATTTCTGAGGTTGTAAGGAGTTCAAATATGTTATCCATTGTTTATTTTAGTTTCTCAGATATGTTAAAATATTTTTAGAATAATCGATGTGTAAAAGAAAGAAAAAAAAGGAGAGAAAAGAGAAAAATGTTGCATGCATTAGAGGAAAGAGATGAGAGAGAAAAATGATCATATAAAAAATATATTATTTGATAAATAATAAAGTAGTCTGTGTCTTCTAATAAATTCAAAAATTTTATTTATAAATTAAAAATATTCTCTAAATAAATTCACATGAGGTAAAATTTGATTTAAAATATATATATATATATATATATATATATATATATATATATATATATATATATATATATATATATATATATATATATATATATATATATTTTTAATGATTTACATGATTTAGGTGAGCCTTTGATCATGATCAATAGCTCAATATACTACCATTTTTAATATTTTTTTTAAAAAATATAAGATTTCTAATTGGTATGATCATTTTCGATATTAAATGATCGACGATAAAATTTTAAGTAATTTTAATTAAATTTAATAATATCGATCAAATTAATATATACATATATATAATCTTTTTTATATAAATATTTTTGATTAAGTTTAATTGGTTTATTTAAATTTCAATATATTTTTTTTAATAAAAGACGTGTTATTTTAACTATTTAAAAAAGACAGGCCTCCTGTTCACTAATTAGGATTATTTTATTTTTTATTTCCTAAATTATATCTACTAAAATTATACACAAATGTTATAATTTAGATCCTTTTATTCTAACCCTCATGTTTAAGTCATCATTAACAAAGCAACCTCCCCAATTAAATCCAATTTAATTTTTCAAACTACTGAATTTCGTAGAGAGAGAGACAGAGAGAGAGAGAGAGAGAGTGGTGGCTTAGTTTCCAGATCCGGCGATGAAGGCGGCCTTCAACTCCGTGCACGGGCGGCAGGCGGCGGTGGCGGCGGACCGGAAGTGGATCGCCCCGCTGGCCATTGGCGCCACCGTCTCCCTGGTGCTTCTCCTCTTCCTCACCACACTCTCCTCCCCGGACTTCCCTCTCGCCCTCCTCCCCCTCTCGCTCCTCCCCTCCGCTCTACTCTCCCACCCATCTAACCCTTTCGCCTCCCTCTACGCCCCCGTGTTTGTCGAGTCCAAGCTCCGTCCCGCCCCTCCCGCGTCCCTCCTTGGCAACGACCAGCCACCGCCCCGCCTCGCGTACCTTATCTCAGGCACCGTCGGCGACGGAAACATGATCAGACGCGTCCTCCTCGCCCTCTACCACCCCGCCAATCGCTACGTGGTCCACCTCGATCTGGAGGCTTCCGCCGAGGAACGCGATAAATTAAGGGATTACGTTGCTAGCCATCCGCTCTTTGCATCCGTGGGGAACGTCAGGATGATCACAAAGGCCAATCTTGTCACGTACCGGGGGCCGACCATGGTGGCGAATACTCTCCATGCCGCGGCTATATTGCTAAAGGAGGGTGGGGATTGGGATTGGTTCATCAATCTCAGTGCTTCAGATTACCCCCTTGTCACCCAGGATGGTAATCGAGTTTCTTTCTCATTTTATTTTATTGAATAATTTTCTCTCTTTTCATGGACTATAAAGTGAAGGCTGATATTTTTGTGTTTGATTAGATCTGTTGCATACATTTTCATATTTGCCGAGGGATCTCAACTTCATCGATCATACAAGTAACATTGGGTGGAAGGAGTACGCTATTTTCTATTGCATGTCTTCTAACTTGTTAGGATCGCAAGATGTTCAGAGCAATTTTGTTCATTTTTTATAGGTTCCAGAGGGCGAAACCGGTAATTATAGATCCAGGGTTGTATTTGACTAAGAAAGCTGATGTCTTTTGGATTCCACAGAGGAGGAGTGTGCCCACTGCCTTCAAACTATTCACAGGTAAATGTCTCAAACCATTTTTTATTATTTCTGATTGTATTCTACAAGGACTATTCAGATTCAGAGGGAATCGACTCCAAGCTTAAAATTTTGAGCCAGATGTGAATCTAGAAAATGACCTTCTAGACTAACTATACATCTTCAGCTCCTCGCCACATGTAGAGTTTCAGACCATTTATAGACATCATGAACAAACTAGATGTGAAAAATACATGGTTCAATAATTTTCTGTAGTTGATTAACTAGGGATCCATTGAACCACTTGAATTTCTATTATGACCTCTGCTGTGCCTTGTTCCGAGAGGTAAATATTTATTGTAATGGACACCATCTTGTCTATAAGAACTCAAATGTTCTTATTATACCTTCAGTTTTTGTTATAGCCAAACAGTTATTCTTGACATATGTTAGATTTGCACGTTTTAGGTAGGTTGGTTAGTATAATTTGCTATGGCTTGTTAAACGCTGATGATTAAATCCTTTCGGTTACTTCAGTTGTCATTTGCTGGAGAACTTGCTACGGATTTTTAAATACTGAGTTTTACTGATGGTGGCGTTTGTGTACATGATGGGATATTCATGTTGATTTGGAACCAAGGATGACAGAATTATCATTCACCATGGTGATTCAATTTTAATCGTCTGATTAGTAGGTGCCAAAATCCTTCAGGTGGGAATTTATGTTCAAATCCATCTAGGTCTTTGCCTCAACTTAGGCAATAGGTAACTAGGCTTTCGCTTAGTAGGAATTAATTGTTAATGGAATACAACAACAACAACAACCAAACCTTTTCCCACTAGGTGGGGTCGGCTGTATGAATCCTTTTACGCCATTGAACTCTATCTCCTATTATATCATCATCTATATTTAAATAAATTTTATCTTGTTTTATTGTTGCTAACCAAGTCTTTTTTGGTCTTCCTCTTCCTCGTTTTATATGCATGTTAATCATAGTTTCACATCGCCTAACTGGAGCATTTATTGGTCGTCTAAGTACATGTCCGTACCATCTTAAACGTGTCTCTCTGAGTTTTTCCAAATAGATGCAACTCCTACTTTCTCTCTAATGCTCTCATTTCTTATTTTGTCCATCCTCGTATGTCCACACATCCACCTTAACATTCTCATCTCTGCAACTCTCATCTTCTGCTCATGTGCTCGAGTCATAGCCCAACATTCAGCTCCATATAACATAGCAGGTCTAACTGCGGTTTTATAGAACTTACCTTTAAGTTTAAGAGGTACTTTACGGTCACATAAAACACTCGACGCTCCCCTCCATTTCACCCATCTTGCTTGTATTCTATGTAAGACATCTCTCTCAATCCCTCCATCATTTTGTAAAAATGATCCTAAATATTTAAATCTCTCGGTTCCAGGCAACTCGTCCTCTCCTATCTTAACAATTGTTTCATTACTTCTAATATTGCTAAACTTAAATTCCATATATTCCGTCTTTAATCTACTAAGCTTAAAACCTTTCTCTTCTAGTGTTTCCCTCCAAGATTCTAGCTTAGCATTTACTCCTTCACGTGTCTCATCTACCAAAATAATATCATCTGCAAACAACATGCACCACGGTACTATGTCTTGAATGTGTGCAGTGAGTTCATCCATAATTAATGTAAAAAGATAGGGACTTAGAGCTGATCCTTGATGTAACCCTATCTTTATTGGAAATGCTTCAGTTACTCTACTTGTACATATCCTTAATTAGTTCAATATATGTTATACTAACACCTCTCTTTCTTAAAATTCTCCATATAATTTCTCTTGGGACTCTATCATACGCCTTTTCTAAGTCAATGAATACCATGTGAGATCTTGTTTTGAATCCCGATATTTTTCAATTAATTGTCTAAGAAGATGTATAGCTTCTATTGTCGACCTTCCAGGCATGAACCCAAATTGATTTTCGATCACTATGGTCTCCTTCCTTAATCTTTTTCCCAAAGTTTCATAGTATGACTCATTAGTTTAATACCCTATAGTTTACACAATTTTGTATGTCTCCCTTGTTCTTATATAAGAGAACTAGAGTATTTATTCTCCATCAGGTATTTTTTTTTTCATTTTTAATATCATGTTAAATAATTTTATAAGTTATTCAATACCTTGTTTCCCTAAGCACTTCCATACATCTATCGGAATATCATCCGGTCCAATGACTTTTCCATTATGCATCTCATTTAAAGCTTGTTTTACTTCTGAAGTTTGAATTCCGATAAAAATTAGGAATTGTTTGACTTAATTAAATTACCTAAGTTAAGTTGGTCTCTAAACCTTCATTAAAAAGTTGATAAAAATACCTCTTCCACCGCTCTTTTATTTCTCCATCGCTTACTAATACCCTATTACATTCATCTTTAATACATTTTATTTGGCTAAGATCTCTTGTTTTTCTTTCTCTCACTTTAGCTATTCTATAGATGTCTTGTTCCCCTTCTTTTGTATCCAATTTTTGATATAACCGTTCAAAAGTTTCATTTTTTGCTTCACTCACTACTTTCTTAGCTTCTTTCTTGGCTATTGTATATTTTTTTAAATTTTCCTCGTTCTTACAAATATATAATTCCTTATAAGCTATTCGTTTTTCCTTCACTTTCTCTTGTACTTTCTCATTCCACCACCAAGATTCTTTACTTAGCGGTGCTTTGACTCACCGAGGACACTCTTAGCTACTATTTTCAACTTTGATACCATCTTATCCCATATTGTATTAGAGTCATCGTATATTTCACCTAATGCTTGTACTTCTACCTTCTCTTTAAATATATGTTGTTTCCCATCCTTTAACTTCCACCACTTAATTCTAGGAATTGTATATATTTTCTTTCTATTGATACTATGTTTGAGGTGTATATCCAACACTACTACCCTATGTTGGGTAGTTAAGCTTTCTCCAGGGATGACTTTGCAATCTTTACAAATCTTTCTATCCTTCTTCCTAACCATAAGAAAGTCAATTTGCGATCTATTATTCCTGAATGTGACTAAGTGTTCTTCTCTTTTCTTAAAAAACGTATTAGCTAATATAAGGTCATATGCTATCGCAAAATCTAATATAGTTTTCCCTTCCTCATTCCTCGTTCCAAACCCATAACTCCCATGTACTCTCTCATATTTCTCATTTTTCACTTCGACATGCCCATTTAGATCACCTCCTATTAAAATCCTTTCATTTGGTGGAATATTTTGTAATATTTCATCTAAGTCCTCCCAAAACCTTAATTTGGTAGCTTCATCTAATCCTACTTGTGGTGCATATACGCTAATTATGTTCATAGTTTCTTTCGCCACTATTATCTTAAGGGTTATAATTCTATCCCCTTTTCTAACTACTCCTACAACTTCATCCTTTAACAAACTATCTACAATAATACCGACTCCATTTCTTGTTTTACTCTTTCCCGTGTACCATAACTTAAAACCCGAGTTCTCTATCATCTTTGCCTTCTCACCTGTCCATTTTGTGTCTTGTACACATAAAATATTAATTTTTCTCCTAATCATCATATCTACTACCTCCATTGATTTACAAGTGAGAGTTCCTATGTTCCATGTTCCAAATCTTAGATTATTAGTTTTCCTATCATATTTGTTCTTATCTAACCTATAGTGTGAGAACTCTTGCCTATTTAACACTACACCCAAGTTCTCATGGAGATGTAGCGGTCCTTCCTGAGACGTTACAGTCGGACCCTGTAACGCGAACTCTTGCATATTTATCACTACACCCGAGTTCTGGAGATGTAGCGGTCCTTGCCGAGACGTTACAGTCGGACCCTGCAACGCATTCCTTCCCGGGAACAACCTAGCATTAACACAATAGTTTAATGGATTCATTCATGAAATATTTGCCATAGTTTGACGCTGGCTGGCAACCTAACGCAACCCTCCTCCTTTATCCGGGCTTGGGACCGGCCATGACTGGCCATCATGGGCGGAGTTTAATTGTTAATGGAATAATGAAAGCGAAAAATCAAGAAAAAGGGGAAAGAGAGGCTATAAGTTCATAACCCAGTTGGTGCCAGCTAAGAAAGCCACAAAAAAAAAAAATGTTCATTGTTTCCTGCTGTAGCTTGGAAGATCTACCTAAAGGGTAAGATAACATTGAATACCACAGACTGGCATTGTTTCCACTGCAATTTGATTATTCTCATCATCTCTACCAATAGAGACAACAGAGCGAAGCATCCCATAGTTGCAAGGAGAGAAAGGTGTGCTACTACTACTTGATGTTGCGGCGTCTTCACTCTACCTTCACTACTGAAATAGAAGAGGTAAGTAGCAAGCGATACTTGGTGATTACAAGAAGATTAGGTTAAATAATCGCTATGAATTTTTTTTTTTTTGATATTAGTCTATATCAATTTATGCGTTAAATAATCTTATTAGTGTTTATTAATAGATGTATGTATTCTTTAAGGAAAAAATTTAAGGAGAGCTAAGCCCCTTGCTTTACATGCGGAAGTGCTCATTGCCTTGGTTAATAGAAGATATAAAGGTCATTTGGTTGAAAACAATCCAGCAAGTTTCCTATTAGGAACTAAATAAACTTAGCTTGAAAATAGAATAACTTAGCTTGAAAATAGAATAAATCTAATGATGTAATTTTACTGTACATGCGGCAATGGGAGCAACATGAACATGTTATGGTCCTGAGTGCAAGATCGAATTAGAGGTCGAAATCTGGATCCGTACTTGGTCATGCAACACATAAGGGGGAAGGGAGGGAGAAAGACTCGTCCTAGGCATAGTCCAATTACTCAATTTTTCTTCTTCCCTTTATTAATAATAACACTCCTTATATAAGGAGTCAAATATGACACGATTCAGGAAAGATCAACCATAAAGGAAACAAGGAATAAAAAATAAAAAAACTAATTAGGTCATTATTTGTTTCTACTATAGCAGTAGTTAAATTAGGTCATTATTTGTTTTCTACTAATTAAGCAATAGCTAATTTATTTCTACCATAGCAGTAGCTAATTTGCTTCCAACTATAGCGACGTCCAACATCCACCTCGGTGTCCACATCATCACTCCCCCCTCGATGCTGAGCTTGTCCTCAAGCTCGAAAGTGGGGTATAATGCCACTATGGAGGGAAATTTCCGAATCCACTTCCCCCTCTTCCTCACCTTCCCTGTCATCATCAGACATTTCAATCTAAAATAGGCGCTTACACTTGTGACCTGTGGAGTAGGACTAATCACAGTTAAAATAGAGGCCCTTGGTTTTCCGTTCTGCCATCTCGGCGCGGGCTAAACGCTTAAAGAATGAAGCAGGTGGAGTCTCCTTGTTGATGTCTCCCGTTGTCTTGATCTTCGCCAAAGGACGACCTCCACGTGTTGAGCTTGATTGTGGTCCCACCCTAATTCATGCGCAACATCCCCCCGCCTTGATGGAAGCACTGCTTCCATTCTAATGTCTTGGCCATATTCATTGCAATGCAGGCTTCTGTAGTTTGATGTCGATACGAATATCTTCGACTAGCCCTGCAGTGAACAAGTCAACCTATTGTTGTGGTCGGAGGTCCGAGGTCCGAGGTCTGAGGTCCAGGCGAGGTGGGACTGGAACTGTCGCTGATAGTCTTCTACCGAGCATGTACGCTTCAGATTTGCTAGCTCTCCCAAAGAGTTGTTGCTCATAAGCAGCCCAAAGCGGATATGGCAATAGTTTATGAATTGCTTCCAAATCATATCTGACTCTTCTTGTTCCATCTAATCAAATCAATGTTGGGCTTCCTTTACCAAGTGGAAGGTAGCAAGGCCAACCTTGTTGGTTTTTGTGGTCCTTTGGTTGGAAAAGATTTTTTTGCACCTTTTAATCCAACCCAGTGGAAACCCTTCTCCTGAATAGGTGGGGAACTTCATCTTCGAGTACTGTGGAATTAGGGTGTCGTTGATTAGCGGTTTAAGTCTAACCTCTGAGGCTTTGGAAGGGTTACACTCCACGCTAGTAGGGTTGTTTGCGGCGGGCACCGACTATCGTCTCGTCTCTTGAACAATATGGGATAGCTCGGCCATTTGCTCCTCTAGTCCTTGCTGGCGGGAGGTGATCTGCTCCATGACAATTTGCTGTTGCGAGGCCATGAAGGCATCGAGTTTGGATGCGATAGGATCCGTGTCACCCATGATCAGCTCTGATACTAAGTTGTTATGGTCCCGAATGCAAGATCGAGTCATAGGTTGAGATCCGAATCCGTACTTGGTCATACAACACGTAAGGGGTTAGGGAGGGGGAAAGACTCGCCCTAAATAGAGTCCAATTACTCAAATTTTCTTCTCCCTTTTATTAATAATAACACTCCTTATATAAGGAGTCAAATATGACACAGGAAAGACCAACCCATAAAGGAAACAAGGAATCAAACATAGAAAAACTAATTAGGTCATTATTTGTTTCTACTATAGCAGTAGTTAAATTTGGTCATTATTTGTTTTCTACTAATTAGGCAATAGTTAATTTATTTCTACTATAACAGTAGCTAAGTAGGTAGTAGCTAATTTGCTTCCAACTATAGCGGCGTCTAACAAAGGCGTCCACCTTGGCGTCCACATCAAAACAATTTACAGATTTATATCCACTAAGCAAAAGAATTTCTTATGAAGTTGATATTTTAGGAGATTATTTTTGCAAGAGTAGCCTGATTAAAGTTGAATTTACAGTTTCATAAGGGTGTCCTAAGAAGATAAAGAATCAAAGATGTACGAGTACTACATTTGTTAAACTGACCTTATATTGTTTCCATGCTATTTGTATCATAGAGAAAATACCTTCATCAACTAGATATAAACCTAAATCAATAGATGATTGTATTATGAACCATATTGTGACAATTTATGATGCCCTAGCAATTGTTGCGGAAACATATGAGTTTGACAAGGAAAGTTATCTGTGTTTGATATGGCAAGAAGGAAAAAGCTGAGATGTATGTGGAAATCATGGGAGTTTATTTCATAAATACTTTAGCCATGTGCTCACAGCATGGTGGATAGCTTGTTGAAGTAAAGTACTCAAACCAAGCTTTCTCTTGGTCATTATTGACAGATTCCTTGATAAACCAATCTTTCTATTGGTCATCATTGACAGATTCCTTGATAACCATCCATAACCTGTTGAAGTCACATAAACTCTGAATTTCTTATGAATATAAGTGTGTTAGGATTTTAAGTAATTTGAACTTGATAGTTTTTGTTCCATCACTGTAAGTCTGGATAAAGATTTGAGACCCACCAAAAGCTGTTTGTTAGTTAAGTAGGTTAGTAAGTTCTTTTAATAGTTTGCTATGCTTGTGTGATTTTGTATTTGAGTTGGAACCATTCGTGTGGTTATATTTACTTGCTTTAAGCATATGGAATCACAATGCGCTATCGTAGACTATTGCCAATCATTTCACAAATCCTACTGTCTAGATATTACCATATAAAAATTTGATTCAGATTGGAAACCTGGTCAAACAATAATGTCTTTTTCCTTTTAATATATTGTTTAAACTATTTGTTTCTGTCAAGGCCTATTGGTCCTTGTCTACTAATATTGTGTTGTGAAAGAAAACCAACACTTTGATCCAGTGTTAGGCTGTTAGTGATGCACCTTTTGCCTTTGATCTCTTCTATTGCTGTTTTCAGTATAATCTTTTAATTCTTTTATTTTGTATATACCATGTTATCTGCCATAGGATATCGGCTCATGCTTGTCTGTTAATATTGTGTTGAGGGAGATAACCAATACATTGAATCAGTGGTAGATTGCTAGTGATGGTACCCTTTGCCTTTGCTACCTTTTATTGCTTGTGTTCAATATAATCTTTAATTTTCATTTTTCTTTTGTATACCATGTATCCGCCACAGGATATCGGCTCATGCCTGTCTATTTATTTTGTGTTGAGAGAGAATCAATACATTGAACCAATAAGAGATTGTTAGTGCTGACACCCTTTGCCTTTACTCCCTTTTGTTGATTGTGCTGTATATTCCTTGTTATCTGCCATAGGATATTGGCTCATGCATCATACATACTGAAAGTGATGCAACACCAGGTTTCAAGGAGACAAAGCACAATGCTTTCCCTATGAATTTCATCAATTAGAGAATTTTATTAACTGAAAAGATGAGGGAGAGGGTTGGACTCTTTTTAGAGGCTCCAACCTAACCGAAATTAGAAAATAAAATTAAGCAAAAGGGGTAAGAAATAACTTTGAAAATAAATTCCTTTCAACCTAAAACTCTCTCTCTTGAATTGGAGAGACTGCCTAACTAAAATATACTTATTTAACTCTAACCAAATTGAAAGATATCATTTATTCAGTTTAATTGCAATAGAACTTTCTACATGCTTGTGATTGAAAGGTTTCTTATTCATGTGTCTCATACGTAAAAATTGTTCTTTTCTTCCTCCGCTCGTTAGTAGTGGTACCCAAAATTGTTCTGTTGGTGTAACTATGCAACTTTCACATTGGTTCTTTTGCAGGTTCGGCATGGATGGCTCTCTCCCATTCTTTCATTGACTATTGCATATGGGGCTGGGACAACCTTCCACGAACTGTCTTCATGTACTATGCCAACTTCATCTCCTCACCAGAAGGTTACTTCCATACTGTCATATGCAATGCACAAGAATTTCGCAATACCACTGTCAACCATGACCTCCACTTCATTTCATGGGACAATCCACCGAAGCAGCATCCACACTACCTCAACCTTAATGACATGGCACGCTCGGTAGATAGCAATGCGCCATTTGCACGCAAGTTCCGGAGGGATCATCCTATACTCGACAAGATAGACACTGAGCTCTTACTTCGTAGGCCCAACATGATCGTTCCAGGAGGTTGGTGTGCAGGCAGTGGAGAAAACGGCAGTGACCCTTGCATGGTTGTGGGAAATACAACCTTTCTTCGACCCGGTCCTGGTGCAACCAGGGTGGAGCAACTTATGCAGTCACTTCTATCGAACGAGAAGTTCCACCCAAGGCAGTGCAAGTAATCACATTGAAGTCGTTTCTAGTTAACCAAAAGTGTACCTCGTTCAATCCAATTTGTAGGTTGTAAAATTTAATGTACGCACAATGGTTAGCTCCATCTCAAAGTATAGAAGTTTGTTTCTATGTTTACATCACATCCAGAAGCGTCCGCCTAGGATTGCATCAAATATCACTGGATTTGGGTGTAGCCTTCATGTTTGAGTCTCACATTAGACTTTAGCACTTCACTCTGTGTTCTTACATTTTTCAAATACAGCAGAGGTGGTTTCTTTCACTAATTGAACTTGTTCTACTTGAAGATTCTAAAATCTTTGGTGCAAGTTGGAAAGTTTTTAATCCACAAGATTATTATTCAAAGTAATGTTTTTTTTAAATTTTTTTTCCATTTTGTTATTCTTTTTCAGTAAGATCTAGAGTTGCAGGACAATGTCAATCCAACATTTGAAATCTGTATATTGGCTGTCAGGTAGGTGCAATTGCTAACTCCCAGCAGCTGCAGCCGGCGAGTCCCTCTCTCGTGAGCTGTTTATCCCAATAATAATAATTGCCTTTCAATTAAAACAAATATTGAATCAAGTAACAATCTGGGATGATGACCGGTCTGGACTATGTTTCTTATAGTTGCGTATCCCATTTAGAAAAAAAAAATCTCTACAAATATTTCTTAGCTGTGTATACAATTCTATCACAGCCTGATCTATTATAGCCTTATTTTATATTTTGCAAGAGATTATTTTTACAATTGAACCGTGATTTCAAAATCACATAACAATAACTTTTTCATTAGACCAAAACTCCCCTACTTTAAACAATTGTTCTAAGGTTATGCATATTTTATCCCTGTACCCTTAAAAATAGCATATCTTTAAAGTAATTTTACTCAAATTGGTATAATTTTAATTAAAATTATTCTACATTGTATAATTTTGATCAAAGTTATCTAATGGCAAAATAATCATCAAACTATTCTACCTGAATGGGGTCTACGGATGATCAAAGTTATCTAAGATAGAACATAAAAGAGTATTTTAGATATTAAATTCTCCAAGATAGAATAATCGATCAAAACTGCTCTAAAACAGTAGAATTTTTATTAAAATTATGCCAAGATGAAGTACAAAAGAGTATTTTGAATTTTAGATTATGCGTGGAGCGCTCTTAGATGATGTAACTTTGATCAAAATTATTTGTACACTTTTTCCCGATCCTTGATAAATCACGAAAGTGTTATAATAAATCATCGGCAATGTACTCTCGTGATCTTTTTTGTCCTTATAAGACTATCCAACACTAAATTGATACTTCATTTGTGAAAGTAAACTCGTTGATTTTTTTACCGATGAGTACTTTGACCCACAACCGCCTAACTTAAAATTTTCTACTAAATTCAACGCCAACACATGTCCTAAAAGATCATGAGACTTTCTTTTAACTCTACTATGCCTTCATCACTATGGCATACCCGTGGGGGTTCCCTTCTACGCTTGGAACAACGTACCTTCATTTTGATTAAAATTATTTTAAAATGATGTAACTTTTTTTAAAATTGCTCTAAAATGGAGTATAAATGAAAATTTCATATATTAAATTAAGAGTGAAGCGTTATTTTAATAAAGAGAAGCACTATTATGAAGAATTAAGAGTGTTTTTTTTTTTTGCTAAAATAAACAACCCCACTTAATTAGATGATTATTTTTTTTAGCCTAAAAAAATCACATAATTCAGTTGAGAAGCGGGGTTCCTTCTGTATTCCCTCTTTAAAAGGCTTCGCCGGTAAGAGAGAGAAGCAAAAGTGGAACGTCTCTTCTCTTTGCAGCTTTGCTTCTTCTTTCTCCCTTTGAGCTTGCTTCCCAGATCTGGCGTTGGGGTTTCCTCCTGGGGGTGCTAGGAGTTGGGATGGGACAGCAGACGCTCATCTACAGTTTCGTCGCGCGGGGGACGGTGATCCTGTCGGAGTACACGGAATTCACCGGAAATTTCACTACCATTGCCTCCCAGTGCCTCCAGAAGCTCCCCGCGGCCAACAACAAGTTCACCTACGACTGCGACGGCCACACATTCAACTACCTCGTCGAGGACGGCTACAGTGAGTCCCTGCCCTTGCGTTCAATTCTGTGGTTATTATGACTTAAAAGTTCGTAGCGTGATCTGATCTGTTCTTGTTTGACCGCTTATGCCATTTTGTGTTTGTCGTGGGTCTTTGGATTGGCTTCCTAGAGAGATTCAGATGATTTGTGGTGGATATGGAGGAATTAGGTTTCTAGTTACATTCTTTTGGTATTTGGGGAAGAAGGATGATACGTTGTTGCTTCCTTTAGATCTGAACTGAAGTCCTTTGAGTGGTAGGATTAGGTGGACGGAGAAACAATTGATCCTAAGATGTATGTCAAAATAATGAAGAGTAGCCTTTGTTATTTATTATTAGCCATTTCGAAGAAAAAATTGGATGAGATGTTCAGCTTTGGCCTTGTTTTTCACTTTGGATTGAAGTTAATTGTTTTCCTTTTTCTGTAGCAGAGAAACAATCATCAACCCATCTGATCTGGTGATGTGCGTGTACACTGTATCATTTTAGTGTAAAATTGTGCAATTTATATCTACCTTTGTTTTACAAGTAAATCTATGTGATTACTCTATGTACGAAGTGCTTTGGTGCATTGCATATGCATATGCAGTCATTAATTTAATACCAATGGCTTGTAGACTCAGTTAATTTTGACAAAGTGATAAAGAAAGAGATCTCTAGGCTGGAAATGATATTATGTGTGAACAACTGTTGTTGAATGGATTTTGGAAAGAAAAGAAGACTTTCATTGGAATTTGATGTGCATCCAGCTACAAATCTTCATGGATTGACAACTAATGAGAGGCATCTTAAACAAGGTTGAACTTTGTGTTTAGTTGTCCATCCAATAAGATTCTTATTATGGATCATTATGAATAATTTTCTAGGATCTAATAAGGAAATTTTAGTGACCTTAAGAAGAGATTTATTACATGAAATCATGTCATTATCATAGTCATTACTAGTTCCTCAAGTCGTTAGAACTGTTCATACTCTCTTCATTTAAATCAAGTTGTTCAATCAGTTAGTCACTATCACATGTAAAAGAAAGAAATTATACCTCAAGCTCTCTTAATTCTTCTACAACAAAGTTTCACATCAAGCTCAATCCCATTGCAGTCTTTCTTGTTTTAAATACTCAGTTGATTGTTTGGCATTTGTTCTAGCACATGTAAGGGATGTTGTCCCTGTCACTTTGTTGATGCTTTGTATATGCATTAAAAAAGAGATATAAAAAGTAGATAATTTGTCATGTTCATGCATAATGTTTTCATCAACATAATATATTTATTTGAATCTAATAAATTTGAATAATCTAGATGAACTGAAAAGCTGAACAGAACTTTGTGAATTATGTACAATGCAGTTCTTATATGCATATACATTGGATCTATAGCTCCGCTGCATGATAAATCCACTTATGGTACATGCAATGCCATGCACTACAGCATATACATATTTGTCCCCATAAGCCACCTGTGGGAAACAATGAAGATCATGCTTCCTCCCTCCAATACCGATTCTAAAATGCTTTTTGAAACATTGCAGATTGTATTTTAAACTGCTTTTTGCAACATTACAGATTGTATTTTAAACTGCTTTTTGCAACATTACAGATTGTATTTCAGGTTCCCAAACCCATCCTGGATTTGTTTTTATGAACTATGTTAGTATTACAAGGATGATTACAACGAATGTAGAAAATCTAGAAGTAATTATAATTTAAGTTAATCATTGACTTGTTACGAGAAACTTGGTTCTGACTATGTATAGTTGCCAAACCAATAAATACTTTCTCAAACAAGCAGATCATATTCCATTTTCCAGTACTCATCCTAACTGTTTTTTCTTAGCTATGTTTTGGACAAGGAGTGTTGGGTATAGAGAGATAATATAGTTCATTGCTATTGAGAAACTTGGATTTGAATATAAATATACATATAAATAGTTCATTGCTATTGAGAAACTTGGATTTGAATATAAATATACATATAAATAGTTCATTGCTATTGAGAAACTTGGATTTGAATATAAATATACATATAAATAGTTGGAGACATAGTGCAAATAAATATGAATATGATGAGAACTTCATGACGGATTATTGAAAGCAAATTTTGTTGCCTAAACAAGTAAATATCAGGTATTTGGTCATCGATCAATGGCCAGAACCGTCCAGACAAAATTACATCATTTCTTATCAGCTAAATTTCTTTATTCAGCCTTTTTTATTATAATCTGATTATACTGATGCTGTCTTTTTGTTAGCTAAATTTACATTGATCCTTTCCTAGCGGTAACTAATTTAAAATGTTGTTAATTCTTAAGTTAAATTTCTCTATCTGGTACTAGCAATGTTGACGTGTATTTGATGGACTAGGATATGTCCATTTCAGTGGATCTTAGGAACAAACAATGACAATTTTCCCTCATCTGTGCCATACTAGCTAGTGCCTTTCTGATGAACCATTAATCCTTTTATCCAACTATGTTGAATCAAACACTACTTGGTTTACCAAGTCATTCTTTTATTCACTGACCTGTCTAATTGTACTTGACATTGGTGTGTGTTTGCTTTGAATTGTCCATTAGCCTAGTAGGACCTGATATTGTACATCGATTTTGCAGCATACTGTGTAGTTGCAGTTGAGGCAGCTGGAAGGCAGATCCCCATTGCATTCCTTGAGAGAGTGAAGGAGGACTTCACCAAAAGATATGGAGGAGGAAAAGCTGCAACAGCTGCGGCCAACAGTTTAAACCGAGAGTTTGGGTGCCATTTTTGACTATCCAACTAATTATCAGCATTTTGCTCTATAATAGTTAACTAGAATTATTAACTTCCATTTACATCTCAGGTCCAAACTTAAAGAGCACATGCAGTACTGTGTCAACAACCCTGAGGAAATCAGCAAGCTGGCCAAAGTGAAAGCTCAAGTTTCTGAAGTAAAAGGAGTCATGATGGAGAACATCGAGAAGGTAGGTAATCTTGCCATTCAACACTCCAAACCGATTGCATAAATTAAATATCCCAAGTTGCCTTAATTTTCTAAATTTTTATTATGGCTTCCACTGATCATAGGTGCTTGATCGTGGAGAGAAAATTGAGCTACTTGTGGATAAAACCGAAAATCTTCGCTCTCAGGTAATGATTTGCATTTTGCAGCAATTGTTATTTGTTTTGATATTCCAGCACTTCTTTCCCCATGATTTTGATTCTATTTAATCTGTGATTTGTGTTCAGGCTCAAGATTTCAGGCAGCAAGGAACAAACTTGAGAAGGAAAATGTGGCTACAGAACATGAAGATTAAACTGATTGTTTTGGCCATCATTATCGCTCTAATCATGATCATTGTCCTGTCTGTTTGCCATGGCTTCAAATGCTGATGGGTGCTACCAATGCCCATATTACGCAATGGAGAATACTAATACCAATTGCTGCTCAAATGGAAATGTTGAATTGATGAAGATGAATGATTCAGGGCATCATGTTATAGGAGAGAATTTTACTCAAAATTTCTTTGGAAATGAGGTGAGATTGACTACATACTACTTGATGATATATTTCAATGCGTTTCTTGTTGCCACTTTAAGAAATAGTATTCTATAGGATTGATGCTGGAATAATACGAATCATTTTTCAACATTAGTACTAATTAACATCATGCTTTTACATTGGTGTTAACACGATGATAACAATAGTTAACATAAATGGCAAAAAATAAATAGAAGAAAATTAAGGAGTCGATCTGAATGGAGTAGGAGGTTTCGAAAGAATGATAGGATTTTACAAACTTAATAGTCTCAAACCGAAAATGCTAAATCTTCAGTTGCATTTTACACAAATACTATGTCACACAATCTGATGTTTCTGGATTACCAGTGTATTTAAAATTATATACTGAGATTGCTCCTTGAACTGGATGATACAAGTTTGAATAGAACAGTTTTAAATCCGTGTTGGATAACATCAGGGAATTGTTAACTATAAAGATATTCTGCATTTAACCGTATATGTTCGCATGACTGCATGTATAACCGAAAAGCTATTAGCGTTCATTAACGAGACAACCTTGAGTCATTTTGAGATATTCCATCATTTGTTTCTAGGGATTATACATCAAAATGATCGCTAATTATCTTATAACTTGTCTGAACTCTGACTCACAAATATAAGTGGTTTCGTAAAACCTATGAGTGAAAACTACAGATACAGAGAGATAAATCAGACTCAGAGATTGAACCTGTAACAAGTTGAGCCATCAACTGGACGATACAGGAAAATAGTCGGGCAATATCGGCCTCAGTCAGTGAAGAATTACTTTATCCCTTCCACTCTGAACTGACTAGAAGTCGTAAACATCATTCAGCTGAGTGACTAGAAGACATGTGGAGCACTGAAGAAGCTCAACATGGCATCATAGTAATTGGCATAAATAATCTTGACTCGAGGATGAAGCTCCTTAAGCCGATCCAACTCCTCCTTGAGCAAGCGGTTATGGTACTGAGAGAGCTCATTCAACCACTCGACGCAAACTGTTTGTGACTCGTAGTCTTCAACATTGTCGCTCTAGTAGATATCTAAATACACAGGCACACATCCAATTGGGAAGTTCCCTGGAACCATCATTGTCTTTGCTGCCCTAAGATTGATCGACTCCTCATCCAAAACCCTGAATATTAATGTCAGAACTAGTAGAATAGAGTAAAACACAAGTAAAAGTATAAGTCTCACACTAATCGCCGAACTAATTGAACCAATTACTTCAGGAATGAAGGTTCTTATTTCATCCACCTTTCTTAGTTGGAAGAATGGATGGTTGTATTCGTCTTTTGCTACCAAGAATGAATAGGTGTAGTCATTACCACCAATCTTTCCTATCAAGATGTTCAATAAGTCCTTTGGATCTATCATATAGTTCTTGGTTAACATAAACATCACATATTTACTACCGTGGAACAGGAATTAAATCCTCGAGAAAAAATTCTTTCCATCCACTAATCAGTCGGTTATAAACCGATCCATGTACATAATCTAAGGATGTGAGGGGAGCATGGGAGAGCTTAATCTTTTTTTTTTATTACAATTGGTTAACATAAACATCAGTTGCACAATAAAGTTAAAATCTGTCTGAATATTTATTCAAGCTATGATAGCCAATCGAATCTTACCATTTTTACAGTATAAAATATACTATAATTGTCTCACAGACCCTCTCTAAGTTCAGTAAAAAGACAAAATCTATCATATCCTATCACTCACAAGAATCTGTCTTCTCTTATCAACAATCATTTACCTATCTACAAATTAGTACTATTAATTTTTGGCAAAGACTGTTTTCCATTCAACCTTTGTTCAGTGTATATCATGACAACCAAATAAAACTAAGCCTAATTCAAGTTTCATTTCAACATAACTTAGATAATGTAAAACAATAATGATAATATTTTTTTTATCAATTTTATTGTTTTCTTTCATGAAGGTGGAGACGCTAAAGTAAAGTTTATTGTTTTTATCAATAGTAAAGTTATCTCCATGTGACTAGTAATCACGAGTTCGAGTCATAGATACGATTTCTTGTAATACAAAATAAGATTGCGTACAATAAATTCTTCTCTGAGACTCTGCATTAACGGAGTTTCATGCATCGCAATATCTTTTTTTATTTTTTCTTAGTAATTAACTCACATATCTAGAAAATGACAGTTAGACATGTTATATTATATGGTGTTGAATATTTTGTTATTTTAAGCACATAAGTAAAAGATGAAAATTGCAGAGAGAAAAATATTAAGATGGATATATAAACATACATCTAATAACAAGTCCGGCTTAAGGCATATGCCATTAAGATCTATGCTTAGGGCTCAAATAAAATTGGAGTCATTATTATTACAAAATTTTTTAAATATATGAATATTTTCATTAAATTTTTAATAGCTAAACATCATAATATTGCATCAGGCTATCAATTAATTCTATATTAATTACATTATCCTAAAATTCTATATACAGTTGGAATATAAGACCCAATTTAATTTTTTTTCATCCAATTTTGTAATACGGTAGTCCATCAAATCATCTCATTCTCTCATCAGTGTGCTCTGTAATTTTCCTTCCTGGTCAATGATTCGGTCATAAAGTTCATATTTAATCATATTATCACTTGGAGAAGTAAAATCAAAATATATAAGTCACTATTGTAAAAACTAATTACTAATTTTTACACGGTCGAATGATCAGAATATTTTAGACAGTTCCTACTAACTGGGGTGCCCATTGACTTTAATTAGAAATGAAAGGCTCATATGAGGATTTTGCAAATGACTAGCGCCCTCTTCATTTTTGCCTTATAACCCATCTTCTTTGCTCTCAGAATATAATATGGGTACTTGAAAATTAGTTACTATTTTAAGTAAATATACACACAACATAACTTTACAAATTTTAAACGGGTTA
This sequence comes from Zingiber officinale, assembly GCF_018446385.1. Taxonomy (NCBI): domain Eukaryota; kingdom Viridiplantae; phylum Streptophyta; class Magnoliopsida; order Zingiberales; family Zingiberaceae; genus Zingiber; species Zingiber officinale. The sequence continues at coordinate 128,077,522 of NC_056000.1, read as the reverse complement.
ATTCTCAATTTAGTCCCTCGTTATTTAACGTGGTGTTGATTTCGTCCCTAATTTTTTAATTGACCAAATTTAATCCTCCAATTTTTGAACATTTTCCCAAATTGATCATTCCATCTAAATCCCCGTTAAAATAAACGGGAAGACTTGTTTAACCGGTGGAAGTGACCTATGTCTTGCTGGATAATTCCTAATTTAGTCCCTCATTATTTGACGTAGTACCGATTTCGTCTCTAATTTTTCAATTAATCAAATTTAATCCTTCAATTTTTGAACGTTTTCTCAAATCAATCCTTCCGTCCAAATCCCAGTTAAAATAGACGGGAAGACTTATTTAACCGGTGGAAATGATCAGTTGCTTTTATTCTTGCGCTATTTCCCTAAGCCTGACATTGATTGAGTTCGAGATTTAGAAACTTGTTTCCTTTGTTGGTTTATAAGCTGCAAAGAAGAAGCACTGACCGTATCGAAGTCTTTGTTGATTGTTCTGAGAAAATGATCGGAAGGATTGCGCAGAGAAGGGCAGGCGAAACCGTTGGAAGCAAAGAACTGGAGAAAAGTTTGAGCAAGGCTGAATTTCCATAGGTCGAAAGAGAGAATTCAAGTCTTAATTGAGCTTTGAGATTGAGTTGGTACCTCGCCAGCCACCGGAGCAGGGCCGAAGAAGACGGTGTTGCCATAGACGAGGAGGCAGAGGCGATCGAAGAGGTCGAACACCTTGCTGTCGGGCTGGTGGATGGCGACGACAACCGTCATCCTCTCGCAGCAGGTGAGGCGCGCGATCCGGTGGACGACTTGATAGGCGGCGGCGCTGTCGAGGTCGCTGGTGGGCTGGTCGAGGAAGAGGAGTGGCGGCCGGGTGAGGAGCTTGACGCAGATGCTGACGCGCCGCCGTTGATGCCTTTGACGTGCCACCCGCCGATTCTAGTGTCCATGGCGGCCGCCAATCCCATCTCCCTCATCGTCGCCTCCGCCCTTGCCCGCTTCGTAGGCGTCGACATGGAGTCCAGCAGCTGGAGCTGCGCCGAGTAGCAGACGACCTCCATTTTAAAACTATCCTTGAACGAAATCGGGACTACGTCAAATAATGAGGGACTAAATTAGGAATTGTCCAGCAAGACAGGTCACTTCCACCGGTTAAACAAGTCTTCCCGTTTATTTTAACGGGGATTTAGATGGAAGGATCAATTTGGGAAAACGTTTGAAAATTAGAGGAATAAATTTGGTCAATTGAAAAATTAGGAACGAAATCAGTACCACGTTAAATAACGAGGGACTAAATTAAGAATTAACCCAATTTTAAACATTATTTAGTAGATGAGAAAAAACATGGACCCATTGTAAACAAAAAAAAAACAGACAGACAGATCAAAAAAATCTGTCCATAGATCATTTTGTGGTATGTTCTTTGTCTGCAAGATTTTGGGCAGAACGAACTTACTTTCCCGCTCAGTCAACCCGTCCTCAACATCTTGAATCTCCTCACAGTAGCACCGCAAGCTCGCAGCCGGCCGCGAGTGACTCACAGCAGAGCTGCCGCAAAACGACTCTGCAAGATCAATTGTTGCGGCCTTGAGCAACCTTGCAGCCACCTCGTGAAGGCCGCAAGGTTCCACAAGATGGTCGCCAAGTTGCTCGTGCCAAAACTGCCACAAATGGCCGCAACCTCACTGCTGCAAGACGCAGTCATTTGAGACACCATTGTAATTTGGGGAAAGATCACAGTCAGAACAAGCTTTGTTCTTATTGAAGAGGACCAAACACTTCCCATTTTATTGGAGTACAAAAAGACTTTTCTTGGAAATACTAGGATTGCATCGATACTGGTTCATACAAACGCGGGAATCGGTTAGTCTTCAAAGCTACATAATCTAAGATATCACACATTTTACATCCATCAAACAACAATTAGACGATGAACTTGGAGCATCAGCCTGACAGTTTATTATTCGCATTACTCATTTTACATTTACTACTAGATTAATTTAGCTGCACATTGTATTTCACCTGGACATCGTCGATTCGCGAGGCCGTTTTCCCTCCATGGCATCTTTCTTTCTCCGGCAATCATGGCAAAGGTAGGGACCCTCCCATGCTTTCGATGTTGCAGAAAATGAATCGCTGGAATCGATTAATAGATCATCATCCGACACTCGATCTGTCTGGCAGATAGCACATCGAAGAGTCCCTGAGTCCTCCGTCGGCGAGAAATTTTTTCCCAGTCTGTATACAGAATGTCATTGGCAAAGATCAAGCTATGTCTAAATTGCATCTCTTGCTATTTTTATTTCTGAGCTGGCTTCCTTCAGAACAAAAGTCTGACAGTAAATGAGAGCGATAAGAGATGAACAACTAATGATGCTCCTTCCTAAATCCTACAAGATCCTTTTCGAAAATGAAACAATTATAAACATCTAACTGGAAAACAGTACTAAAAACATATTTAAGCTCTTGGTAATATTCTAGACACATCTTAAATCAGGATATTTAAATGACACAAGCGGTCTGTGGTCGACTAACGGCATAGCACATGCTATTAAAAAGGATCGAGTTATTGTATAAACTACAAATCTTGCTATTTTCGTATCACATACATGGCTTCATTCAGATAAGATTGGCAGTAAAGTGTCTGAGAGGCAAACAGCAATAGAAATGATGCCCACTACTAAATCTTATAGGATCTTTTCGAAAATGAACAATTATTAGCATTTAAACTACAGTACTAGAAACACATTCAACCTCTTGGTGTGATAGTATAGAAACACTTAAAACCAAGATTCTATAGCATATATTTGTGTGGGAAAGGGCATATTGCAGTAGGTATTTTTTTTAAAAAAAATATTGATAAAAAATAACTAACATATATGCAACAGAGCATATTAATCAATCCATCTAAAATTGTATCATGTCTGCATCACAACTTTCGACCTGTTTATTAAATAAATCGTGTTCAGATTAAAGTTAATTTATCGTGGATCAAGAAAACATGTCCTATTCGCAGTCCATTGACTTGAACTTGCACAACAGACTTTCCCTTCATCTCCTCATCCAGGCCATCATAACGAAGAACCAAGTTCACAAGGGAAACAAGATTAGCACCACACTCTTCCTTGATCGTGAACCCTAATGCAATCTACTGTTGCGACCAGATCCAATCACCTGTATGGTTGTTGTTGGAGTTGAGGAGCCCACAGAATCAGTGGTTGGCAGTTGTGGGCGTTGATTGTAGGTACACGTGCTGCCTGCTGGACCAAGCAATCCTTGATGGAGATCTAGTGGTCAAGCATGGTGAAGGGAGATGCAAGCCCTGAATGAGCCTAGTGTACTTTCCCTCCTTGGTTCACCGCAGCTCAACAACTATATGCACAAGGTTAAATGACACAAGGATGAGCTTCCCTCGTCACTAAATTAAGAGTTTCACTGTTGAGCATCTTATCAATGATATCCCAACAGAGAAAATGTCCTAAAGTGTCACAGGAAGTTTAATGGTTTTTTAAGATGCCATTGGAAAACCGACAAGCTAACAACAAAGGAAAGTATCCACCGAGAGTCCGATAAGCATCCAAACATGTTTCATATTGGCACATATCCGAATCATCTAATAGAGATCAAAGTCCGGCAATGATTCTTCATATGCTGACCCCTTTTTTGTTGCTTTGTTGTTCCTTAGCTTGTGGCCTTTGTGTCAGTTCAAGTAGCTCAAGATAATTCAGTGTTATATGTGGCAAAGGAAGTCAACAATTCTACATGTTCGAGGGTCAACTAGATATTGGTGCTACAATCCCACAATATTAAATATTAACTGCAACCTGCAACAACTTAATCCTCTAAGCTATGCTAGACAATTAAATTTGAATGGATGATTTCTTGTACCAAAGTTGAAGCTATTAAGAAAAGACTAGATCAAGATTCTCTATACTTAATACTCCCTCCCCTCTTTGTGGGTGAATGTGGGTGGCGATCCTGTGGCCCACAGACAATACGTGGATATTTAACTAAGGCTATTTTATTATAAGAAAAATGTTGGCATAAGAGTGATCCAAATACAAGGCTTGCTGCATGTTGCCTCCATCTAGACATTTATTTTTGTAATAGACACTACTCACATTAGCTACACTGATATGTTAGTAACAAGATTCCTACAAACAGGGTAAGCTACCTAATTCCATATGTATTGATATGATGCTCGGTTGTTGTTCCAGTTGATACTAGCATCTGAAAAGTTGATGAGAAGGGAAGGCTAAATTTTTATCAACTACTTTCAATTAACAATAGTGCATATCAACTTTTTGAGCTTTTTGCATATGCAACACATTGTTTTTAATAAGCAAGAACTAGAAGAATAGAACATGCTTTTCACCATTCAACAGATAGTAAATATTTTTTTTCCTTAATAATTTTAAGATTCACCCAAATCTTAGCACAAATATAAATTATATTTTATGATATCATTGATTAGATATTGACTAATAATTAATAAGTTTTCATCAATAGCCCTTCTAGCAATCTTAGGTTCTTGCCGTGTCTTCAGTTTGAAGGGGATGTTATTAAGGAAACTGCTCTTAAAACAGATCAAATGATGTTTTTAGCCTGAAGCATGGCACCACCAAGTCTCTAATTTGTTGGCTAGCTATAGACTGAGCATGATCAATATGTGCAGCAAACATCTTGGTAGGACTTATGATGCAAGACTCATGATGCGTATTAATTAGGAAGTTTAATAAACTTGAAAATCTTAGTTCTAAATTGAAAGTGAAGTTCTACATTTTTATGGGTCATTGAACTTTTTAGAATATGTAAGATTTTATTTTGGTTGTCATTGCAAAATTGAAAAAGGTTAATTATTATTTAAGGGACTAACTTATTTTAAGGAAAAATTATTCATTTACCAAGTTTGTAAGATTAGGTTATTTATTACCGAGTTTTAGTTGGAGCTTTTAAAAGAGACCCCACTTCCTCTTGTTAATTTCATCATTTAGTTAATAAAATTTGAATTCTCTTCATGAGTTTTGGTTTTCCTCTTCATGATTTTTGTTCGTCTCATGGCTACATCAAGTGATATCAAAGCTGAATTCCTAGTTTAGCTGTGTTGTGATTTACCTTCAGCCACAACTCATCCTCTCCACCACGTCTGTCTTTCCATTTCCACCTGCTATTGCATCCAATTCACATTAATCAGTTGTGTACATCCTTCTAACCATCCTCACATTGCGCATCTCTCCACAAATCCAACCAAATCCACATGTTGTAACAACCACTCCACCGATCATACCCTCCACACTTCCCCTAGGTGGGTCTTGCTGCCTCGTGCAGAACCTGACACTAAAACTCCAAGAGGTAAAGTAATAATTAAAAAAAGGCACTCCTAATTTATTTGCATCGATCTGTTTGGAATGTGTAATGAGTTGAGCTGCATAATTGATATTATTTTCTAACTTGAGAGGGACTGTTAGATTGATTCCAGATTAAACTAGAACTATCTCTATACTTATCTTTACCATTTTACCAACATCTCTATACCAAGGGGTTCTAATTTATAATATTCAACGATTAGGACCTACTTCACTATGCTTAAAGTTTATTTAAGAGAAATAAACACCAAAATTTTAAGTTTTAGAATAATACATATAAAATTAAATTTTGAAGTGGTGAACTTAAAAATCCCTATATTTTTTAAATACATGTGAAGTTTTTCCTTATTAGTCAATCTACATGAAACCTGATACAAGTTGACCTCTATTTTGTGCTAAGCTGCTAACCGCATTCCAATACACATCATATTATTTTTAACTAACTTCTCCTCTTCTAAATCTGTTATATTTGAAGTAACAATATCGCATCTGATCTATTCCTAAACATATACATCAAGCTCATATAATAAGCAAACTTGCGGACAAGCCTCAAAATATTTTATTCCAACCCCTTAGGCAAACCAAATTACTAGAACACTTATATGCACAACATACTTATCTGGCAAAAACTGGAAGGGGCGTCGTCTATATCCAAAAGGAAATGAATGAGTTTTGGATTACCCAGCACTGGATAACAAGTAATACAAGGACAATGACAAAAATCAAGTCTTATCCCACTAGGATTACTGGATAGCAAGTAATAAACTATAAAAAAACATCAGAGCCTGACTGGTCAAGTAAAACCCCAATGGCAGATGATCATAGTAAAGTCACAGTAGTACCTTTCTTCCAGCATAGCCGACCCTTCCTCAAATAACTCCTCCACAGCTCCAACAGAAGACAATTTGGTAGGTTTTCCAACACCATTCTTTGACTTTTTCCCGAAAATAAGAGATCTGAATTTGTTTTGCTGCTTTATTGTTGGAGATTGTACAAATGTATGTTCTGGTGGAATTATATCAACAACTAGGCAAGTTGTATCATCTTTTAGGCCACTTTTTCGCAAAGCTTCCTGACCAAGTTGATCATACAAGAATTCTTTAAGTGAACAAAATGGAAGTCCTGAGAAAGAAATATGTAATCAAATCAATAAAGACAAATTGGCTAACACTTTGATCACCTTCACCACAAGCTTTGCAGCAAGTTCTGCAGGAAGTCCTCGGCAAGCTTTGGCAGCTAGCTCAGATGGAAGAGCATCCCATATGCCATCAGAAGCAATTATCAACCGTCCTCCAGCAGCAGAAAGCTGACCACCCAACAACAAACTAGTTCAAAAAACAGGATCACTATGAATAACTAAGCTCAGCAACTTTCACCTTCACTTGCTTCACGTGAGGAATTGGGACGATGAACTCGCCTACATCTGTATCTCCAATTGACCTGGAGAGGCATAGCCCACCAGGCCAGCATCTAAGTGGCCCAACCTGAGAAGCAGTACAGGATAGATCAGATAATAGGCAGCACAAGTCTTCGCTAGTATTGTGGCGTTGCAAGAAAGATTTTCTGCTGATGCTTAACCTCTTTCCCTCCGCAAAGGTTAAGTCTTCCAACCTCCCCACCACTAGCAGTGACACGCTCTCTCTCCTCAACATTCTCTTCCAGTCTATGGTCGACTGTAAGCAACGAAACTACGCCATCCTGTGAGTCTAGTATGCAGCGCGAATCGCCAACAGATGCAACTGTCACAGTCCAACCGTCAATGACAACGAGTGTTGCTGTCGTCCCGGAAGTCTCCCCTGAAAGAGCATACAAAGCTCAGTTTAAGTTTGGCAAAGAGCGCAGAATTAAGAGCCTAGATGAACAAAATCTTGCCTTTTCGCTGGAAATCGGTGTCTGCCTTAACAAAACCAGCGACAAGCGCCCGGGGAAGGGCTTCAAGCCACTCTTCTCTACTAATTCCCTGTGGAATTACGCTCATGACGTGGTCCAAAAGGTGTTCTTTTGCGAATACAGCAGCTGAAGCTCCATTGTGCCCATCAAAGATCTGCCAACTAGCGGCTGTCAAATGAAAGGAAACTGCAGAGAAACAGAATGCATAGTGGAAGCTCAAACCGAAAGGGGGAAAGGATACCGCGAAGACCGAGAACAAGGAGGTGGCGTCGCCTGGAACCCGGAAGCAGTCGGGCCTCACAAGGAAGTAATCTTCGCCCCTCTTAGCGAAGGCGGCGTTGCCGTACTTAATGGAGGGCTTCTCAGACTTGCCACCTCGGATCTCCAGGCCGATGAGGGTTGCGAGGGGGACCATGGGAGACTGAATGCTCGGATCTCGTGGCCGTACGTCGGTTGCCATCGTTCGCCGGCGAGGCGGTCACCCAAGGAACCCTAATACATTTCGCTCCGGTTAAAAACGCATTCACTTTCTCCTCTTTCACTTACCCTCGTCCGAGCAACGCACATTGCCAATCGAAGCCGAGGACGAATAAACAAAGATCGATTCTTTGACCAAGAACTGGCTCTGACGACTGACGATAGGAGCCCGAAGAATCAGCTGCACAAATCGATCTCCAAGATCGAGACGAGACAAGTGTACGGCGTCAGATTTAGACGGAAAGAAATAGAAACCCCAAATTGGGCGAACAAATCGAGATGCGAAGATAAAACAGAAAAACGGAAATGCTCCCTCACCCAAGATCAATCAACGTAACCTGCAAGCTGCAAAGCAGAGAAGAATTAGGGGAAAAAGCGAGATTTTTATCAGTGCAGAGAGAGAGAGAGAGAGAGAGAGAGAGAGAGGGGAAGAAAGGCAAGAAAAGCAGTACTTTTATGTGTCATCCAGTTGTTTTCGCTTTCCATCTTCTTTCCCGTCAAAGCTCTGGATTCGACTGGGATGTAGCTGTAGGCCTCTTGTGCGTGGACTGGGACTGGGCGCATGTGGTACGCAGCAGCAGCAGCATGATGCATGGTCCGCCGCCCATCATCGCAAAGCCTCAGGACTGGAATCGAAGGTCAATCCGATTGGATCGAAGAAAAAAAAAACAATGGGAACATCTCCAACAAGCTGATTCAGCCAGATGAGTTAGGATCCGTGACCTAAAATAATTCAACCTCCAGCATAACTTTCTTATTCATGTCAATTTTGTCCCCGGGGCCATAGTGCCGCGGTAGGATATTTAAGTTGTCTCCCAAGCATCTGTGATTCGAACCCTAGCTAAGACGTATTTGTAGAAATTTTTCCTCCAAATAGGGGGGGGCGTAATCAAAGAATTCTGGGCTTCTGGGCTGGCCACTGCGTGCGTTTCCCGATTTACTCTGATAGCCAGTGGGAAACTTCCGTAGGACCAGACTGATCACCCCAGAGATAGTCAATGAGACTAACTGAGATTATCATTTTTTTTTATTCATGTCAATTTCTCTATATAACTCCGCCCATGATGATCGGTCATGGCCGGTCCCAAGCCCGGATAAAGGAGGAGGGTTGCGTTAGGTTGCCAATCAGCGTTAAATTATGACAAATATTCAATTAATGAATTCATTAAACTATTGTGCTAATGCTAGGTTGTTCTCCGGAAGGAACGTGTTGTAAGGTCCGACTGTAACGTCTCGGCAATGACCGCTACATCTCCAGAACTCGGGTGTAGTGATAAATATGCAAGAGTTCGCGTTACAGGGTCCGACTGTAACGCCTCAGCAAGAACCGCTACATCTCCATGAGAACTTGGGTGTAGTGTTAAATAGGCAAAAGTTCTCACACCATAGGTTAGATAAGAACAAATATGATAGGAAAACTAATAATCTAAGATTTGGAACATGGAATATAGGAACTCTCACTGGTAAATCAATGGAGGTAGTAAATATGATGATTAGGAAAAAAATTAGTATTTTGTGTGTACAAGAGACAAAATGGATAGGCGAGAAGGCAAAGATGATAGAGAACTCAGGTTTTAAGTTATGGTACACTGGAAAGAGTAAAGCAAGAAATGAAGTGGGTATCATTGTAGATAATTTGTTAAAGGATGAAGTTGTATGAGTAGTTAGAAAATGGGATAGAATTATAACCCTTAAGATAATAGTGGTGAAAGAAACTATGAACATAATTAGCGTATATGCACCACAAGTAGGATTAGATGAAGCTATCAAATCAAGGTTTTGGGAGAACTTAGATGAAATATTACAAAATATTCCACCAAGTGAAATGATTTTAATAGGAGGTCATCTAAATGGGCATATCGGAGTGAAAAATGAGGAATATGAGAGAGTACATGGGAGTTATGGGTTTGGAACGAGGAATGAGGAAGGGAAAACTATATTAGATTTTGCGATAACATATGATCTTATATTAGCTAATACGTTTTTTAAGAAAAGAGAAGAACACTTAGTCACATTCAAAAGTGGGAATAATAAATCGCAAATTGACTTTTTTATGGTTAGGAAGAATGATAGAAAGATTTGTAAAGATTGCAATGTCATCCCTGGAGAAAGCTTAACTACCCAACATAGGGTAGTAGTGTTGGATATACGTCTCAAACATAGTATCAATAGAAAGAAAATATATACAATTCCTATAATTAAGTGGTGGAAGTTAAAGGATGGGAAACAAAATATATTTAAGGAGAAGGTAGAAGTACAAGCATTAGGTGAAATATACGATGACTCTAATACAACATGGGATAAGATGGTATCAAAGTTGAAAATAGTAGCTAAGAGTGTACTCGGTGAGTCAAAGGGACATGCACCACTAAGTAAAGAATCTTGGTGGTGGAATGAGAAAGTACAAGAGAAAGTGAAGGAAAAACGAATAGCTTATAAGGAATTATATATTTGTAAGAACGAGGAAAACTTAAGAAAATATACAATAGCCAAGAAAGAAGCTAAGAAAGTAGTGAGTGAAGCAAAAAATGAAACTTTTGAACGGTTATATCAAAAATTAGATACAAAAGAAGGGGAAAGAGATATTTATAGAATAGCTAAAGTGAGATAAAGGAAAACAAGAGATCTTAGCCAAATAAAATGTATTAAAGATGAATGTAATAGGGTATTAGTAAATGATGGAGAAATAAAAGAGCGGTGGAAGAGGTATTTTCATCAACTTTTTAATGAAGGTTTAGGCGACCAACTTAACTTAGGTAATTTAATTAGGTCAAATGAGCATAGAAATTTTAATTTTTATCGTAGAATTCAAACTTCAGAAGTAAAACAAACTTTAAATGAGATGCACAATGGAAAAGCCGTTGGACCAGATGATATTTCGATAGAGGTATGGAAGTGCTTAGGGAAACAAGGTATTGAATGACTTACAAAATTATTTAACATGATATTGAAAACGAAAAGAATGTCTGATCAATGGAGGATAAGTACTCTAGTTCCCTTATATAAGAACAAGGGAGACATACAAAATTGTGCAAACTATAGGGGTATTAAACTAATGAGTCATACTATGAAACTTTGGGAAAAAGTAATAGAAAAAAGATTAAGGAATGAGACCACAGTGACAGAAAATCAATTTGGGTTCATGCCTGGAAGGTCGACAATAGAAGCTATACATCTCCTTAGACAATTAATTGAAAACTATCGGGAGCAAAAACAAGATCTACACATGGTATTCATTGACTTAGAAAAAGCTTATGATAGAGTCCCAAGAGAAATTATATGGAGAATTTTAGAAAAGAGAGGTGTTAGCGTAACATATATTGAACTAATTAAGGATATGTATGAGGATGTAACGACCAGAGTAAAGACTTCAGGCGGAGTAACTGAAGCATTTCTAATAAAGATAAGGTTACATCAAGGATCATCCCTAAGTCCCTATCTTTTTATACTAATTATGGATGAACTCACTGCGCACATTCAAGACATAGTACCGTGGTGCATGTTATTTGCAGATGATATTATTTTGGTAGATGAGACACATGAAGGAATAAATGCTAAGCTAGAATCTTGGACGGAAACACTAGAAGGGAAAGGTTTTAAGCTTAGTAGATTAAAGACAGAATATATGGAATTTAAATTTAGCAATATTAGAAGTAATGAAACAATTGTTAAGATAGGAGAGGACGAGTTGTCCGGAACCGAGAGATTTAAATATTTAGGATCATTTTTACAAAATGATGGAGGGATTGAGAGAGATGTCTTACATAGAATACAAGCAGGATGGGTGAAATGGAGAGGAGCGTCGGGTGTTTTATGTGACCGTAAAGTACCTCTTAAACTTAAAGGTAAGTTCTATAAAACTGCTGTTAGACCTATTATGTTATATGGAGCTGAATGTTAGGCTATGACTCGAGCACATGAGCATAAGATGAGAGTTGTAGAGATGAGGATGTTAAGGTGGATGTGTGGACATACGAAGATGGACAAAATAAGGAATGAGAGCATTAGAGAGAAAGTTGGAGTTTCATCTATTGAGGACAAACTCCGAGAGACACGTTTAAGATAGTACAGACATGCACTTAGACGACCAATAAATGCTCCAGTTAGGCGATGTGAAACTATGATAAACACGCATATCAAACGAGGAAGAGGAAGACCAAAAAGGACTTGGTTAGCAACAATAAAACAAGATAAAATTTATTTAAATATATATGATGATATAATAGGAGATAGAGCTCAATGGCGTAAAAGGATTCATACAGCCAACCCCACCTAGTGGGAAAAAGCTTGGTTGTTGTTGTTGTTGTTGTTGTTGTCAATTTCTCTATAATATTATTAAAATTTAAAAAATTATTTAAATTATTAAATTTATACCATCACTTTTTAAATGCACATTACATCAGCTATATTGAAATTTTAGTTATCTTTATTTTTAAATTATTTTTTATCTTGATCTCTTTCCTTTTTATTATTTTTTTCTATCCCTAAATCCTAAGAGCATCCCCAGTAGGAGCTCACGTGGCTCCAACGGAGAGCTCCTTTGTTGATAACGAGGCACGGAGCCGCTTCTTCATTATTTTTTTAAATTTTTTTATTAATTTTTTTTTATTTTTTTATTTTAAAAATAAAAATATTAAAATATTTTTAAAAACTAGTAAATGTTAATTTTTAGATTAATAATTTGTGAATTTAAATTTTATTAAAATTTAATTATATATAATATAGAATGGAGAGGTGAGAGAAATATATTTAACAAAATGTGTGGAATCCATGAAAGAATTGTTGGGTGATTTTTTGATAGTGTAAAGATATATGAGATTTTTTACTTTTAACATGATGCGGATGTGGCAACGAAGGAGCTCATGGAGAGGTTTCATAACTGTGGATGCTCTAATATCTAGGTTTCATTACCAATTCATACCTTTTATTTTTTCTCTTTCCTAAATTAAATAATATTTTAATATTTAGGGAGTGAATTTCATTCCTTATATTTAAAGAAATATTATTCATGAAATCTAAATTTAGGGAATAGATAGGATAGTCGATGAAAAAGATTCTTTTTACATAAAGTATAAAATTTAAGGTAATTTCTATGTTTAGGAAAGTTAATGTAGATGCTCTAATCGATGGTAGAGCGAGATAAATAGTTGTTTGATTTATTGGAGATCGAAGGAGAATTTCATCTTCAAAGAACTTGTGCTTGCTTACTCTTACTCTACGTGAAGGATTTGTAGACGCAAAAAAGGATCTGTTTAATCGTAACTTTTGTAAACGACAAAGTTTGACGGTTTCCACTTATAGTTGCCAAAGTTTTATTTACGATGGCCTCCACATAATTAGACATTCAGATGGTAAAATTACATTACATGAGTAAAATTTAAATTCAATAATGTTATTTACCTCCCTTTCACAAAGCCTTGGGGCAAACAATGGAGGAGTATTTGGAATAAGCATAATCATCTTTTGCATCACAAAGTTCTAGTTATAGTGGAGGAGGATATGCCCAGAGATGGATTTAGGCATGGGCAGTCTTGGGCTATAGCCCATCCCAATTTATTATTTGTACATTAACAATTAAAGGATACATGAACACAGTGTACTTTACTCCAGTAGTGCCCACTAACAATGGCAATAGGAAAGCACTTCACCACTTCCTTCACTGTGACTCTCATCTGTCGATCTCACAGTTGATCGATGATCAAATTTTTATCTTGTGTAGTTGGTCGAATGAAGAGCATGATGCAAGGTAAAACTTACTGTTTCATATATGAAGGCGGAGACGTAGAGTTGGGATCGTCGGCGATGGTAGAGAGAGTCCCGTTGTAGTCTAAGAACATCACGATTATACTTTCCCTGATCGCGTTCATGAGCTATTTGAACTTGCTCAAATCAAATAGATGTTGAATCTGCTCCATATTAAATCTGATTAGTTGTTCACAGATGTTGAATATGCTCCATATTAAATGTAATTAATTGAACAATGATTTTTGCAAGCATAGCTAGCTCTTCTTACCATCTAGGCGGAGTTATAATATATCTCGTACTGATGGTGAGGATGGGGGTGGCTAGAGCGGTCGCCGCCTTTCCGTGGGCAGAAAGGAAGCCTTCATGGATTCCACAAACTTGTGCGTCTAGTCCCCCCGCATGTTCAATCGGGGAGTGACACTTCTTCTTGATCAATCAAGGTTGCAGCTTAAGTTCAAGCTGCGTTCATATAGCTGTGGATTGAGATCCTGTCCAAGATGTTTGTGCACGATCTTGAGTTGTATTTGTGGACAGTCTCTACCTCATCATTGGTGGCACACTTTCTAATGCCGATGTAATTAGTGGTTAGGTCTTTCGCCATAATCCTCAAATTTTAACGTCTACAAAATAGATATTGATAATTAACTTAATAATTTCATAAATAATAAAATAAATCCATTTAATAAAAATTTAAAATTTAGTGAAATATAAAAAAAGTGTTGGTGCAATCTTACTCCAGGCATTATTTATTTTTAATGTTTGATTAAATAAGTTTAAGTTAAGCAATGTTAGTGATCTACCATAAATATTGCATAAGCAGGTACAAAGGAAAGCTCAGGTATGAAGGCTTTGCAAGGAAAGTCCAAGAAGATAGTCTTGGCGGCTGAAGTCCCGGAGCATGACTCTTGGCGGTAAAATCCCAGAGGTGTGGCCTCTTGGCAAAAGAAGACTTAGCTGAAGCAAGCATTTGAAGGCAAGCGCAAGGATAAGGAGTCGTGGGCTCAAAAGCACCGTAAGGGCATAAGGCTGATGGAAGATGCTTGAAGGTATAAATCTAGGCTAAGGGTATGGTTTAAGTATGAAAGAATCATGCTTAAATTGCTATATTCTCATATTAAGAAGTATCAGTCGACTGATGCTTGTACCCGTCTACTGATGCCCGATCCTAAAACTGTTAGGATGTATACTAAAAGCCTAGCTTTTGGTATAAACATTTATCTAGAAATAAGAATCACATTGGCCAAATGTCTACATTTATGATAAATGTAGTAGTTCAATTAATCTATATTGTAGATAACATAGTGTGTGGTGTCACACACAGAGGATCATGTTATCAGTACCTTATAAATTATAAACAGTAGCTTACGACCAAGATGGAAAGGAACAAACCATTGGAAGGTCATAGTGTAATTAGGTATTAGTTTATCTTAACTATATAATTACACTAGTACACTTAGAGTGTATTGAGTAGGACCATTAGAGGTCGTTTCTTTTATACTGACTTTATAAAGGAACAAAGACCTCAGTTATTATGGAAGTGTGTGCTCTTAATCCCAATATACTAACAAGCACATATACTTGATATTTATTTCTTTAATTTATCAATGGGTGAGATTTAGTTCGATAAATCTGTTGGTTGCTACTCGGAAAACCTAGAAGTTCCACTGTACAAAAATTTTGTACAAAGGTCTGAACCTTTTCCTAGCTACCATGTGTTCTTTTAAATTAAATTTTGGATCGCCTGCGAAACTTAACACGTTTGATCCAAAACTTAATCTATTCGTTCTTTTAGGTTTTGACTTGGGTCTCCTGCGGAACTTAACACGTTCGACCCAAATCGCCTTAAGTTATTAATTCCATTAAATATTAATTTCCATAATTGGTTCCCAGTATTGACGTGGCGAGCCACATGACCTTCTTGGATATGAGAGCAACCACCACCGACTAGACAAAACCTTTTATAGAAAGCTAATATTTAATTTCCTAAAATAACTTTAGGTTAACCGAAAAGAACAATCAAATCACAAGGATAAATAAAATAAAAGAACACAACATCGAAAAACATATTCGAAATACTAGAACGTAAGCCTCTTGTATTTGGTATTATTTCCATAAATAACTAGTATGATGCGGAAAAGGAAAAACTACTAGTTATACCTTCTAGAAAGACCTCTTGATCTTCTATCGTATTCCTCTTCTAACCTCGGACGTTGTGTGGGCAACGATCTTCCGAGATGAGAAACCACCAACCACCTTCTTCTCCTCCTAGCTAGGTTCGGCCACAAAGAAAGAAGCTTCACCAAGGAAGAAAATCAAAACACTAACCAAGCTCCAAGAGATGCTCGCTTCCTCTCCTTCTTCTTCTTCTTCTTCTCCAAGTAGTATCTGGCCACCACAAGAGCTCCAAGGAAAGAGAGGGGTTCGGCCACCACAAGAGGAAGAGAGGGAAAGGATGGCCGGCCACACCAAGGAACAAAAGAGGGAGAGAAATAATAGAGGTTGTGTCTCATGAAGGCACCCTCACCCCTTCTTTTATATTCCTTGGCCTAGGCAAATTAGGAAATTTAATTACAATAAAATTTCCTTAATTTCCTTGACATGATTTAATTGAGAAAAATAAAATAAAATTTCTCCAATTAAATTCAAGTGGCCGGCCACATCATGAAGAACAACTTGAACAAGTTTCAATCAACAATTAAAACTTCCTAATTTGTTTCCGGAAATTTTAAAATTAAAATCTCTTCATGGTTGATAAAAAAAATTTCCATAATTTTAATTTTACAACATGTGAATAATTTTTAAAGAGAAAATAAAATATCTTACCAATCTACAAATAAGGAAAGAGATCTAATCTCTTTCTTTAATCTATTATAGATCTTTTACAAGAGAGATATTTTAATTTTAATTCTCTTTAATAAATTATATCTTCTACATAATAAAAATTAAAATTAAATTTCCTTTTTAATTTAATTTGGCCGGCCCCCACTAGCTTGGGTTCAAGCTAGGGCCGGCCACCCAATCTTATACCTAGGCTAGCCCTAGTTTGGTTCCCAAGCTAGCTTGGCCGGCCCCCTATTGGTGGGTATAGAAGGTGGGTATAGGTGGGTATAGTACTCTATAAATAAGAGGCTACGATAGGGACCAAGAGAAGGAATTGGTTTTGGTCTCCCGATAAAATTAAGCATCCCGTGTTCGTCCTGAACACACAACTTAATTTTATCAATAATAATTCATTCCACTAGAGAACTATTATTGAACTACCGCACCAATCCCAAATTACATTTTTGGGCTCCTTCTTATTATGAGTGTGTTAGTCTCCCTGTGTTTAAGATATCGAATGTCCACTAATTAAGTGAGTTACTGACAACTCATTTAATTAATATCTTAGTCCAAGAGTAGTACCACTCAACCTTATCGTCATGTCGGACTAAGTCCACCTGCAGGGTTTAACATGACAATCCTTATAAGCTCCTCTTGGGGACATTATCAACCTAGTATCTCTAAGACAGAGTTTCCTTCTATAATCAACAACACACACTATAAGTGATACCATTTCCCAACTTATCGGGCTTATTGATTCATCGAACTAAATCTCACCCATTGATAAATTAAAGAAATAAATATCAAATATATGTGCTTGTTATTATATCAGGATTAAGAGCACACACTTCCATAATAACCGAGGTCTTTGTTTCTTTATAAAATCAGTATAAAAGAAACGACTTCAAATGGTCCTACTCAATACACTCTAAGTGTACTAGTGTAATTATACAGTCAAGATAAACTGATACCTAATTACACTACGACCTTCTAATGGTTTGTTCCTTTCCATTTTGGTTGTGAGCTACTGTTTATAATTTATAAGGTACTGATAACATCATCTTCTGCATGTGACACCACATACTATGTTATCTACAATATAAATTAATTGAACAACTACAACTAAATGTAGACAATTTGACCAAATGTGATTCTTTATTCATAATGAATGTTTACAAAGCTTAGGCTTTCAGTATACACTCCAACAAAATCAATAAGACCGATAAGTTGGAAATGATGTTACTTATAGTGTGTGTTGTTGATTATAGAAGGAAACTGTGTCCTAGTAATCTAGGTTGAGAATGACCCCAAGAGAAGCTCAATAAGGATTGTCATGTTAAACCCTGCAAGTGGACTTAGTCTGACATGATGATAAGGTTGAGTGGTACTACTCTTGGACTAAGATATTAATTAAGTGAGTTGTCAGTAACTCATTTAATTAGTGGTCATTTGACATCTTAAACACAGGGAGACTAACACACTCATAATAAAAAGGAGTCCAAAATGTAATTTGGGATTGGTGCGGTAGTTCAATAATAGTTCTTTAGTGGAATGAATTATTATTGATGAAATTAAGTTGTGTGTTCGGGGCGAACACGGGAAGCTTAATTTCATCGGGAGACCAAAACCAATTTCTCCTCTCGGTCCCTATCGTAGTCTATTGTATATAAAGATTTATACCCACCACATACCCACTTCTTACCCAACCTATAGGGGCCGGCCAAGCCAAGCTTGAAGCTCAAGCTTAGGGCCGGCCAAGCCTAAAGGTTGAGCCTTAAGGTGGCCGACCAATTGCTTGGAGCCCAAGCTTAGATGACCGACCACATCATATTAAAAAGGTTTTTTTATTAAAATTATTTCTTATGTGGATATCATAGTTTTAAAAGAGAGTTTGAAATTTAAATCTTTCCTTTTATACCTTTCTACAAAAGATTAAGAAAAAGATTTGAAATCTTTCCTTATTTGTAGATTGAAAGGTAGATTTTAATTTTGAGAAAACTTTCCTTTTTTAACCATGTTCATGATTTAAAAGAGAGTTTAAAAATTAAATATCTCTTTTATAAGTTTCTACAAGAGATTAAGAAAAGATTTGATATCTTTCCTTATTTGTAGATTAAAAGGAGATTTTAATTTTTTAAAGATAACTTTCCTTTTTGGAAATTATCCACATGTTTAAAAGAATGATTTTAATTTATAAAATTTCCTTTTTATAATCCACCATGAAGGGAAAAATTATTGGAGAAATTTTTTTATAAAATTTTCGGAAGCAAATAAGGAAGTTTTAATTTAAAATTTTATTAGCTTGGAGATTTGGTTGTGGCCGACCATATGATTTAAGAAAAGGTTTTTAATTTTAATTAATTAAATTTTCCTTTTCATGGCAAAGGAGTTAAGGAAGTTTTTATTAAAATTTCCTTATTTGCCAAGACCAAGGAATATAAAAGAGAATGTAGAGGTGTCTTCATGGCTAACGACTCTATTCTATTTCCTCCACTCTCTTCCTTGGTATGGCCGGCCATCATCCCCTTCTCTTTTCTCTTCTCTCCATCATGTAGCCGAACCTCATCTCATCCTTGGAGTCCTTGTGGTGGCCGGATCTTGCTTAGAGAAGAAGAAGAGAAAAGGAGGCGATATTTCTAGCATCCCTTGGAGCTTGGTGGTGGCCAAATATCTTCATCCTTGGAGGAGCTTTTGGTGGCTGAACCTCTTCATCCTTGGAGGAGCTTTTGGTGGCCGAAACTAGGAAGGAAGAAGGAGGGCTTGGGTGGTTCTCATCTCGGTAAATCGTTGCCCACTCAACGTCCGAGGTTAGAAGAGGAATACGGTAGAAGATCAAGAGGTCATTAAAATTTACAAAGGAAAGTATAATTAGTAATTAATTTTTGCATCATACTAGTTGTATTTCTTTTGTAAGAATTCCAAACACAAGAAGCAATTAGATCTAGTATTTCAAATTAATTTTTTGAATTTGTGTTTTCTTTGTTTTCGAATTTGTGGTTCGATTGTTCTTTTTGGTTAACCTAGAGTTATTTATGGAAATTAAATATTAGCTTTCTTTAAAAGGCTTTGTCTAGGCGGTGGTGGTTGCTCCCATATCCAAGAAGGTCATGTGTCTCGCCATGCAGTCCTGGAAGCCAATTTTGGAAATTAATATTTAATGGAATTAATAACATAGGTGGATTTGAATTAATAGTGTTAAGTTCCGTTTGCGATTCAAATCTAAACCATTAAGAACAGTAAGTTAAATTTGGAATCAATGATGTTAAGTTTCGTCTGCGATTCCTAATTTAACTTCTAAATAACACAATAGGTTATTTAAGGAAAGGTTTGACACTTGTACAAAATTTTTTGTACAGTAGAATCGGTACGTTTTCCTAGGACTAACCAACAAAAATAAATAGAGAGTTGCGGCCGACTACCAATCGACTGGAACGTTACATGCTAATGGTAGAAAATCTCGTAAAATCTTAAGTGTCGTTGAAGCCCATCAGTCGATAAATGTGGGCATCAGTCGACTGCTGTCGGAAAAAAATATAAAAGTTATTCTTGGAGCTTGGAGAGAACACACTTGCCATTCTAACCTTCAAAGCTCTCCAAGTGATATCCAAGTCTACAAATTCTCAATCTCTTCCTCCCAAAGTCATTCTTTCATCTTGTAAGAGGAAGAGATCACTTTGTAAGGGTTTCTCCACCTTCGTGTTTGATTCGAAAAGGAGAAGAGCATAGTGAAGCTTCATTGTGTGTGCGTGGACCCTTAGATTAGTCATCTTTGTTGGAGCAATCTGGGTACCCTAGGTTTTGATGTTTGGGCAAAGGTTTAAGTTAGGTTTATTGTTGTATTTGATATGCATTGTGAGTGTGCAGGATACAGGTACAACAAGGAAAGTCCAAGGGTGAGTCTTGGCGGTGTAAGTCCAAGCATGTAGTCTTGGCAACGTAAGTCCAAGTGTGATCTTGGCAAAGGAGGAAAGTCCAAGGATGAGTCTTGGCAGTGTAAGTCCAAGCATGTAGTCTTGGCAACGTAAGTCCAAGTGTGACTTGGCAATGGATGAAGTCCCGGAGGCGCGACCTCTTAGCAAAGGAAGACCCGACAACAATGACAAGGCCGATGGAAGCTCCAGAAGGCAAGACGTGAAGGATGGAGAGGCATCCGAGGGACGCAAGGCTGATGAAGGAGGCTAGAAGGCTAGGTCTAGGTTGGCCGGGCGAGAACGAGTGCTGAGTGAATGTACTCGGGGTAAAATCCTAGAATTAGGGGGGTACTGTAGCAGTACTGTAGAGTTACTGTAACAGTACTGTAGAGTTACTGTAGCAGTACTGTAGCAGTCGACTGGCAGCGAACAGAATGTGTGGAATTGAGCCGTTGGGATGTAACGGTCGAATTTTCACAGAGGGCAGTCGACTGCATGTTTTAGCAGTCGACTGGTAGGCGGGGTTTTCCAACCCGTGGCCTATATAACCAAACATTGGAAGCTTGGTTGAAGTTGACGAAATTAGTGGTGGGTAACCTCTAATTAGTAGTCAACTAGTGCCCTAGTAATCCAAGTGCTCTTGATCGAGTTGTGGCGAGGTTTCTCCACCGACAAGGAGGATTGTGCTAGCCGGAGTTTCCGGGGATTAATCCACCGACGGATTGAGGGATCGTCCACCTTACGGACACGCCGTGGAGTAGGAGCAAGTTATCTCCGAACCACGTAAACGAACGTGTTAGTGGCTTGCATTTCCTTTCTTAGTTTTAGTCTTCTACTTGTTTGTTTGTATTTCCGCTTGCGCACTAACATTGTAGAAAGAAGCGAGGATTTGGGTGAGACGCTATTCACCCCCCTCTAGCAAACGTCAAGGTCCCAACAATTGGTATCAGAGCGAGGTCGCTCTTCTACGGACTAACCGCCAAGAGAGCAAGAAGCTAGAGGAAGAAGAAGATGGAGTCCGAAGGACCGCTCGGATGGGATATCCGAATTCCACCTCCATATGACAAAGAAGACTTCAATTATTGGAGGAAGCGGTTGGAGACATGGTTCCAAATGGATTGGAATCAATGGGTTGTCTTAAGTGACCCATTTGAAGCTCCTACGGACAAGAAGGGTAAACGCCTCCGACCTCGGCATTGGACCGAAGAGCAACGAGAGCAATCGGAGGCGGACAAGGAGGTAACGAGAATTTTGCATAATTTACTACCTTCTAATATCATTGTGAGTGTAGGTAAATGCACAAGTGCATGTGATCTTTGGAAAAAGGTCATTGTCTATCATGAAGACCCGTCACAATTCCAAGGAGTAGATGAGTCCAAGGAGAAGGGCTCATTGGTCCAAGAAGAGAAGGAAGATGAGGAGGTATCATCCACATCTTCAAGGGAGGAAGAAGTGGAATCATCGACATCTTCAAGTGAAGAGGAAGAAGAGCAATCCAAGGAAGAGGAGATCTTGAAAGCTCAACCCTCCACCTCAACTACCTAGAAGAGCACAAAGGACCACATCAAATACTTTGAGTGTGGTAAGATGGGGCACTACAAGAGTAGGTGTCCTTCACTCAAGAAGGTAAAGGAGGTAAACCCTAAACTCACTAAAGTTAATTTAGAAACTAATGTGAGTTGTAGGAAGAAGAAGAAGGAGGAGAAGAAGCACATTAGGTGCTTTACATGTAGTGAGTGGGGTCACTACCACACAAAGTGCCCAAGGAGAGGAGAGCTCAAGAAATTAGTGCACTTGAAGAAGTCGGAGAAGAAGAGAGCTTCAAGGGTAAGGGAGGTAAACCCTAACTTGAATGCTAGTCCAAATTTAAATTGTTATAATGCTATTTATCATGAAAATAGAATGCATGATAAATCTAAAGATAAATATATCCCTCCTCATGCTAGATTTATCACACCTAAGGCTAGGAAGGTAAATAACAATTTAGGCAATAACTCTAAGGATTATAGATATATGCCTAGATATAGAAATGCTCATAGGGGTCAAGAAAAATCCAAGTCTATGGATTCAATGACAGAAAACCAAGTCTTGAGGTCAAGACTTGATAATTTAGAAAGAACCCTAGCAAGAATGGAAAATATTCTTAGGGGTCAAAATGAGCATAACCTAGGAAAAGCTAGACAAGAGCCATCCAATGACTATATAGGTTTGGGATACAAACCTAAAGCTAAAAAGGATGTGACTTCCTTTCATAGGGTTCCATATAGTTATGGGACCAACCCTAGGTTTAGTGGTCAAGCTAAAAGTACAAGGGAAGTTGTCCCTAAGAGTACTTTTGCAAAGACCAATGTGACTAAGACTTCTAAGAAGTCTAATAATGTCACAAAGAAGGTCACAAGGGAGGTCACCCCTAGAGTTGACTTAGTAAAGGTGACTAAGGCTCCAAAAAGGCCAAACAAAGTCACAAATAAGGTTACAAGGGAAGTTAGCCCTAGAAGTGACCTAGTGGAAGTGACCAAGGCTTCTAAGAAGCCTAGAAAGGTCCTTAGGAAGGTAGCTATGGAAGTCATCCCTAGTGAGTACCTAGAGGATCCAAGGAGCACCAATAGGTTTTGGGTTCCTAGGAGCATATTCTCTACACCCTAGATAGGTTAGAGAGTGTCAACTCCAATTGGAAAGGTAGTTAACCCAACCTTTGTAAAATTGACACTTGAGAGCATTTTCAAGGTTATTGTTAACCTTTGAAAAAGAAAAAGGTTATTGGGTTACTCTTTGAGAGAGTAATATATGTGCCAAAATTTGAAGAGTTGAACGTAATCTAACTTGGCACACTTAAGAAAAGTATAAGAAAAATCAAGTTAGAATTTTGATACTTTCTTAAGGAATTAAGAGAAAACTCATGCTTTAATCAAATGTGCTTAAAGCCTTGAAGAGCAAAAATGTGTCAAAATTTGAGGAGTTAAATCTAATTTAAATCGACACATTTGGAAAAGGATAAGAAATGTCAAGTTGGGGGGTTTTGGCATTTTCTTAGAAGGTTAAAGGTGAATCTAAGCCTTAATTTGATTTCATATACTCTTTGAAAGAATAAAATGTGTCATACTTTGAGGAATTTGTTTAATTTAAAAATGACACAAATTTAGAAAGGGAAAAAGAAATGTCAAAATTGGGTTTGGCACTTTCTTGATGAAATTGGGCAATCTAGGATTTAATTTTAAGGTATAGCTAAGAATTAAGGATACTTAGATAGATTATCTAGGTACATTTTATTTATGCTAACTTGTCATGATTGTTTGCCCATCATATGCCATGACATCATATTTAGCATTCACATTTTATTATGAAAAATACAAAAATATCATGTCATGTCATGCATATATCATGTAGTTATAGCATGTTTTGCTTATTTTGATGTATGTCATTAATCATCATGCAGTATGTCAATTCCTTGTAATTAAGGACAAAAGACATTTATTATGTATGGAAGTGTTCCAACAAGAGGGATCATATCAAGTGACATCCTAGATGGATGATCATGATTTTTACAATGCCTAGATAGAGATGCATGATCCCTTAGTTTAGGGCAAGACCAAATATACATCTCACAAAGAACTATAAGGTGACTTGTATGTGTTTTAATACACGTTAGATACAAGTGAGATGTTAAGATGGTGAACAAAACTCAAGATGTTGATCTAGTGCATCTTGTTGAGTTTTAGGTTCATCAAAACACATAGTTGTGTGTCTTCCAATCATTGGGAAAGCTAATGTACAAGTCATGTGCATTGAGCTCAAAGAACATGATTGGATATTGGTTTTAAAAATGATTTCAAAATACTTTTGAAAAACCTTGGTGAAGACTATCTTTTGATAGTAATCATCATTGGAAAGTTAGACACAAACTAGGAGAAAACATTAAAATTTTCAAGAGTTTTCAAATTTGTGTCAATCTTTGAAAATAGGAAGTATTTTCATAGAAAACTATTTTTCCCTGATAAGTATACCCTAAATAATGTCTACATGAGTTTTCATGATGAAAACAAGTATGTATTGGTTAAGAAAAACCAAAGTGAAGTTTCAGTTGAGGTTTAGTTTCATTATTGAATTTTGAACCTCAAGACTTCGAGTTTTGGTTTTCCTAATTATTTAGGAACCCCAAGTCATTGTTGGTGCAATGATAGAAGTTTGACCATATTTTTAGGGGGAGTTACTCTTTGAAAACATAAAAATCTTTTCCAAGTCCAAAAGGAGGTCAAGTGTTAAGGTAGCACATGACATTGGTATGGGAGGTGTTACTAAGGATAAGGGAGAGTCATCCAAGGCCAATAAGAAGGAATATGCTAGGGTAGCATATAATTATAGCAAGGATGAGGTGTCCAAGATTAAGGAAAAGAAGAAATTAACCAAAGACAAGGTGTCTAAGGTTAAGAAGGTGAGTTTAGTAGGCCAAGTGTCAACCGAGGTGCACCGAAGTGGCCTAGCCATAGTGGATGAGTCACCAAGGGAGGTGACTAAGGTTAAGATTCCTAAGGTTAGGAAGAGCCTTTGGGACCCATGATAGATGGGTTATCAAATGTGCCAAGTGGTTAGGAGACAGACTTAAACCTCTAACCTAGTGGGTTGACACAATTGGGATGTGTTTCGTGCATGAAAATATGAATTGGGTTTATATTGCATGAAAATTAGTTTTTGATGAATATATGTCATATAAACTAATGCTAGGGATGCATTATGGTTTAGTATGGGCAGATACATTAAGAGGAAGTCAAAACTAGGACTTTAGGTCAAGGTTCAATTGAACCATTTAGCTAGTTTTGAATTTTGTGTCAATCTTGGGATCTGTGATAAATATATTTTTATATATATTTTTCCCAAGTAGACATGGATAAAATAGACCTCTCCACAAAATTTAGAATTTTTTGGAGGTTTGTGAAATTTTTGGTGCATTTCTGAAAGTGGGTAAAAAAGGTTGATTTTTTCCCAAAAAGAGTACCAGTCGACTGGTAACAGTAATTTTCAGCACAGAGGACCTCTGTAAGCTCATTTTGACGATGCCAGTCGACTGGTAACACTGTTCATGAGCACAGAATGTCTCTGTAAGCTCGTTTTCATGGGGGCAGTCGACTGGTACTTCTTGTAGTCGACTGATACGGTCTAAAAATGTTTTTCAAGCATTAGAAAATGACCAAAAGAGTGGTGAACATGTATGTAATCTTATGGGGGATTAATACATGATGTTTATGGTCATTAGAGGTCAAAGAGTCCAATAATTGAGATATTGTTGGAGCTCTTTTTGATGTATGACAAAGGGGGAGAAGTTTAGGTTTAAGTGGGAAACTTACATACCTTTGCAAGAAATCCTAGCTCAAGGGGGAGCTTAGGTGAAGGGGGAGCGATTGCTCATTTATTAGCAAAAGGGGAGAAGTTTACCTTTGCAAGAAATCCTAGCTCATGGGGGAGCTTAGGTGAAGGGGGAGCCTAGGATTAGGTTCCATGATTTATGCATGTGTAGATTACATATATTTATTTGCATATGTATTGCTATATTGTTTCCCTGACTTAAACGGGTTGCCAAACATCAAAAAGGGGGAGATTGTTGGAGCAATCTGGGTACCCTAGGTTTTGATGTTTGGGCAAAGGTTTAAGTTAGGTTTATTGTTGTATTTGATATGCATTGTGAGTGTGCAGGATACAGGTACAACAAGGAAAGTCCAAGGGTGAGTCTTGGCGGTGTAAGTCCAAGTGTGATCTTGGCAAAGGAGGAAAGTCCAAGGATGAGTCTTGGCAGTGTAAGTCCAAGCATGTAGTCTTGGCAACGTAAGTCCAAGTGTGACTTGGCAATGGATGAAGTCCCGGAGGCGCGACCTCTTAGCAAAGGAAGACCCGACAACAATGACAAGGCCGATGGAAGCTCCAGAAGGCAAGACGTGAAGGATGGAGAGGCATCCGAGGGACGCAAGGCTGATGAAGGAGGCTAGAAGGCTAGGTCTAGGTTGGCCGGGCGAGAACGAGTGCTGAGTGAATGTACTCGGGGTAAAATCCTAGAATTAGGGGGTACTGTAGCGGTACTGTAGCAGTACTGTAGTGTTACTGTAGCAGTACTATAGCAGTCGACTGGGGCAGTCGACTGGCATCGAACAGAATGTGTGGAATCGAGCCGTTGGGATGTAACGGTCGAATTTCCACAGAGGGCAGTCGACTGCATATTTTGGCAGTCGACTGGTAGGTGGGGTTTTCCAACCCGTGGCCTATATAACCAAACATTGGAAGCTTGGTTGAAGTTGACAAAATTAGTGGTGGGTAACCTCTAATTAGTAGTCAACTAGTGCCCTAGTAATCCAAGTGCTCTTGATCGAGTTGTGGCGAGGTTTCTCCACCGACAAGGAGGATTGTGCTAGCCGGAGTTTCCGGGGATTAATCCACTGACGGATTGAGGGATCGTCCACCTTACGGACACGCCGTGGAGTAGGAGCAAGTTATCTCCGAACCACGTAAACGAACGTGTTAGCGGCTTGCATTTCCTTTCTTAGTTTTAGTCTTTCTACTTGTTTGTTTGTATTTCCGCTTGCGCACTAACATTGTAGAAAGAAGCAAGGATTTGGGTGAGACGCTATTCACCCCCCTCTAGCGAACGTCAAGGTCCCAACAATCTTAAGGAGATGGAGACCAAGTAAATCACAAGGAATTAGATTGTATTATTGTTTTCATTCTTGCCTTTCCTTTGCTTTTGCTTCCGCTAACAAGTTGTATGTAAGAAATTGAAAAAAATGCTATTCACCCCCCTCTAGCCGAACGCAAAAGTCCTAACAAGTGGTATCAGAGCAAGGTTAGCCTCGAAAGAACTCGTCGTCAACCGGACATCAAGATGGCCGCTAGAATATCATTCTTTGACGACAACGATTTCTCATATTGGAAAGGTAGAATGAAGTATTACTTAATGAATGATATTAAAAATTAGTTTAGCATCATAGATGGGTTCGAAAAACCATTGGATCTACTTAGAGGACCTCTTCCAACCAAAGATTGAACAAAAAAGATTTCAAAGAAGGCTCAAGCAAATGTAGAGGTCATAACAACTTTACAATGTGGACTCTCCAAGGAACAATTAAACAAGGTTGGTTCTTTCAACTCCGCCAAAGAGCTTTGGGAAAAGCTTATTGAGTTGAATGAAGGATCAAGCGAATCAAGGAGAGCCAAGAAGGATCTCTTGGTAGGTCAACTTCAAACCTTCACGATGAAAACCAATGAAACTATAAGTCAAATGCAGGTAAATTCAAAGAGATAGTAAATGAGCTTCATGTAATAGGTGAGAAAATTAACAACTAGGATCTAGTAAGGTATGTTCTTCAAGCCTTCCCTAGAAATACCATATGAGCATCAATGGTTGATGCATATAAGGTTTCTAGAGATCTTTCCTTAGTTAAGATTAATGAATTATTTTACAAATTTAAACTTCATGAACAAGCTAATGTCTCTTCAAAAGAGAAAAGTATAGCTCTTATTGTAGAGAAGGAGGAAAAGAAGAAGAAGAAGAAGAAAGAAATAAATAAATAAAGAAAGAAAAGGAGGAATCCTCATCATCCGAATCTGAGCTAGAGTCATCAGATAGTGATGAAGAAATGTTAGCTAGTGAAGTGGCTCACTATGTTAAGAAAATGATGGGAAGAACAAGAAGATTCAAAAGGAAGGATATGAAGAAAATATTCCAACCCTTAAAAGGTAAGAATAGTCAAAATTTAAGTTTTAACACTAATGTCATTTGTTATGAATGTAACCAGAAAGGGCATATCAAACCAAATTGCTCGAAATTGAATAAGAAAGAAGAATAAGAGAAGAAGAAGGAGGAGGCCATGGTGGGGCAAGCTACTTGGGACACACCAAGTATTGACTCATCGGATAAAGAGGAGTTATGCCATGTCACCTGACACATGACATTCATGGCTTTTGAAGATTACAAGGAATTTTCAAGTGAGGAGGAACCATCAAGTGAAGAAGAATCAAGTGATGAATTGGCAGGTAAAAGAATCTCCCAAAGTAGAACTTCTTTATAAAATTATTGCTTATCTCAAGAATGCTTTAGTTCAGTTACAATCTAGGGTTAAGGCCTTAAAGGTTGAAATTAAGTCAACTTGAATGATGCATTTATATCTAGTGAATCAAACATGTTTAAAGAAGAAAATGATAATTTGAAGAATCAAGTGATTGAATTAAGAACATGCTTAGAGAAATTCACAAATAGATCAAAATATCTTGATATGATTCTTAGTAGCTAAAGAACCGTTTATAACAAGGCCGGATTACGATATAGACCCAAGACTAAAGAGGTTGCATATGTTTCTCTTATATAAAGAAATGATACACCTAAAAGGTTAATCCTTAAGGGCAAGGCAAAACAAGCTTGGGTACCTAAGAAATATTTGCATAATATTACCCAATCAAGTGCATGAGTACCAAAGAGTTGTATTTTTCATGTTGTTTAGTTAAAAGAAAAGAAGAATTAGGGTATGTGGATTATGGATAGCGGTTGCTCAAGACATATGACCGGTGATGTAAGCAAGTTTTGCACAATCAACTACATAAAGAAGGGAACGGTATCTTTTGAAAATAGTGGGAAGTTCAAGATTATAGATAGAGGTACAATTGAGGTATCACCCACAATCGTTATTCATAAAGTCCTATTAATTAGGAATATGGAATTTAACTTTCTTAGTGTAAGTCAATTATATGATTCCGAGTACAATGTGGAGTTTCACTCTACTAAGTGTTTGGTCAAACATAATAGTCTAGAAAATTTCATTCTAGTTGGATATAGGAAAACAAACCTTTATTATGTTGATTTTTCCTATACTTCTAACATTTCTACTAAGTGTCTCATATCAAAAGAGAAGAAGGGTGGCTATGGTATAGAAGACTTGGACATATCTACATGAAGAACATAGCCAAGGTAGCTAAAATGGAGTTAGTAAAAGGACTACCAAAGGTCAAGTACGTTAAGGACAAGTTGTGTGATGCATGCCATGAGGGCAAGCAATTTAGGTCATTACACAAAGGTAAAATTCTAACTAGTATTTTATTATCGTTAGAGTTAACATTTAGATCTTTTCAATTGTCATAATACTCTTTCATTGATGGGTAACAAATATTGTTTAGTGATTATTGATGATTTTTCTAGATATGCTTGGGTTTACTTTATGAAACATAAGGATGACACTCTAGGAATAGTTATAGGATTTAGTAAAAGAGTAAAAAATAAAAAGAATCTCAAAATCAATTGGATCCGGAATGATCACGATGAAGAATTTAAAAATTCTAACTTTTCTAGGTTTTGCTTAGAAAATAAGTATAAACATGAGTTTTCCTATCCAAGAACACCTCAATAAAATGGGGTAGTGGAAAGAAAAAATTGAGCTCTACAAGAAGAGACTAGGACTACGCTTAATACTTATTCTTTACCTAGTTATTGTTGGAGCAATCTAGTGACCCTAGGTTTTGATATTTGAGCAAAGGTTTAAGTTAGGTTTATTGATGTATTTGATATGCATTGTGAGTGTGCAGGATATAGGTACAACAAAGAAAGTCCAAGTGTGATCTTGGCAAAGGAGGAAAATCCAAGGATGAGTCTTGGCGGTGTAAGTCCAAGTATGCAGTCTTGGCAACGTAAGTCTAAGTGTGACTTGGCAATTAATGAAATCCCGGAGGCGCAACCTCTTGGCAAAGGAAGACCCGACAACAATGACAAGGTCGATGGAAGGTCCAGAAGGCAAGATGTGAAGGATGGGGAGGCATTCGAGGGATGCAAGGTTGATGGAGGAGGCTAGAAAGCTAGGTCTAGGTTGGTCGGATGAGAATGAGTGTCGAGTACATGTACTCATGGGTTAAATCCTAAGTTTAGGGGTTTACTGTAGTGTTACTGTAACAGTACTGTAGCAGTCGACTGATATTATCATCAGTCGACTAGTGCGGTCAACCGGACAATTAATTAGGCACGAACAGAATGCTTCTGTTCGTTTGGTTAGTATGGAGCAGTCGACTGATAGAAGTATCAGTCGACTGGTATCAAGCCGTTGGGATATAATGATCAAATTTCCACAGGGGGCAGTCGACTAGTGGTTCTACTAGTCGACTGGTGACGGGGAAAATAGTAGGTGTTTTCCTCCCGAGCTCTATTTAATAGAGCTCGAGGTGCTTGGCTAAGGTTGATGAAATATAAGTAGTTAGCCCTTATTAGTAGTCTTCCAAAGCTTCGAGCTCTTCTTGCGATCTAAGAGTGTTTGGATTAAGGTTGTGATGAGGTTTCTCCACCGAGAAGGAGATTTGCGCTAGCCGGAGGTTTCCGAGGAGTTATCTACCGATGGATTAGGATCATCCACTTTATGGACAGTCATGGAGTAGGAACCCTAATCTTCGAACCACGTAAACGCTTTGTGTTACGGTTTGTTTTGGTTTATTTTCCTTCCTTATTGTTTATAGAGTTTAGCTTTCTTCTTGTTAGTTTGTATTTTGTTTTCCGCTGCGTACTAACAAGTGTAGGAAGTGACGTTTTGGGTGAGACGCTATTCACACCCCCTCTAGTGGACGTCAAGGTCCCAACAGTTATTTGTGGGCGGAAGCGGTTAATACCGCTTGCTATATCCAAAATCATGTCTTAATTCATACGTTTTTAGGAAAAACATCTTTTGAACTATGGAGTGGCAAAATTTCTACAATTCACTATTTCAAAGTTTTTACTTACAAGGTCTATATCCTAAATACGAAAGATAGTTTAGGAAAATTTGAGTCTAAGTCAGATGAGGGAATCATAGTTGGATATTCATCTACTAGTAGAGGATATAGAGTATACAACAAAAGAACTCAAACGATTGAGAAATCATCTAATGTTGAATTTGATGAGTCCACTAGTACTTACCCTAGGAAATTCTCTATTAAAGAGAATATAAATGAAAGAAATCAAGGCATTACTCAAGTGATTCTAAATTTAGAGTTAGGGGTAATGATCATTAGGGAGGAAGAAAAAATTCGAATGATGAAAGAAGCATGTAAACAATGATAATCATGAATGTGATGAACCCACGATTTCTAGGACCTTAAGGCATCATCAAGATCATCCTATTAATCAAGTAGTTGGAGATATTACACATGGAGTAAGGACTAGATCCTACTTTAGAGATCATACTAGTCAAATTGCTCTAATATCTCAATTTGAACCAAAATCAATTGATGAAGCATTAATTGACATGGATTGGATCCTAGCAATACAAGAAGAGTTAAACCAATTTGAGAGAAGTATGAGAGTTAGTTCCAAGACCGAATGTTAGTACAATTGTTACAATAAAATGAGTATTTAGGAACAAATTAGATGATCAAAGTAGAGTCACTAGAAATAAGGCTAGGTTAGTGGCTAGGAGTTTCAATCAAGTTGAGAGACTTGATTATGATGAAACATATGCTCTAGCAACTCGATTAAAGTCAATCTGGATCTTATTAGGTTATGCCACTCACATGGGTTTTAAACTATAAGATGTTGCGCTAGAGGGGGAAGTGAATAGTACTCGTAGTTTTCACGTTGATTTAAAAACTTTAAAGAGACAAACACAGTGAAATAAAGACAGAAAGAAATAATGCTAACAAATCCAAGTTTTACGTAGTTCAGAGCCTGTGGCAACTCCTACTCTAAGGCCCGCATGTGAGAATACTTTCGATGGGCAATCACTAATCAAAAGGAGGATTACAAGTACAATTTCAACTTAAGTACATGTAATTTGAAATGTAAACAATACCAACAACTTGGAGAATCAAATCTTTAGTGCAATCATCGTCGAAGCAGCATTCGAGCGTCGTAGAGGCTTTATTGGAGCAGCGCGAAGAAGCGGAAGATACTTAGAATGATGTTGTTGAGGTGCTGGTCAAATTCTCCTTTTATAGTCCACTCCGGGAGTCTGGAATCTCCCTCGGGTGCCCCCATAGGGCTGACGTGGTATGCTCTTGTCAAAACTCGATCCGACAAAAGTTATCCACCCCTGGGCACTTGGATCGTGACGTAGGTCCATGAGTCATCGAGCTCCAGCTCGCCGTGCAGATCAACTTTTGGCTATCTAAGCACCTGAAGCAACTCCAAGCGCCCGGACCGCCAAGGCGCCTGGCCAGACACCCACTTGGGGCCCCTCTTCACCAACCCCTCTAGGGCGCCCGGACCACCTCTGAGCGCCCGGACCAACTCCGGATGGTCGGACTAGTTTTGATAACACCCTTTTTTCTGCAAAATAAGGTTAGTCCAGATAATAATATGTAAATAACGATAAGTTTTGATAGTCTCTGGACTATCCGATCTTGATTTTGAGTTTCACTGAAACTCTAGGTCGGACTAACACCTACTGTTTCTTCTTTGGGAAACACATCCTCACCTACTCCTCTCAGGAGAGTTTACCTTTTACCAGACTGGTCCTCTAGATCGTTTGGGCTTTTACTCAGCATTTAAGACTTTAGGACTTCATGCTGGGCGTCTGATCCACGAACCGTTCAGTCTTCCACCTGGTGTCCGCGACCTCCAGAATTTTCACCTAATGTCATTGACCATAGGATTTTGCCCAAAGTCCTCGACCCGCCAAGACTTTGCCCAGTCCCTCGAACCAGGACATTGTCTAATCGCAGCTAAGACTTTCCACTTGCCTAGCCTCAACTAGGACTTTCTTTTGCTTAAGATCACTTAGGACATTCCTGCACACTCAATTCAACTTATTAGATAAACAACACAACTTAATTTTGAACCTTTACCAATATCAAAACACAAGTTTGATTAGCTGGTGCTTCTAGTACTAACAATCTTCTTTTTTTGATTTATGACAATATAGTTCAAAGTTAAGTAAAAACATTCAAAATAGTAAGGTATGTAGAACAAGTAAACATAAATTTTTAAGTAACATTTTTTCAATGTAAAATTTTTCAAGGTAAAAATCAAATGTTACTCACTCCCCTTGAAAAGTTACTTTTTTTCTAACATATAGCTTTTTTACTTTACTTTTAACGCCTTTCTTCTCCTTTGACATATATCAAAAACTATTAAGTAGAGAGAAGTTAAAAAAAAACTTTAAATTTGAAAGATTAACTTTTTATCTTTTTTCTTTAAGCTCCCTCTGAAAGAAGCACTTAACTTTTCTTTTCAAAAAATGTGTTTAGCTTTAAAACAATTTTAGCTAAATATTTAGCTTTGAAAAAGATTTTTCTTGTAAAAATACTTAGCTAAATACTTAGTTTTGAAAAGAATTTCTTTGAATTGAAAAATACTTAGTTTTGAAAATGTTTTTCTTTAAAAAAACTTTGAAGAAGTAATCGATTTTGAAAGAGCTTAACTTATAAATCTTCTTTTGAAAAACAACTTAACTTTTGAAAATACTTAATTTTTGAAAATATTTCATTTTTAACTCCCTATTTCTCTCCATTTTAAAAAGTTCAAGTAATTTGTAGAGGATAGTGAGCTTAAATAATTTAATTAATGCCTTAATTAATGATTATAACCCTAGAATTCAAGCATGAAAAACTTAAGTTTAAAAGCATAGAAGTAATTATCTATTTTCTTGATTTTCCATCTCACGCAGTTTATGTTATTAAACATGTTCAACTTATGCGTTTGTGTGAGATGGAGTGAATTTACTTTTAAAGTTGATTTTAAATTTGAGAATATTATCTCTGACTTTGAAAAATATTTAAATTTAAATTTTAAAAGATATTTAAGTTTAGATTTTGGAATATATTTAAGTTTGAAAATTGAAAATATTTAAGATTAATTTTTTGATATAATTAAGTTAAAAATTGAAAATTAATTAAAATTTAAAAATTAATTATGAATTTAAAATAAGTAATATTTTGAAATTAATTAAAATTTAAAAATTATTTATGAATTGAAAATAATTAAGATTTTAAAATTAATTAAAATTTAAAAATTAATTAACATTTGAAAATTAATTAAAATTTGAAAATTAATTAACATTTGAAAATTAATTAAGATTTTAAAATTAATTAACATTTGAAAATAATTAAGATTTAAAAATTATGATTTGAAAATTAATTATGAATTTTAAAATTAATTAACATTTAAAAATTAATTAAGATTTTAAAATTAATTAATATTTAAAAATAATTAACATTTGAGAAAGCACATTGAACTAAATTATGTTGAATGTAAGTCTAATCTTGCCGACATATTACCAAGGCCCTACCCGAAGCAGAGTTCACCTCCCTTAGGAGAGAACTTGGTATGTGATTTGTAGAATAATGGGTATAGTCTTGCATGATCCCATAGACTAAAATTTAAGATAATACTTCAATGTATCTCACAAAGGACCAAGTCTTGCTTGTGTATTTCTTTACGTAGACATCATGTGAGATATTAGGTCGATGTGTTTGGTTAATCATGTTAGTTATGATGTATTACTTTGAGCCAAAATAACATCTAGAGACATGAATCCTTTATTGGACCAATCATTAGGAAGGCTTGTGCAAAATTAATATGCACATAACTCCTTGAATATGATTAGAAATTTAAATCAGTGGAACAAGCTTCATGCATAAAAATATAAATTATGTCATATTACATGAGAATTGGTTTGAGATGTATAAATACCATGTACACAAATGCAAGAAATGCATTATGGTTTAGTATAAGTGGATACATCAAAAGGAAGCCAAAACTAGAACTTTAGGTCAAGGTTTAATTGAACAATTTAAAGAGTTTTGAGTGTTGTGTCTATCTTGGGATCCATGATGAATTCATTTTTAAGAATATTTTTCTCAAGTAAAAAACAGTAAAACAAACTCTTCTACAAAATTTGAGAATTTTTGGATGTCTAAAGAAATTCTGGTGCATTTTTGAATTTGGCTCCAGAAATAGGCTAAATTTGTGTACCAGTCAACTGCATCAGATATCAATCGACTAGTAACAGTGATCTTTGCAAATAGAATGTTTCTGTATGTTTTTTTACTATAGCAGTTGACTGATGCATCCATCAGCCGACTAGTATTCGCATTTTTATAGGAAACCTTGCGCGTAGGTGGCCGATTGAAAACCCTAGTTTCAGTCACCGCATACTATCTTTTGGTCTCCAAAGCCCTCCTCGACTTCTCCAGCCACCTCAAATCCCTCCAAAACCTTGGATTCACTTTCCTTAAGCTCTCTCCCCTTCAAGTTTCGAGATTAGGGCTAGTTTTCTTTGAGTTAAAATCACTTCTCCTCCTTCCTCAACTTCCAATCCATAGAAATGGAAAGAAGGTAACAGTTTTTACACTCAATCTCTCATTCATTCTAAGATTTGTGACTAACTTTAATTGTTGTGCATGTTTACCTTGTTGTCTCTTTTGATTGGGTTCATTTTGGTACATGTGCATTGCATTTACATATTAGGGTTAGGCAAAAACATAGGGTCGGAGAGGGGACCTCCCGCCAGCTTACTCATGATCCTATGGCACCCCGATTTCCTTTCGAGATCACCCAATAATGATTTGAAAGTACTGACTTTGTTATGATGAGTTGTCAATACCTCAATCGTCCTTACTTTGCAGATATAACCCCTGATATCATGGACATGATCACTCATTTTGGGTTAGATAGATTGGTGTTTTGCATGCATAATGCCAATTTAGATCTCTATAAATAGTTCTATAACAACCTCCATTGCATTAGTAGTGATGGACTGATGGTAAGACATATGAATCCTTGTTTTTTTTTTTGGGGGGGGGGGGGGGTCACCCCTAGATTATTATATTCATTTTTAGGGTGTAAGGAGTTGGAGAGTACATTCACATGCTTTCCTAATGTTATCGAGCCTTTCAATAATTCATTCTCCCATCTGTCTGTTGACCTGATCCATAGGCATTATTTTAATGCTCCCATGCACCCACTTAAACACATTTTTTATGTCATTCATATGTCAGTCGTTAGTAACATCCTTTATAAGGTTGTTATTGTATGTATCTTGCCAATTGTCACTAAAGGACAATTGAAGATCTGGCTGCCTTAACTCATCATGATGTATGTTGATATGGGTTAGGTTTTAAGGGTATTCAGATGAGGAAAGAAAAGGAAGAAAGAGTCAAAGGAGGAAGGCCAATATCGGCCGATACATTCCTGCCAAACGAAGGTAAGCTAATATCGGTCGATACATGCTTGCCGTATGAAGGTAAGTCAATATCGGTCGATACATGCTTGCCGTATGAAGGTAAGTCAATATTGGTCGGGACATACCTTCAGAACAAAGGTAAACCAATAACGGCCGATACATGCCCGCCGAACGAAGGTAGGCCAATATCGGTCGATACATGTCTGCCGAACAAAGGTAGGCCAATATCGGTCGATACATGCTTACCGTATGAAGGTAAGTTAATAACGACCGATGCACACTCCAGAGCAAAGATAAACCAATAACGGTCGATACATGCCCGCCGAACGAAAGTAGGCCAATATCGGTCGATACATGTCCGCCGAACGAAGGTAGGCCAATATCGGTCGATACATGCTTGCCGTATGAAGGTAAGTTAATAACGACCGATGCACACTCCAAAGCAAAGATAAACCAATATCGGCCGATGCATTCCTGCCAAATGAAGGTAGGCCAATATCGGTCGATACATGCTTGCCGTATGAAGGTAAGTCAATATCGGTCGATACATGCTTGCCGTATGAAGGTAAGTCAATATTGGTCGGGACATACCTTCAGAACAAAGGTAAATCAATAACGACCGATACATGCCCGCCGAACGAAGATAGACTAATATCGGCCAAAAAGGTTAATGAATACTTCAGAAACATGTTAGATAAAATATTATTCTGACACAGTAAAGATACAAATAGAAGTCACGTGAAGAAGAATCATACATGAATATATCGAATAGAATAATTCATGATAGAGAATATATATATATTTTTTTTGGCGGGAAATATGCTTTCAGTTTGTCTTGCAGGCGCTAAACGACAAAGAAGGTACATCTGGGGTACAAAAAAGATTCCTTAAAAATCATCTTTCCGAAGTACGCAGCTGATGTCATAACGAACTCTAACAAACCGGGGTCCACTTCATGACTACGGAGGTTATATGAAGTGGTATAAAAGGGGGAATCCTCTCCGTTGGCTAGGTAAGTTGACAACCCTAATTTTCTGGCTACTGTTCATCTTCTT
The DNA here is from genome assembly GCF_018446385.1 of Zingiber officinale. Lineage (NCBI taxonomy): Eukaryota > Viridiplantae > Streptophyta > Magnoliopsida > Zingiberales > Zingiberaceae > Zingiber > Zingiber officinale. The sequence continues at coordinate 128,040,167 of NC_056000.1, read as the reverse complement.
TTCTTCTTTCCTTCACATCAAAGGAGATCACTGACTTGAGCGTCGGAGGGCCTAGCCAGGGATTCCCACCCCGGTCTTAGGTCACTGACGATAGCGTTGGTTGGTCTCTTGTGCGCAGGGAGCCGCAGGAGCTTTGGAAGTCCGACTTTCTCCTATCTGGACGGGGATTTCTTCCTACTTATCAGATTTCCTTCGGTGATTCTGGTTTTCTTCCGATCCGCTTTGGGTTTCTCGGGTCGAGGTTCTATCGGCATTATTCTTCATTAGTACGGTGGGTTTCCTTCTTCCGGATCTCCTTCACGATTAGCTTCTCAGACAGGATCAAATTTGGCGCCGTCTGTGGGAAATTCACCTGAATCTGTGGCTACGTGATGGAAGAAGCTTGGAAGTCGAACCTACTTACTATCAGTCGCGAGGATTTGGATCTCCTCATTAATTCTCATGTTCAGAAAGCCCTACAACAACAGCAGCAACAACTGCAAGCTCATACTGGGGCCACTCTGCCGACGACTCATCATCCAGCGATATCAACTACTGAGCATCGGAAAGGAAAGGAGATGGAAGGAGAAGAACCTTTGTATTTCCCTCCAGCTACTGTTTCTCCAACCAGGCGTCCACGAGCCTTCCTTCGCACTCCCTTGGATCCAGGGGGTAAGAGGCCTGTGTTCCAAGAATCCTCTGGTGAGGCGCCTGACAGAGAAAAGCGTAAGATTAAAATGATAACTAGTGATAGTTCACCAGAAAAGGTCATCTCCCCATTCTCACAAAGTGTATTAGATGACCCACTTCCTAAGCGATATCATAATCTGCAAATTGGAGAATATACCGGAACCACAGATCCGGAAGATCACTTGTTAAAATTTGAGAATGTAGCCTTGTTGCAACAATTCTCCGATGGGGTGAAGTGTCGGATGTTTCTCACTACTCTTGGGGGAGCAGCGCAGCGCTGGTTCAAGAGATTACCTGAAAAGTCTATTCGAAAATTTAAAGATTTTAAGAAAGTCTTTCTACATCATTTCTCCAGCAACAAAAGGTATCATAAGACCCCTTGGAGCCTATTTTCAATTAAGCTGACGTCTAAAGAATCCATTCGGGCATATATTAAAAGGTTCAATCAGGTAGCTATAGATGTACCTAATGCTACTACTGAAATATTAGTAAGTGCTTTCTCTCAGGGTCTAAATGATAATGATTTCTTTAAAGATTTGGTAAGAAATCCTCCTGTTAACTTTGATTCCCTGATTGAACGTGCCACTGAGTTCATTAACGTAGAAGAAACCCAAGCTGCTCGTAGGAAAGTGGGTGTTCCCTCTTCTCCTACTCATGCGAAGGAGAAGGCTCCGACCCCGGTGCCCCCACCAAGAGGACCTAGAACCACTCATCCACCTCATCGGCAACCAGATTATCGTCCACAAGCTGTACAACATGTAGAGATGCAGTCGGAGGCACGGAGGAGATGGTGTACTTATCATTAAACTAGCAGTCATCACTCTGATGACTGTTTTGTTTTGAGAAATAGACGAGTCAATAAAGAGCGCTATCAGAGGCAGAACTATTACCTGCAACAGTACCCCAGGCAGCAAAGTCCGCTCAAACCAGAATATCACCCGGATGGAACCCGACAAGAAGCAATACCGGTCCCAGCTGGTACCAACGAAGTATCAGATAAAGCACCTTCCGAAACCACAATGACTCGTCAGGAAGAGAATAGAAACAATGCTGCTCGGGGTAATATTAACATGATTACGGGCGGACCCACTGATGGGGATTCTAACAGAGCCAGAAAAGCACATGCTCGAGATTCATGCAGTAGGATGCAGCATGGAACGAGCAGCCGGTCCTGAAATAAGTTTTGGGCCCAAAGATCTAGAGGGGATAGAAATACCTCATAACGACGCATTGATCATCAAAGCTGTGATAGCCAACTACGCCATCGCTCGTACCTTCATAGACACTGGCAGCTCAGTCAACATTATATTCAAAAAGGCTTTTGATCAGCTGCAAATTGATCCAATGGAACTTCAACCGATTGCAACTCCTCTGTATGGATTCACAGGCAATGAAGTGCAACCTCTGGGGCAAATAAAGTTGGCCATTTCTTTGGGGGAGGAACCCCTGATGAGAACCAGGAGATCTTATTTTATGGTGGTAGACGCTCCATCTTCTTATAATGTGATATTGGGTCGGCCCGCCCTGAATGAGTTCAGGGCGGTCGTTTCTACTTTCTGTCAAAAGATTAAGTTTCCCGTGGAGGATCAGGCCGGAGAAGTACGAGGCGATCAAAAGACAGCCCGAAAATGTTACGTAGAAATTATTCGAACTGAGGCCAACACCGCTCGGAAGATTCAAAGAATGGAAGTTAATGCCATTCGCGAAAAGCAGCCCGTCTTGGTTTATGAAGAAAAGGAAGAAGTTCAAATCCAAACTGGGCGGCCAGAAGCTACCACCTACGTTGCAGCCGATCTTGATCCTGATCTTAAAGCTGAGTTGGTGCAATGTTTGAAGAAGAATAATGATGTGTTCACCTGGACTCCCAAAGAAGTTTCGGGCATTTCTCCTGCCATCATGGAACATTCCTTGCATGTCTTCCCGGATGCCCACCCAGCCACGCAAAGAAAGAGGAGTTTTAGTGCGGAACAGAATCAGATTATCAAGGAAGAAATAGCCAAGCATATGGAGGCCAGATACATCAGGGAAGTGCAATTCCCAAGCTGGTTGGCTAATGTGGTGTTAGTCTCTAAACCTGGGAATAAATGGCGAGTGTGCATTGACTTTCAAGATCTCAACAAAGCTTGCCCGAAGGATTACTATCCCTTACCCAGGATTGATCAACTGGTTGATTCTACTGCCATATGCGAATATATTTCCATACTGGATGCATATCAAGGTTATCATCAAGTCCCCTTGGCCAAAGAGGATCAAGAAAAGGTTAGTTTTATAACATCTGAAGGCACTTATTGTTATAATGTTATGCCCTTTGGACTAAAGAATGCAGGACCAACCTATCAAAGGCTTATGAATAAGGTCTTTCAGAAGCAGATTGGTAGGAATATGGAAGTATATGTTGATGACATCTTAATTAAGTCTCTTCAAGCTGCTGATCTGTGCAGGGATATAGAGGAGACTTGCAAGACATTAAGACAGTATGAGCTCAAGTTGAACCCAAGCAAATGCTTGTTCGGCGCGAAGGGAGGAAAATTCCTAGGATATATGGTGTCCGAACGGGGGATAGAGGCCAACCCGAGCAAGGTCAAAGCATTGCATGTTGGTTGTTACTCGAAAAACCTAGAGGTTCCACTGTACAAAAATTTTGTACAAAGGTCTGAACCTTTTCCTAGCTACCATGTGTTCTTTTAAATTAAATTTTGGATCGCCTGCGGAACTTAACACGTTTGATCCAAAACTTAATTTATTCGTTCTTTAAGGTTTTGACTTGGGTCTCCTGCGGAACTTAACACGTTCGACCCAAATCGCCTTAAGTTATTAATTCCATTAAATATTAATTTCCATAATTGGTTCCCAGTACTGACGTGGCGAGGCACATGGCCTTCTTGGATATGGGAGCAACCACCACCGACTAGACAAAACCTTTTATGGAAAGCTAATATTTAATTTCTTAAAATAACTTTAGGTTAACCGAAAAGAACAATCAAATCACAAGGAAAAAAAAACAAAAGAACACAACATCGAAAAACATATTCAAAATACTAGAATCGCATGCCTCTTGTATTTGGTATTATTTCCATAAATAACTAGCATGATGCGGAAAGAAAAATTACTAGTTATACCTTCTAGAAAGACCTCTTGATCTTCTACCGTATTTCTCTTCTAACCTCGGACGTTGTGTGGGCAATGATCTTCCGAGATGAGAACCACCAAGCACCTTCTTCTTCCTTGCAAGTTTCGGCCATCAAAACTTCTCCTAGGATGAAGAGGTTCGGCCACCACCACCATGCTCCAAGGGATGCTAGAAAAGAGGCTTCTTTTCCCTCCTTCTTCTCCTTCTTAGTTCCGGCCACCAAAGCTATCTCCACCATGAGAAAATTTCGGCCACACAAAGGAGAGGAGAGGAAAGAAAGGGCCGGCCACACCCAAGGAAGAAAAGAGGGAGAAAAATAATAGAGTTGTTCACCCATGAAGGCACCTCTACCCCCTCTTTTATAATCCTTGGTCTTGGCAAATAAGGAAATTTAAATAAAAACTTCCTTAATTCTTTTGCCATTGAAAAAGAAAATTTATTTAATTAAAAATAATTTTCTTTTCATCATGTTAATGGCCGGCCACCTTAATCCCTTTAATCAAGGAAATTTTAATTCACACAAGAATTAAAACTTCCTAATTTGCTTCCGGAAATTTATAAAAATTTCTCAAATAATTTTCCCCTTCATGGTGGTTAATAAAAAGGAAATTTTATAAATTAAAATATTTCTTTTAAACATGTGGATAAAAAGAAAGTTATCTCTAAAAAATTAAAATCTCTTTTAATCTACAAATAAGGAAAGATATCAAATCTTTTCTTAATCTTTTGTAGAAACTTATAAAAGAGAATATTTAATTTTAAACTCTCTTTTAAATCATGAACATGATTAAAAATGAAAGTTTTCTTAAAATTTAAAATCCTCCTTTAATCAACAAATAAGGAAAGATTTCAAATTTTAAACTCTCTTTTAAACATGTAGATAATTTACAAATAAGGAAAATTTTTACCAAAAAATTAAAACCATCCTTTTAAACTACAAATAAGGAAAGAGATTAATCTCTTCTCTTAATCTTTTGTAGAAAGTTATAAAAGGAAATTTTTAATTTTTAAACTCTCTTTTAAAATCATGATATCCACATAAGAAATAATTTTAATAAAAATCCTTTTTAATATTCTAGTGGCCGGCCACCTAAGCTTGGGACCCAAGCTTTGGCCGACCACCTAAATGACTCATCCACTTGGTCTTGGACGGCCCTAGCTTGGGTTCCAAGCTAGCTTGGCCGGCCCCATTGGATGGGTAAGAAGGTGGGTATGCGGTGGGTATAAATCTCTATATACTAGAGGCTACGATAGGGACCGAGAGGAGGAATTGGTTTTGGTCTCCCGATGAAATTAAGCATCCCGTGTTCGCCCCGAACACACAACTTAATTTCATCAATAATAATTCATTCCACTAAAGAACTATTATTGAACTACCGCACTAATCCCAAATTACATTTTGGGCTCCTTCTTATTATGAGTGTGTTAGTCTCCCTGTGTTTAAGATAACAAATGTCCACTAATTAAGTAAGTTACTGACAACTCACTTAATTAATATCTAGTTCTAAGAGTAGTACCACTCAACTTCATCGTCATGTTGGACTAAGTCTACCTGCAGGGTTTAACATGACAATCCTTATGAGCTCCTCTTGGGGACATTCTCAACCTAGATCACTAGGACACAGTTTCCTTCTATAATCAACAACACACACTATAAGTGATATCATTTCCCAACTTATCGGGCTTATTGATTTATCGAACTAAATCTCACCCATTGATAAATTAAAGAAATAAATATCAAATATATGTGCTTGTTATTATATTAGGATTAAGAGCACACACTTCCATAATAACTGAGGTTTTTGTTCCTTCATAAAGTCAGTATAAAAGGAACGACCTCAAATGGTCCTACTCAATACACTCTAAGTGTATTAGTGTAATTATATAGTTAAGATAAACTAATACCTAATTACACTACGACTTTCCAATGGTTTGTTCCTTTCCATCTTAGTCGTGAGCTACTGTTTATAATTTATAAGGAAACCGATAACATGATCTTCTGTGTGTGGCACCACACACCATGCTATCTACAATATAAATTAATTGAACAACTACATTTATCATAAATGTAGACATTTGACCAATGTGATTCTTATTTCTAGATAAATGTTTATACCAAAAGCTAGGCTTTTAGTATACACTCTAACAATCTCCCACTTATATTAAAAGACTAAGCTGCCATATCTGCTGCCATACATCTGATTCCCAACCCTTCAACATGCCCATCAAAAGCTCTTGCCTTAAGGACCTTAGTGAAAGGATCTATAGGTCATCACCTGATGCAATCTAAGCGGCAACAACTTCTCCTCGTTTTATACGATTTCTCATATTGGGTGGTACTTGCGCTCTATTGTGTTTACTTGCCTTATAGACTTATGGTTTCTTCGAGTTTGCTACTGCACCAACATTATTACAATAAATTGTAATAATCTTTGGACAAGCCAGAAATCATATCTAAGTCTATCTTGAGGTTATTGAGTCATTCATCTTTTATGGCTACCTTAGAGGCTTGCCATATACTAAGCTTGTATGGTGGAGTCCAGAAAAACACCTATGCTTATCACTCTTCCATAGTTATGACTTTACCTCCTAAAGTAAACACAAAACCCCTAGGTTGACTTATTATTGTCCCTATCCGATTGGAAGTCAAAATCTATGCAACTCACAAGGACCAAATTAACTGCCTTGTAAGCTAGCATATAATCTCTAGTGCCTCTAAGGTACTTCAATATATGCTTTACTGCAGTCCACTGTCCTTGTCCTGGGTTACTTTGATATCTGCTAACTATGCCCTTGGCAAAACAAATTTCTGATCTCGTGCATAGCATACATTAGACTTCCGACAGCCGAAGCATAAAGAACTGCCTTTACTTTATCTCCTTTGATGTCTACAGAGACATATCTTTAGATAAAGTTACTCCATCCTGAAAAGGTAAGAAACCTTTCTTGGAGTTTTGCATGCTTTAAAACGAGCAAGGATTTTTCTGATGTATGAAGCTTGGGATAAGTAAAATATTCTTTTCTTGCGATCCCTTATTACTTTAATCTCAAGAATATATACATTCTCCCAAGTCCTTTATATCGAATAGTTTGGACAACCATACCCTTACTTCTGACAACATTTTGATATTGTTTTCAACTACCAAAAATGTTATCTACGTATAGTACAAGAAATACCACCACGTTTCCATCACATCTTTTGTATACACAAGACTTATCCGTTTACTCAATAAATCCATAGGTCTGGATTACTTTGATAAACTGGATGTTCCAAGACCTTGAAGCTTTGTATCATTCCATAGACTGATTGAGCTTGCACACAAGATGCTCTTAGCCCTTTGCAATGAACCCTTCTGGTTGCTTTATATGGATGCTTTCTTCAAGACTTTCATTAAGGAATGCTGTCTTGACATCCACTTACCAAATAGATAAAAGAATCCGGATAGACTTAAGCATGACTACCAGTGAAATAGTTTCCTTTTTCATTTAGCCTTGCTTTGAAAGTTTCTACCTTCCTGTCTATCCCTCTTTTCCTATTATAGACCTTTTTACACCCAACGGCTTTTACACCATTTGGTGATTTTACAAGCTTCCAGATTTTATTAGAATACATATATTCTAATTCTGTTATTCATTACTCTTTGCCAAGATGCTTACATTTTTATCTTGGAGTACTTCATCATATGACCGGAGATCAGGTTCATGTCCTCCAGGGATCGAATCCAAAAACTCTCCCAAAACATGAACCTATTTAGGTTGCCTAACAACCCTCCCACTACGACAAGGCACTTTCTGCAATTGTGTATTATTTGTGATACGTGTTGCAGTTTTCTTGTGGTATCTCATCTTGTACAGTTGGTACTAGGTTAGACATGTCCTTTATTATTTCCTTAAGAACAAATTTACTTATGAGCACGTGGTTCATTATATAGTCCTTTTCTAAAAATCAGTCATTGATGCTAACAATGACCTTCTGATTTTTAAGACTATAAACCTTCTTTTGTTTATTTAGGATAACTTACAAACAAGTGAACTCCTATCCAACTTATCATTATCTCTCTTTAACATATGTGCTAGATTACCCGAATCCGAATATGCTTCAAAATAGGCTTACGCCTATTCAGCAATTCTATATGAGCAGAGAGTTATGACTTTGGAAGGTACTACGTTCACTTCCGTTTCCAGAGCATATCCTTAAAACAAATTTGGTAATTTTCTGAATAACTCATCATCTATCTAATTATTCCATAAGAGTCCTATACCTTCTTTCTACTACACCATTCTGTTGGGGTGTACCAGATGCAGTTAGTTGGGATTGAAATCCAACTTCTGATAAGTGACTCCTAAAATTTCTCAAAAGGTACTTGCCACTACGATCTTCCATAGTGACTTTTTACTTTAACATTTCTCCGCATCAGCCTTGTACTCTTTGAATTAATCAAAGCACTTAGTCTTGCGGCACATTAAGTAAATGTATTTGTATCTTGAATAGTTGTCTATAAAATAGACGAAATATTCGATACTACCTCTTGTCTGGATTGTCATAGGATCACACAAATCAGAATGAACCAATTCCAATATATCTTTGACTCCATTCCCCTTAGACTTAAAAGCTTCTTGGTTATTTTTCCTTTCAAGTAAGACTCGTAGGTTGGAAAGATTTCCACTACTAATGAACACAAAAGTTCATCAGCTACCAATGAATCCTACTTAAGTTAATATAACCTAGCTTTAGATGCCAAAGATATAATTGGTTCATTTCCGAAGGTTGCTTTCTTTTAAAATTAGAAGATGTGTTACTAATTTCCATTTGTTGCATCATGGGAGTTATTGGATTATAAATTGTCAACCATCATACCAGAATAGATAACTTTCCTATTTTTCTTGATAACAACTTTGTTATCAAAATAGACACAATATCTATAATAGTTTAGAAACTGAAATCAGGTTCTTTCTAAACTTGGTACGTAAAGACAATTACTTAAAATCCATATTTTATTCTTATCAAAGGATAAACATCTCCCACTGCAACAGCTACCACTTTTACAGTAGTGCTCATGTGGACGGTGATTTACCTTTCATTTAGTTGTCGGGTTTCCTGGAACCCTGCAATGAATTGCAGACATGATTAATGGCATCTTGTATCTACACTCCAGGTTCTGGTAGATAACACCACTAGACATGTTTCAACTAATGAATTAAATACACCTAAATTGTTCTTAGTTCTAAGAAGACAGTCTACCTTAATGTCCAAGTCCTATTTCCAATCATTACAATTGGGACTACTAAGGGGGCGTTTGGTTCTTTCCTAGGAATAGGAATCGGAATGGGAATCATTGTATTATGGAATGGAAATGGGTATGAGCATGGGTATCACTCTTAAAAGCAATGTTTGGTTAGTTGTATATCTTCTATCGGAATAAATCAAAGTTTCCTTTTTTACCCTTAAAGGAAAATAAGAGAAAAAATTAGATGTGAGAGAAAGATGAATATGAGAGAAAAATATGATGAAAGAGAATGATGAGAGAGAAAGTATTATGAGAGAGGAAGTGTGATAAAAAAGAATGAAGAGAGAGAAAGTGTGATGAGAGAAAATGAAAAAAGAGAGTGTGATTGGAGAGAGCATGATGAGAGAAAATATGATGTGAGAGAAAGTATGATAGGAGAGGATGAAGAGAGAGAAAATATAGTGAGAAAAAATGAGGAGAGAGAGTGTGATGAGAGAGATTGAGGAGAGAGAAAGTATGGTGAGAGAAAAAGAGAACAGTGAATATGATGGGAGAGATTGAGGAGAGAGAAAGTATGATGAGAGAGAAAGTGTGTTGAGGAAAAAGGAACAAGTGTGATAAGAGAGATTGAGGAGAGAGAAAGTATGATGAGAGAGAAAGTATGATGAGAGAGAAAGTATGATGAGAGAGAAAGTGTGTTGAGGAAAAAAGGAGGAAGTGTGATAAGAGAGATTGAGGAGAGAGAAAATATGATGAGAGAGAAAGTGTGATGAGAAAAAAGAGAAAAGAAAGTGTGATGGGAGAGATTGAGGAGAGAGAAAGTGTGATGAGGAAAAAAAGAAGGAAGAGAGTGCGATGGAAGAGATTGAGGAGAGAGAAAGTATGATGAAAGAGAAAGTGTAATGAGAAAAAAAGAGGAAAGAGAGTGTGATAGGAGAGATTAAGGAGAGAGAAATTGTGTGATAAAATGATGAGAGAGAAACTATGATGAGAGAGAAAATATAATGAGAGAGAATAAGGAGAGATAAGTGATATGAAAGAAAAAATAAATAAATATATTTTGATATTTGATATTAATGGAGAAAATTTTAGTTTTAAGTCAAGGGTATTTTTGGAATAAGGGAATATTTTGATTGATGAAAATAGGGTAATGACTCATTGAAGGGGAGGTACATGAGAATGAGTTATTACCCAATTTCAAGGATTCATTCCCTTATTTGCATTCCTATTCCTATAATCCAAACATTAACAATGGGAATCAATGATTCTCATTCCTATTCCCCACTCCTATTACCCTAAACCAAACGCCCCCTAAGTCTTTTTCTATAGTATGACTACTAGGGATTGACAAACATCCTAAGAATCACAAAAATATTTGGTCAAGATTAACTCCTTAAAATCTCCATGAATTTTGTGTATACAAAATCGAAGAGGAGATTTTATTCATTAATTTTATTATCTCGTCAACTTGACGAATAAAATTAATAGTTGATCTGTCTTTGATCAAATATTTGGTCAAAACTCTTTGAATTTAAAATAACATTGATTCCTCAAACAATATTATTTAAATTCACCAACACCTCAGACACCGTGAATTTTGCATGCCACGTTAGTGTGGACGTATACAAATTCATCATTTGTAAGAGGAGGGTTTTACCCATTGACTATCTTGTCAATATAACTTTTTGACAAATAAAATTACCTCAAACACCATGAATCTTGTATGCCACGTTAGTGTGGACGTATACAAATTCAAACATTTGTAAGAGGGGTTTATTAATTTTATTATATTGCCAATCTAGTTTTATGACAAATCAATAGTTGGTTTCCCTTTGGTCACACAAGTGATAGTAGTGACTCCGTTGGGGATGATACTATTAAATGTGTCTAAGTGTATACCATTACTTGACACTAAGTCCATTAATAAGATTATGCCCCTTCCGTTGGGGAAGATCACACGCTCTTAATTAACTTCCTATAGTCATCCAAAAATGGAAGTCTGTTCTAGTGATCCACAAACAAGCTCATCCGTTATGGAGGAAGGCACTCAGAGCCAACGCGCAAGCTTGTTTGCATCACATACAAACCAGTAATGGAGACCATGGGATTTACTTAAAAATCCCTCTCCCACTTAGTTATTTATAAATGAGGAATTTTAACTATGCTAGCCTACTAAATATGTAAACTAACATGCACACACAGCACAATATAAAAGCAATAAATAGAAAATCTAATTTTCAACTATTATGGCTTTTATCTCTAGTTGTCCTCCGTGTGTTGTCATCCCAAGCTGCTGCCATATTTGGCCACCGCCACGTGTGTTGTCATCCATCTTGCTCCCATATTGCGCCTCTGGTCCTTAGAAGGTTCCACGCTTTGCAAGATTCGATCCGCGACATAAATAGAATTTTATATTTTTGATCCTATATTCCATAAAAGAAATGTACATGTATCTAGATCAAAAATAAAATCCTAATAAAACTAAATACAGCTCCTGCTGTATTTTATAATACAATCATGCACACACATATAAATTCCCTTGACATGTCCAAAGGTCCAATCACACACATAATAACTAAAAGCCATAATAGTTGGATACTGCATCCACAAAGTTAGCACATCCTACTATTATCCTGCCTAAATTATGTATGACATGTGCATAATTAAACTAATACCAAATACACAGAGGCAAAACCCTAGCTCTGATACCAATTGTTGGTTGCTACTCGGAAAACCTAGAGGTTCCACTGTACAAAAATTTTGTACAAAGGTCTGAACCTTTTCCTAGCTACCATGTGTTCTTTTAAATTAAATTTTGGATCGCCTGCGGAACTTAACACGTTTGATCCAAAACTTAATCTATTCGTTCTTTTAGGTTTTGACTTGGGTATCCTGCGGAACTTAACACGTTCGACCCAAATCACCTTAAGTTATTAATTCCATTAAATATTAATTTCCATAATTGGTTCCCAGTACTGACGTGGCGAGGCACATGACCTTCTTGGATATGGGAGCAACCACCACCGACTAGACAAAACCTTTTATGGAAAGCTCATATTTAATTTCCTAAAATAACTTTAGGTTAACCGAAAAGAACAATCAAATCACAAGGAAAAAAAAACAAAAGAACACAACATCGAAAAACATATTCGAAATACTAGAATCGCATGCCTCTTGTATTTGGTATTATTTCCATAAATAACTAGCATGATGCGGAATGAAAAATTACTAGTTATACCTTCTAGAAAGACCTCTTGATCTTCTACCGTATTCCTCTTCTAACCTCGGACGTTGTGTGGGCAACGATCTTCCGAGATGAGAACCACCAAGCACCTTCTTCTTCCTTGCAAGTTTCGGCCATCAAAACTTCTCCTAGGATGAAGAGGTTCGGCCACCACCACCATGCTCCAAGGGATGCTAGAAAAGAGGCTTCTTTTCTCTCCTTCTTCTCCTTCTTAGTTACGGCCACCAAAGTTATCTCCACCATGAGAAATTTCGGCCACACAAAGGAGAGGAGAGGAAAGAAAGGGCCGGCCACACCCAAGGAAGAAAAGATGGAGAAAAATAATAGAGTTGTTCACCCATGAAGGCACCTCTACCCCCTCTTTTATAATCCTTGGTCTTGGCAAATAAGGAAATTTAAATAAAAACTTCCTTAATTCTTTTGCCATTGAAAAGGAAAATTTATTTAATTAAAAATAATTTTCTTTTCATCATGTTAATGGCCGGCCACCTTAATCCCTTTAATCAAGGAAATTTTAATTCACACAAGAATTAAAACTTCTTAATTTGCTTCCGGAAATTTATAAAAATTTCTCAAATAATTTTCCCCTTCATGGTGGTTAATAAAAAGGAAATTTTATAAATTAAAATATTTCTTTTAAACATGTGGATAAAAAGAAAGTTATCTCTAAAAAATTAAAATCTCTTTTAATCTACAAATAAGGAAAGATATCAAATCTTTTCTTAATCTTTTGTAGAAACTTATAAAAGAGAATATTTAATTTTAAACTCTCTTTTAAATCATGAACATGATTAAAAATGAAAGTTTTCTTAAAATTTAAAATCCTCCTTTAATCAAAAAATAAGGAAAGATTTCAAATTTTAAACTCTCTTTTAAACATGTAGATGATTTACAAATAAGGAAAGTTTTTACCAAAAAATTAAAACCATCCTTTTAAACTACAAATAAGGAAAGAGATTAATCTCTTCTCTTAATCTTTTGTAGAAAGTTATAAAAGGAAATTTTTAATTTTTAAACTCTCTTTTAAAATCATGATATCCACATAAGAAATAATATTAATAAAATCCTTTTAATATTCTAGTGGCCGGCCACCTAAGCTTGGGACCCAAGCTTTGGCCGACCACCTACATGACTCATCCACTTGGTCTTGGCCAGCCCTAGCTTGGGTTCCAAGCTAGCTTGGCCGGCCCCATTGGATGGGTAAGAAGGTGGGTATGCGGTGGGTATAAATCTCTATATACTAGAGGCTACGATAGGGACCGAGAGGAGGAATTGGTTTTGGTCTCCCGATGAAATTAAGCATCCCGTGTTCGCCCCAAACACACAACTTAATTTCATCAATAATAATTCATTCCACTAAAGAACTATTATTGAACTACCGCACCAATCCCAAATTACATTTTGGGCTCCTTCTTATTATGAGTGTGTTAGTCTCCCTGTGTTTAAGATAACAAATGTCCACTAATTAAGTAAGTTACTGACAACTCACTTAATTAATATCTAGCTCCAAGAGTAGTACCACTCAACTTCATCGTCATGTTGGACTAAGTCCACCTGCAGGGTTTAACATGACAATCTTTATGAGCTCCTCTTGGGGACATTCTCAACCTAGATCACTAGGACACAGTTTCCTTCTATAATCAACAACACACACTATAAGTGATATCATTTCCCAACTTATCGGGCTTATTGATTTATCGAACTAAATCTCACCCATTGATAAATTAAAGAAATAAATATCAAATATATGTGCTTGTTATTATATTAGGATTAAGAGCACACACTTCCATAATAACTGAGGTTTTTGTTCCTTCATAAAGTCAGTATAAAAGGAACGACCTCAAATGGTCCTACTCAATACACTCTAAGTGTATTAGTGTAATTATATAGTTAAGATAAACTAATACCTAATTACACTACGACTTTCCAATGGTTTGTTCCTTTCCATCTTAGTCGTGAGCTACTGTTTATAATTTATAAGGAAACCGATAACATGATCTTCTGTGTGTGGCACCACACACCATGTTATCTACAATATAAATTAATTGAACAACTACATTTATCATAAATGTAGACATTTGACCAATGTGATTCTTATTTCTAGATAAATGTTTATACCAAAAGCTAGGCTTTTAGTATACACTCTAACATTGCAAAGCATGGAGCCACCCCGCAACCTGAGGGAAGCTCAAAGATTGACAGGCCGAATTACAGCCTTATCTAGATTTATTTTTAGATCAGCTGATCGTAGTTTCCATTTCTTTAAAATACTTAGAAAAGCTAATAAGTTTCAATGGAATGAGGAATGTGATAAGGCTTTCCAAGAATTGAAAGATTATTTGGCTACCCTCCCTGTATTGGCTAAACCTATAGCAGGAGAAACTCTGTGGGTATATTTGTCGGCTAATGAAAATGCCGTAGGCTCTGTATTAGTCAGACAGGAAGGAAAAGAGCAACAACCTGTATATTTTTCTAGTCATTTATTAAAAGGAGCGGAGTGTAGATACACTACACTGGAAAAACTGGCCTATGCTCTAATATTGACTGCTCGGAGGTTGCGCCCATATTTCTTAGCACATGAGATTATTGTCTTAACCAATAGCACTCTCGGACGGGTATTGCTCAACCCAGAGGCATCAGGACGGTTAGTCAAATGGACAACCGAGCTTGGGGAATATGACATCCAATATCAACCTCGCTTGGCCATCAAGGCACAAGCTCTAGCAGATTTCATCATAGAGGTTCAATGCCCAGAAGAAGAAGATACCTGGAAAGTTTATGTGGATGGCTCTGCAACTAGACAAGGCAGTGGAATTGGTATTCTTCTTATATCCCCAAGAGAAGACAGACTTCAACTCTCCATTAGATTAAATTATAGAGCTACCAACAATGAGGCTGAATATGAAACTCTAATAGCTGGTTTACAGGCTGCTCGGCATGTAGGAGCAGCTCGAGTCCTTATATATTCTGATTCTCAGCTAGCAGCTCAACAATTATCAGGTAATTTTGAAATCAATAATGACAGGCTCAAGTTATATGCTGAGGCATTCGATAAGTTGAAATCTCAATTTCAAGATGTGAGCATACAAAAAATTCCCCGATCAGAGAATTGGTGGCAGATGAATTAGCTAAACTAGCATCTGCTGTAGTACCATGGAGTCTTGATCGACCCGTGGAACAGACCCTGTTAATTTCCTGTATTGAAAGACAGACTGATATAGAAATTCAGGGTGATTGGCGAGCTCAAATTATATTATATTTACAGCAAGGTCTTCTTCCGAGAGATACAGAACAAGCCAGGGTATTTAAGAAACGAGCTGCTCAATATACCATGGTGGGGGAGCAATTATATAAAAGGGCTTTTTCCAGACCTTTGCTCAAGTGTGTAGGCACAGAAGACACCCAATTTATTTTACAGGAGGTGCATCAAGGTTCTTGTGGTAGTCATATAGGAGGAAGATCTTTGGCTCGTAAAATCCTCTTAGCGGGATATTTCTGGCCCACTCTACATGAAGATGTCGTTAAACTGGTAAGAACTTGTATTTCTTGTCAAAAGCATCAGAATATATTACATCACCCTACCCAGTTATTAAGAACCTCTATAGTCTCGTGTCCCTTTGATCAGTGGGGTATGGACATAGTAGGTCCATTTCCTATGGCTGCTGCACAAAGGAGGTTCCTGTTGGTGGCCGTGGATTATTTCTCTAAATGGGTGGAAGCAGAACCACTTGCTAGAATCACAGAAGACGCGGTCATTAAATTCTTATGGAAAAATATAATCTGCAGGTTTGGCATTCCTCATAAGTTGGTCTCTGATAATGGAAGGCAGTTTCAAGGCGATAGAATCCTAGACTGGTGTCAGAGTTATGGGATTACCCAGGCCTTCACCTCTGTGGCTTACTCGCAGAGCAATGGTCAAGCAGAAGTAACTAATAGGGAGATTATTAGAGGACTGAAAACTAAGCTAGATCATGTCGGAGGTAGCTGAGTAGACGAGTTACCCAGTGTTCTTTGGGCATATCGTACTACGCCTCGTGAAGCTACAGGAATCACTCCTTTCCAGTTAGTCTATGGAGGAGAAGCAGTAATCCCCATTGAGGTAGGAGTAGAGTCTGACAGAAGACAATTGTATGATGAGGATAATAGAGACCGACGACTTATGGAGCTGGACCTGATCGAGGAAATAAGGGATAAAGCTGCTACTCGTCTTATATCATATCGACAAAGGATGAGACAGAATTATAACAAAAGGGTCATCCCCAGATTCTTCCAAGTAGGGGATTTGGTATGGAAACGAGTTAAGCCTGTGGGAGATGTTAGCAAGTTGGCACCACAATGGGGAGGGCCTTATAAAGTGATAGAAAAGCTCGCGTCAAGCTCATACTATCTCCAAGATGCCGAAGGAAGAATGTTGGAACGCCCTTGGAGCGCTAATCATTTGCAACCCTATCGAGCCTGATTTGATCATATTACTTTAAATATGTTCACAGTTATTGGAAATCCCAGGCGAATTAAGATACTTGCAGTTTATGTACTTTGGTTCTTTGATGAAAGTCAAGCAAGATAAATATTGACACAGGAAATAAATGTGGTTCATACAAATTGATAAGTATCAGGAGAAGTCTCCTTTCTATTTTTTAAGCAGTAAAATAAGGGGAAATCATAAAGGCCTATTCAGCTTCCCTCAAGGAATTACAAGCCAACACGAGGTTAGCCCAAGTATTATACTTTCGTATGAATCAAAGTCGATCAGGAAAATTCTATGAAGTAACCCGGACGGGCCTTCATAGGAAGACTCGGAGACTATAAACTAAAGTCGATCGGGAAGATTCTATGAAGTAACCCGGCGGGCCTTCATAGGAAAAACCGGAGACTATAAACCAAGACAGATCAAAGTCGATCGAGAAAAGCCTATGAAGTAACCCGGTCGGGCCTTCATAGGAAGACTCGGAGACTATAAACCAAAGTTGATCGGGAAGATTCTATGAAGTAACCCGGCGGGCCTTCATAGGAAAAATCGGAGACTATAAACCAAGACAGATCAAAGTCGATCGGGAAAATTCTATGAAGTAACCCGGACGGGCCTTCATAGGAAGACTCGGAGACTATAAACCAAAGTCGATCGGGAAGATTCTATGAAGTAACCCGGCGGGCCTTCATAGGAAAAACCGGAGACTATAAACCAAGACAGATCAAAGTTGATCGAGAAAAGCCTATGAAGTAACCCGGTCGGGCCTTCATAGGAAGACTCAGAGACTATAAACCAAAGTCGATCGGGAAGATTCTATAAAGTAACCCGGCGGGCCTTCATAGGAAAAGCCGGAGACTATAAACCAAGACAGATCAAAGTCGATCGGGAAGATTCTATGAAGTAACCCGGCGGGCCTTCATAGGAGAAGCCGGAGACTATAAACCAAGACAGATCAAAGTCGATCGAGAAAAGCCTATGAAGTAACCCGGTCGGGCCTTCATAGGAAGACTCGGAGACTATAAACCAAAGTCGATCGGGAAGATTCTATGAAGTAACCCGGCGGGCCTTCATAGGAAAAACCGGAGACTATAAACCAAGACAGATCAAAGTTGATCGAGAAAAGCCTATGAAGTAACCCGGTCGGGCCTTCATAGGAAGACTCGGAGACTATAAACCAAAGTCGATCGGAAAGATTCTATGAAGTAACCCGGCGGGCCTTCATAGAAAAAACCGGAGACTATAAACCAAGACAGACCAAAGTCGATCGGCAAAATCCTATGAAGCAACCCGGACGGGCCTTCATAGGAGAAGCCGGAGACTATAAACCAATATGAAGCAGAACCATCGGGAAATTATATGAAATACATCAGATGAGTCTTCGCAAAAGAGATCAAAGATTCTAAACCCGTGCAAGATATAAATAATCAGAGAATCGAAGCCTAATTTCGAGAGGGGATTCCATAGAGGAGCCCAGATATGTGAAAGTGAAGGTCTTTACTCAAAAGTCATCCGGGATATTATATTCAGCTCGGAGGCCAATAGTTTTATACAATTTCATATCCAGTCTCAACTGATATTATTCATCCTCGGGGAGATATAAAGCACGCGGGAGGTTACTTAAAAAAGAAGCCATCAAGATAAGGCTCCGCTTTGAAGGATGAGCAAGGAATTTTTTGATAAAATTTATATTCGGCAAGCAATAGCATTCCAAAAGGGGTATTCTCAAACTGGCATGAAGAAGAAGCAAGTAAGTGTTGAAATTTCCTTATACCTTGCAAATACTTAGTTACTCAGTACCAACTGCACCTTTTTTCCTCATTGTCAATTCTTGCTTTACAAGTTTTTATGAATACATTCTTTAAACATTCGGGAAAGGGCCTTTCAAATCTGAGGGTAGTTCTTCATTAAGCCTGCGGCGATTTATGAAAGAAAGGGGAGGTTCCCTGGGTAGATATCCACCCTCTTTTAGTTGTTGAAGAACCCCCGATACGGAATGATTTAGCGCACCCACTATCCTGCGAACAAATTCCCGGGCAAATGCTGGTGACTTTAAGTAAGCTTGCCGCCATTCTTCCCATCGACTCTTTTCCTGCTCCTTATAACGCTGGAAATCAGCTTGCAGTTTTGAGTTTTGCTCTTTTAAAACATCCTTCTCCGATCTTAGCTGTTCCAATTCCTTCTGGAGCAGTGATAATTCGTTATCTTGAGCTTTCCTCAGCTCTTGTTCCTGTAGAATAGTGAAATCATGAGAAGCCAGGTCCTGAGCTTGGTCAGAAAGACAGGCATTATGAAGCTTCTCTACTTTCTCTAAGATAAGACTTTTCTGAGAAGCATCTAAGAGAGCTTTCTCTTTTAAAGCGATCTCTAATCGAAGACCTGAATGCAGTCAATCCACCTGTAATTCTAAGGTTTTTCTAGCAAGCTCTTTGTCTTTCAACAGTTGTTGACATTCCTCCAATTCTTGCTTCAGGGTTCCCAATTGTTGATTTTGCAAGGCCACCTGCTCTTGCAACTGAGCCCTATCACTACTAGAAGAGGGCGAGACAACCTTCAATGTCTCTAGTTGAGCTTTCAACTTAGTGTTCTCATGATCTTTAGCTGTGAGTAGCTGATCGATATGCAGACTTGTGGCTAGGAACTAAATGAAAGGATAATGTAGGTTAAAGATAAAGTTACAAAGCTAATAAACACATAACTAGGAATACTTACAGCCACTGCCTGACGACTATGGCGATCCGCTCGATGTGGAAGACTAAGGCCTCGTAATTGTTCATAACCTTGCGACCAAGATTTAGCCAATAAACCTTGCAGTTGCAAAGTGCCATAGCCAGGAGGACTAGAAGGCTGTCCCAATTGAGAAGGTAAGCCCACAGCCACTCTAAATAAAGGAGGGGGACTAGAGGAAGCCGGAAATGGAGAAGAAGAGGAGGCAATGGAAGGAAAAGGGATATTAGAAGCAGGAGGAGCAGAGTAGGAACTAGATGGAATAGAAGGTAGTAGTGTAGGAGGGGTTGTTGCAATTATGGAAACACTAACGGCTGAAGGGCTGACAATGGGAGAAGATCTCCGGCAAGGCGTTCGTTTTGCTCGAGGCCTATAAGCCAAGGGAGGCAAGGCCAGTGCCAAGGATGTAGAAGGCACAGGAGAGATAGCGGCCATCTCAGAGGCAGAAGCAGGAGAAGCTGAAACAATAGAAGAAGAAGAGATAAGCAGACCGGGCCTCATCAATCGAAGAGCAGGATTGGAGATGATATTGGTGGGAGTCATCGGTGCCTTACCTCTTTCAAAAGAAATAGGCGCCGGAACAAGAGGAGTTTGTACAAAAGTACCAAAGAAATCACCAAAGGGAGAATCCTTGGTAAGATTTGGCTTTTTAACTAAAGTAACAAAAGGCTCTTCTTCTTCCTCTTCCATGAGTGCGACACCCTCTGCTTGTCGTTCTTCTTCGGAAAGTAAGCCCAAGGTAGAGGGATTGGGATCGGATCGGCGAGCCAACAACCATTGTTCTCCAAGATTATTGATAAAGGACTTGGTCATAGCAGAATTCTTGTACATAAAAGCCGGAAGAATAGCATCGGCTGAAAAGCAGAGGATAAACATCATTATTATAGGGATATACTAATCAGCAAAGGCGAAGTAAAATAATTATACTCACCAAAGGAACTATCCAAAGGAGTGTTAATGTTGTCTATCCCGAAGGGAAACATTAAACCCTCTTCAATTAGATGTGGTAAACTGAATTTCGCTCCCCGCGGTTTAGGTAAGGCAGAGGCAACAGAAGGATCATTGAGGAGACCTTGAGTGTCAGGAAGCGGAGGCAGATCATGTATCTATTGAATAGGAAACGGAGGTGGAGAAGGTAGACGCATATAGAAAAATTTACGATACCATTCGCCTTGAGGAGGAATGCGGTTAAACAGAATGGCCTTAGGACGAGACTGAAATTTAAAAACGCCCACATCTACTGGCGAGGAATGAAGAAGTGATGAAAAATACGGGGAGACAAGGGGAAATCCAATAGTTTCGATACCCCAATGAAACCCATTAGAATAGAAAAAGATTGAGGGACAAGTTGGTTCAGCGGGATATCAAAATAACGGCTGACATTACAGAAAAAAGGATGAAGGGGAAATCTAAAACCTTGTAAGACTTGGTCCCTGAATATGGAAATGCATCCTAGGGGGGGGGGAGATGTGGACCCTCATGAGAAGCAGGACGAGTGATATAGGAAGGAAAACCATAAGTTGCCTGTAAATCCACTTCTTCTGTATACATGAGGTCAGAAGAGCATGAAAGAAACTGTTGGAGCAATCTAGTGACCCTAGGTTTTGATGTTTGGGCAAAGGTTTAAGTTAGTTTTATTGTTGTATTTGATATGCATTGTGAGTGTGCAGGATACAGGTACAACAAGGAAGTCCAAGTGTGATCTTGGCAAAGGAGGAAAGTCTAAGGATGAGTCTTGGCGGTGTAAGTCCAAGCATGTAGTCTTGGCAACGTAAGTCCAAGTGTAACTTGGCAATGGATGAAGTCCCGGAGGCGTGACCTCTTGGCAAAGGAAGACCCGACAACAATGACAAGGCCGATGGAAGCTCCAGAAGGCAAGACGTGAAGGATGGGGAGGCATCCGAGGGACGCAAGGCTGATGGAGGAGGCTAGAAGGCTAGGTCTAGGTTGGTCGGGCAGGGACGAGTGCTGAGAGATTGTACTCGGAGCAAAATATAAGAATTAGGGTTCACTGTAGCAGTACTGTAGCACTACTGTAGCAGTACTGTAGCAGTCGACTGGCAGCGAACAGAATGTGTGAAATCGAGCCGTTGGGGTGTAACGGTCAAATTTCCACAGAGGGCAGTCGACTGCATGTTTTAGCAGTCGACTGGTAGGCGGGGTTTTCAACCCGAGGGCTATAAAACCAAAGCTTGGGAGCTTGGTTTGAGTTGATGAAATTAGACTTGGTTAAGGTCTAATTAGTAGTCTACAAGTGCTCAAGAGTTTTCCTTGTGTCCAAGAGGTCTTGGTGAGTTTGTGGTGAGGTTTCTCCACCCACAAGGAGTTTGAGCTAGCCGGAGGTCTTCCGGGGAGTAATCCACCGACGGATAGGGATCGTCCACCTTACGGACACGCCGTGGAGTAGGAGCTTTATCTCCGAACCACGTAAATGATCGTGTAGCTTGGTTTGCATTCTTTCTTATCTTGTATTTTGTTTAGCTTGTTTATTTTTGTATTATTCCGCTGCGCAAGCTAACAACGTAGGAAGCGAACGATTTGGGTGAGCCGCTATTCACCCCCCTCTAGCGGGCACATCGGTTCTAACAATTGGTATCAGAGCGAGGGTGCTCTTCTACGGACTAACCGCCAAGAGAGTAAGAAGCTAGAGGAAGAAGAAGATGGAGTCCGAAGGACCGCTCGGATGGGATATCCGAATTCCACCTCCGTACGACAAAGAAGACTTTAATTATTGGAGGAAGCGGTTGGAGACATGGTTCCAAATGGATTGGAACCAATGGGTTGTCTTGAGTGACCCATTTGAAGCTCCTACGGACAAGAAGGGTAAACGCCTCCGACCTCGGCATTGGACCGAAGAGCAACGGGAACAAGTGGAGGCCGATAAGAAGGTAACAAAAATCTTGTTAAATATATTACCTTCTAACATCCTTTTGAGTGTAGGTGAATACACAAGTGCATGTGATCTTTGGAAAAAGATCATTGTCCATCATGAGAACCTTACACAAATCCAACAAGAGGAGAAGCCCAAGGAGAAGGGCTCATTGGTCCAAGAAGAGAAGGACCAATCGAATGTTGACATAAGTTCAACATTCGAGGAGGAGAAGGAAGATGAGGAGGTATCATCCACATCTTCAAGGGAGGAAGAAGTGGAATCATCCACATCTTCAAGTGAAGAGGAAGAAGAGAAATCTGAGGAAGAGGAGATCTTGGAAGCTCAACCCTCCACCTCAACTACCAAGAAGAGCACAAAGGACCGCATCAAATGTTTTGAGTGTGGTAAGATGGGGCACTACAAGAGTAGGTGTCCTTCACTCAAGAAGGTAAAGGAGGTAAACCCTAAACTCACTAAAGTTAATTTAGAAACTAATGTGAGTTGTAGGAAGAAGAAGAAGGAGAAGAAGCACATTAGGTGCTTTACATGTGGTGAGTGGGGTCACTACCACACAAAGTGCCCAAGGAAAGGAGAGCTCATGAAATTGGCGTACTTGAAGAAGTGGGAGAAGAAGGGAGCTTCCAATGTAAAAACCAAGGTATCATTTAATGAATTCATTCCGTTGACACATGATAAAAAGCATGCTAGAAACAACTCTTATCATCTTAATGTTATTTATCATGAGAATAGGAGGCATGATAACCTTAAGGATAAATATATTCCTCCTCATGCTAGATTTGCCACACCTAAAGTTAGGAAGGTAAATAACAACTTAGGCAACAACACCAAGGATTTTAGATATATGCCTAAAAATAGAAATGCTCAAGGATTCAATGAAAAACCAAAATCTAGGGATTTATGGAGTGAAAATCAAGTCTTGAGGACAAGACTTGATAATTTAGAAAGGACCTTAACAAGAATGGAAAATATTCTTAGGGGTCAAAATGAGCATAACCTAAGAAAAGCTAGACAAGAGCCATCCAATGGCTATAGAGGTTTGGGATACAAACCTAAAGCCAAGAAGGATGTGACTTCCTTTCATAGGGTTCCATATAGTTATGGGACCAACCCTAGGTTTAGAGGTCAAGTTAAAGATACTAGGGAAGGAATCCCTAAGAGTATTTTTGGCAAGACCAATGTGACTAAGGCTCCAAAAAGGCCTAATAAAGTCACAAATAAGGTTACAAAGGGAGTTAACCCTAGAAGTGACCTAGTGGAAGTGACCAAGGCTTCTAAGAAGCCAAGAAAGGTCCTTAGGAAGGTATCTAGGGAAGTCATCCCTAGTGAGTACCTAGAGCATCCAAGGAGCACCAATAGGTATTGGGTTCCTAGGAACATATTCTCTACACCCTAGATGGGTTTAGAGAGTGTCAACTCTAATTGGAAAGGTAGTTAACCCAACCTTGGGAAAGTTGACACTTGAGAGCATTTTCAAGGTGATTGTTAACCTTTGAAAATGAAAAGGATGATAAGTGTTACTCTTTGAAAGAGTAAAATGTGTCAAAATTTGAGGAGTTAAATCTAATTTAAATTGACACACTAGAGAGAAGCAAAAGTAATGCCAAATTTGGAATTCGACATTTTCTTATGGAATTAAGGGAAATGTAAACCTTAATCCAAATTGTCACTCTTGGAAAAGAGTAACATGTGGCAAATCTTAAGGAATTATGTTTGAATTAAATTGGCGCAATGTGGAAAAACATAAGAAATACCAAATTGGGATTTTGGTATCTTCTTAGAGTAATTAAAGAAAAATCTAGATCATAATGTAAGATGTTCACTCTTTGGAAGAGTGAAATGTGTCAAACTTTGAGGTTTTGAACTTAATTTAAATTGACACATTTAGAAAATGATAAGAAATGCCAAGTTGGGGTTTTGATATTTTCTTAAAAGGTAAAAGGCAAATCTAAGTTTTAATTTGATTTCATTTACTCTTGGAAAGAGTAAAATGTACCATACTTTGAGAAATTTGTTTAAGTTAAAATGGAACAAATTTATAAAGGAAAAAATAAATGTCAAAATTGGGTTTTGGCATTTTCATGGAAAATCATGGGCAATTTAGGGTTAAATTTTGAGTTAGCTAGGGTTAAGAATACTTAGATAGGTAATCTAGGTAAATTTTATTTATGCTAACTTGCCATGTTTTGTTTGCCGATCATATGTCATGACATCATATTTATATTTAGCATTCATATTTTATTATGAAAAATACAAAAATACCATGTCATGTCATACATACATCATGTAGCTATAGCTTGCTTTTCATTTTGAAAATTGCTTATTTTGATGTATGTCATGTAACATCATGCATTACTTTAATTCCCTTGTTATTTAAGGACAAATGGCATCTATTATAAATGGTAAATATCCCAACAAGAGGGATTATATCAAGTGGCATCCTAGATGGATGATCATGATTTTTACAATGCCTAGATAGAGATGCATGATCCCTTAGTTTAGGGCAAGACCAAATATACATCTCACAAAGAACTATAAGGTGACTTGTATGTGTTCTAATACACGTTAGATACAAGTGAGATGTTAAGATGGTGAACTAAACTCAAGATGTTGATCTAGTGCATCTTGTTGAGTTTTAGGTTCATCAAAACACATAGTTATGTGTCTTCCAATCATTGGGAAAGCTAATGTATAAGTCATGTGCATTGAGCCCAAAGAACATGGTTGGATATTGGTTTTAAAAATAATTTCAAAATACTTTTGAAAAACCTTGGTGAAGACTATCTTTTGATAGTAATCATCATTGGAAAGTTAGACACAAAATAGGAGAAAACATTGAAATTTTCAAGAGTTTTCAAATTTGTGTCAATCTTTGAAAATAGGAAGTATTTTCATAGAAAACTATTTTTCCTTGATAAAGTATACTCTAAATAATGTCTACATGAGTTTTCATGATGAAAACAAGTATGGTTTGGTTAAGAAAAACCAAAGTGAAGTTTCGGTTGAGGTTAGTTTCATTATTGAATTTTTAACCTCAAAACTTCAAGTTTTGGTTTTCCTAATTATTTAGGAATCCCAAGTCATTGTTGGTGCAATGATAGAAGTTTAACCATGTTTTTAGGGGGAGTTACTCCTTTAAAATATAAAAATCTTTTCCAAGACCAAAAGGACGTCAAATGTTAAGGTAACACATGACATTGGTATGGGAGGTGTTACCAAGGACAAGGGAGAGTCATCCAAGGCCAATAAGAAGGAATATGCTAGGGTAGCATATAATTATAGCAAGGATGAGGTGTCCAAGATTAAGGACAAGAAGAAATTAATCAAAGACAAGGTGTCTAAGGTTAAGAAGGTGAGTTTAGTAGGCCAAGTGTCACCCGAGGTGCATCGAAGTGACCTAGCTATAGTGGATGAGTCACCAAGGGATGTGACTAAGGTTAAGATTCCTAAGGTTAGGAAGAGCCTTTGGGACCCATGGTAGATGGGTTATCAAATGTGCCAAGTGGTTAGGAGACGAACTTAAGTCTCTAACATAGTGGGTTGGCACAATTGAGTTGAGTTTCATGCATAGAAATACGAATTGGGTTCATATTGCATGAAAATTAGTTTTTGATGTATAGATTCCATATAAACTAATGCTAGTGATGCATTATGGTTTAGTATGGGCAAATACATCAAGAGGAAGCCAAAACTAGGACTTTAGGTCAATGTTCAATTGAACTTTTTAGCTAGTTTTGTGTTTTGTGTCAATATTGGGATTGGTGATAGATATATTTTTATATATATTTTTCCCAAGTAGATATTGATATAATAGACCTCTCCACAAAATTTCGGGATTTTTGGAAGTCTGTGGAATTTCTGGCGCATTTCTGAAGTTGGCCAGAAAAGGCTGATTTTTTCATGAATAGTGTACCAGTCGACTGGTACAGTTACCAGTCGACTGGTAACACTGTTCACGAGCACAGAATGTCTCTGTAAGCTTGTTTTCATGGGGGCAGTCGACTGGTACTTCTTTCATTCGACTGATACGGTCTAAAATTGTTTTTCAGCACTAGAAAATGATTAAAAGAGAGGTGAACATGTATGTAATCTTATGGGAAATTAATACATGATGTCTATGGTCATTAGAGGTCAAAGAGTCCGATAATTGGGATATTGTTGGAGCTCTTTTTGATGTATGGCAAAGGGGGAGAAATTTAGGTTTAAGTGGGAAACCTACATACCTTTGCAAGAAATCCTAACTCAAGGGGGAGCTTAGGTGAAGGGGGAGCGATTGCTCATTTATTAGCAAAGGGGGAGAAGTTTACCTCTGCAATAAATCCTAACTCAAGGGGGAGCTTAGGTGAAGGGGGAGCCTAGGATTAGGTTCCATGATTTATGCATGTGTAGATTGCATGTTTATTTGCATTATTATTGATATATTATTTCCCTAACTTAAACGGTTTGCCAAACATCAAAAAGGGGGAGATTGTTGGAGCAATCTAGTGACCCTAGGTTTTGATGTTTGGGCAAATGTTTAAGTTAGTTTTATTGTTGTATTTGATATGCATTGTGAGTGTGCAGGATACAGGTACAACAAGGAAGTCCAAGTGTGATCTTGGCAAAGGAGGAAAGTCTAAGGATGAGTCTTGGCAGTGTAAGTCCAAGCATGTAGTCTTGGCAACGTAAGTCCAAGTGTAACTTGGCAATGGATGAAGCCCCGGAGGCGCGACCTCTTGGCAAAGGAAGACCCGACAACAATGACAAGGCCGATGGAAGCTCCAGAAGACAAGACGTGAAGGATGGGGAGGCATCCGAGGGACGCAAGGCTGATGGAGGAGGCTAGAAGGCTAGGTCTAGGTTGGTCGGGCAGGGACGAGTGCTGAGAGATTGTACTCGGAGCAAAATATAAGAATTAGGGTTCACTGTAGCAGTACTGTAGTGCTATTGTAGCAGTACTGTAGCAGTCGACTGCATGTTTTATCAATCGACTGGCAGCGAACAGAATGTGTGAAATCGAGCCGTTGGGGTGTAACGGTCGAATTTCCACAGAGGGCAGTCGACTGCATGTTTTAGCAGTCGACTGGTAGGCGGGGTTTTCAACCCGCAGGCTATAAAACCAAAGCTTGGGAGCTTGGTTTGAGTTGATGAAATTAGACTTGGTTAAGGTCTAATTAGTAGTCTACAAGTGCTCAAGAGTTTTCCTTGTGTCCAAGAGGTCTTGGTGAGTTTGTGGTGAGGTTTCTCCACCCACAAGGAGTTTGAGCTAGCCGGAGGTCTTCCGGGGAGTAATCCACCGACGGATAGGGATCGTCCACCTTACGGACACGCCGTGGAGTAGGAGCTTTATCTCCGAACCACGTAAATGATCGTGTAGCTTGGTTTGCATTCTTTCTTGTCTTGTATTTTGTTTAGCTTGTTTATTTTTGTATTATTCCGCTGCGCAAGCTAACAACGTAGGAAGCGAACGATTTGGGTGAGCCGCTATTCACCCCCGCTAGCGGGCACATCGGTTCTAACAGAAACCACGCAGGAGAAGAAACTGCCATGGGGAGAAGCAATCACAGAACAAGGAATCAAGGAAGAAGATGAAAGATGAAGAAAAACAAGAGAAAACCTCGTAAGCCCTTATCTTTCTTTTTGTCTTGAGCTAAAACCCTTAAGATGAAACAACAAAAGGGGGAAAAAGGTGC
Organism: Zingiber officinale; assembly: GCF_018446385.1. Classification (NCBI taxonomy): domain Eukaryota; kingdom Viridiplantae; phylum Streptophyta; class Magnoliopsida; order Zingiberales; family Zingiberaceae; genus Zingiber; species Zingiber officinale. Next base: position 128,012,139 of record NC_056000.1, on the reverse strand, counting down.
TTGGAGTATCAATCGTTATAAATAGATAATAATATCAAAGAATAAAATCAAGATGAAAAAGCTACCTCGGAAACAGGTGTGAGTTTCCTTAGAAGTGTTCTTAGGAAATCCTGGCAAGGACAGATAGAAATTAGTATGATAAACTATAAGGAAGTCAAGCGTCGGATAGTAGTTAATAAAATGGAAGTCAAGCGTCAGATAATAGTTAATAGACAAAATCCGTAGATGAAAATCGGACGGTTTTGACAAACCGGCCAAACTAAAGATCGTTCAAAATATATTGACCAAAGGCTTATTATAGTGAGGCAAATAATATACGTTATGATAAAACCCAGTGAGACTCAATTATTATGCGAAAGAAGACATATGAAGATACAATGATAAACCAGTCTAGCAGAACAAATCGACCAATATCAAGGATAGCATGACGAAGCCGTGTTAAATCGGAACGGGATGTAACTAAGCTATAAAATATCGGGCGGTATCTATCAATCTTAATATATATCGGGCGATCATTAAGAAAAGACTCATAGGGAAATCTCGCGTCATAACATTGGATACATTTGCAGAAAACAGATATTTATCTTGAGAAAGAGTAAAATTTACAACCCAAGAAGAGTAATCAAAGTCACACAAGCTTATCAGTACTGAATTGCAATAACTCGAACCTAAGTTAGAGTCAGCTTGGGGTACAGATCAGGAGGTTTGTTTTCAATCAGTTTACGTTTGTTTAAGAAATTAGGAGGATCGCGAGATAAATAATGCTCTTCTTTTAATTGTTGAATCGCCCCTTGAGCTCCTGCAGTAAAAGCGGATAGAATGGACCTCACGATCGGTCTGTTGAACTCGGGAGATTCAATCATGGCTGTGGCTCGCTCCTTATAACGAACATCCTCACCCCCTTTGTAGACTACCAGCGCCATCTGAGAGGTTTTTAATTCATCTTTTCTGGCAGAAGCCTCGGCTTTAGCCGAATCAAGGGAGGTGGTCAAAGAGGCTACCTCGTCCTCTTTCAGCTGTAAGGCTTTGAGTTTCTCAGTCAATTCTGCTTCATAATTCTCTTTTAGTTCGCCAAGTTTTGAGGTCAGCTCCTAACATGAGGTCCGTAACCAATTTGAATTGGGCTTCAAGGCTCTCAATTTGAGTTTCAAATTGCTTCTTGGCGGCAGCGGACAATTCGGCAGAAGACAATTCGATAACCTGCTGTCGCAACCCCTTGTTCTCCGATTTCAATTTCTCGTTCTCAGTGTACAGATTGTGCAATAGTCGGGAGAAACCCATGTTCTCTAGCCACCGCTGGGAGCATATTCAAAACCATAAGACGATACTTCATAAACATAAAGCAGGAGTATGTAAACATACCTTATTCTCTTTATTAGAAAAGCGGTCAATCGCTTCAGGAATGGAAAGCCCCTCAAAGAGGGAACGCACCTCATCCCAGGAACTAGCGAAAGAACCCCCCAGTAATATGGGGAGAACAGGAATGGTAGAAGAGCCAGTTGAGAAGGAAGAAGTAGGGATAGATGGTGGAGCAAAAACCAAGTAAGAAGAAGGCGAAGAGGGTAGAGATCCTGAAGTCGGAATAGATAGAGGAAAAGTAAAAGAAACGTCAACAGAAATACTAGTTTTAGGAAAAGGAGAGGTAGGAAAATTCAAGGAAGGATAAAGTTATGCTAATGTGGGCTCATCGGAAAGAAGGTCAGTTGACACAAAATCTTCTGAAGCAAGCTCATCAGCAGTAAGAATGAGCCTCCTTTTTGGAGGAGGAGCCCTGGTCAGCTTGTGTCCCGGACGCTTGCCCGCAGAAATCTCAGTTAGGGGTTTATCAGAACTACCAGGGGATGTAAGCTCAATAAGAGGAATAGAGGCAGATGGGGAGACAGTGACAGCTGCGGGAGACGTAATAGCGGGAGCAGGATCAGGGAGGATCTGCGCAGCAGGATCCCTAGAAGAGCCTCCTGGAGTCTCATGAAGCCCAGAAGAGCTAGGTATTTCGGCTAAGGGAGTCGGCTCTTCAATTGACGGTGGAGGGGCGATAGCGGCCAGAAATTCGGCCTCCTTGGCGCGAAGCAATTCTTCTTCCACGCGTATTTCTTCATCAATCAAAGCATCATAGAAACTCTCCACTGTATAGAACAGAGAAACAATTTAGGCAGTTATAAGCAAAAAGAAAAGAACAAGACGTTACCTAAGGAAATGTGAGTATCGGGTTTGACGGGGCTTAAACCAAATAGGTATAAAAGCTTGACCTTCAACCATTTCGGGATCGAGAGCCGGTGACCTAATAACTTCTCACAATAAATAGGAAAAGCAGGAAGGAGATGAAACTCTCTAACATCGGGTAAGGGAGGCAAGAAAGATTTCCAAGCATGAGACCAAGGAATAGGTCCCGGAAACTTTAAAAAGAAAAAACGAGATTTCCAGGCTTTGAGAGACGATGGCATATCTCCAAAAAGGACCATTTTAGTTCTCGACTGGAATAAGAAGACACCAGGTTCCGAGAGCTTGGGGTAGGAGAACATGAAGAAATTTTGAGGAGTAGGGGGAATATCTCGTAGACGAAACAACATATAAGTACCGCATAGATAACGAAATGCATTAGGAGCAAATTGTTGCAAAGGAATATCAAAATATCGACTTATTTCAATTAAGAAAGGAGGAATGGGAGCCTTTAACCCCTAAGACGGTCCTTCATAAACAGAAAGCAGCAGGATGATGAGGTCGAGCATTCGGTGCTGGGAGTATGATTTTATCTTCCTTAGGAATTTCATATTGGCGACGGATGGATAATCTAGCATTCTTATCAAAGATAGAAGACATATGGACATACCAAGGAGCAATTGCTTCTTCAGCCATGGACAAAGGTATGGGCTAGAGCAATAATGGATTACTTACTGAAGACAAGAAAGGGGATCGTCGTGAAACGGCGAGCACGAGGACTGGTTGAAGACAGTAACATGAAAAAAGCTCTAGAGAAGGAAAAAGGAAGGACGAGGTTTAAAGAGGAGACGAAAGGTTTAGGGTTTGAAAAACGCAAGACGGTCGTCAGATTAGGACATTGGTAGCTCAGCAGACGCTGAGGATCGTAATAGAAAGGCGAAAGGCCTATGTGACGTGGTGATCAGAAAAGGCATGTGTCAGAGGGGCATTTATATCAGACGTGACGAATCGGATCACGATGGGGTTGGTAGTGCCTCGAACATTCTCTCACCCGAAGGAGAGCCAATCACCAGTTCAGAAACCTCGAAAGGAAACGTGATCGACTGGGCCTAATGAAAAAGAAAGGGGCAGAACTTTTTGACCGTACTCAGGCTAAAGCCAAAAATATTTTAAGGGTAATATTTTAGGAGAAGGATAAATTTTAATTTGGGCGTGAGAAACATGAGTTAGTATTTGTTGAAATAACTTTATGTTTACAGAGATAATTGCGGGTATGAATGTTTCAGTCTAAGGAATAGCATCCGTTGATGTAGAAATACCGAACCATGCCAACAGGTAAGATAGTGTTAGCCATGATGAATAGCACATAAAATACTCGAAGAAATGATGAGTGCAACACAACATCTTGTAAATAACAGAAGATTTAGTAACAAGAACAAAGCATCTGAGACAAAAGTTGGTCTTTACATTTATGATCTGATCAGATACACAATATTACATTCCCCTCAGGAACAACAAACCTCAAATAGAAAACAAATATTACAAGCATACACTCTTGGAGCACGCAAAAAATTTCAATCACCACTGGATTCAAACTTACCATGGAGCGGAGATGGAAATAGCTCACTTCGTCAGAACTTGCCAAGGCACATAAGAGGCAATATTTTGCCCTGGACGAAGAAAGCAACAAAAAACAAAAAAGCTCAAGGGCAACAAGACAGGGGAACATTGATTCATTCCATGATGGAAAAGTAAATACCACTTCCCCTCTCAAGCTGTGTGAGCTCAGCGAGTGGAGCAGTCAAATTCAACCCAAGGGTAACATGTGTTGTGCCCTTCACACAACACCCAAGGGTCATTTGGCTGCCCCCCTATAAGTAGTAAAAATTTCTCTGAAGTTTCTTGGGTCCTTCAGAGCACCTGCATCTTTGGATAGAAGATTTGAACCGTGAAGCTTCCTCTCTTAAGACGATCCCTTGTACCCATGGAGTAACCGGAGCAAAAATCCCAATAAACTCGTATATAGATCTCACCTGGTCCAACAAAAGTTGCCTCCAGAGAGGAGGATCCACGACCATGGCCTTAGCAACAAAAAGTGGCAAGGAAGAAAAAGAACTGAGAAGGGTTGTGGGTGAAGAGAAGGTTGTAGGCTGGTAGCCCTATTTAAAGGAGAAAAAGGCTCACAGGATTGCTATACTTAATTTATTAAGACAGTGGCACACAAAATCTGTGAGGTCATTTCAAAAATCTGGAGCAGAGGCACGGGTAGGAAAAGACAAGACCATACTTATGTCTAGTCAGTCGTCTACACCTCCTTCGACTAGACTTAAGGGGAAGGCTAGTGATATGGGTTAGGTTTTAAGGGTATTCAGATGAGGAAAGAAAAGGAAGAAAGAGTCAAAGGAGGAAGGCCAATATCGGCCGATACATTCCTGCCAAACGAAGGTAAGCTAATATCGGTCGATACATGCTTGCCGTATGAAGGTAAGTCAATATCGGTCGATACATGCTTGCCGTATGAAGGTAAGTCAATATTGGTCGGGACATACCTTCAGAACAAAGGTAAACCAATAACGGCCGATACATGCCCGCCGAACGAAGGTAGGCCAATATCGGTCGATACATGTCTGCCGAACGAAGGTAGGCCAATATCGGTCGATACATGCTTGCCGTATGAAGGTAAGTTAATAACGACCGATGCACACTCCAGAGCAAAGATAAACCAATAACGGTCGATACATGCCCGCCGAACGAAGGTAGGCCAATATCGGTCGATACATGTCCGCCGAACGAAGGTAGGCCAATATCGGTCGATACATGCTTGCCGTATGAAGGTAAGTTAATAACGACCGATGCACACTCCAAAGCAAAGATAAACCAATATCGGCCGATGCATTCCTGCCAAATGAAGGTAGGCCAATATCGGTCGATACATGCTTGCCGTATGAAGGTAAGTCAATATCGGTCGATACATGCTTGCCGTATGAAGGTAAGTCAATATTGGTCGGGACATACCTTCAGAACAAAGGTAAATCAATAACGACCGATACATGCCCGCCGAACGAAGATAGACTAATATCGGCCAAAAAGGTTAATGTATTCTTCAGAAACATGTTAGATAAAATATTATTCTGACACAGTAAAGATACAAATAGAAGTCACGTGAAGAAGAATCATACATGAATATATCGAATAGAATAATTCATGATAGAGAATATATATATATTTTTTTGGAGGGAAATATGCTTTCAGCTTGTCTTGCAAGCGCTAAACGACAAAGAAGGTACATCTGGGGTACAAAAAAGATTCCTTAAAAATCATCTTTCTGAAGTACGCAGCTGATGTCATAACGAACTCTAACAAACCGGGGTCCACTTCATAACTACGGAGGTTATATGAAGTGGTATAAAAGGGGGAATCCTCTCCGTTGGCTAGGTAAGTTGACAACCCTAATTTTCTGGCTACTGTTCATCTTCTTTTCTTCTTTCCTTCACATCAAAGGAGATCACTGACTTGAGCGTCGGAGGGCCTAGCCAGGGATTCCCACCCCGGTCTTAGGTCACTGACGATAGCGTTGGTTGGTCTCTTGTGCACAGGGAGCCGTTGGAGCTTTGGAAGTCCGACTTTCTCCTATCTGGACGGGGATTTCTTCCTACTTATCAGATTTCCTTCAGTGATTCTGGTTTTCTTCCGATCCGCTTTGGGTTTCTCGAGTCGAGGTTCTATCAGCATTATTCTTCATTAGTACGGTGGGTTTCCTTCTTCCGGATCTCCTTCACGATTAGCTTCTCAGACAGGATCATATGTGTTGGTTAGTCCTAGGAAAATCATACCGGTTCCACTGTACAAAAATTTTGTACAAGTGTCGAACATTTCCTTAAATAACCTATTGTGTTCTTTAGAAGTTAAATTAGGAATCGCAGACGGAACTTAACATCATTGATTCCAAATTTAACTTATCTGTTCTTAATGGTTTAGATTTGAATCGCAAGCGGAACTTAACACTATTGATTCAAATCCACCTATGTTATTAATTCCATTAAATATTAATTTCCAAAATTGGCTTCCAGGACTGCATGGCGAGACACATGGCTTTCTTGGATATGGGAACAACCACCACCGCCTAGACAAAGCCTTTTAAGGAAAGCTAATATTTAATTTCCTTAAATAACTTTAGGTTAACCAAAAAGAACAATCGAATCACAAATTCGAAAAAGAAGAAAACATAAACTCAAAAAACTAATTCGAAAAACTAGATCTAACGCCTCTTGTGTTTGGAATTCATACAAAAGAAATACAACTAATATGATGCGGAAATTAATTACTAATTATACCTTCCTTTGTAAACTTTAATGACCTCTTGATCTTCTACCGTATTCCTCTTCTTATCTCGGACGTTGTGTGGGCAACGATCTTCCGAGACGAGAACCACCAAGCTCCTTCTTCTCCAAGCTAGATTCGGCCACCATTAATTCTCCATGAGAAGTAAAGGTCCGGCCACCGCCACCAAGCTCCAAGGGATGCTAGAAACGAAGCCTTCTTTCTCTCCTTCTTCTCCTAGCTAGAAAGGGCCACCATGGACTTCCCTTAAGTTGATGTCGTCGGCCACAAAGGAGGAAGAGAAAATAAGGAGAAGAGGAGACCCTAGGGCCGGCCACACCAAGGAGGAAAAGAGAGGAAGAAAAGAATAGAGTCGTTAGTCATTAAGGCACCTCTACCTCCTCTTTTATAATCCTTGGTCTTGGCAAATAAGGAAATTTTAATAAAAACTTCCTTAATTCTTTTGCCATGAAAAAGAAAAATCAATTAATTAAAAATCAATTTTCTTTTTCCAATTTTCTTGGCCGGCCACTTTCTCTCCAAAACAAGGAAAATTTTAATTAAAACAAGAATTAAAACTTCTTAATTTATTTCTGAAAATTTAAAAAATTTCTCCAATAATTTTAATCCCTTTATGATTGGTTAGTAAAAAGGAAATTTTATAAATTAAAATCTTTCTTTTAAACATGTGGATAATTTCCAAAAAGGAAAGTTATCTCTAAAAATTAAAATATCTTTTTAATCTACAAATAAGAAAAGATATCAAATCTTTTCTTAATCTTTTGTAGAAACTAATAAAAGAGAATATTTAATTTTTAAACTTTCTTTTAAATCATGAACATGGTTAAAAAGGAAAGTTTTCTCAAAATTAAAATCTCCTTTCAATCTACAAATAAGAAAAGATTTCAAATCTTTTCTTAATCTTTTGTAGAAAGCTATAAAAGGAAATATTTAAATTTTAAACTCTCTTTTAAAACCATGATATCCACATAAGAAATAATTTTAATAAAAATTCCTTTTAATTTTCTAGTGGCCGACCACCTAAGCTTGGGACGCAAGCTTTGGCCGGCCACTAACTTGGCTCATCCACTTGGTCTTGGCCGGCCCTAGTTTGGGTTCCAAGCTAGCTTGGCCGACCCCATTAGGATGGGTAAGAAGGTGGGTATGTGGTGGGTATAAATCTCTATATACAAGAGACTACGATAGGGACCGAGAGGAGGAATTGGTTTTGGTCTCCCGATGAAATTAAGCTTCTCGTGTTCACCCCGAACACACAACTTAACTTCATCAATAATAATTCATACCACTAAAAAATTATTATTGAATTACCGCACTAATCCCAAATTACATTTTTGGGATCCTTCTTATTATGAGTGTGTTAGTCTCCCTGTGTTTAAGATGTCGAATGCCCACTAATTAAGTGAGTTACTGACAACTCATTTAATTAATATCTTAGTCCAAGAGTAGTACCACTCAACCTTATCGTCATGTCGGACTAAGTCCACCTGCAGGGTTTAACATGACAATCTTTATGAGCTCCTCTTGGGGACATTATCAATCTAGATTACTAGGACACAGTTTTCTTCTATAATCAACAAGTCACACTATAAGTAACATCATTTCTCAACTTATTGGGCATTTTGATTTATCGAGCTAAATCTCACCCTTTGATAAGTCAAAGAAATAAATATTAAATATATGTGCTTGTTATTATATTAGGATTAAGAGCACACACTTCCATAATAACTAAGGTTTAATTCTTTTATTAAATCAGTATAAAAAGAACTTACCTTAAATGGTCCTGCTCAATACACTTAGAGTGTACTAGTGTAATCTATTAGTCAAGATAAACTAATACCTAATTACACTACGACTATTCCAATGGTTTGTTCCTTTCCATCTTAGTCGTGAGCTACTGTTTATAATTTATAAAGAATCGATAACACGATTTTCTGTGTGTGACACCACACACTATGTTATCTACAATATAAATTAATTGAACATTTACATTTGGTATATATAAATGTAGACACTTGACCAATGTGATTCTTATAAATGTTTATACAAAAGCTAGGCTTTTAGTATACACTCCAACAGTATGCTCTAAAGCAGAGGTTAGACATAGATGTTGCTCTCTAGGTATTCATGTCCATTGTGCATTTTTCGGATCCTGCCCAGAGGAAGGTATACATGTCATTCGGTCATGCCTTGACTGCATTTTTTTCATCTAGAGGTATCGAGGTTACTAGGGGTCAGTAGCATCTGTCATCCAAGGACTTTGAACAAATAATTTCTTGGTAACTATCTCTGGCACAGATTGAGAGGAGTCAGGGAGTGATGGTCTGGAGTCATGACCAGGATTCATTAGACTCTGGTGACAAGGAGGAGGATGTTGTTGTTGGAACCCCAAGGTTGTTTTGGTGTGATCAACAAGTTAAGTTAGGTCCTGTGTCACGCCCCGGGGGAGTCACTGCCCGAAGAAATTTCGGCAGCATCTCCCCTGTATGGCGGACAATCTGAAACTTTACTACATCACCATATACTTCAGCCACATGCGGCTGGAATAATAACAATAATAATAAGCAAACAAGCACACCATCCACGCAGTTTATATCCATTTTCAGCCTCTGGCTGACACAACCACGTAGTTTAGTAGTAAACAAACAGAACAGAAATACGATGACTCGAAAACAACCCTACTCCACTACACCCATAAAGCACAAATCCGACGGAATAAATCCACTCACCTCTTCTGCCGTCTAGGCAGACATGTAGTAAAACAAATTCGAATGAAAGTCATCGACTAAATAAAGCAATCCATACAGGATCTAAGGTATTCAAAACATAACAAGTTCAAAACATAGTCTAGTACATAGAGCCAAAAGATAAATAAACATCCTCGTGGCTGCAGGGGACTAGCAACTGGAACTCTCTCCTGACAGCATCAACCTGAAATAGCAACGGAGGAGGGTGTGAGTCCAACACTCAACGGGTATCAACTGATATGCATAATAAAGAAGATAACATGCAGCACTAATCATGCGTACAGTCTCCTGATACAAGAAGGATAAATGCAACTGAAAATAAAACAGGAGAAAACTGTACTAACTAGGACCAAGGTACAAGTACAATAGGGTCGTCAGACCGAGAGTGTCATAATCCTGTATGCATGTCAATCATATGCATCCATATAAATGCAGCAAGTAAATACAACAAACACAAGAAATAAATGCATCATGCATATGATGCAAATGTCATGGTCACTCCTGATGCCAGTCAGCCATCTCACACACAATGGTGAAACCGAGTGGGTAGGGCTGTGACAACCGTGCACTCTGACATCACTGCCCCTGATGAGTGACCGAGTGGACGGGATGCTGTTGGAGTACACACATACTCCTACCCCAAATCATAAATAGGGGAGCTCAATGCTCTCATCTCCCGGTACACGATGACGGGGAGGACGCTGCGTCACACTACCCATGAGCGGACCAACGGACCCAAACAGAGTCCAACTGTCTGCCGGCTACCACGCTGCTACACTAAACCAACGGAGCCAAACAGAGCGAAACTGTCTGCCAGCTACCACGCTGAGTCACCAGACCAACGGAGCTAAACAGTAGAACTGTCACACACCTGTCTGATATACCACTAACCCATGAGTGGTGGTGTATACAGATACATGTAACTGGCGATGTGCTCGACAATAATGGAGCAGACAGTCGCACAGCATGCAATCATGCAAGATGATGCATGACACTAAATATTGCAATATCATGAACAGCATAACAATAACCATATAAATAAATACAAAGTGTGTACCACAGGACAATGTATCAAATGGAAGGTACACCGATCAGATAGGGTATCAAATAAACCCTAGGTCCTGAACATAAGGTATAATATGGTTGTGTCACTACCTCTAAAGCATGTATGATCAGGTAAATAATAACATGCAGTGCATAATAAGTAAACAAGCAACATGTAACAGATCATGTAGTGACCAACTGAAACAAATGGAAAACACAATCATTGTTATATGTTAAATACATTATTATGCATATCAAAAGACATAAGTCAAAGTACCCGCCTCCAATAGAAAGGTCTAATCCGGTAATCGAGATACTCATCTCGCGTCAAAACCCTAAGTCACGAACAAATAAATATATTTTATTTAGCTACAGTTTACATAAATAACTAAATAAATTCTTAAGAACTATTTAGGGCAAAACCCTAAACCAACCTACTAACCATATAATCCAAATTCACTACAAAATGTATCACGATCCTACACTTTACCTCAAATCACAGCCGCTGATTGCTGCTGATCGTTTACTGCTGAAATGAGGGCTGCCAGAATAGGGCAACTGCTGGAAACAAAACAAACAAACCAAATCAACAATTTTCCTTCCAAACCATATTCCCAAAACATAACCATTACCTCTACGGTGGTAGTTCCTTGTGTCTAACTGAGACACCCCTCACCAACTCGTAACCTAGATTAGCAGCAAGGAAAAGATCAAGTTCAAGAGTGGAGATTACTGCCAAATAATAACCTATTTCCAACCAAGTTACCTTCTTCCTCTCTACTGGTCAGAGGCGATCAAGAATCCGGCAACAGTACTAGTGCACGATTGCTAGCAGTGGATCGGCAGTGGCACGACAGCGACGCTAGGGCACAAGGTCGGCGGCAGTGCTCGGGTGTCACCGAAAAGAATGCGTCGACGGAAGATCTAGGGCATGGGGCGACTCGGGAAGGATGTGAAGGTGAGGCCGGCGTTAGGGCACAGGCAACGGCGATCGACGCTGGGGTTTGAAAGTGCGGCATTGGCAGGCACAGTGGTGGTGGCAGCCGGCGCTAGGGCAGAAGCAGTCTCGGTCGATAGCGTCGGCTCGAGCTCTTGGGCAGAGGAGCAAGGGGCGATGCCCGATGATCGGCGCTAGGGCTGGGATCCGGATCGAAGAGGCGGCGGCTCTTGATGCGATTTGGGGATCTCCACTACGACGAGGGGCAATGGACAGTGGCGAGGGGAAGAGGCAGTGGCGAGAAATATAAGGGGAGAAAGGTAACCGCCGCCGGTTAGGGCACAACGTCGGGCGCGAGGGGGAGAAGGTCGCGGGCGAGGAGTTCAGCAGGGTCGGGCGTTGCGGGGGAAAAAAGGAAGAAACGGAGAAATAAAAGAAAATAAAGGAAAAAGAAAAATATAAATATAAACATTTCCTCGCTTAAATGGGGTAGCCTAAACAGGCTTTCCCGGGGCCCAGTTTTATCCCCGTGAACTCGTCCATTTGAGCTCCGAAAAATTCCCGAAAAATTTTTAAAAATTCTAGAAAATTCCCTTATTATTATTCGGTATTTTACATCCTGTGTTGCTTTAACCTTGTGTCTAAGTGTGCAGGAGCTTAGGAGCACAGGTACTCGAGTGGAAGACGCAGCTAGCGAGAAGGACGGCACGCGGTGCGTCCGAGGGATTAGGTGCTGGGAAGAGTACCCCGGTGGACGAGAAGGAAGCGTGCAGTGGTTCCGAGGGACGAAAGCCGGAGCGGAAGATTGCTCGGGGAGCAAGAGACGCAGCTAGCGAGAAGGTCGACACGGGGTGTGACCGAGGGACGAAGACTGCGGATGAGTACGCTGGTGGACGAGAAGGAAACACGCGGCGACTCCGAGGGACGAGAAGCCGGAGCGGAAGGCTGCTCGAGAAGACCGGAACTTGGGTTCGGGTGAGCCCTTTTCCGGATGACAGAGATCACCCAAGCGAGCGGATCCGGAGGAGAAGAACCAGACCGAGGCGGGACTGAACCAGAGAAGAGGTCCCGGATGAAAAAGTCAACATCTATTGACTTTGGGCTCCGGGGCGCCTGGAGCAGTCCGGGACACCCGGAATGGCTCCGGGCGCCCGGACCAGGATACTTGACCAGATCGCGTCAAACGCGATCTGAACATTGGGGATAAATTTTTATCCCCCAGGGCACCCGGAACCCCTTCGGGGCGCCCCGACCAAGGCTATAAATATAGCCTTGGTCCAGAAGCTTTTTAACGAACTCTGAATTGTAATTCCAACGCTTGTAAGCTTTAGTCTAGAGTTGAGCTTCTGTTTTCTGCGCTTCAACGTTGTACAAGGCTTCTTCGCCTGAAGGAGTTTTTAGTGAGCTTAATCTTCCTTGGATTAACAACCACATCGGTTGTAACCAAGTAAACCTTGTACCTCGCTTTTTCTTTATGCTTTTAATTTATCAGCTTACTTTATATATACAAGTGTTAGCTTAAAGAGTTCGAGGAATGGTTGTTTTGTTTTTTATTTTACAGGGCTATCCAACAACCCCCTTCTAGCCGGTCGCATCGGACCTACAGTTGTTGCTCCTGTTGCTACTACAGAGTCACCACATATGTCTACAGATGAGAGGATTACTCACCTAGAGGAGTCAGTCCGTTAGGAGTTTCAGCGGTTTGGTCAAGAGATTCAGGGCCTTTGTCAGGATTGGACCAATTCTTAGCAGCATCAGATCGCCATGTACCAGATGATGCAGTGTTGGAGTTTGACGTACCAGGCTCCTCCCCCTCCTCCTAGTGATGATGTTTAGGCATGTTGCTTGTCTGTTAGTTGGTGTCGAGAGACTTTTGGCTTAGACATGTTCACCCTTTATTCATCTCAAACACTATAGATGCTATTGTAGCACTTTGTATTTCATGTTTATGTCTCTTTGTAACTTTGTATAGGCTTATGCTTATGTATGACTTTTATGTCTATTAGTGCTTGTGTATGACTTTTATGTTTAGGTCAATTTCACAGTGTGTGAAATGCCTAAAAGTCATAAGTTTGTGTATTTGATTAGTGCGCTCATGTGTGATTGCATCTCTAAAATGCAACGCACATCTGATACCAGTCGACTAGCACAGGTATCAGTCACCGATAGTGGCAGATCTAGGGGGAAGTGGGGGTGTGCTTGAGCATCCCCTTGCTCCCGAAAAATTCCACTAGTATGCTACAGTCCAAAAGGCAGTAAGAAGGAAGACAAGCTCCAGTTCCCTTCTTTAAGCACCTTTTTCCTTTTTTGTCTGGATCCACCACTGGTCACCGATACACTATTTTCAACCCTAAAATTAGACTCCTCTGAATTTTCACCTCGAATCTTTCTAACTTGGATATAGTTTATTGTGGCACATTATTTTATCCCCTCACACTTAGAGAGTATTTTGGATTAAGGGGGAGCCTGGATTCTTAAAATTTCTCATAATTTTTACATTTTCCTTGAGAGAGAGTTTTGGATTATGCTCCCTCTACCTTTTTGATATATATCAAAAGAGGAGATATGGATAGGTTAAGTTAGAACTTTCACTTCAGAAAGTTGAGCTATATGATCATGACTTTCATATACATTCATTATGCTTATGTTTTATAATTATTGTATATTTAAAGACCTAACTTAAATAAATTATCAAACATCAAAAAGGGAAAGATTATTAATGTAATCTTGCTCTAAGCATTATTTACTTTTGATGTTTAGTTAAATAAGTTTAAGTTAGGCAATGTTGATGATCTAACATAAATATTGAGTAAGTATGTACAAAGGAAAGTCCAAGTATGAAGACTTGGCAAGAAAAGTCCAAGAAAATAGTCTTGGTGGATGAAGTCCCAGAGCGTGGCTCTTGGCGGTGAAGTCCCGAAGGTGCGACATCTTAGCAAAAGCAGACTTAGCATTACGAAGCCGAAGGAAGCACTTGAAGGCAAGCGCAAGGATGAGGAGCCATGTACTCGGAAGCATCCTAAGGGTGTGTGGTTGATGGAAGATACTTGAAGGTATAAGTGTAGGCTAAGTGTATGGTTTAAATATGAAACTACAGTGCCGACTCAAGGCATAGGCCATTAAGGCCTGTGCCTAGGGCCCTTATTATATTAGGATCCACAAAGTTTATATATATATATATATATATATATATATATATATATATATATATATATACCTATATAAATTAAACATGAATATTAATTTAAAAACATATGAGTTTGGATATTAAATATTTAAAATTATGACTAAAATAAATTGTAGTCGAGATTTATTTTGATCAGTACTTTTAATTTTTTACTAACTAAACTATATTTGGTTAAAAAATTTAAAAATTTTATAGATTAAATCTAGATTTTTTAATATTTTTTACCCATGTTAGATTTAATTGATAATTTTAATTTTTTTACTATTAAAATTAGATTTGTTTGGTAATTTTTTTTATTTATTTTTATTAAAATTTAATTAGTAATTTTAAATTTTTTACTAATAAAACTTAATTTATTAATCAAAATTAAATTTTATTAATAAATTAAAAATATTTATTGGTTACACTTAATTAATATTTATTTATGAAAATACTTTTACAAGTGAAAAACATATTTAATATAATAGTATTATTTCTTTCTTAAATTTTATTTTTCTTTTACTATTTTTTTCAATAATTCACCATCAATATTTTCTAGCTAAATCAATTTTATTAATAATTTCTCAAAATTAAAATTGATCAAAAGACAGTTAACTCACATTAATACAGGATTCTAAAGAAGAGTTTATTATATATAATGACTATATCTAGTACACGAACCTATTTCCTCTAGGTCACTCAATAATTTTATCGCTGTGTCGAAACTTTCTTGATTGATAATGTTTTTAAAAACATTGTAATTAAAATGTATATTAAAAGTATTACAATAATTTATTTCTTGATTCTAAATTAGTTAATATAAAACATTTTTTATTTTTAAAATTTTACTAATAATAAAAAAAAAAATGAGGTTTGACATAAGATAAAGTTATTGATATGTGACTTAATTGGTCACTGTTTCTAATTGTATAAATAATCATTGGCAATATATGAAATTGCCCTTTTAAATTTTACTAATAAAATTAAATATTGCCCTGAGACATGGTTGAATTGGCTAATACGAGGTAGATATTGTTACAATGGGCAAGGTGTCGAATCTCGGCAAAGCCAAGAAAAATACTCTCCTCGCAGTGGCCACCTACAGCTTGGTCGTAGGGTTGGTCGTGTTGGACTGCTAGGATGGTAAATTCCACCTTTTACTATAAGTAACAAAATTAAATGTTTCTAATAATATTTATTTAAAAATATTAAATTCTTATTTTTGCCTCAGGCCTCAAGATTTATTTAAAAAATATTATTATTATTATTTTTGCCTAGGGTCTTAATAATAGTTGAGACGACCCTGCATGAAAAGATCATGCTTAAATCGATATACTCTCATATTAAGAAGTATCAGTCGATTGTTGCTTCTACCAGTCAACTAATGCTTGATCCTAAAACAAACATAGAGTTTGTGGTCAACTGTCAATCGACTAGTATCGAGCATCAGTCGATTGGTAAGTAACCGTTACATGTTGGCAACAGCAAATCCCATAAAATCTTAAATGTTGTTGAAGTCCATCAATCGACTGATATAGACATCAGTCGACTGATGTCGAGAAAAAATTTAAAAGCTATTCTTGGAGCTTGGAGGGAACACACTTGTCATTCTAACCTTCAAAGCTCTCCAAGTGATATACAAGTCTACAAATTCTCAATCTTTACCCCCCCCCCCCCCCCCCCCAAATTCATTCTTTTATCTTGTAAGAGGAAGAGATCATTTTGTAAGAGCTTCTCCACCTTCGCGTTTGATTCGAAAGGGAGAAGAGCATAGTGAAGCTTGATCGTGTGTGAGTAAACCCTTGGATTAGTCACCTCAAGGAGGTGGAGACCAAATAAATTACAAGGAGTTAGCATTGAATTATTATTTTCATTCTTGTCTTTTCTTTGCTTTAGTTCCGCTAATAAGTTGTAGGCAAAAAATCGAAAAAATACTATCCTCCCTAGCAAAACGCAAAGGTCCCAACAAAAAGTCATTGCGAAAGTAAACTCGGGTCTCTTTTTTGCTTCCTCCATGGACTCGACTAACTCAGAATTAGTCCGGTTCATCTTTAATTTCTGAATCTGTCTTTGAATATTACTGTAAAAAATCAATTGTAAACCCCTAAGATTATCTGAATAGTCATAAAGAGGAAAAAATAAATTTGATGCAATACAATGAATACAATCAATCCGTTCAGATTTCATGAGTTCAAGATTATTATATATTTTAGATCGAATATATTTTTTTTTAACATTGTTATAGCTACAGTGTAATTGCTACTTGTAGCAGTTAGGTACAGCTACTATAAATAATATGTAGCAGCTTGACGTAATTAATACGATCTACTAATACTGGGTCCAAAAATAGATAAATGTAAATTGGTTAAAAATTTATATGAATTTTTTTTATATTTATTTATTTTATTAATTTAATCAAAATAATTCAAACATGATAAAAAAATCATTTCAATATTATTAAATTCATCGTTAAGTATTGCAATAATAGTTAATTAGTTATTATAATATTATAATAGTCATTAATTGAATGCTATAAATATTTTAAGATGGATTTCATTATGTTAAGCAATTTTGACTAATGTTTTAATATAAAAATACTTTATACATATTCTTTTTTTAAAAAAAATAGACTAGGATTCAAACTAGAATTGCTGAGATTGAAACCTTAAAGTGGATGTATAAATATAAAAGATTGGATAAATAAAAAATAAAAATATTAGAGAAGAAAATTAATATTATATGCATTTAAGGAAAATTGCATCAAATATGTTTAATTGCATGTTAAACATGGCTTCAATATAGCCATGTTTAATATGTTTAATTGCACATTAAATTACATCAAATAATCATAAAAAATATTTTACATAGTAACTCTTAATAATAATATAACTTCTAATTAATATATTTTTAAATCTAAATTATTTTATTCTCGCCAATAAACACTTCATTTGATAAATAAATTAGTTTCTGTTAATACTAATCCGGCCATAATTTACCAAACCACATATTTGATTTTGCATATTACCAAAAAAAAAAAAAGAAGTACCCACCTTGGAATTGAAATCACTTATCTCTTCCCCTTTTTTCCAATAATACCCCTATTCTTTTTATTATTTTTTTTCAAAACAAACTTAATCTTCGAACTCTACTCTTTCATCTCTGTTTCCTCCACCTCCACCTCCACCTCCACCGTTGAAGCACTTGTTTGTTTCTTTATGCGCATTTTTTTTTTTACAAAAAAAACATGCAACGGAAGTCTAATAATTTCCTAAATTATTAGGACATACATTACACACACAACCATAAGAATACACATGTATAACGTTTAGCGGAAATATGATTAACTAACAATCCTTACAAGAATTGTCTCTATTCGTATCCACACAAATATGCCTTCAAGATGACTTCACAAAGCCATATGTTTTGTCTTCGTTTTGGTACTAGCCAAAGAAGAAAGACGATATGATCCAAGAGAGAACTCTAGCTTGATTTGATGCTCGGCGGCAAGGACAACCCAATGGCACCAAATTAAGAGAGAGGAGAACAGTCTTTTGTGACCAATTTTGCAACAAGAAGTTTTTCGTCTAAAATTTTTGCGACAAATAAATTATCGTAAAGTTGCAACGAATATATTTTTGTCGCAAAATTTGTTGCAAAATTTGCGACAAAAACAAAAATTTGTAACTAATTGGTCAAGGATTTTTCACTCATAGCAAATTTTCATCGCAAATTTGTTAAATTTTGTAGCGAACAAATTTGTTGCTAAATTCATCACAAACTCTGCATTTGTTCAGCATATTTCTGCTTCCAAAACTTAACAACCATACAAAACAATATAAATTCCACCAACAACCAAAACTTATCAAAACAATACAGAACATATCAACACCACATTAACAACATTAACAGACATACCAACAAACATACTACATTAACAACATTAACAACAAAACAAATGGACAACAAGCAACAAAACATAACAACAAATGAGGTCAAAATATGATCTCTGTATCATATAGTATTGATTTCATTATTTAGTCCACTCTCTTTAGTGTGACAGAAATGAGTTCATTCCAAAAACAAATTGAGATCAATGAACATACAAAGCAAAAGGCATCCAAAGAAGTCTTGCCGTTCAACAATTGAGTTTTAAGAAACCCTGAGACTCTAGAAGCTAAAAAGAAACAATTAAGTTTAAACAGCTGCAGCTGCAGCCTTCTTTCTTGGCACTGCTTCAGTACCTGAAAGGAGAGTCCTAAAATCAATATCTTCCATGGGGAATCTGCCGACTATTTGTCAACCATCTAATACAAGTTTAGGACATTACAAATTGGAAGAAGAAAAATTGAATACCTTCTCTGAAATTGTTCTTGAACTTCGTGGCACATGACGGAGATATCTCATCCTTCCAGTACCAGTTGTCTTCCTTCTGATGCCTTCACACTCCAATTATATGTTGCAAGAACAAACTTGCTATAAGAAATAGGAGAAATCAGGTGGAAAAAACTAATCTCATATTGAGATATCACTCAGCAACTTTTATGACTAGCTGAAGATTGGTTTATGCTACAATTTTTTTTTTATTTTGAAAAATCCAGACTATTTGACATGCCAAAAATTAAGAAAATGTAGTGGAGAGGGAAGAAGTAGGACAACATGAGAAAAATTGATGTGAAAGAAAGGCAACAATGAAATTAAGGACCGCTAATGTTTCATATCAGTAGCAAAATCAATAGAGAGTAAAATACCAAATCACTCTATCTGTTCATGTTCCACACAAGATTGGTGATTACAAAGTTATTGTAGGGGTAGTATTTACCAAATAGTAGTGATGTGATTTCTGCATGTTCCTTTTTGATTCTTTATCTTACATTTTACTAGACTCCCCAGCTAAAAGGAGCACAAAGTTCTTATTAATTGTTGAGCAATAGTTGTTAAACTCCATTGCTACCAGTATTGACGACATCAAAGGTCAAACTGTTGGAAATGGAGAGAGTGGGGATGTGGGAACATGACCCTCGTTCCCTACTACTAATAATGGAAAAGTCCATTATGCCCCTGGTTTATTTCCTTATATAAAGGGGGTGCGTCCAAGGATCATTCGTGGGTTGAAGACGAGAGTAAGCGAGGAGAATATTCAAGGCGGTGGGATTTGGTTTGTGGAATTGCCGAGGGCTTTCTGATCCTGTGATCGCTCTTCCGACAGCGAATTTCGCCATTGCCGATTGCGGATCTGCGGGAGATCGCTGTAAGTTTTTACCGCTTTAATTTAATTCCTCTTTTCATGTATTTAGAATTATCTACATTGGTATCAGAGCTATTAATTCTAAATGCATGATAAATCCCTAAAACCTTGCGTTGAAATCGTGACCGAGTCATGACCGATGTGTTACAAGAAAAGCCAAGGTCGGTGACTCCGTGTCGCGGCAAAGGCTTGCCGACGACAACGTCTCGAAAGAGGGATGAAGTCAGCGACAAAGTCGCTCGCCGGTGGACACATTGCTGCTGCTCCGATGGAGTTTGTTGCTTGCTGCCAACACATGGTTAGATTGCATTCATGTCGCGATCTTCCCCAATGGCCGACACCATAGGCTTTGAGGGAACGAAGTTTGTCTCCGATGGTTGCCGACAATAAGGTCATAGAGAGACTTGCGACTGGGTTGCAGTTCGGTGATCGAGTCATTTTGCCAATGTTAGCGCTGTTGCCCAGGATGGAAAATCGCGACGGTTTCGTGATTTTCACTAGAGCCGGCGAAGGTATTCTGGCTGGTTGACGATGCGTCAGTGGCCTGCCGACGACCGTGTCCGTCGCGGTTGCGTGGCATGGGCGGCGTGTGCGGCGTGCGAACGTGGGCAGCATGCTGCGGAGAAAACGGCAATGAGAAGAAATAACGAAGCACAGTAACGTGAGGAAAAGTTTGATTTAAATAAATTAAATAAAATAAAAAAACGAAACTTTTTTGTTTCGATTTTTTTTCATGCAGAAATTTTTTTTAAACTTACGTGTTTGAAAAAAAATATATTTATATATAAATAATGTATGTTAGAATTAATTAAAATTATGATTATTGGTCTAATTTTATAATCATGTGGGTTTAAACTGGTTGGTCCAATTAGACCCGGTTTAGATTAAACCATTGGGTTTAATCAAACCAATTTGATCCAACCCCAAATCTTAATTAATTGGGTTTGGACCAAATATGATCAAATGACCATATTTGTTCTAATGGGTCAAATTTGATCAAATGATTAGATTTGTTCTAATTAATCAGACTTAAACCAATGAATATTGGTTTGATCAAACGAACCTGAGTTTGATCAATATGTCTGAAATTGGTCGAAATGGACTTAGATTAAAAAGTAACAGAACATAGGTATAAAAATCCCTATCCAATTAGATTAGTTCTAATTAAGGACAATGGACCGAGCTTAGGATCTGGATCCCTAATCAACCGATTCAATGGGTCTGACCAATTAGATTAGTTCTAATTGT
Organism: Zingiber officinale; assembly: GCF_018446385.1. Taxonomy (NCBI): domain Eukaryota; kingdom Viridiplantae; phylum Streptophyta; class Magnoliopsida; order Zingiberales; family Zingiberaceae; genus Zingiber; species Zingiber officinale. The sequence goes on along the minus strand of NC_056000.1, from coordinate 127,991,254 downwards.
CGACTTGAACTCCTGAAAATCGAGAAGATTTGTTTTTCTTGATTTATTATGTTAGTACTATGCCTGTATAAATTGAAATAAACCGGTTTTGTACTGGTTAGTCGGTTTTGTACTGACTTATTTATTTTCAATTTTTCAGATGGCACGGACGATTACCACATTCACTCGTCGTGAAGTGCGACGAAATCAGCTCAGGGAGGAAATTCAGGAAATAAGAGTATAACTCTACTTATGAAGTCGATGAACACATTGGACGGCTTGATGATCTATTTTGGAAACTTGAGCGAGAAGAGTTTCCAGTCCTGGACAGTTATAGGACTATAACTTGATGCGTTCATTGCCAGAAAATCCAATGATGATAGCAGACTATATTTGGAGGCGTCATCAAGGACGCGTCACATATTCTGTATTATGTGAGGAACTGCTTCACCATATGACTGAAGAGGATCCAAAAGAGTTCGAAGGGGACCCGGAAATGATTGAGGAGGAACCAGAAAAGGATCCAGTTAAGGGTCCTATAGAGAATCTTGAAGCTGTCCTGCCTGAGATTACCCCAAATGAGTCCAGACTGAAAGGGATTATTTTGGCCACTGCACTAGTGTCTGTCCTAGTGGGAGTGATAGTTGCCTATCTAGTTTACTAGAGTTCTGTTATTGTTATTGTCGTTATGTATGAACAATATTTAGTCCATTTCATTCATGTCAGTTAGTTATATGTTAACAATATGCAGCATAATTTTATGTTAATGATATGTTCATTTATTTATGTTGTTTGCTTGACATGATGCATGATTAGTTCACGAAGTATTAAATGATTAGTTCATTTAATTAAAGCAATCATGATATATTAAATGATTAGTTCATTTAATTAAAAAAAATCATGATATTATAAATGATTAGTTCATTTGTTGGGATGTATGTAATAGAATTGATTAATGTTAATTTGATTGGTCATACGAATGATGAGTGAAAACATAGTTGCCACTTGATTTTGTAAACCAACTCAAAGTAATATTAAGTCAATCATAATTGCATGTATATGATTTACACTGAATACTAAATAATGTGTTTATTTATGATAGATTATGACAACCAAAAACATAATAGCTGAACTCAACAAAGGTGAAAAACTTAATGGGGATAACTATAAGATCTGACACCTCAGGATACAATATGTACTTGAGGAACAAGAAGTTCTAGAGGCTGTAAATCAGATTATGGAAATACCTGTAGATGGTCCCACTGCACAACACAGACGAGATCTTGATGCCTATAAGGCATGGAAGAAAAAGGACTCCACTGCAAAGGGCATATTGATTAGTTCAATGGTAGACGACCTAGCTTTTGAGTATGAGTCGTACCTTTCGGCTCGTGCAGTCTGGGTAGCCTTAAAGAAAAATATAGTGGAGTAAGTCTGAGCAAGCACCGGTGACAATCAAGTTCGATACCTGGCGTGAATGATAATGGTTCAACACCTCGAGAGATGTCGACATGATTCGGAGCTTAAAGCTGCTGGTCATGAGTTGGTGATGAACAATGATTCAAGCGATTATTCGTTCACTTCAGTTCTTGGGAGACTATGGCGCACCCTAACTCGCGGAGAGTATTAAGAGTTTCACCGACGCCTCACGCCATGTAGAATCGAGGTGGAGAGTTGAATCCATGAGGATTTTTGGAAAGACCTATGTGGTTGTCGGTTCTGATCGTTTGGATCCAAGAAAAAAATGGTTCAAGAAAGGAAGGAAAGAAGCGAGGAAAATGTGGGACAGGCCCAATCAAGAAGATAGTAAAAGACATAATAAACCTAAAACAAGTTGACTTGTTTTAAGCGTGGCAAAAAGGGTCACTGTGCTTAGCTGAAAAAGGTAAATCCAAGCGTGTCTTCTTTTCTAGAGCATTTTGTTGCTAGTTCAGTGTTGTTAGCTGATTCTTATCCTTTGTGGATTATAGATTCGGGAGCAACCAACCATGTAGCTTGGGAACGAGTTACATTTATTGAGTACCGTCGGGTACCAGCTGGCAACAAGTGGATCTATGTGGGAAACAATGCAAGAGTTGAAGTCAAAGGAGTCGACACTTGCAAACTCAACCTCCGCGGTGGTAGAGTTTTGTTTCTACATGATGTCCTGTATGCTCCTGAAATTCGATGGAATCTTGTTTCCGTTACGTGTCTTCTTGATTTAGGATATTGTATTAATTTTTACAGTCGGTCTGTTGAACTTAAGATTGACTCAGTGTCAATCGGATATGGTTTTTTAACAAATGGTTTTATGGTTCTTGATGTAGAACCAGATGTCAATTATGCTATTGATGGTTGTTTTTCAAACATTGCTTTAACTAGTGATGCAGATATAACTAATGAGATTTGGCATGCTAGATTAGGACACATAGGACAAGAACGTATGAATTGGTTAGCTAGAGAGGGTATATTGGGCACTCGGGTTAAGATTCAATTGTCTATATGTGAGCATTGTCTTGCTGGAAAAATAACTAGGAAACCATTTGGTAAAGCTATTAGATCTGAATCAACATTGCAGTTAATTCATTCAGATATTTGTGGTCCAATGAATGTGAAAGCTAGACATGGAGCTTCCTATTTCATTACATTTATTGATGATTTCTCTAGGTTCGGTCATGTGTATTTGATTTCTCACAAATCTGAAGCATTAGATTGCTTCATTCGTTATATGAACGAAGTTGAGAATCAAACGAAACGTAAAGTTAAGACTTTACGCACTGACCGTGGAGGGGAGTATTTGTCTGATATGTTCAAGACAATATGTAATGATAGAGGGATTATTAGACAGCTGACAATCCCTGGAACTCCACAGCAAAATGGGGTAGCTGAAAGAAGAAATAGGACTCTTCTTGAAATGGTTAGGTCTATGATGGCGCAAGCTAATTTGCCGATCTCCTATTGGGGAGATGCATTATTAACTGCAGCCTATATACTTAACAAAGTACCTTCAAAGTCAGTTCCATCTACCCCATATGAACGTTGGACAGGCAGAAAACCAGATTTAGGTAATCTGAGACCCTGGGGGTCAGCTGCTTATGTTCATGATAGTTCTCACAAGTATGGAAAACTAGGGCCTAGGGGTAAGAAATGTATCTTGATAAGATATCATGAAACCTCCAAAGGTTATGTTTTCATAGGTGAGCAACTAGATGGAACCATCTCCGAAACAGACTCGAGAGATGCGACTTTTCTCGAAACAGAGTTCTCAATCAGAGGTGATGTTGATAAAAATGTTCCTCTATTTGTGGAGGATGAGATATTATCAACAAGAGAGGTGTCAAAAGGGATAGCTGAGTCTAGTTAACCGAGTGGGAGTGATATGCCGAGTCATGAGTTGACTTCTCAACAACCCAACTTACGGAGAATTGTTCGTAAGATCAAACCTAAGAAGAGGTTTGATATTGAGAATGAGGCATTGGTTACATTTCCAATTGACGACGACGAACCTCAATCCATTGAGGAAGCATTGGGATGTAGAGTTAGAGAAAAATGGAAAGGTGCAATGGTTGAAGAGATGGAGTCCATGATTCAAAATCATGTTTGGGACTTAGTCGATCTTCTTCCGGGCCAAAGGGCTATTGGGAATAAGTGGATTCTAAAAATAAAGAGGAAAGCAGATGGATCGATTAACAATTACAAAGCTCGTTTAGTTGCAAAAGGATATACCCAAATGGAGGGTATTGACTTTGAAGAGACATTTTCTCCCTAGTGAAATTTGTGTCAATACAAGTTATTTTGGCTTTTGTGGCACATTATGACTTGGAATTACATCAAATGGATGTAAAAACCTCTTTCCTTAACAGTGATCTTGACGAAGAAATCTATATGGTTCAGCTAGAAGGTTTCATTGCTGAAGGCCAAGAGCAGAAAGTATGTAGACTTGGAAAGTCTATATATGGGCTAAAGCAAACGTCAAGGCAATGGAACATAAGATTTAACGAAGTCGTTTTATCTTATGGTTTTGAGATGATCAATGAGGATCATTGTGCTTTCCTGAAAAGGGAAAAAGGACAGTATGTCATTTTATCCTTATATGTTGATGATATGCTGATAGCTGAAAATGACATAGGATATGTGAATGAAGTCAAGAAGTGGTTGTCATCACAATTTGATACAACACATATGGGAGAAGCTGAATACATCTTAGGGGTGAAGATCATAAGAAATCATTCTAAAAGACTTTTGGATCTGTCACAAGAGTCTTATATAAATAAGATGCTACATCATTTCAGCATGTCTAATTGCAACATAGAACATACACCTATTGTGAAAGGGACTATGTTGAGCAAGAGTATGTGTCCTAAAACTCCAGAGGAAAGAGCTGAGATGAATAAAAAATCATATGTCAGTGCTATTGGTAGTTTGATGTACACGATGTTGTGTACACGTCCCGATATCAGCTATGTTGTGGGCTTGGTCAGTCGCTTCCGGTCAAACCCAGGACCGAGACACTGGAAGACAGTAAAAAGGATATTCAGATATCTGAAGGCGACAACAGATTATTGTCTCTGTTTTCAAGGATCAGATATGAGTCTGAAAGGTTATTCAGATGCAGATTGGGCTGGAGACCTGGATGATAGAAAATTCACATCAGGCTATACATTCTTGCTGAATGGTGGCGTCATCATCTGGAACAGCAAGAAACAAGCTTGTGTAACTTTGTCGACTATGGAAGCTGAATATGTGGGCATGTTCAGCAGCTATGCAAGAAGCAGTCTGGTTGAGAAGGTTTCTGAAGCATCTGAAAATTGCTGAAAATAGTGGGAGTCCAGTAACTGTCTACTATGACAGTCAAATTGCAATAGCTTTTTCCAAGGATCCCAAATATCATAGCAAAGACAAACATATAGAAATTAAATATAATTTTGTAAGGGATATTGTGGCTAAAAGAAAAGTCATTCTTGAGTATGTCCCTACACATGTTATGCTTGCAGATCCTTTTACTAAGCCAATGACTAAAGAGTCATTTAAAGAACATGTAAAGTCTTTGGGACTTCGTAGAATGTAACAATATTGAAATAACAATCAGACTTTGTGTTATGATTGTGTAATTTGCCATAATTTATTCAGTGTATATGTTGTATTTGTTACATTCATATAAGATCTCGGTGAGCATGTTGGCAGGTAGAGATTGGTCCACTCACATGGACAATCATCTCTGTTTGTTAAGTACATATAGGGTAAGACCGTTACTTATGGAACAACTTATGTAGCTGAAATTAGAGAGAGATCCATAAGTTGAGCATGTTGTATTTGTTACATTCATATAAGATCTCGGTGAGCATGTTGGCAGGTAGAGATTTGTCCACTCACATGGACAATCATCTCTGTTTGTTAAGTACATATAGGGGTAAGACCGTTACTTATGGAACAACTTATGTAGCTGAAATTAGAGACAGATCCATAAGTTGAGGTCGCCTTGATAATTGTGTCACGATAGAGCATTTATGTGTTAATAATGATCGAAGTAAATGAACCCACCATTTACTGAACTTGTTGAAAGCCAGATTAGAATTCATATGTTGAATTCAGGATTAGATATTAGGTATGTCTAGATCAAAATATGTACGATGTTAAATTTGAAGACAACATGCACTCTTTTTTAGTAAAGAGAATAACATCGTAGCATGTGATTCATACCACATGTGCTATTGCGACAATAAAGGTAGTAGGAGAATGAATCCCTATTTCTCTACTATGTGAGACCTTTGAGATTATATGTTAATCTCAATTTTATGCCTTAGTGACTATTTAGCTATTTACTTGAAGTTTTAATCAGTGTCTGTTACTTTAGCGTGTATCCTATGACTATAGATGATTCGGTCTATGGAGCATAACTAGGAAAGCGACTGATTTAAATGAATAGATTCTAGCTAAAAAGGAAGATTAAATATATTTACATCTTTTGTTGTTATTCACTGGTCGACCCATTTCTGTTAAGTATAGAAATGAATGTAAATATTAGATATGGAACATGCTCTTGACATAATGGTCATTATAAGGGATTAGAGATGTTCATATCGATGTAAATAAAAATTATTTAATCTGGATAAATAGCAAGACATGGATATCTCCAAGATAATGACTGTGTGTCACTTGAAGATTGGATGGATCCTGGATAAAGGTTATGTGCCACCAGGAAAGTGGCTAAGTGCCATAAAGAGTGTGTCTCTAATTTATTTGAGCAGCTAAGCAAAGTGTAACAACTTTATTAGCATTGATTGCTCAAGGAGCGGCTAAGTCAAGGTGTAACAATCTTCTTAGCAACTATCGCTCATTGTGCTTGCTGTCGTACGAACCATTTTCTCTAAGTATGGATTGGATGTTCTCATATGGTCTATGTGACCAAACTCTCTAATAGTTTATGTGACTTATTAAGTCTTTGTGACTTACCTGAATGAACAAGTCTTAGTGACTTACCTTGGACGAGTGGGAGATGTTGGAAATGGGGAGAGTGGGGATGTGGGAACATGACCCTCGTTCCCCACTACTCATAATGGAAAAGTCCATTATGCCCCTGGTTTATTTCCCTATATAAAGAGGGTGCGTCCAAGGATCATTCGTGGGTTGGAGACGAGAATAAGCGAGGAGAATATTCAAGGCGGTGGGATTTGGTTTGTGGAATTGCGAAGGGCTTTCCGATCCTGTGATCGCTCTTCCGACAGCGAGTTTCGCCATTGCCGATTGCGGATCTGCGGGAGATTGCTGTAAGTTTTTACCGCTTTAATTTAATTCCTCTTTTCATGCATTTAGAATTATCTACACAAACTAATGTTCCCCAATGTATTGATCATCTCACAAACCCTAATGAAGTTCATAAATCTGTAGATTTGAATTACATTCTTACAGAATTGAGTTATATTTCACTAGGAAATAATAGATGAAATCGATTGAAATCTAGTACAATTGAAGGTGGAAAATGATGAAGCCAGTTTAAAATTTGTCAAATTAGGTTGAATTTAGAGATCTCCGCCAATCTAGCTCACATTTTGTCACTTTCTCTTAATCAAACTAGTCCATTTCCATTTCTCGAAATACCCCAAAATCGAGCAAAGCAAAATAAAAATGACAGCATCAGATTCAGATGTAACTTACACTTGCAGATCCGAGTAGCGGGGTAGCCGCAGGAACTACACCGACTCTTTTGGCGGTGGAAGTTCCACCGCACGCACAGCGTGTGGGTCTTGTTCCTCCTCTTCCCGAAGCTCCCCGTGCCCTTCCCCTGCTGGAACAAGTAGCAGAAGAAGAAGCCCGAACGCGAGACTTAGACAAGCGAAACTGGAACAGAACGAAGGCGAGAGTTGCAAAGGGGTTAAAGGAACATTACCATCGCCCTAATGCGCCCTACACAGCCTCCCTTCTCTTTGCAAATTCAGAGACAAATTTTGAGTTTGTCGCCAAATTGGCGACGAATGAAAATTTGTCGCCAAACAAACCACGTTCCCCCTACTAGCGATGACCGCCTGATTGGCGATTGAACTCAATTTGGCGATCCCGAACTATAAATAATTTGGCGACTAATTTCAGATTCGTCATCAAACACAAAATTATTTTTGGCGGTGAATTTTATGATAAATATTTTTGTTGTTAATTTTATAATATTTTTTTATCACTATTTTGTTGCTAATCAGCAATGGTTCCTTTTTTTAATTAGCAAGTAGGAATGATTTTTTTTTTCTTGTTGCAAATTTTGTTGTAAATTAACGATACATTTTTCGTTGCTAAACTTAATCGCTAAATTTGTTTTTTTTTCTTTAGTGTTATTTCAATGACACAGGAGGTGGAGAGGGAGAAAAGAAAAATCCTAATGCTAGATTAATTTGTATACATCTCCATCAGAATTTGATAAACAAGATTAAACTCATACCCAATAAGCCAATCTAATCCGCTAGCATTAAGTTTGATTCAAAACCAAACTAAATTGGTTCATAATTAAACCAAATCAAGTTTAGTTTATAACTAAATCAACGTTCATCCAACCTCACCTACAAGAGACATGACCCATCGTCGCTTCCGACCCAACAAATACTTTACATATTTACCCTTTTGTTTGGTCCTACCAGACTTAATCTCTCTCAATCTAAGAATCCATTTCTCAAACTTATTTTACATCTTTTGAATATACTCGTACTGCGTATGATCCAATAAGTTCCGGTTATGTTGGATGATCATAATTAACTATTACTTATGAATCAATCATAAGTGATACCTAGTAGTACATCATGACCCCAATTGACAGGAAAATCACAATTGATTTAACACAATTTTGAACCCTTTAACAACTACAGTTATTAGTGCACTTATTCATTTCACTCATCTTATACCCACTTGGTTTAAGATATAGTCTATGTGTTAGTCCCCATTAGGTCACACCTAGCCCAAGTAATAACTTCTTGTCCCATGAATTCAAATTACTCAAACATGTGTCCAAAAAGACCATCCTTTTGACGTGTCATGATTTGGGCAAAGGCTTACGAGTAATAATCCTGACAAGAGACCTTAGGGTATACATCTCCTTTATCAAAAGAATGGTGAATCCTTTATGGGCTATTTAAACACCTTCAGGCAGATTAACTTATACTCAATCATCCCGGACTTACATCTCCTAGGAGATGTTTGCTAAAATGTTAAACTATAAGTCTTTATGAATAAGATGACTTGAATACCTCAATTCTAAAGAAACTTGCACTCGAGCTTCAATGAGATTTTCATTGACATGTATAGAACCATATGAAATTTCATAGCAGATCACATCCAACGAACTAGTTATCCATAAATAGTATTAATATGTTAACTCTCAACATCCCAATATTTCCAGCTAGTGAGGACTGACTACTTGGTAAAACAAAGGAGCATAACAAATGCTAGTCTCATAAAATCGATAATATTCAGTTTGATCAATTCATCGACTAGAGAAAATTTCAATATGTACATAATTACACATGATGATATATTTACTAATTGTGATCCAATCATAATTTCTCTTATGTTATGCATTATATTATGGACTTCATTAATTAAGTTTAAGACCAAATTATATACATAGAGAATGCACACTCAAATAGTAATTTATTTATCAAATAAATTATACAACTTCTAAGGCGATTGTTTTAAGACATTTCTTAAATATAACATCATTGATGGCGGATGTCCATCGTCATCCCTTCACCTCTGCTAAGCAGCATAAAGAGATATAACAAGTCAGTGACGGTGGCCAACTTTGTCAATTTTAAAAAGGGATCGAGAGTGATCTTTGTTGGTGCAATATTCCCCAAGTCAAGGCTGACCAAGTTGACTGAGCTTGGACTAAATCAAGCTCGAGTCTTGATGTTTGGGTTTCGATGTTTGACAATACATGTAAACAACACATGGAGATTGCATGGGCAATTGTTCATGTGGGGAGATTGTGAAGAAGAGTCAAGTAGGTCAAGGTTGACTGAATACTTGACTGGAAAGACCTGGTGAGTGAAGCCAAGCAGAAGGAAAGTCCTGATAAGTGAAGCCAAGCAGTAAGGAAAGTCCTGGTGAGTAAGCCAGGTGAAAGTCCTAACTGGGAAGTTAGGCAGAAGGGAAAGACCTAGTGAGTGAAGCTAGGTAGTTGGAAATCCTGGTGAGTGAAGCCAGGTGAAAGACCTAGTGAGTGAAGCTAGGCAGTTGGAAATCCTGGTGAGTGAAGCCAGGTGAAAAACCTAGTGAGTGAAGCTAGGCAGTTGGAAGTCCTGGTGAGTGAAGCCAGGCACGAGGAAATCCAGATGGATCAAGGCTGATCGGACATCTGGTGTTGGAAAGACCAAGTAGGTTAAAGGATTGACCGAATACTTGGCACGAGGAGGAAAGTCCAAGTAGGTTAAAGGGATTGACCGGATACTTGGCACGAGGAGGAAAGTCCAAGTATGTCAAAGGGATTGACCGGATACTTGGCACAAGGAAAAAAAGTCCAAGTGGGTCAAAGGGATTGACCGGACACTTAGTGAGGGTGTCCCAGCAGGTCAAGGGTGACCGGATGCTAGGCACGATGAACCAACAGGTCATGGTTGACCAGATGTTAGTTTAGGAGGCTTTAGACTTGATTTTGGGAGAAATCATGAGCTGGATTGATCAGCCGATCGATTGGCTCATGCCCAATCGATCGACCGATCGATTGGGCGAGTCTTTGCGACAAGCCTCCTCCCAATCGATTAGTGGATCGATTGGGACGAGTGTGCGATCGTACAGAACAGCGCTGGATCGATCGATCGATCGATCGATCCAGAGCCCCCAATCGATCCGTGGATCGATTGGGAGGTGCGATTTCGCACGATAAGCCCTGGATCGATTGGCTGATCGATCCAGGCAATTCCCGAGAGCATAGAGGCGCTCTAGATCGATCAGCCGATCGATTCAAAGCCTCCCCGATCGATTGGAAGCAATCCAATCGATCGGGATCAGACCGTTGGCGTTGGATAAAGTCGTTGGCGTGCGATTCCTTCGGCAGAGCTCGCACTGTTCACTCTCGATCTTCACAGCAGCTTCTCCACAGCATTCTTCCACTCTCACCGCCAGTTCTTGAAGGATCTTGGAGAGACATCCAAGTCAAGAGGCGTGACTACAACAAGAAGAAGAAGCTAAGGTTAGGGCTTTCATTGCATATCTTGTAAGATATTTCTTGTATTTGTCTTCCCTTGCTTTCTTGTTGTATTGAGAGTATTGTAGGGCTTCTCCGCCTTCGGTAGTTACCGAAAAGGAGTGTTTTATTAGTGAAGGGTGCGTAAGTGTGTGGATCCTTGGATTAGTAGCCTCTTGTGAGGTGGATACCAAGTAAATCCTTAGTGTTAGCGTTGTGTTGTTTTCTTTGTATTTTCTGCTGCACATCTTTGAAGAAACAAGCAACGAAGAGCACGACGAGCGCACCGAGCTATTCACCCCCCTCTAGCTACACATTCGGTCTCAACAAGTGGTATCAGAGCAAGGTTGCTCTTCACCGGAATCATCCCCGGAAAGGGAAAAGAGCTAGAGGGTGAAGAAGTTGGAGCAAAATTCTTTAAGTCAAAGATTTTATCAAGCTCAACTTCAATGGAATTCCAAGACGGACTTGGATTCGATACAAGGGTGCCTCCATCATTTATTTCAACAAACTTCGATCTTTGGAAATCAAGGATCAAAAATTTCTTGATGATGGAGATAGATAAATGGTTTGCTCTAATGGAAGGATTTGAAGCTCCAACAAATTCCAAGGGCAAAATTCTCAAGAGGAGCAAGTGGAGCCAAGAACAAATCCAAAGATGTGAGGCCAATAACAAAGTGACCAAGCTTTTGGTAAATTTATTGTCAAGCAACATCTTGGAGCAAATTGGAGATTTTGAAGATGCCAAAGAGCTATGGAGCAAATTGGCAAAGATTCATGAGATCCCCTCCACTGTACCAAATCAAGAAGAATCCAAAGAGGGCGACTCATTGGAGCAAGACCAAGAGAAGGAGGACTCCGAAGTTTAGAGATGCTCAATTTCCGAAGAAGATGAAGTCCAAGAAACCTTATCTTCAAAGGAATGCAATGAAGAGGGCAAGGAGAGGGCATACTACTTGTTCCATGTACAAGATGAAGATGAAGAAGTCTCCACCTCTAGGATTGAGGGGGAGCGACCTTCGGTGACACCGGATCAAGAAGAAGGAGAAGTCTCCACATCCGGGTTAAGAGAAGAAGAGGATGAAGAAGCTTCCACCTCCACAAGTCGAGACAAATCTATTGGAGGAGCATCATTTTCGGATCAAGAGGAAGCCTCTACATCAAAATCAAAAAGAGAGGAAGTCACCCCTACACATGAAGGTATAACTAGCTCAAATAAAATTAAAAATCATATTATATGTTTTGAATGTAGGGAACATGGGCATTATAAGAGCAAATGCCCTAAATTGGCTAAGAAGAAGGGGCAAGTGGCACCAAAGGGCAAGGAGAAGCCCAAAGAGACCGCTCCCGGAACAAAGAAGAGCAAGGAGCACATTGTGTGCTTCTCTTGCAATCAAAAGGGACACTATCGAAGTCAATATCCCAAAAGGAAGAAAGCGGTCATGGCTCAAGGAGGAAGCACAACTCAAGGGGGAGCCTCCAAGGTAAAACGAAAGGTATCATTTATTGAGCCTACCTCTTTAAATAATGGTAAAAAGCATGCTAGTTCTAATTTATATCATTTTAATGCTATTTACCATAAAAATAGGAAGCATGATGCCATTCAAGAAAAACACATGGCTCTTCATGCTAAAACTACCACACCTAGGGTTAGGAAGGTAGATAAGAATTTAGGCAATAACTCTAAGGATTTTAGTTATAAACCTAGAAATAGAAATGCTCATAGAGATCAAGGCTTGATAAAATTGAAAAGACCCTAAAAAGGATGGAAAATATCCTAAAAGGGCAAAATGAGCAAAACATAGGTCTAGGAGTACAACAAAAGCCATCCAATGGCCATAAAGATTTGGGATACAAACTTAAGGCTAAGAAGGATGTAATTTCTTACCATAGGGTTCCATATAGCTATGGAACCGAGTCTAGGTATAAGGGTCAAGTCAAAAGTACAAGGGAAGTTATCCCTAGGAGTATTTTTGCAACTAAGGTGACTAAGACTTCTAAAATGTCTAACAAAGTCACTAAAAAGGTCACAAGGAAAGAGATCCCTAGAGTTGACCTAGAAAGTGTGACCAAGGCTTCTAAGAAGCCTAACAAGGTCACTAGGAAGGTATCTAGGGAAGCTATCCCTAGTGAATACCTAGAGCATCCTAGGAACCCTTAGATGGGTTAAAGAGTGTCAACTCTAATTGAAAGAGTAGTTAACCCAATCATGATGAAGTTGACACTCTAAGAGCATTTTCAAGGTTATTATTAACCTTTGAAAATGATAAGAATAAAATGCTTACTCCTGGTAAGAGTAAAAGGTGTCACATTTTGAGAAATTAGATGATATTTTAAGTGACACAAATTGGGAAAATCATAAGAACTACCAAGTTGGGATTTTGGTATGTTCTTAGTGTTAGTTAGAGCCCTAGAGCCAATCATTTGATGATTGTTGTATGGACTCGTTGTATCATATTCTTGTATATAAATAAAGGTATTTGTTTTTGGTTATCATACTTACTTGTATTTGTGCCAAATAACTAAGTATAATAGCTGTTGGTGCAATATCCCTCAAGTCAAGGTTGACCTGGGTAACCAAGCTGAGTCTTGGTTTGGGTTTAGATGTTTGACAATAAGATATTGATTGAAGAAGAGTCAAGTAGGTCAAGGTTGACTGGATACTTGACTGGGAAGTCCTAACTGGGATGTTAGGCAAAATGAAAGACCTAGTGAGTGAAGCTAGGCAGTATGAAAGTCCTGGTGAGTGAAGCCAGGCAGAAGGAAAGTCCTGGTAAGTGAAGCCAGGCAGAAGAAAAGTCCTGGTGAGTGAAGCCAGGCAGATGGAAAATCCTGGTGAGTGAAGCCAGGTGAAAGTCCTAGTGAGTGAAGCTAGGCAGATGGAAATCCTGGTGAGTGAAGCCAGGTGAAAGTCCTAGTGAGTGAAGCTAGGCAGATGGAAAACCCTAGTGAGTGAAGCTAGGTGAAAGTCCTGGTGAGTGAAGCCAGGCAAAGGAAAATCCAGATGGATCAAGGATGATCGGACATCTGGTGCTGGGAAGTCCAAGTAGGTCAAAGGATTGACTGGATACTTGGCATGAAAGAAAAGTCCAAGTAGGTCAAAGGGATTGACCGGATACTTGGCACAGAGAAAAGTCCAAGTAGGTCAAAGGGATTGACCGGATACTTGGCACAGAGAAAAGTCCAAGTAGGTCAAAGGGATTTGACCGGATACTTGGCACAGAGAAAAGTCCAAGTAGGTCAAAGGGATTGACCGGATACTTGGCACAGAGAAAAGTCCAAGTGGGTCAAAGGGATTGACCGGACACTTGGTAAGGGAGTCCTAGCAGGTCAAGGGAGTGACTAGATGCTAGGCATGACATACCAACAGGTCAAGGTTGACCGGATGTTGGTTTGGGAGGTTTGGGACTTGGTTTTGGACAAAAATCAAGTGCTGGATCGATCAGTGGATCGATCCAGACCTGTCCCAGCGAACAGAGAGCCTCTGGATCGATCCGTGGATCGATCCAGAGGTCCCAATCGATCAGTGGATCGATTGGGACGCGACTGCGTCGCGCGATCGATCCGTGGCGATTTTCCAGAGCACAGAGGCGCTCTGGATCGATCCGTGGATCGATCCAAAGCCTCCCCGATCGATTGGGAATATTCGAATCGATCGGGATCCGACCGTTGGCGTCGTTTATAGCTGCAGGCGTGTGATGGCTGCGGCATCTCTTCTCCGATTCACTCCAGATTTCTCGCCAGCTCCTCCACAGCACTCTCGCCGGTTCTTGAAGGATCTTGGAAGTTTTCCAAGTCAAGAGGCGGATCAAAGCCAAGAAGAGAAGCTAGGGTTAGGGTTTATACTCATTGTAAGCTTGTAAGCTTGTATTTCTTGTATCCTTTCCCTCTCTTCTTGTATTGAGTCTTGTAGGGCTTCTCCGCCCTTGGTAGTTACCATAAAGGAGAGTTTTATTTAGTGGAGGGTGTGTGTGTTGGTGTGGATCCTTGGATTAGTCACCTCTTGTGAGGTGGATACCAAGTAAACCAACCGTGTTAGCGTTGTTGTATTTGTTTCTGTATTTTCCGCTGCATATTCTTGAAGAAACAAGCAACACCGAGCAACGAGCGAACGCGACGAGCTATTCACCCCCCCCCCTCTAGCTACTTTTGGTCCTAACAAGTGGTATCAGAGCGAGGCCGCTCTTCACCGGAATCATCGCCGGAAGGGTCAAGCATAACAAGAAAAGCTAGAGGGTGAAGAAGTTGAAGCAAATTCTTCAAGTTCAAGACTTTATCAAGCTCAACTTCAAGATGCAATTCCAAGATGGACTTGGATTTGACACAAGGGTGGCTCCACCATACACATCGGCAAGCTTCGATTCTTGGAGATCAAGAATCGAAAACTTTCTTATGATGGAGATAGAGCAATGGTTTGCTCTAATGGAAGGCTTCAAAGCTCCAACGAACTCCAAGGGCAAGCTTCTAAAGAAAAGCAGATGGAGCTCAGAGCAAATTCAAAGGGGCGAGGCAAATGACAAAGTGACCAAGCTTCTGGTCAACTTATTGCCTAGCCACATCTTGGCTCGAGTTGGAGAATTCGAAGATGCCAAGGAGCTTTGGAGCAAATTGGCCAAGCTTCATGAAGAGATCCCCTCCACTGTACAAGATCATGAAGAATCCAAAGAGGGTGACTCTTTGGAGCAAGACCAAAAGGAGGATTCCGAGGTTGATAGATGCTCAACCTCCGAAGAAGAGGAAATCCAAGATGCTTCATCCTCAAGGGAATGCAACGAAGGGAACAAGGAGGGAGCATACTCCTTGTTTCATATTCAAGATGATGAAGCCTCCACCTCTAGGATTGAGGGGGAGCAATCCTTGGTGACACCGGATCAAGAAGAAGGAGAAGCTTCTACATCCGGGTCAAGAGAAGAAGAGGAGGAAGAAGCTTCTACCTCCACAAGTCAAGAAAAATCAAATGGAGGAGAATCAAGGTCCTATCAAAAGGAAGTTTCTACCTCTGGATCCAAAGAAAAAGATGCCACCCCTACAAGCAAAGGTATGAATATTTCAATTAATAATAAAAATCATATAATATGTTTTGAGTGTAGGGAACATGGGCACTACAAGAGCAAGTGCCCTAAATTGACCAAGAAGAAGGGCCAAGTGGCACAAAAGGGCAAGGTGAAGCCCAAGGAGACCATCCCCGGAACGAAGAAGAGCAAGGAGCATATCATATGCTTCTCTTGCAATCAAAAGGGGCATTACCGAAGTCAATGCCCCAAGGGGAAGAAGGTGGTCACGGCTCAAGGAGGCACTAGTCAAGGGGGAGCCTCTAAGGTAAAAAGGAAGGTAACTTTCATTGAGCCTATTCCCTTACAAAATGGTAAAAAGCATGCTAGGTCAAATTTCTATCATTTTAATGCTATTTACCATGAAAATAGAAAGCATGATAGCGTTAAAGAAAAACATATAGCTTTTTATGCTAAAACTACTACACCTAAGACTAGGAATGTAGGTAAAAGTCTAGGTAAAAACTCTAAGGATTGCAGCTACAAGCCTAGAAACAAAAATGCTCATGAACTTAATGGAAAACCAAAAACTAAGGACTTAGTGATGGAAAATCAAGTCTTGAGGTCAAGACTTGATAAAATTGAAAAGACCCTAAAAAGGATGGAAAATATCCTATTAGAGCAAAATGAGCATAACCTAGGTCTAGGGGTACAAAAGTCATCCAATGGTCATAGAGGTTTGGGATACAAGCCAAAGGCTAAGAAGGATGTGCCCTCTTACCATAGAGTTCCATATAGTTATGGAACAAACCCTAGGTCTAGTGGTCAAGCCAAAAATACTAAGGAAGTCATCCCTAAGAGTATTTTTGCAATAAATGTGACTAAAGCTTCTAAGAAGTCTAAGAAAGTTACAAACAAGGTCACAAGAGAGGCTATCCCTAGAGTTGACCTAGAAAGTGTGACCAAGGCTTCTAAGAAGCTCAACAAGGTCACTAGGAAGGTATCTAGGGAAGTTATCCCTAGTGAGTACCTAGAGCATCCAAGGAGCACCAATAGGTGTTGGGTTCCTAGGAGCATCTTCTCTACCCCATAGATGGGTTAGAGAGTGTCAACTCCGATTAGAAGGGTAGTTAACCCAACTTTGAGGAAATTGACACTCAAGGAGCATTTTCAAGGTTTTAGTTAACCTTTGAAAATGAAATGGAATTATTGATTACTCCTTGAAAGAGTAAAATGTGCCTAATGGTGGAAGAATTGATTTTAATCTTAAATGGCACATATTGGGAAATTCATAAGAACTATCAAGTTGGGATTTTGGTATGTTCTTAGGCAATTTAAGGCAATCCGGGCCTTAAATTTAAAAGTGCTACTCTTGAGGAAAAATGGAATATGCCAACATTTGAGGACATGTTTATTTTTAATTGGCATACATTAAATCAAGGAAATTAGAAATGCCAAATTTAGGCTTTGGCATTCTCTTGTAGCACTTTAGGGCAATCTAGGTTTAAGTTGTAAGTTTAGCTAAGACTTTAAGGATACTTAGATAGTTAATCTAGGTATATTTTATTTATGCTAAATCTTGCCATGATTGTTTGCCCATAATATGCCATGACATCATGTCTAGTTTTGCATTCATGTTTTATTATGAAAAATCCAAAAATATCATGTCATGACATTCATACATCATGTAGTAATAGGATATTTTCTTTTGAAAATTATTTTCTTTTGATGTATGTCATAACATAATCATGCATTAAGTTTAATTCCTTGTAATTAAGGACAAATGGCATTTAACGACACTTATTGACAAGTGACATCCTAGGTGGATGTCTAATATTTCTAAAATGCCTAGATAAATATGCATGATCCCTAGATTAGGGCAAAAACCAAAATCTACATCTCACAAAGACTATAAGGTGACTTGTATGTGTTTTAGTGCATATTATATACTAGTGAGATGTTAGGATGATGAACAAAGCTCAAGATGTTGATTTAGTGCATTCCTTTGAGTTTTAAATTCATCAAAACACATAGTTATGTGTTTTCCCATCATTGGGAAAGCTAATGTACAAGTCATGTGCATTAAGCCCAAGGAATGTGATGGGATATTGGTTTTGAAAATGTTTTCAAAATGATTTTGGAAAACCTTGGTGAAGGCTATCTTTTGATAGTAATCACCATTGAATAGTTAGACACAAACTTGAAGAAAAACACTAAAGTTTTTGCAAGTTTTCAAGTTTGTGTCAATCTTTGAAAATATGATGTATTTTCACAGAAAGCTATTTTTCCATGATTAAGTATGCCCTAAATAATGTCTACACGAAATTTCATAATTTTTGGATTTTTGTAGAATTTTCTAGGGGTTTCTGAAGTTGACTGAAATGGAATTTCAGCAACTATCAGAGCTCCGATCGATCCATGGATCGATTGAAGTGCCTGAATCGATCCGTGGATCGATTCAGAAGGCAATTCCCGCGAGCAGAAGCTCGCTGGATCGATCAGCCGATCGATCCAGGGAGTCTGAATCGATCAGTGGATCGATTCAGAAAGGTTCAATCGATTGGAACCCAACTTCAATCGATCCAAGTTGCTGGTTTTGGCTGGGAAGGCCGGATTTCAGCATCTTTGAACCTATTTTAGTCTAGGTAACCATTCCAAACCCCTTAAATACATTTGTATACATACAAAGGGTGTTTTCATGTTGAAAACAAGGATGGATTGGTTAACGAAGACTAAGTAGAAGTTTAGGTTGAGGTTGTTTTAAATTTTGAATATTTGAACCTCAAAACTTCTAAATTTGGGTTTCCTAATGTTTTAGGGATTCCAAGTCATTGTTGGTGCAATGACAGAAGTTACCACCATGTCTTTAGGGGGAGGGACTCTTTAAAGACATGAAAATTATTTTTTTTCATGAACCTTGGAAGGTGGTTAACCTTCTGTTGTGAACTTGCTCAAGGTTGAGCATTTAAACTTGAAATGGGGAGAAATGGGGAGTGGATATCCTCATTATTTCAAGTGGAAATTCAAGTGGTTGAAAATGCTCAAGGTTGGGTATTTGTCTACATTGAGGGAGAAGTTAAGGATAAATGAAGGGTATGAGACCTTCATTATTGTGTTGATCACAACGAGTGATGTTGTGAACAACGATGAGCAACTCTTCAGGGGGAGAGTCTTCAACAAATGGATTTGTTGAAGTGTGCCCAGAATTGGAGCATAGGTTGATGTGTGTCCAACGATGGGTTGATGTGTGCCAATAGGGGGAGAATGTATGGTTAAGCTTAGGCCTTCATTACCTATGGGAAGGTCATAGGGGGAGAATGAAAGGACTCATGAAAGGGAGTAAGTTAGGCTTTCATTACCTAGAGGGAGTTTGCCCTCTTAGGGGGAGAATGAAGAGCTTAATTTATGCTTTCATTACCTAGTGGCATGAAGAAGGAGGTTATGGGATTAGCCTAACTTACATATGGGATTGTAAGTGTTATTGTGGTATTGTCAAACATCAAAAGGGGGAGATTGTTGGTGCAATATCCCGGTCAAGGTTGACTGGGTAACCAAGCCGAGTCTTGGTTTGGGTTTAGATGTTTGACAATAAGATATTGATTGAAGAAGAGTCAAGTAGGTCAAGGTTGATGGATACTTGATCGGAAGTCCTAACTGGGATGTTAGGCAAAATGAAAGACCTAGTGAGTGAAGCTAGGCAAGATGAAAGTCCCGGTGAGTGAAGCCAGGAAGGAAGAGTCAAGTAAGCAGGTAAAAGTCCCGTGAGTGAAGCCAGATGGAAAACCCGGTGAGTGAAGCCGGTGAAAGTCCTAGTGAGTGAAGCTAGGCGGATGGAAATCTGGTGAGTGAAGCCGGTGAAAGTCCTAGTGAGTGAAGCTAGGCGGATGGAAAACCCTAGTGAGTGAAGCTAGGTGAAAGTCCCGTGAGTGAAGCCGGGCAGGAAAAATCAGATGGATCAAGGATGATCGGACATCCGGTGTTGGGAAGTCCAAGTAGGTCAAAGGATTGTTGGATACTTGGCATGAAAGAAAAGTCCAAGTAGGTCAAAGGATTGACCGGATACTTGGCACAGAGAAAAGTCCAAGTAGGTCAAAGGGAATTGACGAGTTAGCAAGGAGAGAAAGTCCAAGTAGGTCAAAGGATTGACCGGATAAGAGAAAGTCTAAGTAGGTCAAAGAATTGACCGGATACTTGGCACAGAGAAAAGTCCAAGTGGGTCAAAGGGATTGACCGGACACTTGGTAAGGGAGTCCTAGCAGGTCAAGGGAGTGACTAGATGCTAGGCATGACATACCAACAGGTCAAGGTTGACCGGATGTTGGTTTGGGAGGTTTGGGACTTGGTTTTGGACAAAAATCAAGTGCTGGATCGATCAGTGGATCGATCCAGACCTGTCCCAGCGAACAGAGAGCCTCTGGATCGATCCGTGGATCGATCCAGAGGTCCCAATCGATCAGTGGATCGATTGGGACGCGGCTGCTTCGCGCGATAAGCGCTGGATCGATCCGTGGATCGATCCAGGTGCTTTTCCAGAGCACAGAGGCGCTCTGGATCGATCCGTGGATCGATCCAAAGCCTCCCCGATCGATTGGGAATATTCGAATCGATCGGGATCCGACCGTTGGCGTCGTTTATAGCTGCAGGCGTGTGATGGCTGCGGCATCTCTTCTCCGATTCACTCCAGATTTCTCGCCAGCTCCTCCACAGCACTCACAAAGCTCAGATCGCCAATTCTTGAAGGATCTTGGAAGTTTTCCAAGTCAAGAGGCGGATCAAAGCCAAGAAGAGAAGCTAGGGTTAGGGTTTATACTCATTGTAAGCTTGTAAGCTTGTATTTCTTGTATCCTTTCCCTCTCTTCTTGTATTGAGTCTTGTAGGACTTCTCCGCCCTTGGTAGTTACCATAAAGGAGAGTTTTATTTAGTGGAGGGTGTGTGTGTTGGTGTGGATCCTTGGATTAGTCACCTCTTGTGAGGTGGATACCAAGTAAACCAACCGTGTTAGCGTTGTTGTATTTGTTTCTGTATTTTCCGCTGCATATTCTTGAAGAAACAAGCAACGCCGAGCAACGAGCGAACGCGACGAGCTATTCACCCCCCCTCTAGCTACTTTTGGTCCTAACAATAGCGTCCTTGAGTAGAAGGTTCTTACCTATATCAATCGATTGGTTGAATCGATAGTGAGATGATATAGGGAACACTACTCTTAATTATTCCTAGTCAAGTATTAACATTTAGGGACAATGTTAATGCGACGAGACTAGCATGTAGGTCAACTCGATGACTTGATCTCACAAGTCATGGATATGGAGATATCAAGTTGACACATGGGTATGCATTGGAGAATATATACTGAATGACCCGCCATAAGAAAGTATCATGGATCGTTATATGAGTATCATATACTTTCTCATGTGGCTATTAGTATGACTACTAGTCCTTGGACCTGAAGTCACCATGGTTCCCTACATAAGAAGTTATGTACTTTAGCTTCGTCAAACATCACCTGTAACTGGGTGGACTATAAAGGCAATTACTGGGTATGTAACAAATTATGCGGAGAGATGTGAGTGATGTAGATGAGATCTATCCCTCCTATATGACGGGAGTGACATCGATATTCTTGATAGAGTGAGACCACGAAGTGCATGGCCATGCCCAAATGAGTCAATATGAGATATTGAGTTCATTTGATTGAGTGAGTCTACTTGGGATTCAAGATTTAGATTGATTAGAGGATGACACGGTCTATGCCTCACATTGATCAATCTAGATGTCAAGGATAGGAGGACACTTGTCATATATTGTGAGGAGTCACAATTAGTAATCACAAGGTGATGTTGGATCTCAACATTCTTATAACTTGGGCAGTAATGATGTGTTGCTAGATACCGCTCATTACTTATGTTTCTAAATGGGTTTAGGAGCATTGCCAACGTTATAAGTGTTAGGACCTTCGGATGGCTAGAGAGGGGGGTGTGAATAGCCTCCTCTAAAAACTCAATTAATCTCCTCACAAAAGTTTGTTAGCACAGCGGAAATAAGCAAAAGGAAAACTGATGCAAGGAAAAGAAACAACCCACCACTAACACAACAAGGATGTACGAGGTTCGGGGATAACTTGCCCCTACTCCTCTGCGTATCCGTAAGGTGGACGATCCCTTGATCTTTCGGTAGATCACACCCCAGACAGATTCCGGCTAAGTATTTCTCCTTCTCGGTGGAGTAACCTCTCCACAAAGTCTCAGAAAAGATTTGAAATGAAGCACAAGACTTACAGAGTTTAGTGGCTCAAAGGAATGAACAATAAACTTACAGCCACGATGAAGGCAAAGCGCAAAGACAGAAGAAGTTCCTCAGCCAAGAGCTCAAAAACACAGCACTCTTGCTTGATCGACAGAGAGTTTTTCAAAAATCCTCTTCCAAACCTCTCTTCTTCCTTCTTCTTATTCCTCTGCTTTCTCACTGTCTTCAGCCAGAGCCGAATCACTGTCACCTGTATCGAATCACTGCGACCAACTCAGGCATCACCAATCACTCTTCCAAATCATCTGGTTCTCTGAACTCACACCAATATCATCCATGGTCTTCACTGGTGTCTCTGAGCTCGAACCAATAAGCAAGAGTCAAGCTGTTGCCAACTGATCACAGCCAGTGAACGTTGACGCTCCAATTGCACCATTTGCAGCAAAACATAGCAGAAAGAGCACTTGGTCTTATTCTTCTGATGGAGCTTAATTTGAATTTAAGCATTGGCACGACACCTGCAACCTGTAACTCAAAAAGCTTACAGCAGATGGTTAGATCAGATAAATCAGAAATCACAGATAAACAGCAGAAGACAAACGACATCGTTGTGGATCGGTCAACAGACCGATCCACAGTCCTCTGGACCGATCAAGACACATCCTGATCGGTCTGGGATGATGCTGATCGGTCTATGGACCGATCAGCCTATAGGTGGATCGGTCCACAGACCGATCCCCCTATTGTTCTGAATCACATCGCTTCTTACTGATCGGTCACCAGACCGATCAGATAACCCACAGAGAGCTACTGTGTGGTTACTGATCGGTCACGAGACCGATCAGATAACTAAGGTATCACTGGATCGGTCGACAGACCGATCCAGACAGCCAAAGTATCACTGGATCGGTCAACAGACCGATCCAATGCCTCTGTTGGTTTTAGAGCTTCCCAGCCCTAAACCCTAACGTCTTCCTGGTCCAGAGAACGAGCTACCGAGCCCTCTCTGACCTAGTCTGGAGAACGAGCTACCGAGCCCTCTCTGACCTAGTCTGGAGAACGAGCTGCCGAGCCCTCTCCGACTTCATCCGGTCCAGAGAACGAGCTACCGAGCCCTCTCTGACCTAGTCCGGAGAACGAGCTGCCGAGCCCTCTCCGACTTCGTCCGGTCCAGAGAACGAGCTACCGAGCCCTCTCTGACCTAGTCCGGAGAACGAGCTACCGAGCCCTCTCCGACTTCCACGTCTGGGTCAGAGAACGAGCTACCGAGCCCTCTCTGACCTAGTCCGGAGAACGAGCTACCGAGCCCTTTCTGACTTCCACGTCTGGGTCAGAGAACGAGCTACCGAGCCCTCTCTGACCTAGTCTGGAGAACGAGCTACCGAGCCCTCTCCGACTTCGCGTGCCAAGTATCCGTACTTGGACTTTTCCTCTCCACATGATCAACCTTGATCATTAATCAGTCTGAGTTTAATTAATATCTGATACAAACTTAAATCAGTGTCAACATCAAAACAACAGCCAGGTCAGACTGTATTAACAATAAGAACCTATAGGGTCACACACAAAGGACAATTAGATGGAGATTAGGTTCATTTGATGAACTTAAAGGATTAGGTTCATGTGATGAACCAAATTGGATTAAGAGTAATCCAAATTGAGCTAATTGAGTTGGACTCAATTTGGTTCATGTGTTAAGTGAGTCTAATTTGGACTTAGACTCATTTAATTAATTTAATTCAATGAATAGAGATTCATTAAATTAAAATTGACTTGAACCAATGGTTAGATTATATCAACCAAGGGAGAGAAGTGGTCAAGTTTGACTTGACTTGAGAGGAAGATGAAGAGTCAAGTTTGACTTGACCATTTGCCACCTCATTGGTGAGTTAGCATTAAGTGGGCTAATGATGATGTGCCACATCATCAAGATTAGCACATGTGTGTGCCACATCATGAGGGAGATCAAGAGTTGTGACTCTTGATATCCCATGGGGTTTAAAAACCCCTTCTTGAATGTGGCCGGCCACTTTAGTGTGTGAGGAGTTTCATTTTGTGTGGTAACTCCATCTTCTTCTTCCTCAAGCTCTTTCTTCTCTCCCTCTCCTCCTCTTTGGCTGAATCTTTCAAAGGGTGTTAGCACACCTTTTGTTAGGTTTCTCCATCATTAGTTCGTGTGGATACACATAGAGGAGTATCTACTTTGATACTCTCGAGATCCGGCGAACCTTTGGACGAGCGGGATTACGTGAAGGGTTTCGCTTCAAAGGTATACCCTCTGATCTTGTAGATCTAGGAGTAGAAAACATGTATATGAAATTTTATTTCTTCGCACGGATCTGTGGCATGGGAATTTTAGGGTTTTTGCAACGCAAAAAGCGATTTTTGTGGCCCGAAAAACTCAACACTTAGGAAATTAAAGGCAATTTATGCCTTAACTTAAAGTGGTTACTCTTTGAGGGAGTAATTTGTGCCAAATCTTAAAGAATATACTTAATTTAAATTGGCATAATGTATGAAAAGGCAAGGAAAATGTCAAAATTAGGTTTTGGCATTTTCTTGATGAAATTGGGCAATCTAGGATTTAGCTAAGGTTTTAGAATACTTAGATAGGTAATCTAGGTATATTTCATTAATGCTAAAACTTGCCATGCTTTGTTTTGCCCATCATATGTCATGACATCATGTTTATTTTTACATTCATATTTTATTATGAAAACCACAAAATACCATGTCATGTCATACATAGATCATGTAGTTATAGGATATTTTCTTTTGAAAATTATTTCTTTTTGATGTATGCCTGACATATCATGCATTATTTTATTTCCTTGTAAATTAAGGACTAATGACATTTGTTAACAAGTAACATCCTTGGTGGATGTTCACAACTCAAAATGTCTAGATAGATATGCATGATCCCTAGATTAGGGCAAAACCAAAGTTTACATCTCACTAAAGAACTATAAGGTGACTTGTATGTATTTTAGTACACATTAGATACAAGTGAGATGTTAGAATGATGAACAAAACTCAAGATGTTAATTTAGTGCATTCTTTTGAGTTTTAGATTCATCAAAACACATAGTTATGTATTTTCTAATCATTAGGAAAGCTAATGTACAAGTCATGTGCATTGAGCCCAAGGAACATGGTTGGATATTGGTTTCGAAAATAATTTTAAATATATTTTGGAAAACCTTGATGAAAGCTATCTTTTGATAGTAATCATCATTGAATAGTTGAGCACAAACTTGAAGAAAACACTAAAGTATTTACAAATTTTCAAGTTTGAGTCAATCTTTGAAAATATGAAGTATTTTCTTAGAAAACTATTTTTCCATGAAACTATATGCCCTAAATAATGTCTACAACGATTTTTATGATTTTTGAAATTTTGTAGATTTTTCTAAGGGTTTCTGAAATTGACTGAAATGGAATTTCAGCTTTTTCAGAGCTTCAATCGATCACCCGATCGATTGAAGGGTCTCAATCGATCGGACGATCGATTAAGAGCAAGCTTCTCACGAACAGAAGCTTCCTGGATCGATCCACCGATCGATCCAACCCTCCTGAATCGATCAGTGGATCGATTCAAGAAGGTTCAATCGATTGGGACCCAACTCCAATCGATTGGGAATGCTGATTTTGGCGGGTAAAGCCTGATTTCAGTATTTTAAACCATCTTTAGTCTAGGTAACTATTCCAAACCCCTCAAAACATATTTATACACATTTAAGGGGAGTTTTCATGATGAAAACAAGGATGGATTGGTTAAGGAAGACTAAGTCAAAGTTTAGGTTGAGGTTTGGTTTCATTATTGAATTTATGAACCTCAAAACTTCTAATTTTGGGTTTCCTAACGGTTTAGGAATTCCAAGTCATTGTTGATGCAATGACAGAAGTTTGGTGCATGTCTTTAGGGGGAGTTACTCTTTAAGGACATGAAAAATACTTTTCATACACCTTGGAAGGTGGTTAACCTTCTTTTGCGGAAATGCTCAAGGTTGAGCATTTGAAAATAATGGAGAGTGGATATCTTCATTATTCAAGGGGTGTCTACTCAAGGATGAGCATTTAATGATAGTGAAGGGTATGGGACCTTCGTTATCGGATTGTGAGCAACAAGTGAAGTTGTGAACAACGTTAGGTAACTCTTCAGGGGGAGAGTTTGCTTATTTTGATGTGTGCCAATAGGGGGAGAATGAAAGGGTTTAAGTTAGACCTTCATTACCTAAGAGGGAGTTTGCCCTCTTAGGGGGAGAACGTAGGGTTTAACTTACGCCTTCATTACCTAGTGGCATGAAGGGAGTTGAGGCTATGCGATTAACCTAACTTAAATGTGGTATTGTCAAACATCAAAAAGGGGGAGATTGTTGGTGCAATATTCCCCAGATCAAGGCTGACCAAGTTTTACTGAGCTTGGACTAAGTCAAACTCGAGTCTTGATGTTTAGGTTTCGATGTTTGACAATACATGTAAACAACACATGGAGATTGCAGGGGCAATTGTTCATGTGGGGAGATTGTGAAGAAGAGTCAAGTAGGTCAAGGTTGACTGGATACTTGACTGGAAAGACCTGGTGAGTGAAGCCAGGCAGAAGGAAAGTCCTGGTAAGTGAAGCCAGGCAGTAAGGAAAGTCCTGGTGAGTAAAGCCAGGTGAAAGTCCTAACTGGGAAGTTAGGCAGAAGGGAAAGACCTAGTGAGTGAAGCTAGGCAGTTGGAAATCCTGGTGAGTGAAACCAGGTGAAAGACCTAGTGAGTGAAGCTAGGCAATTGGAAATCCTGGTGAGTGAAGCCAGGTGAAAGACCTAGTGAGTGAAGCTAGGCAGTTGGAAATCCTGGTGAGTGAAGCCAGGTGAAAGACCTAGTGAGTGAAGCTAGGCAGTTGGAAGTCCTGGTGAGTGAAGCCAGGCACGAGGAAATCCAGATGGATCAAGGCTGATCGGACATCTGGTGTTGGAAAGACCAAGTAGGTTAAAGGGATTGACCAGATACTTGGCACGAGGAGGAAAGTCCAAGTAGGTTAAAGGGATTGACCGGATACTTGGCACGAGGAGGAAAGTCCAAGTAGGTTAAAGGGATTGACCGGATACTTGGCACGAGGAGGAAAGTCCAAGTAGGTCAAAAGGATTGACAGGATACTTGGCACAAGGAGGAAAGTCCAAGTAGGTCAAAGGGATTAACAAGATACTTGGCACAAGGAAAAAAAGTCCAAGTGGGTCAAAGGGATTGACCGGACACTTGGTGAGGGTGTCCCAGCAGGTCAAGGGTGACCGGATACTAGACACGATGAACCAACAGGTCATGGTTGACCAGATGTTGGTTTAGGAGGCTTTAGACTTGATTTGGGGAGAAATCATGAGCTGGATCGATCAGCCGATCGATTGGCTCATGCCCAATCGATCGTCCGATCGATTGGGCGAGTCTTTGCGACAAGCCTCCTCCTAATCGATCAGTGGATCGATTGGGATGAGTGCGCGATTGCACAGAACAGCGCTGGATCGATCGGTCAATCGATCCAGAGCCCCCAATCGATCAGTGGATCGATTGGGAGGTACGATTTCGCACGATAAGCCCTGGATCGATCGGCTGATCGATCCAGGCAATTCCCGAGAGCACAGAGGCGCTCTAGATCGATCAGTCGATCGATCTAAAGCCTCCCTGATCGATTGAGAGCAATCCTATCGATCGGGATCAGACCGTTGGTGCTGGATAAAGCCGTTGGCGTGCGATTCCTTCGACAGAGCTCGCACTGTTCACTCCCGATATTCACAGCAGCTTCTCCACAGCATTCTTCCACTCTCACCGCCAGTTCTTGAAGGATCTTGGAGAGACATCCAAGTCAAGAGGCGTGACTACAACAAGAAGAAGAAGCTAGGGTTAGAGCTTTCATTGCATATCTTGTAAGATATTTCTTGTATTTGTCTTCCCTTGTTTTCTTGTTGTATTGAGAGTATTGTAGGGCTTCTCCGCCTTCGGTAGTTACTGAAAAGGAGTGTTTTATTAGTGGAGGGTGCGTGAGTGTGTGGATTCTTGGATTAGCCACCTCTTGTGAGGTGGATACTAAGTAAATCCTTAGTGTTAGCGTTGTGTTTGTTTTCTTTGTATTTTTCGCTGCATATCTTTGAAGAAACAAGCAACGAAGAGCACGACGAGTGCACCGAGCTATTCACCTCCCCCTCTCTAGCTATACATTCGGTCTCAACAATCTTTTGTCACCATTTCATCCAAACTTCATTCACTCTCTTTTTAAGATCTCCATGTTGTTGCGTTACATTTTTGTTTTACTTTTTTAGCATTTGATCTCTTTTTTTTTATTTTTTTTATTATCATTAGAAGTAAAGCCTAATGAGTAGAAGAAGTTGATCATGAGAAAAGGAAAATGAGCACTTCCAGAGGATGAAACTAACTTTGTCTATTCTTTGCCAGAGGGCGACTCCGGTCGCAAGCAGGCATGATCCTCCGGTCTGCACTTTGTTGACCAGAGGATGGACCACAAAAGTTTATTGGTTGATTTAAATAGACCCCACCTATTTAACAAGTGGGATTGTCACGCCCCGAGGAAGTCCCTGTCCGAAGAAATTTCGGCAGCACCTCCCCTGTACGGGTGACAATCTGAAACATTTATACAAAGCCCTCAGGGCCACATATACCTCGGCCAACACGGCCGGAACAATAACAGTAATAAAAATATAACACAAAGTCATCCACGCAATTTATATCATCAGCCCACTCGGCTGGAACAAAAATCCCAAACACAACATAAAAACGATAGACAAACCAAAATACATGACATGCTAGCCGGGTAGGCTTACACCACACCACAAATCACCACTCCGAAAACAAAGTCGAAACACAAGCTAGATACACAAATACGAAAGTACAAATGGACAACAGCGAAGACAGATCTTCTGAGGTGACGTGGGACCAGCAAGCAGGATACTCCAAGCGACACTATAAACAACCTGGTACCTGAAAAAGATAGTGTCCACGGGGGTGAGTTCAACAACTCAGCGAATACTAATAGACATGTCTAGCAAGATATATCTAACAGCAATAAACATGGAATACAACTTCCTAATCATATATAGGAAATATGCAAAACTGAAAGGTAACTGAGGAAGCTGTACTCACCAGGAACTCCTATCCAGAACAAAAGGGGTTGTCAAACCAGATACACAATATGCCTCCTGTATGCATGTCAAACAAATGCATCCACCAAAATACAGCATATAAGTGCAGCAAACACAAGCAAAGAAATGCAATAAATGCATATGGTGCCAATAACATGGTCACCCTTGACGTCAGTCAGTCATCTCACACACACAATGGTGAGACTGAGTGGGTAGGGTTGTGACAACCGTGCACTTTGACGTCACTACTCCTGATGAGTGACCGAGTGGACGGGATACTGTCGGAGTACACACATACTCCTACCCCAAATCATAAATGGGGGAGCGCAATGCTCTCATCTCCCGGTACACCATGACGGAGAGGGATCCCTGATGTGCTACCACGCTGCGTCACACTACCCATGAGCGGACCAACGGAGCACCGAACAGAGCAAAATTGACGTGCTACCACGCTGTGTCATGCTACCCATGAGCGGACCAACGGAGCACCGAACAGTGATGAAACTGGCGATATGCTCTACAATAATGGAGCAGCCTATCACGCAGCATGCAATCATGCGAATGGTGCATGAAACTAAGCATGACAATATCCTGAACCAAATCCACATATATATAAATATGTGTACCCTAGTACAAGTAAGTCAAATCCACAGATCTAGGGTATACAGGTCCTCTATGGTATAACAACCTAGGTCCTGAGCATATCCACCTCCATAACATATGTACCAACAATGTACATGGATCAAAGCAAAAGGTCTAGGTACACAGATCAGGTATGATATAAAAATATAGATACACATGTCAGATAATAAAAATCCAGAGTCTAGTTCTAAACTCAGTAAAGCATGGTATGTCACTTACTCTAGGAACTAAGGTACTCATGGCAATAATCACGAAACGTAAATATGGATACATAACAAACGCCCAACAGAACATGCTACGGGTAACAAACAGTGACATACCAAAGACAAACATGATCATTGCTTGTAGCTATAAAATACTATGCATATCCAATTGACAATATCATAAAGGATAAGTCAAGAGGTACCCGCCTCAAATAACAGGTCCAATCCAGTCAAATCCAACGTCTCGTCTCGAATCAAAGTCCTGTATCAATCAATGTGTATATTTTATTTAGCTAAATTCAAATAAGTAGCTAAATAAAATCTCTAACACTGAATTAGGGCAAAAACCCTAATCAACACATAATTATAAACTTAATTCACACTCGACAACTAATTACAACCTCCAATTCAAACCTACACATAATCATGTAATTAGATCATACCTAAATCAATCCAACACAGAAATGAATCAAATTCAAAACTTACCCAATTTGGAATAAACCACCACTGATCCAAGGCTGGAGTTACCATGATCAAACAACCTCCAATAATCAGTCTCGATCCATATATTTCCTCGTATGAACTCCAACGGCTGCTGTCCACCAAATCCAATTATATATGTATCAATTCATACCTAAAACAACATGTATTAAGAACGTGCCAACTCAACCACACTCCAAACCCTTACCTTAGGGTTGCTGGACCAAAGATGCTGCTGGAGACAGAGGTTGCTGCTCAAGCAGGAAACTCCACCGACTGTCCAAGCAAGAATCAAGAACTGAGATCAACCACAGGAATCAAACCACAACCCTAATTCACACCTTATATCTTACCTCCAAAATCAACAAGACTCGGTTGGACCTGGTGGTCGGCGGCAGTGTGGTACAGAGACAGTGGCACCAGGAAACTAAGGCAGAGGAGAAGAGAGGAAAGGGAGGCTCGGCAGAACCTAGGCAGCAACTCACACAAGTGTGAGGCTCGGCTAGGGCAGAAGAAAAGGTCGGCTCTCAGCGGTGTGCGGAGGTGGAGAGGCTAGGGCAGAGAGGGACGGCGGTCGGCTAGGGCTCGGGTGCCGGCACTAAGGATCTCCACGCCGATGGGGTGAGGGGCGATGGTTGGCCTCGGCGCGCATATCAGACGAGAGGAGATGAAGTGTCGAGGAATTGGGGCTTTGTACGCGTGGGGAAAGCAAGGAAACTGCTCGGCGCCGATTAGGGCACGGAAGAAGGCAGTGTCGGGCGATCGGCGCCGTCGCTCGGCAAGGAGGAAGAGAAGGGGGTCTCGGCCGCGTCGGCTGTGGCGCCAATAGGGGTGCTAGGGCACTGATCGGCAGTGTGCGAGCGCAGGGGAGAAGGAGTTGGCCGGCTCTCTGTTCCCCGGCATCGTCGGCATCGGGCGGAGGAGAGGAGAAGTGATCGACGCAGAATGTGTAAAGAAGAAAGGAGGGGGAACAGTTATGGCACGGGAGAGGAAAAGAAGAAAAGAAAAAAAAATATAGAAAAGAAATTTCAACTTTTCCTCATTAAAATAGGGTAGCCTAAACAGGCTTTCCCGAACCCTGTTTTTATCCCCGTAAACTCGTTCATGCGAGCTTCGAAATATTTCAGAAAAATTCCCAGAAATTCTGAAAAATTCCCTTATTATTTTCTCTATTTTCCGGTATTTTACAGGGATCCATACAAATCAACCAATCAGTGTAGTGGTCCATCCTCTAGACCGCACTTTGTGGTCCACAGGATCTGTGCTCGGTTGGAAGAGTGTCTGTACGTCCCCGGTGGCAAAATAAGTTTTGATTTCGAATTAAAAATTTAAACTTTGTGTGTTTTAGGGTGGTTTTATTTTTTGTCCAGTAGTTTCTTGATGTGTTGTGGCAGGTAGGCCAGTAAAAGGGGGTGAATTACCCTGAAAATAAGTTAGAAGAATTTCGAGCTAGTTTTAGGAGAGATCTAATATTAGTTAACCAAATATGCATAATAAATAACAACTTAAAAAGAACTAAGTGAGCGACTAGGATCTTTACTTGGTTACAACTTAGGTGACTATTAATCTAAGGCATTTGCAAAGCTCCACTAAAAATATCTCCTTTGATGAAGGCGAAGAAGTCTCTTACACTCTTTGAAAAGCTCAGAAAGTTACTATGAGATTAATATAAAAGTTGTTAAATATTTCCTAACTCCAAGGTGTTGGATTTTAGAGACACTAGAGGGAAGGGAGGGGGGGGGGGGGGGAATAATGTTCGTCAAAAATTGAGAGTTAAAATGAATTACGCAATGGAATAAAGAAAACAAAGACAATGTTAACAAAGCTAAGTTTTACTTGATTCGGAGCTTCTAATGACTCCTACTCTAAGGCTCACGATCGTTGATTGCTTTCGTTGGGCAATCACTATCAGTTCAAATAATGACTTATATAGATTGAGTACAAGAACTAAAATTAATTGTTACCAACAAACAGAAAGGAAATTGAAATATTTCGTTCTTCGAATTTCGAAGTAGTCTTTCGGTGTCATCAGAGTCTTTTCAGAGCAGCATGCAAGAATGAAACTTGTAGCAAATGTTATTCTGAAGTTGTTGGTCAAAGACTTTTATATAGGCGTATTCTAGGCGCCTGGATCATCCTGACGTGGCAAGGTCTCGTCAAAACTTGATCTGTCAAGTTTATCCACTTTCAGGTGCTCAGACCCCCCCTCCGGATGTCTGGACCGTTGACGTGGGTTCGACCAGTCATCACTCTCTAACTCAGCTTCGGGATGAAATTTTTGATCAGGATGCTTGGACCAGGTCCAGACACCTAGACCGCTCGGGTGCCTTGCAAGCCACCTGGGCAAGGCTAGTCCAGGCACCCGGACCAACTCCAGGTGCCCTAACACCCTTTTTTCCAGCCTTCTTCCTTGCAAAAAAGAGTTAGTCCTGGACAACAAAAAATGTATTTATCCTACAAAATAAAGTTAACACAATATAGCAGGATAGTAATAGTAATTAGATCTTATCTTCCTGAGACCAGGATCTAATTAAGATCTCGACTTAGGTTTCCCAAATAAACATAAATTTGACTAACGCCTATAGTTCCCTCAACGGGGAACACGTCCTCACTGGATCTATCCTCCACTTTCTTACCTCCACTTACCAACTGCTGTTGTTTAACTTACCTTTGACCCACTAGGTCTTCCCTCCAGTTGTCAGGTCCGCAGACCCAACTGGACTTCGACCGATTGTCAGGTCCTGCACACCCAGTCGGACTTTTTACCAGATATCGGGTCCTGCAGACCTATCTGCACTTTGTACCAGCTATCGGGTCCCATGGACCTAGTTGGATTTCAGCTTAGTTTTAGGTCCTCCAGACCCATCAACTCCTGCACACTTGGTAAATCAATTAGATCACAAATATTCTAATTTTAATCCACTTATCATTCATCAAAATCTGAGTTAAATTATTAGTACCAATTGCATCAACAATCTCCCCTTTTTGATGTAATGACAACCAGAGTTAAAGTTAGAAAAAAAAATAATATTAAGGGACAA
The DNA here is from genome assembly GCF_018446385.1 of Zingiber officinale. NCBI lineage: Eukaryota > Viridiplantae > Streptophyta > Magnoliopsida > Zingiberales > Zingiberaceae > Zingiber > Zingiber officinale. The sequence goes on along the minus strand of NC_056000.1, from coordinate 127,957,896 downwards.
TATGCAAAATATAAACATATGATCTAAGTTAGTTTTAACTTTGATGTACTTAATCAAAGTTATTTATTATTTTTCTATATTAACCTTTACCCTTCTCCTTTGGTATTCATAAAAAATAACTAAGGTAAAAGAATGATAGGTATAATAAATAATGCCATATTTTAATGCAGACATATAACTGAACGTAAATACTTTATATCTTAGACTTAGGGAGAGGTTTGAATAGAAGTTCAGTTAAAAAATTTGGAAATAAATTTTGAAAGCATTTTTTAAGTAAAATGTTTAGCAAAATTGTTTTCTAAGCTTACTTTGTTAAAAAAAACTTTCAAGGAAAAATCTCTTCACAATTATTGAGTAATCCTTTTTCAAAAGAAATTTCTAAGTCAAGTTTTTCATAGGAAGAAAAAAAATTCGAACTTTTTCTAAATAAACGTTAAAGAAAAATTTTGAAATAAATATTTGCAAAGAAAATTTTCTAATAAAGATTTTCAAAGTAAGTTAAAGAAATAGTTTTCTAGGAAAGATTAAAAAAAATTCTAAGAATGATTTTTATAGTAAATTTGAAGAAAAATTTTTAAAGTAATTTTGAAGAAAAAAAGTTTTCTAAGAAAGATTTTCATAGTAAGTTTAAAGAAAAATTTTCAAAGTAAGTTTAAGGAAAAAATTTTAAAAAATCATAAATTTTTAGTAAACATTTCCCCAAAAAAAAATTGTAAATGATTTCAAAAAGATGTGATTTTTTAAAAACTTTCTAAATTTTCTGAGTAATCTTTTTAAAAACTTTCAAAGTAAATTTTTAAAGAAAGTCTTTCTTATTGTTAAAATAATTTTAAAGAAAATATTTTCTAAGTAGTTTTAAAGATTTTTTTTCTAAAAAAATTCAAAGGGAAAAAATGATTTCAAAAGTAATTTTTAGGCAAACATTTTTCAACAAAAATTAAGTAAATATTTTAACAAGGATTTTTGGTAAGAAATATTTTTAAAATACTTTTAAGAGTATTTTCCAAGTGTTTAAAAAAAAAATCTGATTTTTCAAAAACTTTCAAAGTTATGTATTTTTCAAAGTAATTTTTGAAAACATTCTTAGATTGTCTAAACAAATCCTCCCCCCTTAAGTTAACATTCTTCCTTAATTTAACACTCTCTCTTATTTCTTACTGGTGTTTGGGTATGTTAAATTTCAAGGTCTTAGCCTGACACCTTCTAATTATCTTTGTTAGCTATAAAAAATTCTACCTAAATGTTTAGGAAAATTAGTGTAACACTTATGTTCAACAAATATAGTATTTACATAAGTATGTCTTATTTATCTATTATAATTATTCATTTAAGTTTGATTAAAATAAGATTACCTAAATCAATCAATTATTCTAAAAAAATTAACCTCGAATTAAGTCAATTAAGTTAAAATTAAGTTTCAGGTTAAATGAAATAATTTATTAGAGCATCTGCAACGCGGTGTTAATGTTGCGTTATAACGCAATTGTGCATTTAACACCGCGTTGCAGATGCAGCGTTGGCGTTCATTCGCTTGAACGGGTTTAAGCTTTGCATGGGGTGGGCCAACCCTGGCCCACCCCATGTGTATAATTTTTTATTTTTTAAAATGTAAATTATAAAATAAAAAAATTAAATAAAACGGTTAGTTTTTTAACGATTATTTTTTAACGGCTAGTTCGAAAATTCATCTATAAATATCCACCCCTATGTGCACATATTTTAATTATAGATGTAGCATTGAGTGGATTATGGGACCCATAAATAATGAGTGTTAATGTTAAAAGGGATATGGGTGAAAGAAGGATGTTGTTATAATGAGTATGTGGTAGTGGAACCCATGCTTTTTGATGAGGTAGTGGGTGTTATGACATTATAGCATTGTGGATGCTCTTACTAATTTAATAATAGTTAAACATTATGAATAGTTTATTAATTAACTTTTACTAAATTCAGTAATTGAATACTTATTTGATTAAAACAATATAAATTTTATATTAATTGATTTAGTTAATTGACTAATGAAGGTATTAGTTTTAATTTTACTTTAATTTATTTAAGTTAATTGATTGAGATATTTTAAGTTTTAATTAGATTCGGCTTAAGTTAAATTATTAATGAACGTTAATTTAAATTAGGATTTAATTTTTAAGTTAATTTATTTACTTAATTTAAGTAAATTATAGTAAGTTTATTTAGTGTTTTAGATTTTATTTTGTTTTAAGTTAGATTTTAATTTATGTTATAGTAAAAGTTAAAATTTTTAAGTTTTAGTTATGTGTTAAAATAATTTTAAAATAATAATTTTTAAAATACTTTTAAAAATATTTGTAAGATAATTTTTAATTTTAAAATAATTTTTAAAATAATTTTAAAATAATTTTTAAAAGATTTTAAAAAATAATTTTGAAAGGTATTTAAAAAATAATTTTTCAAATAATAAAAAAAAGAAAATAATTTTAAAAATATTTTTAAAAGGATTTTTAAAATAGTTTTTAAAATATTTTTAAAAGGATTTTTTAAATGATTTTAAAAAATAATTTAATGTAATATGTTAATTAATTTTATTTTAACTTTAATTTTAATTTTAATTATAATTATAATTTAATTTAGTTTAAATTTAAATTTATTTTAATTTAACTAAATTTAATAAATTAAATTAAATTTTAACTTAATTTTGACTATATTTAAATTTAATTTAATGTAATTTAATTTATTTTAATTTTTCCTTATTCATCTCACCCATCTAGGTTTCCAAATAAAGGGATCTTATGGAGTTGTGAGATGAATTAAATTGAATTTCAGTGTTTGGTTTAACTTATGTTAGGTTCAAATTTATCTTTTGGTTCAACAAGCTGACGTTTTTTGGACGTCCAAGTCGTGGTGAGTCACCTGAACATCATTAGATTAACCATGCATTCAAAAATTTTTAAATAGTCATGATCACTGAACTTAGTATAAAATTTTGGTCTAACCATTTAGGATTAGTTGTAATACCCCGGTTCTGAGATTCTGATTAGGTATGGCTTAAAAGGTTAGATGGTACCATCCATATCACCAAGGTGCACCTTCCTTTTCGGAAGCCCAAACTTAAGAATTTCAAAGTTAAGCGTGCTTGGCTTAGAGAAATCTGAGGATGGGTGACCTCCTGGGAAGTTTTCCAGGATGCATGCGAGTGAGGAGAAAGTACATTGAAGGGACCTCCGGTGGTCTGTGGAGCTAGTCATCAACCCAATGGATAATTTTAGTGGTGTTCCCAGTTCGATTTGGGTGGGGCCCGCCTGGGGCGGGGCGTTACAGATGGTATCAGAGCCACCTTGCGACCGTGAGTGCGCCTGTGGCAGGAGCACCCAGGGCAGGTTCTGAGATTCTGGTTAAGTTTGACTTAAAAGGTTAGATGGTACTATTCATATCACCAAAGTACACCTTCCTTTTTGGAAGCTCAAATTTAAGAACTCCAAAGTTAAGCGTGCTTGGGTTGGAAAAATCTGAAGATGGGTGACCTCCTGGGAAGTTTTCCAGAGTACGTACGAGTGAGACAAAGCACGCTGAAAGGACCTCCGGTGGTCAGTGAAGCTAGTCGTCAACCCGATGGGCAATTCTGGTGGCATTCTCGGTTCAGTCTGGGTGGGGCCCGCCCAGGCCGGGGCGTTACATTAGTAAAGGGTAGCTGCAGTTAGTTCCACTAAGCAAAATACACCAAGTCGAAGTCATATTTTCCTAGACATGCATACACAGAGCTTCCCTAACCTACTATCATCCAAAATTTCTTCAGTATTATTTGTCAAGTTAGATTTTTATCCCTAATTAAACTAGTTTTAATTACCCAACTGGGTAAACTATTATTTTGGAGGTGTCAACTAATTTAGTGTCTCCCCTTGAATTATTGAACTTTTCTTTTGTTTAATTAAGGTTAATCAATTTTTTAGTTAAGGTTTAATTAATATTTAATTAATTGTAATTTAAGTTCAAGTTTTTAATTTTTAATTAATTAAGTTGGTTAAATTGTCATTTTTTTAAGGAGTGTATTTAAGATTTAAGTTTTCTTTTAATTTTGAATTTATTAAATTATTTGCATTATTTCTATTTAAAACATTGTATAAGTTTTTATTAATTCTTAATTTTGAATGGGTTAAGTTGTTTGAATTATCTTTCTTTGAAGGTTTATCTTGAATATTTAATTTTGAATTTATTAGATTTGATTTTGATTTTATCCTTATATTTTCTTTGTCTTTTAAGTTTATATTCTTAGTTGAATTTATTAGATTAGTTTCATTATTATCTTTAAGATTTAAATTTTTATTAATTAAATTATCTTTGTTTTGGAAACTTCTAGATTGACATTATCTAGATTATCAAATATTTTATTAAGGTATTTAATAATTTTATCTAGATCTATTCTTCATTTTTTAAGTTTTGAATTTATCTTAATGTTTGAATTAATTAATTTATTTGAATTTATTTGGTAATTATTCTGTTTGACCAAGTAAGGTTAATGTCGATTTTGTCAAAATCTTTATTGACTTAATCAAAATCTAGATTATTTTATAGTTCTGAATTTTTAATTAACTTTAAATTATGCAAATTTAGATTATTATGCACCATACTCGGGGTAATTTCTAAATTATCATGTAGATTATACAAACTACTATTGGTAGGGGTATTTTGATAAATATTACTAACATTAAACGTAATCCCTAATTCTGTAGATTTTTCCATTGGATTGAGCCCGAGCCTGGATTCATTTTTTGTCTTGTTCCTCTAGCTTTAATGGCTCCTCATGAAGCTTGGTCAGGCGAGTCCAAAACTCTCGGGCATCTTTGACCTTTCCTATCCTGCATGTAACATTGTTAGGTAATAAATCTGAAATTAATTTTCTTACCTTGTGATTTGCTTTCTTGTTCTGAGAAGATCGCTTCAGCACCATGCCACCATCGAAGTCGTTCATCAGAATGAAGCTTTCCATTTGCATCCTCCATAGGTTGAATTCGTTCTTCTTGTATATCTCGTATGGAGGTGGTTAGCTGACGTTCTACCCAAGCATCTCTTTGTGCTTCATTTCACTTACACAACATAATTTTACATAGAAATTCAAGACTAGGTCTTGGGGTATGTAGTGTGGGACATAAAGAAATAAGGATATTCCATAAATTAAAAAAAATAATAAATATTATGATAAATTTTGCCAGCGAGGATATTTCACCAATTTTAACCAAAAATGATTATATATATATATATATATATACAAAAACCCCTTGCTCGATTATATATATATATATATATATACAAAAACCCCTTGCTCGATTGATGGTTTCACTAATTCAAAGCGATCTTACTCTAATACCACTTGTTAGATCGTAGAGACACTAGAGAGGAGAGAAGGGTAAATAGCGTTCGTCGAAAATCATGAGTTAAAATGAGTGATGTAGCGGAATCAAGAAAACAAAGACAATGTTAACAAAATTAAGTTTTACTTGGTTCGGAGCCTGTGACGACTCCTACTCCAAGGCCTGTGATCATCGATCACTTTCGTTGAGCAATCATTATTAGTTCGAATAATGAGTTACACATATTGAGTACAAGAACTAAAATTAATTGTTACTAACAAACAGAAAGGAAATTGAAATCTTTCATTCTTTGAACTTTGAAGCAGCTTTTCAGTGTCGTCGGAGCCTTTTTAGAGCAGCACGCAAGAATGAAACTTATAGCAGATGTTATTCTGAAGCTGCTGGTCGAAGGCCTTTATATAGGCCCATTCTGGGTGCCTTGACGATGCTGGCATGATGAGCTCTTGTCGAAACTTGATCCGTCAAGTTTATCCACTTCTGAGAGCCTAGACCCCCTCTGAGCTCTTGGACCGTTGACGTGGGTTCAGCTAGTCGTCGCACTCCAACTCAGATTCGGGATGAAATTTCTGGTGTGGGTGCCTAGACCAAGTCTGGGCACCCAATCTGCCTAGGTACCTCACAGGCCACCCCGGCGAGGCTGGTCCAGGCACTCAGACCAGCTTCGTGTGTCATGATCCCTTCCGGGCACCCGAACACCCTTTTTCTAGCCTTCTTCCCTGCAAAAAAATATATTTATCTTGCAAAACAAAGTTAGCACAATACAGCAAGATAGTAATAGTAATTAGATCATGTCTCCCCAAGATCAAGATTTAGTCAAGATCTCAACTTAGGTTTTCCAAATAGACCTAAGTTGGATCGATGCCTACAACTCCCTCAATGAGGAACACATCTTCACTGGATCTCTCCTCCAGTTGCTTACCTCCACTTATCAACTACAGTTACTTGCCTTATCTTTGATCGACCAGGTCTTCTCACTAGTTGTCAGGTCCGCAGACCCAACTGGACTTCGACCGGTTGTTAGGTTCCGCAGACCCAACTAGACTTTTCATTAGATATCTGGTCCCGTAGACCTATCTGGACTTTGTACCAGTTATCAGGTCCCATGGACCTAGCTAGATTTCAGCCTGGTATCTGGTCCTCCAGACCCGTCAACTCCTGTACACTTGGTAAAGCAATTAGATCACAGACATTCTAATTTTAATCCACTTGTCATTCATCAAAATCTAAGTTAGATCATTAGTATAAATTGCACCAACATAGGGGGTCCTTTTATAACCCTTGAAAAACTCTATCCGAAGCTGGAAGACACCTTCAATAGGGTTTAAGGCACCTTCAATAGGTAAATCTTATCACCGAAGATAAAACTTTATCTTTGACACAATCACTGGAAGACGCCTTCTATAGGCTGAAGGTGCCTTTGGCACTATTCATCGAAGGCGCCTTCCAAGCCATGGAAGGCGCCATGAGGTAGATCAGCTCCTTAGCTGATCTCTTCACGTGGGTGATGCTTCAGCTAACTGGAGTTGAGCTCACCCGAACCCAACTCTGACCTTCTCCTCGAGCAAACTTCCTTCTCGGCTTCTTGTCCCTCGAACGTCGCACATGTTCTTCTCGTCCACTGGTGTACTCTTCCGCAGCACCTCATCCCTTAAATGTATCAAGCCCGTCACCTCCTTTCCCGTTCCATTCTTCTCGCTAGCTGTGTCTTCCGCTTGATTTCTTGTGCTCCTAAGCTTTTGCACAGTTAGACACAAGAATCAAATACAAACAAGACCTAACTTAACTTAGTTGATCACATCAAAACTAACTTGGATACTTACATGATGAAGTGCTAAGGCAGATGATGATGGAGGGAACTCGTCGAGACAAAGATGGAGGATGGATGAGAGATTAGATTTTTTTTTAGAGGAAAAAATAAGACTATGTATACATTTAATCAAGTTTACTTACTAGTATGCATACTAAATTTACACTATGGGTCAATGTCACTAGTTCTTCATGAGTAATGAAGTATCAATAATTTAACGTAATAAATTCCACTTGTCTTACCTAAAGTTTATATAATTTTAAAAAAAAGTTTATCTATTATGATATTCATAACAAGGAAAATAATCAATTTTTCATATGGGAATTAACATTCTATTTTCTATTTTTTTTAGTTTTCCTTGTATTGATTATAAATTTTTCTAGTAAGCTATTTCTAGCTTGTTTATTCTTTATTGTCTTTCTATATTTCTAAGTTTAATCTTTAGCTGCTGAATCTGCAATGACATACAAAGGAGGACCACTTGAGATATCTTACTACTAGAATCATCTAAGATATTTGAAAAGATTGGAGAACTTACTTTTTCATTGGATGGTATGGAGAACTTTGCTCTTCCTAGCCAATATAATCTCAAGCATACTGATTTGCTGTGGATCTTAAAGAGAAATATTCATAATATTTTATTGTTGTTGTTGTCTATAATTATTATTGATGTATATTGCTAATTGTTGATTTATCTAAATTATTATGCTCTTTTTGTGTGTTGTAGTTGTTGTAAAACTCAATAACACTGTTGTTACTATAATTGTTGTAATTTTATGGTCTGATAGTTGTAAATGGATACTTTTTATAGTATAATAATTAATTTTTATTGAGTTGTTTGGAGTCATTTGGACATATCTAGGTTCATCAACCACTTTTTGTCCCAAAAGTGATAGATGGACATAAGACCTAATGAAAAATAAAAATTTAATTTTATCTAACATAAGGGAGTCCTATTTATTTATGGTGTCGAATAGTGAGTATTATCATCATAGCATTTATATTGAGCTTCCAACTTCATTTCTAGTGAGCAACAATATTGTTGCTGACTTGAACTTTAAAAGATCATAACTTTTAATAGAGATTGAATCATGAGATGCACAATAGAGAGATCTTTGATTTGATATATTGTGTACCTTGTGGTTCAATTCGAATCAAAAGTTCTAATCTCTCAAAGTTTGAATCAACAACATATTGTTACTAGTTTCTTAAAATCAGTAGCACATTGTTGTTGGTTCTTAAAATTAGCAATATGCTGTTGATGGTTTTTTAAGATCAGCAACATGAACACTAGAAACAATGTTGTTGCTAAGTTAAACTTTGAGAGACCATCACTTTTGACTAGAATTGAATCATGAGGCACACAATATTTCAAATTAAACCTCGTTCAGAGATCTTCGATTTGATATATTATACATCTTGTGGTTCAATCCAAGTTAAAAGTTACGGTCTCTTAAAATTTAAGTTAACAATATATTAATGCTGGTTTTTTTAAATCAACAACACATTGTTGCTGGTTTCTTAAGATTAACAACACGAAGACCGACAACAATGTTATTACCAATTTAAACTTTGAAAGACTAGAACTTTTTATTGGAATTAACTTTTTATTGAAATTGAAATAATGGATGCACAATATATCAAATTAAACATCATTTAGATATTTTCGATTTGATATATTTTGTGTCACATAGTTTAATTCGAGTTAAAAATTATGACTTCTTAAAGTTTAAGTTAGTAATACATTGTTGCTAGTTTCTTAAAATCAGCAATGCGTTGTTGTTGGTTTCTTAAGATCAGTAACAAGAAGACCAGCAACAATGTTGTTGCTGACTTAAATTTTGAGAGACCATAACTTTTGACTTTGATTGAACCATGAGAAGTATAATATATAAAATCAAAGATCTCTAAACGAGCTTCGATTTGATATACTGTGTGTACCATGGTTAAATCCCAGTAAAAAATTATAGTCTCTTAAAGTTTAACTCAACAACAACGTTGTTGTTGGTCTTCGTGTTACAGATCTTAAGAAATCAACAACAACATGTTGCTGATTTTAAGAAACCAACAATAATATATTGTCGACTTAAACTTTGAGAGATCATAATTTTTTACTCTGATTGAACCATAAGATATACAATATATCAAATCGAAGATCTTTAAATGAGCTTCGATTTGATATATTATGCATTTCATGATTCAATCCTAGTCAAAAATTATGATATCTCAAAGTTTAAGTCAACAACAATATTGTTGTTGATATTCGTGTTGCTAATCTTAAGAAACCAGCAACAATGTGCTATTGGTTTTAACAAACAAACAACAATGTGTTACTAACTTATAATTTGAGAGGTCATAATTTTACTCGGATTGAAATATGGGATGTATAATATACCAAATTATAAATATTTAAACAAGCTTCGATTTGATATATTATACGTCCCGTGATTAAATCCCAGTCAAAATTTATGGTCTCTCAAATTTTAAATCAGCAACAATATTGTCGCTAGTCTTTATGTTAAAAAAATTTATCATACTTGAATCAAGGTGAAAAAAATCCTTGCTCCCAGTATAGTGTATCGCAATGGTGTTTAACGACATGAATGTAATAAGGAGGTTGAGCCGAGCATACAGGACTTTATTTAGTGTGAATTAGACATCTTTAGGTCCATCTGATGGTTTCTAGTCTATAGAAGATTATGTTGTTGGTCTTCAGAAGATCAACAATATGTTGTAATATCTATAAAATCATTGCTGCTACAACTACTAGTTATAACTTTGAAATGCTATAACTTTTAATTTAGGTTGAACTACAAGATACATAATATATCAAATTGAAACTACTTCAAAGATCTTCAATTTGATATTTTATACATCCTATGGTTTAATCTGAACCAAAAGTTAAAATCTCTTAAAGTTGAACTTATAGTTGTAGCAGCTATGATTTTGTAGCAGCTATAATGTGTATAGTAGGTAAATATTGAGGGATCATAACTTTTAACTCATATTGAATCATGTGATGTATAATATATCAAATAAAAAATCTCTAAATAAGCTTTAATTTAATATATTGTGCGTCCCATGGTTCAATTCTAATTAAAAGTTATGTTCTCTCAAAATTTAAGTCAGCAATAATGTTGTTACTAATCTTCGTGTTGAAATTTTTTATCATATTTGAATCGAGTTGAAAAAAAGCACTACTCTCAATATAGTGTATCACGATGGTGTTTGACGACATGAGCCTAACAAGGAGACTGAGTCGAGCACATAGGACTTTGTTTAGAGTGAATCAAACATCTGCAGATTCATCAGCCACATTTGGAATGGAATCGACTGATGGTTGGTCTGTAAAAGACTGTGTTGCTAGTCTTCAAAAGATCAACAACATATTGTTGCTGGTCTTTTTAAGATCAGCAACACATTGTAGCAACTACGAAATCGTAGTTGCTACAACTATGATTTATAACTTTGAGAGGTCCTAACTTTTGATTCAGCTTGAACTACTAGATGTAATATATCAAATCGAAGCTCATTCATAATTCTTTGTTTTAATATATTATATGTCCCATGGTTCAATTCAAATCAAATGTTATGACCACTTAAAGTTGAACTTGTAGTTGTTGTAGCTATGGTTTTGTAGCAACTAAGTGTATGTTGGTTAAACATTTATAGGTTATAACTTTTGACTCATATTGAATCATGGGATGCACAATATGTCAAATTAAAGATCTCTGAATGAGCTTCAATTTGATATATTGGATGTCCCATGGTTTAATTCTAGTCAAAAGTTATAGTTTCTCAAATTTTAAGTTAGCAACAGTGTTGTTGCTAGTCTTCGTGTTGAAAAAATTTATAATACTTGAATCAAGTTGAAAAAAATTGTTGCTCTCATTATAGTGTATCACAATAGTAGTTGACACCATGGGTGTAATAAGGAGATTGGGTCGAGCACATAGGACTTTGTTTGGAGTGAATAAAATATCTCTAGGTCTAATAGCTACTTTTGGGATGAAACTGACTGATGGTCGTTGGTTTGTAGAAGACTGTGTTGTTGGTCTTTAGCGTTGGTGTAGTGGAGACTAGCAAGAGAGGGTGAATTGCCTAAAATTAGAATTAGAAAAATATCTCTTACTTTTTTACTTAGCAAGGATGCATAATCTAATTAATCAAAAAAATGGCATAAAATAAAATAAACAACTTGTAAAATAAAAAGAGGCACAAGAATTACTTGATTACAACCTAAATGGTTGTTTAATCCAAGGCGGTTGAAAATCTCATTAAAGGTACTTCTTCGTTGAAGGCAAAGTAGCCTTTTACATACTTTTAAGCTCAAAAAAGATTAGAAAAATGAATACAAGAGTTGTTGTTCAAGTTCTGCTAAATTCCTAGCACCAGGGGTCTTTTTATAGCCCCTGGAAAAAAGTAGTCGTTGCTCAGAGGCGCCTCTAAAGAGGTAGAAGGCGCCTCCAAGAGGATAAAGTTTTATCCTCTTTGCAACGGCAGCCTAATGGCTATTAGAGGTGCCTCAAACAGCTTGTGGGGCCTTCCATAAAGGTGCTAGGGTGCCTTCAATACTTTGAAGGCGCCTTGGCTGTCTAGTCCAAGCGCATGGACAGGCAGCACTTTCGATGCTCCTTTCACTTCGGTGATTTCAATCATTTGAAATTGGGCTCATCCAAACCCATCTTCCAGTCTTCTTCTCGAGCAATCTTTCGCGCCTGCTTCTCCTCCCTTGGAAATGTCACGCGCTTCCTTCTCGTTCGTCAGCATATGATTTCACAGCACCTCGTCCATCGGATGCACCGAACCCATCAACTTTCTTCCTGTGCCATCCTTTTCACTAGCCGCGTTTTTCGCTCGACTTCTTATATTCCTAATCTCTTACACACTTAGACATAAGGATTAAACAAATATGACCTAACTAACCTAGTTGGCCACATCAAAACTAACCCGGAGTACTTACAATCTCTCCCTTTTTTATGTGCATCAACCCATGATCCTATCTGAAGGCTATGAGATAGCGCGCTAGCTCTGATGGATGGTCGGTTAAAGAGTATTAAGCTTCTCAAGATCTGAAAGAACTCCTCAACGATCCTATGCACAATTAGACGAGCCAACAAAGTGTTAGTGGCCTAAGACTGGGGTGGGAATCCCTGGCTAAACCCTTTGATGCTCAAGTTAGTCTCCTCTCTCGAAGGTGGAAAAAGAACAGTAAAGAAAGTGCTCAAAAAATCATAATTAGGTGCAAATGTTTACGTACCTCCATCTTGTAGCTTCAGATTTAGGCGAAGATTTCCATAAACAGTGCCAAACTTGATCCTGTCTGAAGGCTATGAGATAATGCGCTGGCTCCGATGGATGGTCGGTCGAAGAGTATTAAGCTTCTCGAGATCTGAAGGAACTTCTCAATGATCCTGTGTACAATCAAACGAGCCAACAAAGCATTAGTGACCTAAGACTAGGGTGGGGATCCCTAGCTAGGCCCTCCGACACTCAAGTTAGTCTCCTCTCTCGAAGGTGGAAGAAGAATAGTAAAGAAAGTGCTCAAAAACTCAGATTCAGATGCAAATATTTGTGTACCTCGCTAGTGGAGAGGATCTCCCTTTCTATACCATCTCACATAACCTCCCCGATCATGAGGTGACCCTCAATTTATTAGAGTTTGTTAGGTGATGGAAAAAAGTACAACCTCGGTATTTCATATAGTCTGAGGAATCTTTTTTATACTCATAGATGTACATCTTTTATCGTTTATGCTTCGTATCATTACTGAGGTTGTTGGAGAATGCTGTTATAACTGACTCATCAATAGGAAACCAAATAGTTTTCAAAGGAGATTTCAAGGGAATATTCCCCAACAATTATGACAGGTTGTCAAAGTGTTGCTTGCTATTTGCCTGCTGAATGCATCTCAGCCGCTCCACAAGGCTGACTGCATTATTTGCTAGTGTATTAATCTACTTGATCATACATTAAATACTATAAAAACCTACTTATAAGCTAATATAATACCCATATTGTGCCCTAAGTTCACTTGAGGAGTCATATAATAAAGCCCGTATGTTAGAACTATATTTCAGGGGTACTATATCTTCAGGTAATTTAAACTCGTCCGACTTTTACTAGGCTTGGCATATACAGAGAGCCATATGTTCAATCTATCCTCATCTGAACGATAGTGTATGTATAAAGAGTTTTATGAGATAAAACATTATTAGGCTCGCACGACCCTTGTTCGGTCGAGTATTTATCGAGAACCTTATGTTCTTTCAGCCTTTGCCCGACCGATCTTGTGTTAAGAGATTTACAAGGCTAAGTATATTCAAGTCCATCCAATCTTCACCTGACCCGGTGTTCATAGAGAACCTTATGTTGGAACAGGTTAGGCCGGCAATAGGGGGTGAATTGTCTATTAAAAACAAAGTGAACCTTTCTCGTTCTTTCAACTCTAGTTAGTAGCACAAGTATACTAAATAGAATAATTAAATTGAACAAAAAGTAAGAGGACAATCTATTTACTTGGTTACAACCTAGGTGGCTATTAATCCAAGGCGTTGAAGAAAGCTCCACTAGAAAAACTCCTTTGTTGAAGGTAGAGTAGCCTCTTATAGACGTTTACAGCTCACAGAATGACTAGGAAGTGAATACAAGACTTGTAGTTTAGTTGTTGTATTTTTCCTAGGTCCAGGAGTCTTTTTATAGCCCCTGGAAAAACTTATCCGAGGTTGGAAGGCGCCTTCAATAGGGTGGAAGGCGCCTTCAGTGTGGCAAATCCTATCCATGCAAAAATAAATTTTATCTTTGCAAACGATCACTATTTGAAGGCGCCTTCAAGGGGTTGAAGGCGCCTTCGATAGAGGCGCGAAGGCACCTTCAAGGGTTAAAGGCACCTTGGTCCCAAAAGGCGCGAGGGCGCCTTCAATACCATTGAAGGTACCTTCAGTAGCTGCTACCGAGCTTCAAACTTCTCCTTTAGCTCTTCCGTTGTTCTGCTCGCTTGGGTAATTTCGGTCATCCAGAATAGGGCTCACCAGAACCCATTTTTTGACCTCCTCGAGTAGGCTTCATCCCTGACTTCTCGTTGTTCGAACGTCGCACACATCCTTCTCGTCCACTGGTGTACTCTTCCATAGTACCTTGTCCCTCGGATGCACCAAGACCGTCGGTTCCATTCCCGTGCCATCCTTCTCGCTAGCTGCATCTTCCGCTCGACTTTTTGTATTCTTAAGCTCCTACATACTTAGACACAAGGATTAAATACAACAAGACCTAACTGAACTTAGTGACCACATCAAAATTACCCGGGGTACTTACAATCTCCCCTTTTTTATGTACATCAACCCAAGTTCAAGTTAGGGTTAAAAATGCAATAAAAGTATATAACAAATTATTTACAAATAGATAATTAAAAATTCTAAATCCTGCCTCCCCCTGAGCTTATACCTGTTTCTCCCCTTTGATCACATAAAAAAAAATGGAAAAAATAAAATAAACTTTTAGAAAATTTTGAAATATTTTTCTAGGGGTAGTCTACGCAAATAACTAGAAAGAATTTTCATCAGAAGTCTAAGGGATGGAAAAAAATTAAGAGGTTTTTAGAATTAAAAAAAAATCTAAAAACTTTTATACCAGTTGAATGATCATAAAAAAATTTAAACAATATTAAAATTATTTTAAGTAAAAAAACAAAAAAAATCTATTTCAGTTAGTTAATTAAACATTTATTTCAATAATTGACTTCCAGGCTGTGGCGAGACACTAGTCTTCTTGGATATTGGAATAACAATCACTTCTAGACAAAGCCTTTTAAAGAAATTAAATATTCAATTTTCTTCCTGAACATTCTAGGTCTATTTTGTTTAATTTAAGCATGTTTTTGGAACCCAATATAAGTTTCTACCTACTAGGTTAATTAAAATTTCTTAAGGATATATTTCTGTGATATTTTTCTAATTTGGCCCTGGTGATTTCTAATGTACTAGTTGATTTTACTATAATTCCTAAATCTTGGTTTTTGATAGTAATTAAAACATGCAGGGTTATCTTTCAATCTCTCTATTTGTGTTTTTAATTTTTAATTTTTTGATTTCAAATTATCAAGCAATTCTAGTGGGCATGCATTGACTAATTTTCTTTTCAAATCAATTTTTTTTTCCTACTTTTCACATATTTTTAGAAAGAATTTTGATAAATTCAAAATATTACTTAGGAGATAGTGCACGTACCTCACTTATCTCATGTTTTGATGCTCCCCTTCATCGCAGCTCTCCTTTGATGATCCTCCCCCTTTATCAATGCTCATCTCTGAGCTACTTTCATATTCCTTTTGATGGTATGCCATTAGGGCTAGTCTGGCGTAGGCTTCAACTTCGGATTCTGATGACGACGTTTCTGTTGGTCCCTTTGGAGGCTGGCAAGAGGGGTGGGGTGAATTGCCCTACAAAAATTAAACCAAAAACTCTTCTCGGATATTCAACTAATTTAAAAGACACTTGTAATAATAAAACTAAGAGACTAAAAGAAAAGAGCAGACACAAGAGATTTACTTGGTTTGCAATCAGGGGATTCCTAATCCAAGGAAAGTAAGCACACTATCTGTTTGAACAAATGTTGACTTTTTTATCTCCGGTTTAGCTCATCTCGGTTCGGGTCTTGTTCACTCCGACTCCGCTAGCTTGGGTGATCTCGGCCATCCGGAATAGGGCTCACCCGAACCCAAGTTCCGGCCTTCTCCTTGAGCGCCTTCCTTCCCAGTTTCTCGTCCCTCGAACGCCGCGCACGTTCTTCTCGTCCACCTGTGTACTCTTCCGCGCTCACCTCGTCCCTCGGACGCACCGAGCCCGTCGGCTCTCTCCCGTGCCGTCCTTCTCGCTAGCCGCGTCTTTCGCCCGACTTCCTGTGTTCCTAAGCTCCTGCACACTTAGACACAAGGGTTAGACAACACAGGACCTAATTACTTAGCTTGTTTGATCACATCAAAACACCTTGGGGTTCCAACAATCTCCCCCATTTTGATGTGAGCAACCCAAGTTAAGTTAGGGAAAACATATGTAATAAAAACAATATATTTGCAATTAAGTCCAAAGATATTTCAATTTAAAAATTATATACCTCCCACTAGACTTAACATCTGTCTCCCCCTTTGATCACATAAAAAATAGGGGGTTTTAAACAAGTCAAAGGTAAAAAATTTTCTATGGCAATTTTCATAAAAAAATTTCGAAGGCAGTTATAAAAAAAATTCTTAGTCAAAAAAAAAATTTAAGGAATTTTTTTTAAAAAAAAATCCTAAGGTAAAAAAATTCTAAGTCAATTTTAAAAATTTTCAAAGGTAATTTTCATAAAAAAAATTCTAAGGTAAAAATTTCTAAATCAATTTTAAATATTTTCTAACACAAATTGAATAACTCTTTTAAAGCATTAAGTAAATTAAATTAATGTCTTTTCAGTTAGTCAATTAAACTTTTCATTTCGATACTTGGCTTCCAGGTCGTGGCGAGGCACTAGGCCTTCTTGGTTATTGGAGCAACAACCACTTCCTTAGACAAAGCCTCATAAAGAAATTAGTTGTTTAATTTCCTTGCTTAAATTGCTAAGTCTAATTTTAATTTTAAATTAAATAGGTTTTTGGAACCTAGTAGAGGTTCCTACCTACAGGATTAACCAAGTATTTCCTAGGTACATAGATTTTTGATATATTTCTAATTTGACTTTGATGAAATCTATAATACGAATTTAAACCTCTATAATTTCTAAAAGTAGAAATATTTGAACCATTAGATTTTTTCAATCTTTCTATTTCTTCTTTTAGTTTTTCATTTTCAATTTTCAATTTTCAATTTTTCAAGATCCTCTATAAGACATGATTTTGCCAAAATTCTTTTTGTTTCTAAAATTTCATTTTCTAATTTGGTATTTTTATTTTCTAATTTATACATGGATTTTTCCATTGCCTTAATACCAAAGTAAAGTTCATCAGGGGGTAAGAGATATACCTCACTTACCATATCAGACTTGAAGCCTGAATCTCCCCCTGTTTCACTACTTCTATCTGAGGTCGCTCCCCTTTCATCGATGCTGAATTCTGATGTACTTTGTCCTTCGTAGCTTGCCATCAGTGCTATCCCGACATATTCTTGAATCTCGGACTCAGATGAAGAAGTGTCGTCCCAAGTGGTTTTTAGGTTCTTGTGCTTCTTGGGAATGTTGCCTTTGTCCTTCTTTAGTTCTGGGCAATCTTCTTTTAAGTGTCCTTCCTTTTGACACTGGTAGCAACGCATCCTTCTTCTATTTCTTGGATTCTTTTTATTCTGCATGTCTTTGAATTTATTAGATCTAAAAAACTTTTTAAGGTTTCTTACCATGTATGCTTTCTGATTGTCTTTTGAATCTAACTCGTGTTCATCCTTCTTGGTTGCGTTTAGTGCAATCATCTGGCTTGCTTCCTTTGTAGTCCTGGCACACCTGGTTTTATGCAATTCAAGAGTGGAGAATAGTTCTTCTAAAGTACTTACCTCCAGGTCTTTCGAAATGTAGTAGGCGTCGACGATTGATGTCCAATCTGAAGTTCTGGGAAACGCGTTGAGTGCATAGCGTATTGTTTCCCGATTTGTTACCGTTTCTCTGAGGTTCTCGAGACTGGTAATTAGTTCTTTTACCTTTGCGTGTAGACTGGCTACCTTCTCACCTTTTTCCAGTCGAATGTTCATTAGCTTGTTCCGGAGGATGTCTCTTCTAGCGAGCTTCGCTTCGGACGTGCCTTCGTGGAGTTTTAGGAACTTCTCCCAGAGTTCTTTGGCAGATGAATAGCTTCTGATGCGGTTGACCTCTTGAGGCGGCAACACGCTCAGCAAGTGATATTCTGCACGGCTGTTCGCTACAGACTCATTCTGCTCCTTCTTTGTCCAATGACTTTCTTCTTTTTCTTCTCCATCTTGATTCATCGGAGCTACAAAACCATACTTCATAATAAACCAAATTTTGAAATCAGTTCTTAGGAATACCTCCATACGTCGCTTCTAGTCTGTGAAGTCCCCCTCGAATTTTAGTGGAACGATGCTTGGTCCGGCCATCTTGCTACTTCGATCGGCGGTTAGTCCTCCTGAAGCGCCTTGCTCTGTTACCACTTGTTGGTCCCTTTGGAGGCCGGCAAGAGGGGAGGGGTGAATTGCCCTACAAAAATTAAACCAAAAACCCTTCTCGGATATTCAACTAATTTAAAAGACACTTGTAATAATAAAACTAAGAGACTAAAAGAAAAGAGCAGACACAAGAGATTTACTTGGTTTGCAATCAGGGGATTGCTAATCCAAGGAAAGTAAGCGCACTATCTGTTTCTCTCCTTCAGGCGAAGTAGTCTCTTTACAGTGTTGACCACTTGTTGGTCCCTTTGGAGGCCGGCAAGAGGGGAGGGGTGAATTGCCCTACAAAAATTAAACCAAAAACCCTTCTCGGATATTCAACTAATTTAAAAGACACTTGTAATAATAAAACTAAGAGACTAAAAGAAAAGAGCAGACACAAGAGATTTACTTGGTTTGCAATCAGGGGATTGCTAATCCAAGGAAAGTAAGCGCACTATCTGTTTCTCTCCTTCGGGCGAAGTAGCCTCTTTACAGTGTTGACAGCACAAATAAAAGAAATAGAAATGAAAGCACAGAGAAAATTGATTACTAGTGAGATAATTTAACTATGCAGATCAGTGCTATATTTATAGCACTAGTCGGGGCGCCCCGAAGGGGTTCCGGGTGTCCTGGGGGGGATAAAATTTTATCCCCCAACGATCAGATCGCATTTGACGCGATCTTGGTCAAAATCCAGGTCTGGGCGCCCTGCGCCCCGGAGCCCAAAGTAAAGAGATGTTGACTTTTTCGTCTCCGGTTCAGCTCGTCTCGGTCTGGGTCTTGTTCGCTCCGGCTCCGCTAGCTTGGGTGATCTCGGCCATCCGGAATAGGGCTCACCCGAACCCAAGTTCCGGCCTTCTCCTCGAGCAGCCTTCCTTCCCGGTTTCTCGTCCCTAGAACGCCACGCACGTTCTTCTCGTCCACCGGTGTACTCTTCCGCTGTCACCTCGTCCCTCGGACACACCGAGCCTGTCGGCTCTCTCCCGTGTCGTCCTTCTCGCTAGTCGCGTCTTCCGCTCGACTTCCTGTATTCCTAAGCTCCTGCACACTTAGACACAAGGATTAGACAACGCAGGATCTAACTTAGCTTGTTTGATCACATCAAAACACCTTGGGGTTCCAACAGTTTCATCCCACGTCGCCTTTAGGGTTTTGAACTTCGATTTCGTTGGTCTTTTGCCCTTGTCCTTCTCCTTTTTCTTTAGTTCTGGGCAATCATCTTTGATGTGCCCTTCTCCTTGGTAGTTGTAGCATCGAACCTTTCTTTTTCTCCGAAAGTGCTTCTTTACCTGCAACTTATTAAATTTATTAGATTTAATGAATTTACTAAATTTTCTTACCATTAGAGCTGCTTCATCTTCATCAATTGACGCTTCAAATTCTGGATTGCCCATTTTTTTTCTTTAGGGCAATATTCTGACTAGCCTCTCTTTTCATCTCTGCACATCTATATTCGTGAAGTTCAATGGTGGAAAAAAGATTTTCTAAAGAACTAACTTCGAGGTCTTTAGATATATAAAATGAGTCAGCTATAGAGGTCCACTCAGGTATCCTAGGAAATGCATTTAAAATGTACCTTAATAAATCTTGGTCCGTTACCTTTTCTCCGAGATTTATGAGTTCGGTGATGAGTTCTTTGATCCTCGAGTGCAGATGTGCAACTGTTTCACTTTCTTCCATCTGGAGGTTCGTCAGTTGGTTCCGGAGCAGGTCCCATCTCGCAAGCTTTGCTTCAAAAGCTTCTTTGTGAAGCTCCAAGAACTTCTCCCAAAGTTCGTTTGCTGATTCGTAATCTCCAATCCGATTTACTTCCTGGGGTGGAAGTACGCTGAGTAAGTGGAACTCGGCTCGTCCGTTTGCTACAAAGTCTGCTTGCTCCTTTTTGGTCTATTGGTATTCTTCCTTTTCATTTCCTTATGGATCTTTGGCAGTTACAAAACCATATTTAATTATCAAAATAATTTCAAAATTAGTTTTAAAAAATACCTCCATATATTTCTTCCATAACGTGAATTCTCCCTCAAACTTCGGCAGATAGATGGTCGGTCCGCCATTGTTTCGATACTTCAGTCAGAGGTTAGTCCTTTTGAGGCGTTCTGGCTCTGATACCACTTGTTGGAATAGGTTGGGCCGACAAGAGGGGGTGAATTTCCTATTAAAAACAAAACAAACATTTCTCGTTCTTTCAACTCTAGTTAGTAGCACAAGTATACTAAATAGAATAATTAAGTTGAATAAAAAATAAGAGGATAATTTATTTACTTAGTTATAACCTAGGTGGTTGTTAATCCAAGGTGTACTTGAAGAAAACTCCACTAGAAAACTCCTTTGTTGAACATGGAGTAGTCTCTTATGGACATTTATAGCTCACATAATGATTAGGAAGTGAATACAAGACTTATAGTTCAATTGTTATATTTTTCCTAGGTCTAGGTGTCTTTTTATAGCCCCTGGAAAAACTTATTCTAGGCTAGGAAGGTGCCTCCAGCGTGGCAAATCCTATTCGTGTGAAGATAAAGTTTATCTTCGCAAACGATCACTGTTTGAAGGTGCCTTCAAGGGGTTAAAGGTGCTCTCCATAGAGGAGCGAAGGCACCTTCAAAGCGCCTTCCTCCCGAAAGGTATGAGGGCGCCTTCAATACCATTGAAGGTGCCTTCAGCAGCTGCTATCGAGCTTCAAACTTCTCCTTTGGCTCTCTTGCTGCTATGCTCACTTGGGTAATTTCGGTCATCCGAAATAGGGCTCATCCAAACTCATTTTCAGACCTTCTCCTCGAGCAGGCTTCCCCCCTGGCTTCTCGTTCCTCGAACATCATGTGCGTCCTTCTCGTCTACCAGTGTACTCTATCACAACACCTCGTCTCTCAGATGCATCGAGCTCGTCGACTCCTTTCCCGTGCCATTATTCTTGCTAGCTGCGTCTTCCACTCGACTTCTTGTATTCCTAAGCTCCTGCATACTTAGACACAAGGATTAAACACAACATGACCTAATTAAACTTGGTAGACCACATTAAAACTACCCAGGGTACTTACACCTTATGTTCATTCAGCCTTAGCCCGACCGATCTTGTGTTAAGAGATTTACAAGGCTAAGTATATTCAAGTCGATCCAGTCTTCGCCTGACCGGGTGTTCATGAGATCCTTATGTTCGTTCGGCCTTTGCCCGACCGAACTTGTGTTAAGAGATTTACAAGGCTAAGTATATTCAAGTCCGTCTGGCCTTTACCCTGTTGGGCATATATAAATAACCTTATGTTCAATCAGTCTTCACCCAGTCGATCTTGTGTTAAGAGATTTACAAGCCTAAGTATATTTAAGTCTGTCCGATCTTTACCCAATTAGGCATATATAGATAACATTGTGTTCGATCGACCTTTGCTTAGTCGGTCTTTTATTAAAACCTATATCATGAGATTAAGTATCTCTAGACCTGCCCAGGTTTTACTGGATCGGGTATTTGCAGAGAATCTTATGCTCTTTCTGCCTTTACTCAGTCAACCATAATTATCGCTGAACCTATTACTTTCCATCTTGAGAGTAAAATACTAAAGTCTTTACATCTGACCAGGTTCATAACCGACCGTCTCTACTCGAGCACCCTGCTTTGGGGTGATGCAAGCAGGACTTGATGACTTTGAAACTAGGTGATCATCAAAATCAAGTATGGAATGTTCTTTCATCCTGGCTCCGACTGTCACATCACCTTTACTTTGACCGCCACATCATTCTCCAGATTTACTTGCCATAACCTGTATCAACCCAAGTTAAGGTAAGATTAAACCAAAATAAAATAAAATAAAACTACAATTATAACAAGAATTTTGCAATTAAGTAAAAAAATACCTTCCCCTTAAATTACTCTTTATTTCTCCCCGTTTGATCACATTAAAAACTAGGGAAAAAAATATGAAAAATAGTTATAAAAATTTTGAAAATTTTTCTAGGGGTTTGTGAATAGAATTAACAATAAAGTAATAATTTTAAAAAAAATAATTTTCAAAAACATCTCAATTTTACTAATTAATTCTCTATTTTAATAAAAATAATTTTAAAAATTATTCTTCGGTTACAAAAAATTCTAAATTTTTTTGTCAAAGTCAATTAGAAGTAGTTAGATCAATACAAAATTTTTTATAATTTTTTAATTTTAATAGAAATAAATTGTTTCATGATGTAATCCTATTTTTAGAGAAATAAATTTTAAACATAGATTTTCATCTCTAAAAATTTCCTTAATTTTTCTAAATATGTAAAATAGAATGTATAACGGCAAAAAAATTAAATTTATCAAAATGTGATTTCTGATAATTTTTAATATTAAAAATTAATATTTTAAGTAAAAAATGAAAAAATTATTATTTAATAAAAAATTTAGAAATTTTTTATTTCAAGAGAGAATTTATTGTCCTATTAGTATACAAAATTTGAATAGAAAATTCTAAAAGAATATTTAGATAAAAAAATATTTTGCTAAGTTAAGAAATTTTATCCTAATAAATCATTTAAAAAAAATGAAGATTTAGTTTAAGTATGTTTTTAGAACCCAATAAAGGTTCCTACCTATTGGATTTATCAGAAATTTTAGTGGAACATAATTTCTAGAAATTTTTTTAATTTGGCCCCTTTAGTTCTTGATATATCAACCAAGTACTTCGTATTTTTTAAATTTTAAATTTTGAGAAACGTTTGTATTTAAACATGCATAGTCATTTCTCAAAGATTCTATTTGTTCTTTCAATTTTTCATTTTCAAATTTCAATTTATCAAAATCGTTTAGTCTACGTGCATTTGTTAAAGTCAATTTTAACTTTATATTTTATTTTTCTAATTTGTACATATTTATAGAAAGTATTTTAATGAATTCATATGATTGTTCAGGAGGTAGGGAACATATCTCACTTACCTCATGATCTAACATTTCTTCATCGCTGCTTCAGTCTGTTGACGCTCCACCTTTGTCGATCTCATTTCTAAGGTCCTTTCTTTGTTTCTCTGATGGTTCGCCATTAGTGTCAGCCCGACATAGGCTTTGATCTTAGACTCAGAAGATGATGATTCATCCCACGTAGCTTTTAAGTTTCTCTAATTTGTTTATCATGACCCTTTTTCTTTTTCTTTCTCCGTCTTCTTTAGTTTAGGGCAGTTGTCCTTGATCCGGCAGTAAGAATGGGGGACCACATTTAATAGAGTCAACGCCACGTGGAGGTCAAAAGGCCAGGTGGTCCGTCGAAGAAGGGTGAGCCGACCGGACTCATGAGAAAAGGGCAAGCCGATCGGTCTGCCAATAAACATCTGATAGTAAAAGGCGCCCTGACAGGGATCGGGGTTCCGACGCTCAATGAAACAATAGCTAAGAGCCGAGCGGAAGGCCTAAGAGAAGGTGACACACTGCTAACAGTCCTTACGTAGCACCCGCCCGGAAGTCTCCCCAGCATATCAACGCAAATGACAGGCGGGACGTGATGGGCGTGCCGCCCGGCCGGCGCAGGGGATGAGGGCCGTCCGGACGACGCCTTTCGTCCAGCCGGCCGGACGGACGTCCCGGCCGGAGGTGGGTAAAGAAGAACAAGAACATCCTCTGACAACCGTCAAGTCCTATGGCTAGGCCATACTCCAAGTCTGACAACGAGGTGTTCTGCTGTCCCATCGAAGACGTGATTGGACTGTAGCAGTATGGCGTCAGGTAAGCACTCTGACAAGCACATACCGGGGTATGGGCTGCGGACACGTACGCGCCTCGGTGGGCGTGTAGAGGCTCTTTCACCGCTCTATATAAAGAGCCGCAGACTTCGCCGGAGGGTCACCGCCGGGAACCCCTTCCCGGCCCGACTTCTGTGCAGGTCCGCCGGAGATTCGTGCGACCAGACGGAGGCCTACACCATCGACTAGGAGTGCGCCACGTGCCCAGCGTCCTTTGGTTCGGTGATTCAGATAGGATCAATTTGGCGCCGTCTGTGGGAACGCTCCTACATCCGATCGGCAACCATGGACGAGGCTGGATGACAACACATGGTGACGCTTTCGAACGAGGAACTCGATGCTCTGATCGAGATGAGGGCCGCCAAGCTCGTGGAGCAAAAACAGAAAGCCACAGCCGAGCGGCCGGAGCAACAAGCAACATCAGCGTCTGGTGGTCGAGCGGAAACACCACCGGCTACCATTCTATTCCGTCGGGCCCTATTCCGGATGCCTCCTGATGCTGTAGCAGTGAATCGCAATCGGGGATCTTCGTCAGATGAAATACCAATACGGGACAACAGAAAAGGCAAGGCCCTCCGAGCGGACGCTTCTCCCGAGCGGAAGCACCGACTGCCACAGTCCCATTTCCCTCAAAAGCAGATACTTCATCTCCCGAATTCAACTTATAGCAAGCCCCTTCTTCTGGAACCTCAAGAGCGGGAGTTTGATGTCAGGCGATGAATCGACCGCATACGAGGAAGTTGGGTGGACGAGCCGCCAAGCGGACGAAGATGGATTGACACTTGGATCCACCATAAAGCGCAAAATTATCTCCAGCCTGTCCGGGGCAGGGTGAAAGGTGCACCAATAGAATATGTGCTGTATATTTTCCGTTTGGTTGTATATTTGAAATGTAGAAGGCAAAATGTTATAATGTGCGCAATTGGCGTTATCGGCCGAGCGGCCTATCTTCATGGTGTATAATATCCGAGCCAAGCGCTCGACGAACGAAGGCCCCGAGTCGTTCGGTCGGAGGTTTAATATCCGAGCCAAGCGCTCGACGAACGAAGGCCCCGAGCCGTTCGGCCGGAGGTATATTGTACGAGCCGCATGCTCGATATTGAAGCCCCTGCGCCGTTCGGCCGGAGGTTAATTATCCGAGCCAAGCGCTCGATATTGAAGGCCCCGCGCCGTTCGGCCGGAGGTTAATTATCCGAGCCAAGCGCTCGATATTGAAGGCCCCGCGCCATTCAGCCGGAGGTTTAATATCCGAGCCAAGCGCTCGACGAACGAAGGCCCCGAGCCGTTCGGCCGGGAGGATTATATACGAGCCAGGGGCTCGATGGAGAAGACCCCCGAGCCGTTCGGCCGGGAGGATTATATACGAGCCAGGGGCTCGATGGAGAAGGCCCCCGAGCCGATCGGCCGGGAGGTTTATATCCGAGCCAAGGGCTCGATGGTGAAGACCCCCGAGCCGTTCGGCCGGAGGTATAATAACCGAGCCCAGCGCTCGACATCGAAGGCCCCGGACCGTTCGGCCGGAGGTTAATTAGCCGAGCCACAGGCTCGAGATTGAAGGGCCCGCGCCGTTCGGCTGGAGGTATAGTATCCGAGCCAAGCGCTCGATGACGAAGGCTCGTGGAGCAACGGGAGCGGAAGGCTCAAGTAAAAGGATAACACAGCAGGGGGGCCGAGCGGCCATGGAGGACCGACCGGGAAGTTTCGCCATCCTCCTGGCCTTGATAAATTTCGACGAGTACATTGTATCCACCTCACTTCACGGGTATTCGGGAGTTGAGAAATTGAGTCAGATCTTATGCTGATCGGCAGGTTAGTCTTTCAGATATAGTTTCTTTCGGGCATAGAATTCATCGTAATTTTCCGAAAGAAGGCTCGTGTCGTTCGCCCGGGCGTATATCATCGGAGCCAAAGGCTCGACGAATGAAGGCCCCGAGCCGTTCGGCCGGAGGTATAATAACCGAGCCCAGCGCTCGACAACGAAGGCCCCGAGCCGATCGGCCGGGAGGATTATATCCGAGCTGCAGGCTCGAAGCCGAAGGCCCCCGAGCCGATCGGCCGGGAGGATTATATCCGAGCTGCAGGCTCGATGGCGAAGACCCCCGAGCCGATCGGCCGGGTTTGAATTAGCCCTCAGGGCTGTCTAGCCCAGACGTTAAACCGTAGAGTCGAACCGGCGACTATAAAAACCCCGGCTTGAAGATCGTCTAGCCCAGACGTTAAACCGTAGAGTCGAACCGGCGACTATAAAACCCCGGCTTGAAGACCGCTACATGGACTAGTTTATCAGATATTCTATCTCCCCCGTTCGGGGTTGAGCGCATCAGTTATTTCATCTCCCCCGTTCGGGGTCGAGGACCAGCTTCAGATATTCTATCTCCCCCGTTTGGGGTCGAACGATTATCACTGGCCTCGAGCCAGCTTATCAGCATATCGTATTTCCTATCTCCCCCGAGCCGATCGGCCGGGAGGTTTATATCCAAGCCAGGGGCTCGAAGCCGAAGGCCCCCGAGCCGATCGGCCGGGAGGTTTATATCCGAGCTAGGGGCTCGAAGCCGAAGACCCCCGAGCCGTTCGGCCGGGAGGTTTATATCCGAGCCAGGGGCTCGAAGCCGAAGGCCCCCGAGCCGATCGGCCGGGAGGTTTATATCCGAGCCAGGGGCTCGATGGTGAAGACCCCCGAGCCGTTCGGCCGGAGGTATAATAACCGAGCCCGGCGCTCGACAACGAAGGCCCCGAGCCGTTCGGCCGGGAGGATTATATACGAGCCAGGGGCTCGATGGTGAAGACCCCCGAGCCGATCGGCCGGGTTTGAATTAGCCCTCAGGGCTTTCGAGCTCCGACGTTAAATATCGAGAGACGAGCCGACGTCTATAAACTCCCGAGCGGAAGACCGTCGAGCTCCGGCGTTAAATATCGAGAGACGAGCCGGCGTCTATAAACTCCCGAGCGGAAGATCGTCGAGCTCCGACGTTAAATATCGAGAGACGAGCCGGCGTCTATAAACTCCCGAGCCGAAGACCGTCGAGCTCCGACGTTAAATATCGAGAGACGAGCCGGCGTCTATAAACTCCCGAGAGGAAGACCGTCGAGCTCCGACGTTAAATATCGAGAGACGAGCCGGCGTCTATAAACTCCCGAGCGGAAGACCGTCGAGCTCCGACGTTAAATATCGAGAGACGAGCCGGCGTCTATAAACTCCCGAGCGGAAGACCGTCGAGCTCCGACGTTAAATATCGAGAGACAAGCCGGCGTCTATAAACTTCCGAGCGGAAGATCGTCGAGCTCCGACATTAAATATCGAGAGACGAGCCGGCGTCTATAAACGCCCGAGAAGAAGACCGTCGAGCTCCGACGTTAAATATCGAGAGACGAGCCGGCATCTATAAACTCCCGAGCGGAAGACCGTCGAGCTCTGACGTTAAATATCGAGAGACGAGCCGGCATCTATAAACGTCCGAGCGGAAGGCCGTCGAGCTCCGACGTTAAATATCGAGAGACGAGCCGGCGTCTATAAACTCCCGAGCGGAAGATCGTCGAGCTCCGACATTAAATATCGAGAGACGAGCCGGCGTCTATAAACTCCCGAGCGGAAGACCGTCGAGCTCCGACGTTAAATATCGAGAGATGAGCCGGCGTCTATAAACCCGCCGAGCGGAAGTCCGTCGAGCCCCGGCGGTAAAAATCGACGTTAAAAGGCGTGCAACCGGAGCCTATAAAGCCGCAGGACGGGTAGCTCTCTGCGTGGTCCTACTCGGTTGTAAAGGCCGACCTCAGATCGAGCGTGATGATGAGGCAAGAATAAAGAGAGCGTGGGGCCGAGTGGCTCATTTATCAAATGTACTTGGAAGGGAATACAAGGCACGGGCAAGATACCGCCGAACGGATGAGTATCCCTATGCTGGCCGAACGGCCTAATGCAGTGATCATTGCTCAATCAGATCGGCAGTCCAGTCAGTCGGACTTCGCCTCCTTCGACTAGACTTGAAGGGGAGGCAAGTGATCCGACAGTAAGAATGGGGGACCACATTTAATAGAGTCAACGCCACGTGGAGGTCAAAAGGCCAGGTGGTCCGTCGAAGAAGGGTGAGCCGACCGGACTCATGAGAAAAGGGCAAGCCGATCGGTCTGCCAATAAACATCTGATAGTAAAAGGCGCTCTGACAGGGATCGGGGTTCCGACGCTCAATGAAACAATAGCTAAGAGCCGAGCGGAAGGCCTAAGAGAAGGTGACACACTGCTAACAGTCCTTACGTAGCACCCGCCCGGAAGTCTCCCCAGCATATCAACGCAAATGACAGGCGGGACGTGATGGGCGTGCCGCCCGACCGGCGCAGGGGATGAGGGCCGTCCGGACGATGCCTTTCGTCCAGCCGGCCGGACGGACGTCCCGGCCGGAGGTGGGTAAAGAAGAACAAGAACATCCTCTGACAGCCGTCAAGTCCTATGGCTAGGCCATACTCCAAGTCTGACAACGAGGTGTTCTGCTGTCCCATCGAAGACGTGATTGGACTGTAGCAGTATGGCATCAGGTAAGCACTCTGACAAGCACATACCGGGGTATGGGCTGCGGACACGTACGCGCCTCGGTGGGCGTGTAGAGGCTCTTTCACCGCTCTATATAAAGAGCCGCAGACTTCGCCGGAGGGTCGCCGCCGGGAACCCCTTCCCGGCCCGACTTCTGTGCAGGTCCGCCGGAGATTCGTGCGACCAGACGGAGGCCTACACCATCGACTAGGAGTGCGCCACGTGCCCAGCGTCCTTTGGTTCGGCGATTCGGACAGGATCAGTCCTTAATGTGCCCTTCTTCCTGGCAGTTATAACATTGAACCTTTTGTTTCGAAGGTGTTTTTTGCCTGTGACTTGTGAAATTTGTTAAATTTAAGAAATTTACTAAAGTTTCTTACCATGAGGGTTGCTTTGTCTTCGTCGATAAAAGCTTTAAAGTCTGGTTCTTCCATTTTAACCTTTAGGGTAATATTCTGATTCGACTCATTCCTTAGTTCAGCATATCTAGATTCGTAAGTTCTAAAGTAGAAAATAAACTTTCTAATGAACTTACCTTTAGATCCTTAGAGATATAATAAGAGTTGATTATGGATGTCCACTTTAGTGTTCTTGGGAAAGTGTATAGTGCACACCTTAGTGAATCTCAGTTTGTTATCATTTCTTTGAGATTTGTGAGTTCAATGATTAACTCCTTCAGTTTGGTGTGCAGTTGAGTGACCAACTCTCCTTCTTTCAGCCATAGGTTTGTCAGTTGATTCCGGAGCAGGTCCCGTTTTACGAGCTTGGCTTCGAAAGTCCCTTCATGCAGCTCCAAGAATTTCTCCCAGAGTTCTTTTGTTGATTTGTACACGCTGATTCTGTTGACTTCTTGTGATGGTAACACACTTAGGAGGTGGAATTCCGCTCGTCCGCTTGCTATAAAGTCAGCTTGTTCATTCTTGGTCCACAAATATTCTTCTTTCTTCTCCTTGTTGATCTTTGGGAGCTATAAAATCATATTTGATTATTAACAAAATTTTAAAATTGGTTTTGAAAAATAACTCCATTTGCTTTTTCCACATTGCGGACTTTATCTTAAACTTTGGCGAGTAGATGCTTGATCCAGTCATTGTTTTGGTGGTTTAGTCGGTGGTTAGTCTTTTTAAAGTTGTTGGACTCTGATACCAATTATTGGCGTAGCGAAAGCCGGCAAGAGGGGGTGAATTGCCTGAAATCAAAATTAGAAAAATATCTCTGGCTTTTTGCTTAGCAAGGATGCACAATTTAATTAATCAAAATAAACTACATAAAATAAAATAAACAACTCATAAAATAAAAAGAGGTACAAGAATTACTTGGTTACAACCTAAATAGTTGTTAATCCAAGACGGTTAAAAAGTTCACTAAAAGTATTTCTTCGTTGAAGACGGAGTAACCTCTTATATAGTTTTAAGCTAAGAAAAGACTAAGAAAATGAATACAATAGTTGTTGTTCAAGTTCTACAGAATTCCTAGCTTCAGGGGTCTTTTTATAGCCCTTGAAAAAAAATAATCATTGCTCAGAGGTGCCTCTAAAGAGGTCCAGGGTGGCTCTTGTCAGACATCGGTGGTCGGCTTGAAGGGGGGTTGGCTAGACGACATCCCCAAATCCTTGCTTCCTACACTTGTTAGCTTGCGCAGCGGAAATACAAACAACAGACAAGCTAAGGACTAAAACTAAGAAAGGAAGTGCAAACCGCTAACACGTTCGTTTAACGTGGTTCGGAGATTAGGACTCCTACTCTACGGTGTGTTCTTGAGGTGGGCGATCCTGATCCGTTGGTGGATTAGCCCCCGACAAACTCCGGCTATCTCAAGTCGCTCCTTGTGGATAGAGAAACCTCACCACAACACCAACCAAGACTCTTGAGACTAGTAGACTATTAATTAGGGTTTACCACCACTAATTTTGTCAACTATAACCAAGCTCCCAAGGCTTGGTTATATAGGCCACGGGTTGGAAACCCCGCCTACCAGTCGACTGCCAAAATATGCAGTCGACTGCCCTCTGTGGAAATTCGACCGTTATATCCCAACGGCTCGATACTAGTCGACTGCTAAAACTAGTGGTCGACTGCTCCACACTGACCGAACGAACAGAAGCATTCTGTTCGCTCTCAGTCGACTGCACAATCACTGCGCCAGTTGACTGCTAAAACATGCAGTCAACTGCTACAGTAACACTACAGTACTGCTACAGTACTGCTGCAGTAACACTGCAGTAAAAGCCTAAAACTAAGATTTTACTCCCAGTACAATCTCTCGTGCACTCGTACCCTCACCCGTATGACTCACTTGACGCTTCTTTGCAGCCTTGACCTCTTGCCTTCAAGCCTACTTCCTTTGGCTCTCATCCCTTGGATGCATTTAAGTCCGCGACTCATCCCCAATGTCATCCTTCGCGTATGCCTCGAAGTTGCTTCCCTCGGCCCTTGTCCTCGCTACCTTGTCCACGGTCCCTCGAATGCTCCATCCTTCACCGGACCCGAAGTCATCAACCTGAGTCACATGTGTATCTTGCAAACCTGCACAACTCAAATATGCATATCAAATACAAGGGTGAACCTAACTTAAACCCTTTGCCCAAACACCAAAACACATGGTCGCACGGACCATTGGGATTGCTCCAACAGCTCTAAGAGGATAAAGTTTTATCCTCTTCGTAATGGTAGCCTAATGTCTATTGGAGGCGCTTCAAACATCTTAAGGGTGCCTCCCATAAAGGTGCTAGGGCACTTTCAATACTTTGAAGGCGCCTTCACTGTCTAACCTCGGCGAGGCGCTTGAATAGGTGGCACTTCTGCTACTCCTTTCACTTGGGTGATTTCAGTCATTTGGTATTGGGCTCACCTGAACTCATCTTCTGGCCTTCTTCTCGAGTAGTCTTCCGCTCAAGGTTCTAATCCCTCAAAAATGTCATGCACTTCCTTCTCATCTGCCAGCGTGCTCTTCCGCAACATCTCATCCCTTGGATGCACCTAGCCCATCGACTCCCTTCTCATGACATCCTTCTCACTAGCTACATTTTTCTCTCGACTTCTTGTGTTCCTAAGCTCCTGCACACTTAGACACAAGGATTACACACAATAAGGACTAACTTAACCTGCTTGACCACATCAAAACTAACCGTGAGTACTTATAATTAGAAGATTAGCAACACGTTGTTGCTAGTCTTTTGAAGATCAACAACACATTGCAGCAGCTATAAAATCGTAGCTGCTACAACTACAAGTTATAAATTTGACAGGACATAACTTTTTGATTCAGATTGAACTACAGACACATAATATATCAAATCGAAACTCCTTCAAAGATCTTCATTTTGATATATTGCGTGTCTCATAGTTTAATCTGAATCAAATGTTATGACCTCTTAAAGTTGAACTTATAGTTATAGCAGCTATGATTTCGTAGTTGCTACATTGTGTATGTTGGGTAAATTTTGAGAGGTCATAACTTTTAACTAAGATTGAACTATGGATGCATAATCTATCAAAAAGAAGATCTTTGAATAAGCTTTGATTTGATATATTGTGCATTCCGTGATTCAACCCAAGTCAAAAGTTATGATCTCTCAAAGTTTAAGTTAGTAACAACATTGTTGCTAGTCTTCGTGTTGAAAAAATTTATCATACTTGAATCGAGTTGAAAAAAAATATTGTTGCTCTCAATATAGTGTATCACGATAGTGTTTGACGCCATGGGTGTAATAAGAAAACTGAGCCAAGCACATTGAACTTTGTTTAGAGAGAACATGCATTTTTAGGTCCATTAGTCACTTTTGGGATGAAATCAGCTGATGGTTGCTAGTCTACAAAAGGTTGTGTTGCTGGTCTTTAGAAGATTAGCAACACGTTATTATTGGTCTTTAGAAGATTAATAACACATTGTAGTATCTATGAAATTATAGTTACTACGACTACAAGTTATAACTTTGAAATATCAGAACTTTTGATTCAAGTTAAACTACGGGACATATAATATATCAAATCAAAGCTCATTTAAAGATTTTTTGATTTGGTATATTATATGTCCTATGGTTCAATATGAATTAAAAGTTACGACCTCTTAAAGTTGAACTTGTAATTGTAGCAGCTATAGTTTCGTAGCTGCTACAACGTGTATGCTGGGTAAAATTTAAGAGGTCATAACTTTTAACTTAGATTAAATCATGGGATGCATAATATATCATATCGAAGATTTTTGAACAAGCTTAGATTTGATACATTAAGTGCTTGTAGTTTAACCTAAATCAAAAGTTATGACATTTCAAAGTTATAACTTATAATTGTAGTAGCTATAATTTCATAGCTGCTATAATGTGTTGTTGATCTTCTGAAGACCAACAACAAAGTATTGCTGATCTTTTGAAGACCAACAACACAATCTTCTACAGATCAGCAACCATATTTCATCCCAAAAGTAACTGATAGTTCTAAAGATGTCTAATTCACTCCAGAAAAAGTCATATGTGCTCAGATGTTTAATTCACTATCATGATACACTATATTGAGGGTAGCAATTTTTTTTAACTCAATTCAAGTATGATAAATTTTTTTAACACGAAGACCAACAACAACATTGTTACTGACTTAAATTTTGAGAGATCATAATTTTTAACTGGGATTGAATCACGGTACACACAATATCCCATAGTGCAATCTGAGTCAAATGTTATGACATCTCAAAATTTATCTAGCATACATGTAGCAACTACAAAACCATAAATGCTACAACTATTAGTTCAACTTTAAGAGATCATAACATTTGATTCAGATTAAACCTTGAGATGCACAATATATCATAATGAAGACCTTTGAATAAGTTTCGATTTGATATATTATGTGTCCCGTAGTTCAACCCAAATCAAAAAATATCATGACCTCTCAAAGTTATAACTTGTAGTTGTAGTAGCTATAATTTCATAGTTGCTACAACATGTTGTTGATCTTCAAAAGACCAACAATAACATGTCAGTGATCTTTTGAAGACTAGTAGCATAGTCTTCTGTAGACCATCAACTATCAGCTGATTTTGTCCAAAAAGTGGTTGATGAACCTAGAGATATCTACTTCACTCCGAACAAAGTCTTATGTACTCAACTCAGTCTCATTATTACACCTATGCTGCAAACACCATCGTGATACACTATATTGAGAGAAATAATTTTTTTAACTCAATTCAAGCATGATAAATTTTTCCAACACAAAAACTAGCAACAATGTTGCTGCTAACTTAAAGTTTTAAAGATCATAACTTTTGACTGGATTGAACCATGGATGCATAATGTATCAAATCGAAGCTTGTTCAAAGATCTTAGATTTGATATATTTTGCATCCCAGGGTTCAATATGAGTCAAAAGTTATGATCTCTCAAATTTTACCCAGCATACACGTTACAACTATGAAATTGTAGCTACTATAAGTTCAAATTTAAGAGGTCATAACTTTGGATTTATATTAAACCATGAGACGTACAATATATTTATTGAAAATCTTTTAATGAGCTTCAATTTTATATATTATGCATCCCATTGTTTAACTCGAATCAAAAGAACCTTTTGAAGTTATAACTTGTAGTTGTAGCAACTATGATTTCATAGCAGCTATAATGTGTTGCGAATCTTTTGTAGGTCAGTAACACAGTCTTCTGCGGACTAGCAACCATCAGCCAATTTTTGTCCAAAAGTGGTTAATGGAACTAGAGATGTCTAATTCACACCAAACAAACTCTTATGTGCTTGACTCAGTCTCCTTATTAAACTCATGTCGTTAAACACCATCACGATATATTATATTGAGAGCAACAATTTTTTCAACTTGATTCAAGTATAATAAATTTTTCTAATACAAAGACCAACAGCATATTGTTACTGACTTAAATTTTGAGATATCATAACTTTTAACTGGTATTGAACCACAGGATGCATTAGATATCAAATCGAAGCTCGTTCATAGATCTTCAATTTGATATATTATACATCTAATGGTCCAATCCGACTTAAAAGTTATAGTTTTTCAAAATTTAAGTTAGCAATACATTGTTGCTAGTTTCTTAAAATCAACAACACATTTTTGCTAGTTTCTTAAAATCTACAACACGAGAACCAGCTGTGGTGCAATCAACCTCTAAGGTTTTAATGTCTAACAAATATGTTTAAATGAGCTTAATCAAGGGAAGTCCTAGTCACGGCTAGGTAAGGGTGAGAAGTCAACTGAGTGATTAGTTCTGACTACGATTAGGCAAGGGAAGTCCTAATTACGGTTGGGCAAGGGAAATCTCAGTAGATCGTGGAAGCTAAGTGGATTCAATAGATTTGGAAGACCCGATATCGAATCGCTGGTGGGCTGATCTAATGTTGAGTCTTGATGAGTGAAGCTAGGCGGAGAAAACCCTAGAGGGTGATAACCTTAGGCCATGGTGAGTGAAGCCAGGTGGAGAAAACCCTAGAGGGAAGTAACTTTAGGTTATGGTGAGTGAAGCCAGATGGAGAAAAGCCTTAGTGGATCAGAGATCAAACACTGAGCAAAGAAAGTCCAAATAGGTCTGGAGGATTATGTTTGGCAGGTAAGTTGAGGTAGCAACTGGAGAAGAGCGACAGTGAGGTCGTGTTTCGGAAAGGAACAAACCCTAGGTTGCTGATCCAATTAAAGAAATCGAGAAGGTTTCCAAGTTGATACAGGATAGTTCTATTGTCAAATACTACTCATGTATCTTACTATTCATATATTATACTATTCTAACTTTATTTTGTAGGAATATTCTATTTAACTCTGTTTTACAGGAACTGGCCTGATTGGTCTACCGAACTCAGGAATCAGTCGACTGAATCAGATCAACTCAGATTAGAATTCAGACTAAAGCAGAGTTCGATCAGACAACTGATCGGTCGACCGAACCAGTGGATCGGTCGACCGAACCAGTGGATCGATCGACCGAACCAGTGGATCGATCGACCGAACCTAGTCAATGTGGCACAAATCAGATCGATCAGAAGCAAAGTTGGAAGCCAGCTTGATCGGTCGACCGAACACAGGGATCGGTTGACCGAACATTAAATGCAATTAAAACTCATTAATGGAGGATCTAGACAAACCAAGAAACTAGACTGATCGGTCGACCGATCAAGGGGATCAGTCGATCGAACCATTAAAGCTCATTAATGTGCGAAGATTGGATCTCAGCGAAGAAGGAAAGCCTAGGGTTTAGTCAACCGATAGGAGGTTCGGTTGATCGAACATATCAATCAACCAAAGGGTTTATCAGTTGACTGAACCATGCTTATAAAAAGGAAGCTCGAGGTTCAAGGCAGTAACGAAGTTTTCTATTCATCTCTGTGCAAAGTATCTATTTGTGCTACTGCTCTGCTTCTCATCTTTAAGCAAGCTACTCCATCCGAAAGTGTCGACCGAGCTTCATCTTCTATTCTTGTCGGTATATTTATTTAAGCTTGCATTGTATTTAACTTGAAAGAAGATAGTAGTTTGTTACTATCTTCTACTTACATTTGTACACATTGCTTCTTTCCAAAGATTTTGAAAAGATGAATCATAATGGATTGTCCAACGGTGAAATCAAGGATCATAAGTCATGGACTAGGAGTCGACGTAGGCTCCGAACCAAGTAACCAACTTATGTCATCTATATTGCCTTTTCCGCTGCTGCTTTGATATTCATTTTATGAATCGATAAGAGAAAAGAAAGAGTTTTAAAGGAGCAATATCCCCCCCTATCACTCCCTATTGATCCTTCACCAGCAATAATATTGTTGTTGACTTAAACTTTAAAAAATCATAACTTTTAACTAAGATTGAAGCATAAGACTATTGGTGCGGGAAGCATCCGATGATCGAACCTAAATTTTGAGAATAGCAAAGGGTTCAAAGTTAAGGTTATTTGTTATCTAATGTGTTTAAATGAGCTTGTAGGAAAGTCCTAAGTGTACTTAGGCAAAAGTCCTAACTGCGGTTAGGCAAGTGAAAAATCGGAGGGGATGATAACCCTAAGCGGAAAATCTTGGTGGTTTGAGGGCTTCGGGCAAAAGTCCTACGGGGTGGTAACCCTAGGTGGAAAGTCCTGGTGCCGCGAACCAGATGAAAGACTAGGCGAGTCGTGGAGCGGGCGTCCAGCGGAAAGTCCTGGAGCTTCGGGCGCTGAGCAAAAGTCCAATTGGTTTGGAGAATCAACTGGCAATAGGTAAACTCTTCTGAGTGTAGTAGGTGAGGATGTGTTCCCCGGTGAGGGAACAGTAGGTGTCGGTTCGACCTAGGATTTCCGGTTGAGAATCCAAAGTCAGAACCGGATAGTCTGATGACTGTTAAATTCTTTATCTTTTATGTCTATATTATCCTAATTTTGTTTTGCTAGGTATGTTGGACTAACATATTTTGCAGGAAGTGAATTGCACGTGTTTGCCTCGGGTAACCTGGAGAAGCAACCTCGCAGCAAGGCACGAGGGTGCTCTCATGGAGCTTGAGGGTGCCCTGGACACTGGCGCGAGGGTGCCCTCATGGAGCTTAAGGGCACCCTGTGTTGGTTGCTACTCGGAATACCGTCCTAGTTTCCCTATACAAAAATTTGTACAAGTATAGAACTGTCCTAGCTACCCATGTGTTCTACTAAAGTTAAATTTGGATTACAAACGATACTTAACATTATTAATCCAAATTTTCCTTTAGAAGTTAAACTTAGATTGGGAACGAAACTTAACATTCTTACTCCAAGTTCAACCGATGTGATCTTCCTAAGTTAAACCATATTACAGAAGTTATCAAATATCTATTTCTAAGATCGGCTTCTAGGTTAAATATAGCGAGGCACTAGGCCTTCTTATGTATGAGATCATTCACCACTTCCTAGACAAAGTCTCATAGAGAAATTGGATATTTAACTTCTTACAGTAAACTAGGTTTAACTATAGAGGCCTCAATAGAAACACATTATCGAAACATGAAATCGAAAAATAAAATCGATAACAAAAACGATAACTTAAAACTGATAACCTCTTGTGTTTGGTTTTATAAGATCTATACAAAAGGATGAACTAGTCATGATGCGGAAACTAATAAATAGTTATATCTTTCATAGCTTATAGACCTCTTGATCTTCTATTGTATTCCTCTCATTCTCTTGAATGTAGTGTGGGCAACGATCTTCTAAGAGGTAGTCCACCCAAGCTTCTTCCAAAGCTTCCAAGATTCGGCCACCAACTATCCTCCAAGGGATGCTAGACAAGAGAGCTTCCTTCTCTTCTTCTTCTCCTTCAAGCAACCGGCCACCAAGAGATCACCACCAATTGATGTCGTCGGCCTCCAAGAGAGAAAACAAAAGGAGAGAAGAGAAAGAGCAAGAGGCGGCCACCAAGGAAGAATAGAGAGGAATAGAAGATGTGTTATTGGTTGAGGCACCCCCTCATTCTTTTTTATATTCCTTGGTCTTGGCAAAAAAGGAAAGTTTTGTAACAAAAAATAAAACTTCCTTTCTTATCATAGCATGGCCGGTCACAAGCTTGTTCTCTAAGCAAGGAAAGATTTTAAACAAAAATTAAAATTTCTCTTTTAAAATCCCTTTTGTGGATAGTTATAAAAGGAATGTTTTATAAATTAAAATCTCTCTCTTTTAAATCCTTTTATGGATCTCTATAAAAGATAAGATTTAAAATAAAACATGGTTTCAAAAAAGGAAAGTTTTATAACAAAAATTAAAAACTTTCTTTCATATTATAGATAACTACAAATAAGGAAAGATTTCAAATATCTCTTTTATTCCTTTATAGAAAGCTATAAAAGGAAATATTTTAAAATTTAAAACTCTCTTTTAAAATCAACATAAAAGGAATGTTTTTAACAAAATAAAAACTCTCTTTTATTTCCTTTTATGACCAATCTAAAAAAGGAAAGTTTTATATTAAAATCATCCTTTTAAATCCTTTTTATGGATCTCTATAAAAGGAAAGATTTTACAAAAAATAAAACTTCCTTCTTCTTGTGTGTGGCCGGCCCCTTGCTTGGGTACCAAGCAAGGTTTGGCCGACCCTAGCTTGGGCTCCAAGCTTAGCTTAGCCGACCCCTTGCTTGGTCTCCAAGCAAGGCTTGGTCGGTCCTAACTTGAGCCTTAAGAAGCTAGGCTTTGGGTGGATATAAGGCTTTATATAAGAGGCTACAATAGGGACCTAGAGGAGGAATTGACTTTGGTCTCCCGATGAGCTTGAGCTTCCCGTGTTCGCCTCGAACACTCAACTCAAGTTC
The DNA here is from genome assembly GCF_018446385.1 of Zingiber officinale. Classification (NCBI taxonomy): domain Eukaryota; kingdom Viridiplantae; phylum Streptophyta; class Magnoliopsida; order Zingiberales; family Zingiberaceae; genus Zingiber; species Zingiber officinale. The sequence goes on along the minus strand of NC_056000.1, from coordinate 127,919,145 downwards.
ATCAATAATAACTCATACCACTAAAGAGTTATTATTGCACTACCGCACCAATCCCATATTACAATATGAGTTCCTTCTTATTATGAGTGTGTTAGTCTCCCTGTGTTACAATATGAGTTCCTTCTTATTATGAGTGTGTTAGTCTCCCTGTGTTACAGTATGGGTTCCTTCTTAACATGAACTTCTGTGTGTCTCCTCACACCATGTTATCTACAATATAAATTAAACGGACAACTACACTTAACATAAATGTAGACATTTGACCAATGTGATTCTTATTTCAAAATAATTATTTACAAAAAGCTAGACTTTTAGTATACACTCCAACACCCTGGACCTGGCACGAGGGCGCCCTCAGGCGGATAGGTTGTGGCCGAGTCGGAGCTCATCCATGCTGCGGATTCGGCGCGGATGAGGGCGCCCTCCATGCTATTGAGGGCACCCTCCACGAGCTTTATAAGCAGGTCTTGAGCAGCAGCGAGAAACAACAATGAAATCATAATCTGTCTTCTCCGTGCTGCTCAAAAGTCGATCCAGAAAAGCTATAGCAAGATCCCGACGACCAGGAGCTTCAAACTTCTTATTTTCTATTGTCGGTATATACTTTATTATTGCTTTAACTGTAATTTAAACTGTAATATTCTCGTGCTTATAGTGATTGCCCAAAGTAAACGCTCAACGAGTGTGGACCTTGGAGTAGGAGTCGCCCCAGCTCTGAACCAAGTAAATCTTGGTATTCGTGTGTTTGTGTTATTATTTCCACTGCATTTTACTTTGAGTTTTCCGAAAACGAAAGTGAAAGCCACGAGCGCTATTTCCCCCCCCCCCCCCCCCCTTCTAGCGCTTTCAATCCAACAGAGACACCCAATATCTCAAATAAAAGATTGTTTAGAGATTTTTGATTTGATATATTGTCCATCTTGTAGTTCAATCTGAGTCAAAAGTTATGGTCTCTCAAAATTTAAGTTAGTCACATGTTGTTGCTAGTTCTTAAAATCAGCAACATGTCGCTGATGGTTTCTTAAAATCAACAACATATTGTTACTGACACGAAGACTAGCATTAATGTTATTGTTAACTCCAATTTTAAGAGACTGTAACTTTTGACTGAGATTTAATCACATGACACACAATATATCAAATTGAATCTCATTAAGTGATCTTCGATTTAATGTATTATGTATCCCGTAGTTGAATTCGAGTCAAAAGTTATGATCTCTCAAAGTTTAAGTCAACAACATATTATTCCTGGTTTCTTAAAATTAACAACACATTGTTGTTAGTTTCTTAAGATCAGCAACACGAAGACTGACAATAATATTGTTGCTAACTTAAATATTAATAAACCATAACTTTTTACTGAGATTAAATCATAAGATGCATAATATATCAAATCGAAGCTTGTTCAAAGTTTTTTAATTTGATATATTATGCATCCAGTAGTTCAATTCAAGTCCAAAGTTATAATTTCTCAAAATTTAAGTCAGTAATATATTATTGCTAATTTCTTAAAATCAACAACACATTATTGTTGGTTTTATAATATTAGCAACACGTTGTTGATGGTTTCCTAAGATCGGCAATACAAAGACCAACAACAACTTATTGTTGACTTAAAATTTAAGAGACCATAACTTTTGACTATAATTGAATCACGGGATGCATAATATATCAAATCAAAACTCATTTATAGATATTCGATTTAATATATTATACATCCTATAATTCAATATGAGTCAAAAGTTATAGTCTCTTAAATTTTAAGTCAACAACACGTTATTGCTGGTCTCTTTAAATTAGCAATATGTTGTCGTTGGTTTCTTAAGATCAGCAACACAAGAACTAGCAATAATGTTGTTGCTGACTTAAAGTTTAAGAGGCCTTAACTTTTAACTAAGATTAAATTATGTGATGCATAATATATCAAATCAAAGTTCATTCAGAGATCTTTAATTTGATGTATTATGCATCATGTTGTTCAATACGAGTAAAAGTTATGGTCTCTCAAGATACGTTGTTGCTGGTTTCTTAAAATTAGGAACACTTTATTGTTGGTTTCTTAAGATATGCAACATGAAGACTCGCAACAATGTTGTTGCTAATTTAAAATTTAAGAGACCATAACTTGTAACTGAGATTGAATCATGAGATACACAATATATATAAAATTGAAACTCATTCGGATATCTTCAATTTGATATATTGAGTGACCCGTTGTTCAATTTGAGTCAAAAGTTATTATCTCTCAAAGTTTAAGTTAATAACATATTATTGCTAGTTTCTTAAAATCAATAATATGTTATTGTTGGTTTCTTAAGATAAGCAATACAAATATCAACAATAATGTTGTTGCTAATTTATACTTTAAGAGACTATAACATTTGACTTGGATTGAATCGTGAGACACATAACATATCAAATCAAAGTTTGTTCAGAGATTTTTTATTTGATACATTATGTGTCCTGTAATTCAATCAGAGTAAAAAGTTATGGTCTCTTAACATTTAAGTCAGCTTGCTGGAATTTTCTTAAAATCAGCAAGATGTTATTGCTGGTTTCTTAAAATCAGCAACACATTGTTGTTGATTTCTTAAGATTAGCAACACGAAGACCATCAACAAAATGATTGCTGACTTAAACTTTGAGAAATCATAACTTTGACTAGGATTGAGCCAAGGGACACATAATATATCAAATTAAAGCTCGCTCAAAAATCTTTGATTTGATATATTATGCATCCGATAATTCAATCAAAGTCAAAAGTTATGATCTATCAAAGTTTAAATTAGCAACATGTTGTTGCTGATTTTTTAAAATTAGCAACACATATTTGCTGGTTTTTTAAGATCAACAACATGAAGACCAGCAACAATGTTATTGCTGACTTAAATTTTAAGAGACTATAACTTTTGATTGAAATTGAATTACAAGACACACAATATATCAATCAAATTTTATTTAGAGATCTTTGATTTGATATATTGTGCATCCTGTAGTTCAATCTGAGTCAAAAGTTATGGTCTCTCAAAGTTTGAGTCAATAACATGTTGTTTGCTGGTTCCTTAAAATTAGCAACAAATGATTGCTGATTTCTTAAAATCAGCAACACAATGTTGTTGGTTTCTTAAGATCAGCAACACGAAGACCAACAATAACATTGTTGCTGACTTAAACTTTAAGAGACCATAACTTTTGACTAAGATTAAATCACGAGACATACAATATATCAAATCAAAGAACTCTGATATATTGTGTGTCTTGTAGTGTAATCTAAGTTAAAAATTATGATCTTTCAAAATTTAAGTTAGCAATAATGTTATTACTGATCTTCGTGTTGTTGATCTGATGAAACCAGCAACAACGTGTTGCTGACTTTAAGAAACTAGCGACACACACCATAGTCCACGCATCACACACCATCCGCACCACCCTGTCGCCTTCCTTGCTAAATCTTTTCCTTTCCTTTATCTGCAGTAAGAGGAAGTACAATCTATAAGCAAAATTTGCTTAGTAAGCGCTATCTAACTCACAAAAACACGAATATGCATGTATACAGAAAGATCTAGAAACTATATGCTCTAAACGAAAGTAAAGCATAAACATAACTGCTCATGTCAAACTAATAGCAAAGAAAAGCTAAGAAATCTACTCATGTAATTCTAATAGCCAATCATGCTATACATGGATAAAACGACATGCTAAAGGATAAAACTAATCATGCTAAATATCAAATCAGGAAACAAACAAAACTAATACTGCATACTAGAATTCAAAAGAACTAAACTTACTGATTCTAAGCATATGTGAAACTTATTTCATTTGTTCCAAATCTTATACTTTATTACTTCAACACAATAATAAAGTTCTTCTTGGTTAAAAACTTATACTTTAATACTTAAAAATAATAATCAACTTCTTTCTTGGGCCCAGGCTTAGTACCAATGCGCGCTCTCTAATAGGGACTGTGATAGCTAGTCATCAGTCCTACGAGGGTAAAGACCTTGGTCTTACCAGGGCCAAGACCTTGGAATTGGTCACCTGGATTTGTTTAACGACAACCTTGGAAGTCGGGTACTAGTCTTTTCAAAGTAAAATATCTTAATTACTTTTCTTTAAATGTCTTGACATTTTGTCAAGCACCTTGTGTGCTAAAATCCCTAAGTCTTGACTTTGGAATCTACTTAAGGCCTTGGCCTTTTTTTTCTTACTTTTCTTTATCTTGCTTATACTTGCTAATACCTTGGTCTTTTCTTACCTACAATCCCTCTTAAACCCTTGAAAGGATATAGGTATGCTACAACAGAATTAAATCAAAAGAAAGAAAATCTGACTTCTTTAAACATGCTACCTCAGAAACAAATCAAAGGGAAGCAAATCTAACTTCTTCAAACATGCTACAACAGATTTAAAACAAAGGAAAACAAATTCTGAAATCTTTAAGCATGCTAGAATAAAAGCTGTTCAGATTTGTTAAAATGCAAGAGAAAACCAGAACTAAGATACTACATGTATATAAGCATTTCTATACATCGTAGTGACCACACATATAACATGGCTTAATTCTACAATGGTGATTTGTATAGATGGCTATTTGTAAGCATAGTTATCAATTCCTTTCTACAGCCAAGTATGTGCAAGATACCTTAACTATGCAGGTGTCAATTTATGGAAATCCTGCTACTAGATTATGTAGGCACGGGAACTTTACAAGAACAAAGAATCCAAAACGAGACTAAGGGCTATCCTGCTCATGGCAGCCACAAAAACACTAAACTGCAGTTAAGGAAACCCAAACTTCATGCCTACTGGAATAATAAACAGAATCTGTCAATGCATTCATGCTCACTAACTAGCAAGCAAAAACTAAGCTGCTATGCTCATTATACATGGACTGCCCCTGTTCAGGAATTGCAAAGAGGGAAACACCAATCCGCAAGCTTTATGTAACTGGACAGTTTTGTTCCATGGCAGGGCAAACTGTAAGCTTTATTATAAAAACCGGACTCTGTAATTAAGAGGTTGTTCATGCTTGCTAAGTGGTAAGAACAGAATTTCTAAATCACCATATAATGAATGTTGTGCTAAAAGAACACTGCCCTTAAGAACACTGCCCTAACCAAAACTCACGGCAGAAACCAAAGAAATGATTGTTATGCTCAAATAAACTTTACAGCATAAATCCGAAACATAATCCAACCAAAACCCCCTTCTATCTTCTTTATTTGATACACGGCAGCAAACCAATAAAATTGCATTCATCACCACAACTTCATAATACTAAGTTTTAAGCACTAAAGCACCTTAATGTACATACCAACCGAAAACTAGGGTTCACGGTGAAAGAAAAGCTTGCTGTGCAGTGAAGAAATGATTCTAGGGTTCATGTGTGCTTCGGAAACAAAGTGAGAAACCAAAGAAATCCGGAGCTATCCTACTGCAGGTGAGTAGCAACTTACCTTAAGCTTTTCTTGGACTTACAACCGAAGAAAGGGGACTCTACAGCTTCTAGGGTTTCGGAGAGGTGAAGTTCTCGGCCTCCTCCTCGTGCCTACGGCTTCTCCTTGACGAGAGGATCTCAACGGTATGAAAAACTCTCAGAAAACCCCCTCAACCGGCTGCCGGAGCCAAGCCCTAAGCTCGGCTGCATTTTTGCCTGAACAGAAATCGTCGACGCTGAGAGAGGAGAGGAAACGAGATTTAGGGTTCGGGGAAAAGAAATTTGATCCTTTTTAAAACTAGGGTTTCGAATATAACTATAGCTTATATATTTATCGTTGCATATCTGATTAACACCGACCGCTGGCGCAGTTGGTCCGTTGGGTTTTGCTCGAAGCCACAGACCTGGGGCTTCGATTCTCAGTCGCGCCCCTTTTTCTCCAATTTATTTTAAATGTTCCAATCTACTGCCTATATATATTTTGTTCCATATATGTTCACAAAAAGTTTGCAGAATAGTTGGCTAGCTGGATTTGATCATGGTTGGGTTCAAGTCCGAGGTCTACGGTTTGAATCTCGGCTTGGATATTTTTTTGTCAAAACTTCTTTCGTTTAATAAAAATATCAAACGACCTCCAAAAATTACATAAAAATACTCTAAAAATTTCTAAAAATCTCTAGAATATTTTAAAAGTATTTTCAAATATTTTTAAGGACATTTAGAACTCGAAATAGGGAAAATTGGGTCGTTACAAACAACAACATTATTGCTGACTTAAATTTTGAGAAGCCATAATTTTTTATTGGGATTGAACCATGAGACACACAATATATTAAATCAAACTCATTCAGAAATCTTCAATTTGGTTTATTGTGTGTCTCATGGTTGAATCAAAGTCAAAAGTTATAGTCTCTCAAAGTTCAAGTTAGCAACATGTTATTGCTCACTAAAAATGAAGTTGGAAGCTCACTATAATTGATATGATGATTGATCCTATTTGGAATCTGAGTCAGATGGACCGCCAGGTGAGGTGGATGACATGTTGATTGAATCTCTATAGCCTAGAGGGGGTATGCTGAGATGACTTCTATGTTGACCAAGTCGTCAGAAGTCCTCTGGTCAACGCTACCTACAGCCAGCGATCGGGTTACCCCGGTCCCTGGTACCTCGATGCTCGAGGTAAATTCAACGAATATATAAGGAAAAGACTAATAGTAAAATGTTGAAATGAATGTAGAGTGGGTATGATAATGTACCCTGGCCCAGGGGGCACCCTCAGGTGGATCAGCGAGCTGGTGGGGACGCTGCTCGAATTGTCGTAACTCGGAAGAGTTAACGAATGCAAGCCGGATGAGGAGCTCGAATCTAACGGCACGGAGTCAAATGCGGTCGGGATCCTGAAGGTGGCATACATGTCAGGACCTAGTAGCGACGCGTAGATCGGGATATGACATCGGCACGTAGGTCGAGATACGACATCGACACACAGGTCGAGATACGACATCAACATGTAGGTCGAGATACGACACCGACACGTAGGTCGGGATGTGACATCAATACACAGGCCGAGATACGACATCAACACGTAGGCCAAGATACGACATCGGCACGCAAGCTGTGAGGTGACATCAACACGTATGCTGGGATATAATAACGATACGAAGGTCGGAGATAGGTCAGTGACACGTAGGACGAGATATGTCAGCAACACACAAGTTGGGGTACAATAATGGCACGAAGGTTGGAACACGATGGCATCTTGAAGGTCGGAACACAACAAGTCAGATCAGAGCATAATGACAATGAGGGCTCTGAGGCCCAACCAACATTGAAGGTGTATGACAATGCGGATCGAGAGCAGGAGTGCCGGATCGCCGGCTCTAAGATGCTGGCAGCGGCGCCGACAGTTGAGGACTGCTTGCCATAGGCTGTGGAGCGAATGACGACGCTGGAAGATGAAGGGATGGCCGATGGCGTGCCTGACCGGCGATAATGGTTGCGGCGACGGAGAAGAGATGGAGGAGGCATGCGAAAAAGGGGGAAGAGCGGTTGTGGCAGTGAACTGTAGCACTGGCGATGACGCCGACGGCTAGGACTGCGGGGAGAGAGGAAGAGGAGAGGGAGAACAGAGGAGGGGACCAACGGCTCACCGACGACGAGGGAGAAGATGACGACGATGGCGGCGTGTCTGCTCCTGGTGGCGATCGGTGTTGGTGTATGAGATGGCATACTTGAACAGGGAGATGAGGAGGGAGGATGGCACGGGAGTGGATGTCGGGGGCGGTACAAGTGGAGACGGGTGTGCAGAGGCTGGCGTCGCTGGTCCTCAGGGTGGTGGCATACGAAGCCAAGAAGTAGGCGGCGTCGAGCATCAAGAGAGATAGAGAGAGGAGAAAAAGGGAGGAGGGGTGGCTTGCCGGCGATCGGGGAGAAGGCGACGACGACTACGGCGTGAAGAGGAGGTGGTGGCATTGGCGTGAGATGATGGCGGCGGTGCAGAAAACCCAAAGTAGCCTCCCCCTCCTCACTGTGAACAGTATCCCTCAAATACACCAAAAACCCTTAAAGCATGAAAAGACTTAAATGTCCTTCCTATTCTCAATAATTCCATTTGGGCCCCCATGATATATCTACATCACAAGCCTCCCCTTCAACTCTAGTCGAAGGAGGCACAAGTCCGACTGACTAGACCCAGACAAATCAAAAGCAAAATCCCACCTAAATGCAAAGTCCGATCGCTGGGCTTGTTGTATAACGTCGAATGAGTAGCTATGGAGAAGCCAAGCAAGTGACTGAAGTAATATCGAGTGAGCGACGAGGAATGGTGCTGAGCGTATGCCAACCAAGCGATCAGTTGAATGTCAATCATGCGTATAAATGAAACAAAGTGAAAGACCGAGTAGTGACGAGCGGGCATATAAACGAAACAAAGTGAAAGACTGAGTAGTGCCGAGTGGGAGATCGAAGAGATGCCAACTGAGCAATCGAGAGAATGGCGAGCGGGTGGAAAGATGATGGGTGGAACCCTGAGGTCGATGGCGAATGAGAGCGAAACTCGTGAGTTGAGCGGGAGCGAATCCTGTGTACAGAGCCGGCGTGGAGCCCGTGAGATCGAAGGCAAACAGGAGTAGAACCCTTGATCCAAGCAAGCACAGAGCTCATGAGTTGAGGGGGAACGGATCCTGAGAGATTGAAAGACAAAATGTCGATGCACCGAGCGAGTGTGAAGCCCATCGAAGGCGAATGCAGAGTGGGTAAAGCCGGAGATCCGAGTGAGGGGCGAAACCCGTGACCCAAGTGGGCACGAAGCCCGTGAGCCTAGTAGTGAATGGGACGAATGCTGACTGAGTGGTGAGTGTCGAGCAGAGTGGCAAGTGAGAAGAGTACCCAGTCAGGGAGGAAACATGACCGGCTAGTCGATGTGCGCGTGGGCAATGCACGCTTATAACTCGCACTGGGTGAGAATCTAGAACGTCGACCGAGAGGTCGTTGGTCGCGAGAGCATGCTCGTTTATTACTCGCACTGGAGCGAGATTCTAGAACGCCGACTAAGAGGTTGTTAGCGATACTCCAGTCCAAGACCGGTGGTGATACTTTGGTCTGAGACCAGTGACGATAGTTCGACCCCGAATGGGGGAGGTTAAGCCCTGAAGTCCGTAGAAGCGGAGCCTGTAGCAATATGAAGGAGCAAAGCCTTTATCATACCTGATCGTGGAGTGGTGTCAACCGGCTGAGGATTTGACTTGATCCCTCGACTCCCAAATGTCCGCGGAGTCAGGGAGAGAATAATCTGAGTTCTGACCATCAAAGGGAGTGAAGCCCATAGCAATTTGAGGGAGCAGAGTCCGTAGCAATAAGAGGAAGTAGAGCGCCGTGGGTGGAGGGTGCAGAGCCTGTAGTAGTAATAGGGTGCAGAGCCCCATGGATGGAGGGTGCAGAGCCTGTAGCAAACATGATCGGGGAGCTGGGCCCTTAGTCCCTGATCGGAGAGTAAGGCTCCTAGCTTGTAATCAAAGAGCGAGGCCCCTAGATCCTGATCGGGATGTTGTACTGTGAGTCTCTAATCGGGAAGTTGTGTCCCTAGTGTCTGTTCGAAGAGTTGTTCCCCTAATGTCTAAACGGGGAGTTGGGCCCCTAATATCTTATCAAAGATCTAGAGACCTAATTTTTGATCTAGGGACTAGGATCTTACTCTCTTATCAGGGAGATATAGCAAATCCTATAACCATAAAAAGGGAGCAGAGCCTGTAACGTACCTGCTGGAGGAGCCGTGCCAATCGGCTGAGGATCTATCTCAGTCCCTTGACTCCCGAATACCCATGGAGTTGGATAAAAAATATAATAGAAAAACTAACCTGTTGACTAGCTGAAACTCTAAGTCAATCCCTAGACTCCTGAATACCCATGGAGCGAGGGGAGAAGATAATATGTTCGTCAGGATCCTCCGGAACTGTGATAATGGCAGAGAACCTCCCGACGTCTTCCATCTTCACATTCTAGAATAGGAGGAGAAGATTCTCACATGCAGCGTCAAATTGATCCTATCCGAAATCTAAGTCAGACGGACCGCGAGGTGAGATGGATGGAATGTTGACTGAATCGCTATGGCCTGGAGGAGGGTATGCTGAGATGACTTCTATGTTGATCAAGTCGTCAAAAGTTCTTTAGTCAACGCTACCTGCAACTAGCGACCGGGTTGCCCCAGTCCCTGGTACCGCAATGCTCAAGCCAAATTCAACGAATATATAAGGAAAAGACTAATAGTAAAAATGATGAAATGAATGTAGAGTGGGTACGATAACGTATCCTGGCCCGGGGGCGCACCCTCGGGTGGATCAGTGAGCTGGTAGGGATGCTGCTCGAGTTGTCGTGACCCAAAAAAGTTAATGAATGCAAGTCGGATAAGGATCTAGATCTGACGGCACGAAGCCAAACACGGCAAAGATCCTAAAGGCGGCATACATGTTAGGACCTAGCAGCGGAATGTAGGTCGGGATATGACATCGGCACGTAGGCTGAGATACGACATCGACACGTAGGCCGGGATGTGACATCAGCACGTAGGCCGAGATACGACACCGGCACGTAGATCGGGATGTGACATCAGCACACAGGCCAAGATACGATAACAACACGTAGGCCGAGATACGACATCAGAACGCAAGCCAGGAGGTGCCATCGACACGCAGGCCAGGATATAATAACGGTATGAAGGCCGGAGATAGGTCAGTGACACGTAAGCTAAGATATGTCAACAGGACACGAGTTGGGGTACAATAATGGCATGAAGCCCATAACACGACGGCGGCTCGAAGGCTAGAACACAACAAGTCAGATCGGAGCACAATGACAGCGAGGGCTCGGAGGCCCAACCGACATCGGAGGCATATGACAATGCGGATCGAGAGCAGGAGTGCCAGATCATCGGCTCTGAGATGCCAGCAGTGGCACCGAGGGCTGAGGACTGCTGGGAGAGAGGAAGAGAAGAGGGAGAACTGAGGAGGGGACCAGTGGCTCGCTGATGATGAGGGAGAAGATGACGACGATGGTGACGTGTTTGCTCCCGGTGGTGGTCGGCGTTAGTGTATGAGATGACATACTTGAACAGGGAGACGAGGAGGGAGGATGGCACCGGAGTAGATGTCGGCGGCGGTACGAGCAACGACGAGTGTGCAGAGGCTGGCGTCGCTGGTCCTCGAGGTGGTGGCATGTGAAGCCAAGAGGAAGGCGGCGTCAAGCATCAAGAGAGATAGAGAGAGGAGAAAAAGGGAGGGGTGGCTTGCCGGCGATGAGGGAGAAGGCGACGATAATTGCAGCGTGAAGAGGAGGTGGTGGCGTTGGCGTTGGCGTGAGATGATGGCAGCGGTGCAGAAAACCCGAAGCAGCCTCCCCCTCCTTGCTATGAACAATATCCCTCAAATACACCAAAAACCTTTAAAACATGAAAAGACTTAAATGCCCTCCTTCTTCTCCATAATTCCATTTGGGCCCCCATGATATATCCACATCAATGATGATACTCAGTATCTGGCATCACAAATAAATAGGACTGCCCTATATTAGACAAAATTATTATTATTATTATTATTTTTTATGATGTCTTAGGTCCATGTGTTATTTTTGGGACAAAAGTGACTAATAGACCTAGAGATGCCCAAATCACTCTACGTAAACTTAATAAAAAATAATTATTATACTATAACAAGCATTAATTTATAACTATCATATCGTAAAATTACAACAACAATAATAATAATAATAACAATTTTATTAAGTTTGTAACAACAATACATATTACAACAAAATCATACCAGAAGAGCACAATAATTTAGACAAAGTAACAATTATAGTATACATCAATAATATTTATGTAGACAACATAACAATAAAATATTAAAATATTATGAATATTCTGTTGGACACAAATAATCTATTGTCGGAGATATACAGGGTATTAGTCAAATTTAAATACTCGAATTAAATTCAACTTACAGTTGAAATGACCTGAGCTGATAATCTCAGGCTGCCAGTAGAGGTTGGTTTCTACCAAGTGATGAAAGCAAGCTGCACCATGTTGACAGAGCGGCCTGAGCAGTCGGGCGGGCAGGTCGACCGAGCAGACAGTTTGTGCAGGAAGATCAGCCGAGTGGGTAGAGCAGCTAATCAGGATTTAAAGTCGAGCGGTCGAGCAGACTGACCAAGCGATGCAGACATGTCGGGGTGTTAGAGAGGTCGGCTGGGTCGAGCAGACAGACCAGGCGGCAGACAGGTTGCCGCCTGGTCGGGCTGTCAGAGAGGCTGGCCGGGTCGAACAGACAGACTGGGCGGCAGACACAGTTTCCTTGAAACAGATTCGCCCACCTCCGGCTGTGCTTTGAGACTTACAAGGGTCGTCTGTTTCCCAAGATGCAACGACCGACCGTGAATCCGACCAAGCACTGGTGGTCACGGCGAGCTGAGTGGTACCAGGAGATGCACGACAGAGGAAGAAAAAGAAAAACGGAGAGCCTATGCTTACTGTGTCTTATCTGCCTATGATCGGAGCCTCCTTATATATTAGTAGAGCAGTGAAACGACAGGTTTTATTCTGCATTAATCACAGTAGCAAAAGATCTATGTGGCAAAACGTTGGTTGTTCATTCGTGTGCGCAAGTCATGCTCGTACACGAGTCAACTTGGTTCAGTGCAATCCGAGCCTTGGATTTGCACCCACCCCTAGCGCACCCACGCATGGATTGACCGAGCGATGCAGACATGTCGGGGTGTCAGAGAGGTCGGTCGGGTCGAGCAGACAGACTGGGCGGCAGATAGGTCGGGCTGTCAGAGAGGCTGGCCGGGTCGAACAGACAGACCGGGCGGCAGACACAGTTTCTTTGAAACAGATTCACCCACCTCCGGCTGTGCTTTGAGGCTTACAAGGGTCGTCTGTTTCCCAGGATACAACGACCGATCGTGAATCCGACCAAGCAATGGTGGTCATGGCGAGCTGAGTGGTACCAGGAGATGCACGACAGAGGAAGAAAAAGAAAAACGGAGAGCCTTTGCTTACTGTGTCTTATCTGCCTATGATCGGAGCCTCCTTATATATTAGTCGAGCAGTGAAACGACAGGTTTTATTCTGCATTAATCACAGTAGCAAAAGATTTACGTGGCAAAACGTTGGTTGTTCATTCGTGTGCGCAGGTCACGCTCGCACACGAGTCAACTTGGTTCAGTGCAATCCGAGCCTTGGATTTGCACCCCCCTAGCGCACCCACGCATGAGAGAAAGTCTCTCCCCATACATTTGTTCACATCCTCAATGTATGTGAATCAATATAAACCAACAAAAATACCTTGAAACTTTTAATGTGGGACTAAAGTCTCATTCACAATGGAGCCTCTTTCCTCTTCCATTTCTTCTTCATTCACTTATTCAACATATTCCTCTTAGATTCATAGCAAACCAGCATGTTCGTGATTATATTAGTTAGGAAAAGTAAAGTTATTCATATCATTCAATGAAAAATTAAGTTCTCCAATCTTTTCAAATATACTAGATAATTTTCCATAGTAAGGTACCTCAAATGGTCCTCCTTGATATACCCTTGCAGATTCTGCAATGAAAGATCAAACCTAGGTATATAGAAAGACGATGAAAGAATAAATAACCTAGAAATAACTTACTAGAAAAATTTATAGTCAATACAAGAAAAACAAAACAAAAAAACAAAATAGAATGCCAATTTGCATATCTAAAATTTATTATTTTCCTTATTATAAATATCATAATAGATTTTTTTAAAAAAGTTACATCAATTTTAGGTAAGTGAAGTGTATTACTTTCCATGTTAAATTATCGATACTTGATTACTCATGAAGAAGTACTAATGACATGGATCTATAGTGTAATTGTGTACTAAGTAAACTTGATCAAATATATACATAATCATATTTTCTTCTCTTAAAAAAATATAATCTCTCATCTATTCTCCTTCATCTCCATCTCGATGAGTTTCTTCCATCATCTTCTTTCTTAGTATTTCATCAAACAACTACCGGTCAATAAAATAGAATCGTCCTAAAACACACAAAATTTAGATCTTTAATCAAAAATAAAAAAATTACTTCGCCACTGGGATGCACTGACACTTCTGTGATCGACGTCATCCTCCGACGAAGAATCAACGAAGTCAGCCTCATCCTCCGAAAATACTCATTTTCTTCCTCTCATGATCGGTTTCTCCAACTTATTGTGTTTTATATCTAACAATAAGAAGAAACTAAAAAAAAAAAGACTAAATGCTAAAAAATAAAAATAGAAAAATATAATACAATACAACGACGTGAGAATCATGAAAAGAGAGTGAATGAAGTTGGGATGAAATGACAAAGAAAGATCACTCCTGATGTCCCTTTTAAAGTCGACGAAATTAGCTACTGTCGTTGACTTGTCGTGTCTCTTTGCATTGTTGGGTGGAGGTGAACGGACGACGATGGTTAATCGCCATCCGACGAGGGAGGAAAGGGAGATGAAATAGTAAGATTGGGAGATTAAGTTTTCCTTTTTTTTTAAAAAAAATAAGGATATTATTAAAAAGAAAATGAAAAGGGATACATAATTTCATCAATTTCAAAATGGATAGGGTTTATTTTTTGTGGGGTAATATAGAAAATTAGGTACTTGGTTTGGTAAATCTATAATCGAACTCGAACGGCAATTTTCCCACATGCGTGGGACGACCAAAAAACGAGCTGTGATACTCATCTAGAAATTTCATTTAGAAAATTCATCTAGATAGACACATAAATGATGGGACCCATCATTTCATTTTTTATGGACCCATTATTTATGTGTCTATCTAGATGAATTTTCTAATGAAAATTCTAGATGAATATCATTTCTCCCAAAAAAACATAGATAAAAGTCTTCCGTTTTCCTTTTACTGGAGAGCTAAACCCTTATTTTCTGGTCACGCCTCTACCGTTGCTGGCGTCGGGTCGGGGGGTCGGGAACAAGGCGCTCGCCAGTCGCGACATGGAGGCGACTTCCTGACGGCGGCGTTCCTAATCGTTCAACATGGCCGATGGCGTATATCACTCCCCGCAGTTCTCTGAGGTTAGGCTAGACTTGCAATCGCTTTTCTTTTCTCGAAGTAGAAAGCGAGACAATGGCGATAAATTTTCTCAAGAGGGTTTCCTGTCATGGCCTTGCGAGATTGTGATGATTCATGGTTTCTTATGGCTTCATTCCATTTCTGATTTGGATTCTTTTTATCATTTTGAAAGCGGTATATAGGAAATCCAGTAATGATTTGAAGCTTCTTGCGGCCTTTCTTAACAGCCCTATTCTGTTTCAGAATGCCGCTTGGCTCCCCGCATGGCTTCAGCCAGATTCAAACGACAGTCATGATAATGAAAAGAGCAATTCGTTGCTGCGCAGTGAGGTATGAAAGCCTTACTTTTGCTTGCCTAGTAGTGGTTTTGAATGATTTTTCACTTAAAGGAATTGTCCAGTTGTCTCTTCCCAGCTTTTGCATAAATTATTTCCTCGAGGTTCCTACTTCATTATCTATCTGTTGCTAACATATGACAAGGAAGTGATCATAAATCTATTGTTTCACAACTTATAAGCTTTTATAATTTGAGGATAACACTGAAAAAATACATGTCCTGTGTTGTCAGTCAAAAATTTGATTATCTGTATAGCCCACCTAAGCTCTGTAACTACTATTAGGGCAAGTAGATGGCAATAACTCACAAGTGATCTTATCCTGCCATTGGATTCTAAGCATAAGATTTTGTGATCTGTATAATGGGTGGCTACTTTACCTATTCCTACTTCCTATTTAACAAATTTGTATTTTGACATATTGTAAAGATTGATGATCAATCACACCCACTACATATTGATGAATTTATTTTATATGTAGCCACAACTTATGTTTTTTTTTTTAATTTGTGTTTGAAATGAACAGGATTTGGTATATCCTCAAGATGTTACAATCATTAGAAAGAACACCCAACCATTTGGGGAACATGCAAGATATGCAGATTGCCTTTTACATTTGTCTGGGGATGATGAGACTCCTGGAGGATGTACTTCTGAAACAGTATGATTTTGTTGCTTTGCTTTAACAAAAGAAAAAAGTTTGCAACCATCGTATAATTCATATGTAATGGTGATATGTGAAGGCCATTCTTCTGTATAAAAATGGTAGATACACATAATTATATGTTAATCATGTATGCACTATATAATTGTGCCTGCAATATCTGATTACACAATATTGAGCGTACTTTAGAACACTTTCTTTACCTGAAGATTTCAATTGATTCATATTGGAATATTTGGATGTTGATGTAACATACGCTACATCTTTTTCTGCCTATCATACTAAAACCCCTGGTTTTACCTACCAGGACCTTTTGGTACTGAACTTCCCCATAAGGCATAAGTTCATTTAAAATTCCCTCCTACAGTCTTCCCCTCTTCGTGGATCTTTTTGATTGAATCTTCAAGGTGGAATCATGTATATGTGATAAAACTTAATAAGAATTAAAAATTAAGGTTCAAAGTGAACTCCATGATGCTGTTTGTGTTAGATATTTGAATTTGACAATGTAGTTTCCAGTCCATGATGCTGTGATGTAAAACAAATATTTAGCATATATTTGTGATAGATCCATGAAGATACTCTGATATAGATTTGTTTTGAATGACCCAAGTGTCCAGTCCTTCCATATATTAGAGATATTCTTTACACTTAAATCTTTGTTCTTTCAAATTTTTGGAACTAATCTGTATTACTTGTTACTACATTACGAATTCTTGATGATTTACAATAATTCAAGCTTCTTACATACAAATATAATTCTGGGACATCTTGCAAGGAGATTTACCAACTGGTTATTCAAGCTGATACTAATTTTCCTTGGAATTACCTCTTTTTCCTCACAAATGTCAGTCAATTTTAATGTATTTAGTGCATTCATAAAATATTAGACTGGAAATAATATGCTGATGTTACAATCTCATGGGTGCAATTTGATTGCAGATACAAGTAAAAACTTTCAGACCAAATTGATTCATAATGAGTCAAATCCATTAATTTGTATGGTGTTCTGATTTTTCGTAGCCAACACATTTTGTATCTTATTCTTTCATGAGAGTATTACTACAAAGAATATAACAGGTATGTATGGATTGTCTAACAAGGTAGTCGAGCCAATCGACGTTTGATAGCTTATAATCTACTCATTACCTCTTTGTTGCTTCAACATCTATCTTTGTGGAGCTCCATTTATATCAAAATTTGTTCCGAGTTAGGGTATCTTTTAGCCAGCATTCAAGAAGAAGAACAAAGAAAGAAAGGAAAAGGTAAAGAGATAAATAGGAGAAAGAAAGGGGAAGAACTTATGTTCAGCCTCATCAACCTTCTTCTCCATCAACATGTCGCTTTTTGATTTTGCTCCGTTTCACCTTGACCTAGAAGAAGATTGTTCTTCCTCTACCTCCCTGCTTTGCCTCACTGTTCTTCCTCTACCTCCCTGCTTTGCCTCATTGTGTAGTATTGCTCAGTACCTTGGTTCTCAGTTAGCAAAGTCACCTTGGTGCTTTTGTGTGTTGCTTCGATGCAAGAGACCATTTCACTTGTTGCATTTTGCTTCAACATGAGATATCGGAGATGCAACCTGGGATGCATCTCCTTAACTAGGAGGATGACAACACAGCATTAAGAGGAAGGACTGTAGTGGTTTCATATCTTGACAGTGTTCTGCATGCCCATCAACTGACAGGGCAATATATTTTGTTTGAGCTGATTGACACGATACAATACATGTTTTTATTTTATTTTTATCTTTTGAACTCCACAATTTTATTTTTATGCTTGATCTTTGTTACGCTTCCGCAAGTGCACGGATACGTCGTTAGTAATAAAAGATTATCGATTCCACGAGGACTGGTTATAAGCACTAGCGATTGTTCACGTAGAATTAGCTAAACTATCGATGGTTGTAAGTGAACTCTTTTCTTGAGAAGAAAAGAACTTGGGAAGTAGATGTGAGAACTGGCGAGAGAGAGAGAGAGAGTTTTACTTGGTTTGGGAAGAGCTCTAGGAGTTCAGTTTCGTTGTGGTGGTAACTAATGTATCATGTTCTATCATTTCCTCATTGTCAATCAACATATACTTGTCGGAAGTTATAACTACTACCCTTAAGCACTAAACAGAGAAGATTCCTGTGAAATCCTGTTACGGTTAACCCCTGTCACTAGGACGTCTCGGTAGATCACAAGAATGCAAACCTAATCGGTATCATTAAGGATAGAGATAGGGGTTTGGTTTGGTTTCTTACTTCCTTGTGGAGGAATTACCTCTCCTTTCAAGGGAGTATCCTAGATGTCCGTGAACGGGTTACTCCTGTCACTAGGGCCCCTCGGGTATACGATCTAAGATCCTCTCTTTACGAAATTAGCAATCCCAACACAATCAATTAATACGACATGGCAAACAAGTCTCATGTATATCAAATTGAAACAAGACAAGCGAAATCATTCAATGAGTGAAAGCATAAGCATGAATCTTACATAATAACCTATCCACAACTACTCCCAGATCCTAGAACAAAGAATCTACTCCATAGACACATGAGAAAAAACCAAAGACATAGTATAATTAAACATTCAATCCCCAGACAAGAAGAGAGAGGGAATAGAGATGCTTATTCAATGACGTCGAGTGATCTTCGAATCCAATCCTTTGCTTCTGGAGTTGATGCGTTGATGGAGGTGATCTCGGATCGTCGAACAGAGGTCCAGGACGGCGTGGAACGACACTAAGGTGTATCTCTCTTTTTCGGCTCCCCTCTCCTCCAAGGGGAAGGGTTAAGAGCCCTTTTATAGGCTAGGGCACGGGCGCCGCACGGCCCGTGCCACGGCCGTGCGAGATCCGCACGGCCAGCTCCTCTCCTTGTTCGGGTAGAGTGGCACGGCCGTGCGAGATCCGCAAGGCCATGTCTTCCTTCGACTCTGGTTGTGAGGCACGACCATGCAAGGTCGCACGGCCGTGTGATTCTCTCTCTCGGGAATGGCCACACGGCTGTGCAGGGTTGCACGGCTGGTGTCAAGTGGTTTTCTTCTTTTGCTCCGATGTGTCGACAATCGCCGTTTTCGCTCCAAAAGTTATCCCTGTCAACACAAAACCAAACAAAGAGCAGATCTCCAATAAAAGAGTAATTAATACTGAATAAACAATAGGTGAGATGATCGTGCAAAGAATATATACAAATAAAGCAAGTGAATGTGCGTTAAAACATGAATAAACGATCATAATATCTACGCACATCACACCCCCAGACTTGAACTTTTGCTTGTCCTCAAGCAAAACGCTGCAATCTATGTTCATGAGTTCCTATAGTGTATCATAATCCCTAGTGCATTCGCCTAACTCTATCAACTAGTTTCATTGATAAGCATGTTTGTGGAGTAACCTAAGTATGACCTAAGCATAAGTTCTTTGTGCTCGGTGTAATAAGTGACTTAAGCTCTTCAAGTTTCAATTTTCTATCCTAGTCAAGTCGTCATACAATTGAGTTCTTAATGTTCCCGGTGATAGACACTTACATGCCACACACTTGGTTCGTTTCCCTTAAATTACGCAAGGTCTCAAAGGATATTACTCGAAATCAAGAGAAACCTAACATTTATTTCCCCAGTAACCTAACTCGGTCTCAAAGGGGTAAATTGTTAGTTTCCACTCACGACAACTATTTTTTATCCCTTATTCAACTTTTTTTTATATATATATTTTTTGGTGCTATAGAAGTGTAGCACTAATCACAAATGCAAGATACAAATGTTGGGATTTAGATTTTTCCGAATGAGCTTCCATGATCCGAGGTCATCCAGTAACCAAAATGTAACTAAAGAATCTCCATGGGAACACAAATACTAAACAAATTGGATGAATCATAACTATTTCAAAACATTTCTACTATTCAAACTTAAGTGAAGTGAAAGTAAGATCCTTAAAGGTTAGACCAAAACTTATATTAAATTTCGTACAATACTTAGCTTATTTCATGCTACTAAAGATAGAGAAAGGAGGTACACCAAACATACTAATACTATCTCTACGACACATGAACTAAGAAAATACACGTGCTAGTCATTTTGCTATTGGACAAGTTAGTAGAAGAAGTAGAAGGTTCGATGCTCTCAAATATACCTCAAAACTATTCAAAATAAACACGATGAAAAACTACAAGTGGGAAAAGAAAGTGCAATATGAAACTGAAAATAGAGAAAAGAAAGTGCAATATAAAATGAAATGCAAGTAGATAAAGCAAAATAAATAAATATACAGAAGGACAAGGAAAAAGACTCGACTTGACTCAGGTTGTGCAAACATAACACCCCCAGACTTAAACTTTTCAACGTCCCGATGAAATCAAAACGGTGGCGGGGGAGGGGGATAAGGGGGTCCCCGTCGTGTGTCGGAGGGAAATCTAGGAATATCAGGGAGATAGCCAATGTGCTGGTGATATTGGTAAAGAGCGTCTACTTGTTGTCTAGTAATATCCATATCATCCATGAAATTCCTCATTCTTTCCTGGTCAACCTCATAATCCTGAACAAATCTTGTCATCTGGCTATGAAAGTCTCTAGTAAACTGAAAATGGTCCTGTACTTCCCTATACTGGTCGTCAGACAACTTAAAGCGACCCTCCAACAATTGTTGTTGGGTAGCGTGCTTCTCATGAAGCGAGTTTAAGGAGGCACGGAAATCAGAAAAATCAAATCTTGAAGGTCCCGTACCATAGGCAAAAGAGTGCCTAACAGGTTCCAGATATCCAGAGGGTTGCGGGAGTCTTGATGACGAGGGCTCTTAGTGGTGCTTGGTATCTCCTACAAGGGAGGGAACAAACTCGGGTTCTGAATCAATGATCACCTAGTTCGCTGGGTTGCAAACTGAAGTGCGCTCGGGACAAGGAAGGGGTAATGGAAAACCATCGTTCCTAGGAAAAGCAAACCCATTTTCATCCCGACAGATCATCTTCATTGCAAGACAAGAGTCGATATCGATTTTATCATTACCATGAACGATCTCCAGCCCATCAAGCTCACAACCCAGATTTATTGCTATTTGGGTGATTAAACCACCAAACATTATCATCCCCGAAGATACTTTACCTGCTCTCAACAAGTTTTGTAAGAAATGAAACCCAGAATCAAAGTCGACTTTATTTAGCATCGCTCAAAGAGAATAAAGCTCCACCTTCCTAACCACCTCATCACTCTCACCTCGACCAAAGATTGTTTTGCTTATCACACGGTGAAGGTATCTAAAAGTAGGGTTTTGCATGCGTGATGCCTTTGCTCTAGAGGGTTCATAAGGGTTCTTTGATCCCGTGATTGAAGCCCAAAATCCATTCCAGTCTATAGTACCATCAAATCCACGGGCACCTCCAGTAGGTAAACCAAAACAAATATTAAAATCACTAAACTTCCACCGAATTTCTTTGTTCATCAACCTAAAAGTTATGACCCCAATGTAGTCATCCTCAGAGGAAAATTTAACATCAATTAATCTTAAAAATTCTAGGACTAGGCAGGGGTAAGTCGGTAGACGTGTGTACATCATGTCATGCCAATCAAAGGAGCTAATCATCCAATCTACATCATTCCTAATTCCTAACATATCCATGGTGGTTGGATCCATATATCTAGTGCACACAATTTTCCTAGCAACAAGAATATCATATCTAGCTTTATGTTCTTGATTTCTAAAAACAATATTAAATTCGTTGTCGTTACCTTCGTCGCGTGCTACCCTTTTGTCTTTGCCTTTGGATGAAGAAGTCTTTCCCTTGCCTTTGACTCCTCCCGGTGCATCTCCTTCGCCAGCTCCACCGCTTCCTTTTCGGAGTCTCTTCAGAATTTGAGACATGATATGCAAGGCGAATTTGAGGACTTTCTTATGGGTGGATGTGGATCTTGAAGATAGAGGAGGGGAAAGAAGAAGAATAGGGGAATTGTTCCTCTCTTTTTGGATTTGGGGCTTGAAGAAAACTTAGATCTAGTTCTAGATCTTAGTAAAGATGAGTCTTAGATGTAGGTAATGAAGGTTGATGAGGTGTAGTGGGGAAGAAAAGGTAAAGACACGGCCTGGTTGATGGGGTCGACGCATGACCGTGCCTGTTGGCACGACCCCTTCTTTCCTCCTCTCGACCGAGATCGCACAGCCGTGTCAACCGACACGACCTGTGCACTCTTCTCCTCGGGTTGTCACGCCCCCAGAAGAGTCCCTGTCCGAGAAAATTTCGGCAGCATCTCCCCTGTACGGCGGACAATCAAAATTTTCTACAAGCACTAAATACTCAGCCACATGCGGCTGGAATAATAGCAGTAATAAAAATCAATCACCACGCAGTTTATATATATATATTCAGCCTCTGGCTGAAACAACCACGCAGTAATAATACTCTAACTCGAAATCCACCCTACTCAACTACACTCGTAAAGCCCAAATCCGATTTTTCTTACCTCTTCTGCCGTTCAGGCAGGCATGTAGTAGAATAAAACCAAATCCAATTTCATCGACATCATAAAATCCATACAACGTCCATAGGTGGAATAAATCTAAAACATAACAAGTTTTAAATAGTCTAGAACAGAAAAGAAACCAAAACGGAAACCAAATCCTATCCTCGAGGTCTGCAGGACCAAAGAATCGAACTCTCTCGACAGATCAACCCGAAAATATCAACAATGGAGGCGGGTGAGTCCAACACTCAGCAGGTACAATTGATATGCAAAGTAAAGAAATAACACCTAACACTAATCATGCGTATCTCCGATATAAGAAAGATATAAATACGATCCAAGTAAACAGGAAAGAAACTAACCAGGTCCCGAGTATAAGGTCAAACAATCCGAGTGGTATAGAATCAGATGACGCCAAACATAGCAAACAATACGCAGATATAAACGCAGAACCACAAACACAGCAATAAACGATCGCGATGATGCTAACGATGCGTCGTCACCCCGACGCCAATCGATCATCTCATACAAAAGTGAGGCCGAGTGGGTAGGCTGTGACAACCGTGCACTCTGTCGTCACTACTCCCGATGAGTGACCGAGTGGGCGGATGCTTTTCGAGTACACCTATCCTCCTACCCCAAATCATAGATGGGGAGCGAATGCCTCAACTCCCAGACTCAAAGACGGGAGGAATCCTGTCGGATAACTCGGTGTCACACTACCCACGGACCAACGGTGCCTAACAGAGTCCCTCTGCGACACACTCAACCTGAATCGACCACTAACCCACGAGTGGTGTGTGCAGATCCATGTCATGGCGATGTCTCAAGAATAATGGAGCAGATTATCGAACAGATGCAATCATGCAAATGATGCATGGTAATAACCATATAAACATCCCGACCTAATCCATATATATAGAAATGCACCCTAGGTCAAAGAATCATATCAAATCAAGGTACATGTAAGGTATAAAACCTAGGTCCCGAATATGGTCAAGCACGGCATATCACTACCCCTATAAGCATGTATAAACAGGTAAAATATACGAGATGCAAAACCAATCAATCAATCAAGCATGTAAGATTTGGGTAGTGATTAACCGAAACAGATAAGAAACACAATTAATGCAACATGTTAATTTAATTACTAAGCATATCAAATGACATAAGTCAAAAGTACCCGCCTCCAATAGGAATGTCCAAATCCGACATCGAGACAAAATCCTGTATCCAATAAATATATTTTTATTTAGCTAAAATTTGAATGAATTGCTAAATAAATCCTTAAAACCATTTAGGGCAAAACCCTAAATAATAATCATCAACTTATCTAAATAAAGTCTAACGATAAATTAGGGTTAGTTACCTAATCCCCAATCCACCGTTAGATCAATTCCAAACTACCTA
This sequence comes from Zingiber officinale, assembly GCF_018446385.1. NCBI lineage: Eukaryota > Viridiplantae > Streptophyta > Magnoliopsida > Zingiberales > Zingiberaceae > Zingiber > Zingiber officinale. Next base: position 127,895,273 of record NC_056000.1, on the reverse strand, counting down.
ATCCTATCAATCAATCATCAACAACATGATCAAAGTAAAACCCTAAACCTTACCTCGGTTCACAATCCAAATGAATGCGGTGAAAGGTTGCTTGCTGCTGAAAAATCCTCCACACTACCAGGATCAAAATAAAATCCACAACAACAATTAAATACCCTATACTATCAATTAGGGCAGCACCCATAATTCTGTAAATCTGAGCCTCACACCAAAAATACCTAAATTTCCTTACCTATCCCGTAGCTATGCTCGTTGATCCACCACAAAGAAGGATTGATCTATAACAAAGAAGAATATCCAAGCTCTGATCTGAAAACACAATAAGTAGTGATCCGAGATTCGCCTCCTGGTCCGGAACAACAAGAAGACCGCAAGGAAATATAACATTGCAAGATTCCTAATTCACAGCAAGTAACCCACCTACCTTAAAGATCACCGCTCGGAAGGAAGGAAGGCGCCGAAAAGGGCACCGGCAGATCAGGAAATCGGCGGTTGTCAACAAGACAACGCACAGTGGCGATCGGCAAAGGCTCAACTAGGGCTTGCTTCTTCTGTGCAAAGGACGACTCCGAGAAAGGAAGACAAAGCCGGCGCTCGAAGAAGAGAAGGAAAGGTCGGCTGCCAACGCTAGGGCGCAGGTGACGGCTGTAGAAGGGGCGGCTCCCGGCGATGTTAGGCTCAGGTGGCTGGCGGCTAGGGCACAGATCCGGTGGAGAAGAAGGAAAGGCTCGGCTTCACCGAGAAGAGGAGAAGATGAAAGGAGGAACCGCTACAGCCGGCGGTTAGTGCTCTTCAGCTTCGGGGTCGGGAGTGAGGGAGAAGAGAGACACGGGTGAAGGGGCTCGGGCACACAGAGTTTTCGGCGAGGTAAGAAAAAGAAAAAAATAAGGAAAATAAAGAAAAAGGAAATGTAATTATAAACATTTCCTCGCTTAAATGGGGTATCCAAAACAGACTTTTCCGGGCCCCGTTTTTATCCCGGTTAACTCGTCCATACGAGCTCCGAAAAATTCCCGAAAAATTTCCAAAAATTCCGGAAAATTCCCTTATTAATATTCGCCTATTTTCGGTATTTTACATTCTCCCCCACTAATAAAAATTTGGTCCCCAAATTTCGTTATCTACCATCAGCAAGTACTAACAACAGATATAGAATATAAATGCTGAACGGTAAATAAATCACATACCTCAAGTGAAAAGATGGGGATATTGAGCTCGGATAGTATCCTCGAGCTTCCAAGTAGCCTCCTCGTCCGAATGATGCTGCCATCCGACTTTAACCAGTCGGATGGTCTTGTTCCAATGACGCTCCTTCCGTCGAGAATCTGCATCGGAACCTCCTCATAGGTAATGTCAGTCAATCGGGATATCTGCCACGTCGTCGGATCGGTACATATCTCCTCAAGACGGATCATGAAATACATCGCGACACCGGGGACGGTGGTAGTGCGGTCGGTAGCTCTGCTCGATCCTCTCAAGATCTCGAAGGGACCAATGTATCATGGAGCTAACTTACCTCGAGGCTAAATCTCTTCACCCTTTCGTGGGTGAAACTCGTGGAAATACACGGTCGCCAACAGAGAACTCTAATGGTCTGCGTCTCCGATAAGATAACTCTTCCGGCGATCCTGCGCCTCGACATCCTCCGTCTCGATAATGACGGACCAACTCTGCGTCCCTGAACTCATGAGGTCCCAACAACCGGGCCTCTCCAACCTCATCCCAAAGGGCGGGTGTCCGATAAGGTCTACCATACAACGCCTCAAACGGTGCCATCCGGATAGCCGAATGGAAGCCATTGTTGTAAGCGAACTCTACGGCGGATGGTCCTCCCAATCGCCTCCGAAATCCATAACACACGACCTCAGCAGTCCTCTAAAGTCCGAATGGTCCGCCTCGATCGCCCATCCGTCTGCGTGGATGGAAAGTCAGATGAAGCGGAGTGCGCGCCAAGGCTGCCGCAGATCTGCGTAAACGAGGCGTGAACCGTGGATCTCTATCCAAATGATACTCAATGGAACACCACGTAGTCCGATAATCTCTCAATACAGATCTGCCAATCGATCCAGGGAATCGGTCCTCCGAATCGCTAAGAAGCCGATTTGGTTAATCGATCAACGATTACCCAATCGCGTCATGACGTGTCCCCGGCAAACCCACCACAAAGTCCATGGTAATGTGATCCCACTTCCACTCGTGAATAGGAATCAGCAAGTAACCCTGCAGGTCTCGGTGTTCACCTTCCGACAGACAAGACATCTAGCTACGAAATCCGCGATGTCTTTCTTCACGCCGTTCCAGCAAGAACGCCTCAAGTCTCGATACATACGGGTCCCTACTGGATGGATCGCAAATCGAGAACAGTGTGCCTCCTGAAGTAGCTCCTGTAAGACCGGATGAGACCGAGGTACGCATAATCCCTCGGAAGAATATAATACCCTCCTCATCTCGTAAACTCGATCTGCTGCCTGGTTATCTCGATCATGACGAATCGAATGCCGATCACCACTGTGCCTCTGGATCCTCGTCTCGATCGACGATCGAGCAACCATGGTAACAATAATACCCTGCTCCCCTGCTCCTCAAGATCTAACTCGAAACTCAGAATCAAGTCCGTGAAATCCGGTGCAAGCCAAAGTCCCTCTGGACTTCTGCTAAGGCATCGCAACCACATTAGCTTTCCGTGGTGGTAGCTAATGGTACAATCGTAGTCCTTCAGAACTCCATCCATCTCCTCCGTCGGAGATTAAGCCTTCGAGTAAAATGTATTTGAGACTCTTATGATCATCGAGAATCTCAAACGTGACATATAAACGATGACGCCAAAGCTTGAGCAAAGACGATGGCGGTAACTCCAAGTCACGAATCGATAGTTCTTCTACGCTCCTTCAACCGACGAAGCATAAGAGACTACTCTCCCGTGCTGCATCAGAACAAACCCTGTAGAGACGCGTCGGTGTAAAGTACAACTCCATCCTCTCCAGGGTAAAACCAAACCTGAGCCGACACTAATCTCCGCTTCAGCGCCTGGAAGCGCAATCCTCGGACCATATGAACTTCACGCCTTTCCGGTAAGACGTGTCAACGACATAGCAATACGCGAGAATCCTCGACAAATCGCCGGTAATATCCGCCAATCCCAGAAAACTGCGGATCTCCGAATCGACTTCGGCTGCAACCAGTGATGCCTCGATCTTCCGAGGATCAATCAAATACCGCTAGAAATCACGTGTCCCGAAAACCGATCGAGGATAGCCGAATGCACACTTCTGAACTTCGTGATGTCGTCAAGAATCTCTAAGATCGGCGAAGATCGTCGTACGCTCCTCCTAACGAGTGTACCAATATGTCATCAATGAAAACGATATGACGATCCGATACTCCGGAAAGATCGGTTCATCAATCCATAAACACCGCTGAGCATTGGTAAGCCCAAACGGCATTACCAAAACTCATAACGACCGTATCCGTACGGAAAGCCGTCTTATGGATATCTCGACTCAACTGATGATATCCGGATCGCGGATCAATCTTAGAATACATCGAGTACCTCTGAAATGATCAAACAAATCCTCAATCCGTGGTAATGGATATTTATTTCGACGGCCATCCGAATTCGTAGTCAATACATAATCTCGTGGTGCCGTCTTTCTTCTCGACAAATAATCGAGAACCCCACGGTAAAACACTGGGCGAATAAATCGCCTAAAAGCTCCCGAGTTGAACCTTCACTGCTCAACTCTTTTCGTGCCATACGACACGGAGCTTTCGATGTCGGTGCGGTTCGGAATCACCAATAGCGAACTCCACCGCCTTCTAGAGGCAAAGCAGCTCCTCCGAAACACATCCGGTATTCCGGACAACAAGAACGCTTGAGAGTCGCGAACTACTCATCTCGATCGATCAACGACAACGAAAACCACGGTAGTGAGACCTGAATCGCGAAATAATCGAGATGCTGCCGTCTAATGCCGGTGAAACTCCACGAGGGTTGGTTCGAGGCCGGAAGGTCACCCTCGTCTGGCAATCAACGGTAGCATGATATATCGACACCAATCCATGCCAAGAATGATATCAAACTCGACCATCTCCAATACTAGAAGATCTACCGTAAGTATCATGTTGCCAAAGTCTAACGGCAACCTCTGATCTCGGTGACGCCTAAAGTATCACCGACGGTGGGAAACAATCAATCGCCGACCTAACAAGAGGTAATTTACCAACCTCCGCGTAAAGGTACGGATATAAAAGAATGCGAACTACCAAGATCAATCAAAATATCGAGAATGCATAAATGGAAATCGTCATGCGGAAAATGATCCGCTCGCCCGCCGAGCATCCTCTCTGGAATAGCGTGAACACGACCAGCAGGGCGAAGAGCAGCATGCTCATGGCGGTGGCGTAGCCCGCCACCGAGGCCTGGACTAGGTGCGATAAGACCGAGAGGATGGTGGCGATCGCACTGGCCGAGATCGAGTCCGACATCGCTCGAGTCGGATAATAAGGTCCGGAGCAAAACTCGGGGTCTTCTGAGCACCGAGTACTCTGCCCAAGCACGCCAAATCTTGCCGGAGGGAGCCGCTCCCGATGTGAAGATTGGGCCGCCCTCCTCGATACGCCTCGATCGACTAGACTGCCCCTCGACTGACCCTCCGAGCCGTGTCGAGCCTTCACCGACAATCTCGGCTCTGGTGCCTGATAGAGCTAAAATCGATATTAGAGCAAGCTGGGGTGAGGTGATCTCTGGATCCACATCTGAAACAATGAGTATCACCGGAAGGTGGTTGCGGTTCTCACGAGAAACCGGAACGCCCCAAGAAGACCGCCGATTTCGAGGCTACGAGACGCCCGTAAGAACTCGACCGACTGTCGCGACTACTCGAGGCTGTCCTGCCGCCGAGTCTCTGGACTACGATGTCGACTCAGATGCTTTCTTTCCCGTCCGGATATCTGTCCGAGCTAACTCTATCATCAAAGCTCGATTCAATGATCGAGTAAGATGTAATCCCTAATCCGCAAGCTGTATACGCAGAACCATCCAATCCCAGTATAAACTGCATCATGCGAGTTCTGTCCTCCGCAACTAACTCGGACAAAACCGAGCCAACCGGAGGAATTCAGACATACTGGCCATCGGCGGTTATTCCGCCTCGGACTCATAAAACTCGTGAGACATCCGATAGATATGGAAAGAAACGGCTCAAAAGCCTCTCGAACTCGTCCATGCGACGTCAAGGCTCACCAACGATAGAATGAGTAACCCACCGTGCATTTGCTTCATCCCGTAAATGATAAGCACCACCTGCTTTCTCCCACTTGAGCAAGCCATATAGAAGAAAGTCGCTCCATAGTCTCTATCCACGACAGAGCCATACTCGGATCGAGATCTCCGCGGAAAGAGTGAAACGAGTCTTCATCGACTCGGCCATCTGGAATCCTAGCTCGCAATGACAATATCGAATGTCGGGACTACCGCAGGAACTGCCGGAACATCGGAGCCGATACTACAGTGGTACCGCGGAATAGACCGAGGAGGAACTCCGGTGCTCAGATATACCTGGGAGCATAAACCGCTTGCATCGCCTGGGAACAAACGTGGTGGCAATGGAGTGCAGTAGGAAAAGGTACCGGATGTGGAACAACAAGCATCAGAGGCACCGGAGGTACAAAGTGCCATCGTGTCTGCACATCAGAGTCCAGTGGCGGTGGTCCCGAATACACCGTAGGCTACTGGAGCAGTACCTGCACACCAATGGTACTCACGGATGCTGTAAGCGGGGTAGGCGTGGATACCGTCGGTGTGGCCAAAGTAGGTATCTCTGAGCTATCGGGATTGAGAGCCCGATGCCTCGCCGCCCCGAGTCTGCATCGATCGACAGCTCACTATGGGCATCTCCGCATATCCAGAGATCCGTGGTCCTCGCACGTGGTCAACCAGCACCACGTGCAGCAATATGAGTAGATCGCCTCATATCTATTAAATTAAATTACGATATCAATACCAATATAACCAACACAAAATAACAACATACCTATTTCCCGTCTGGAGATGTCCATTCCCCATTTGACCTCAAAATTCGAACGATATATCGGAAATCCAAATAAACCAAACGGAAATCCAAACATAACCATATCGAAAATCCGATAATGCCCAGTTTGTCTCGCAAACACGACTAACCCAAATATCCGAATACCAACAACCTAGATCCGATAAATCTCCGAAACCAAAAGCGGTATCCATAACGCTCGATACCAATAAATTGGTATCGATAAATCCAAAATCCAAAATACGAACAAAGATCGTATAAGCGTGCTCGATACCACTAAATCACACGCCCTTAAGAGTCCTCGTCCGAGAAAATTTTAAAGATCTCCCTGTCGATGACAATCAAAATTTTCTACAAGCATTAAATACTCACCACATGCGGCTGGAATAATAACAATAATAAAATCAATCACCACGCAGTTTATATATATATTCAAACAAGAAAACAGAAGAATAATACTCTAACTCGAATCCACCCTACTCAACTACACTCGTAAAGCCCAAACCGATTTTTCTTACCTCTTCTGCCGTCGCAAGTAGTAGAATAAAACCAAATCCAATTTCATCGACATCATAAAATCCATACAACGTCCATAGGTGGAATAAATCTAAAACATAACAAGTTTTAAATAGTCTAGAACAGAAAAAAACCAAAACGGAAACCAAATCCTATCCTCGAGGTCCGCAGGACCAAGAATCGAACTCTCTCCGACAAAGATCAACCGAAAATATCAACAATGGAGGCGGGTGAGTCCAACACTCAGCTAGAATCGATATGCAAAGTAAAGAAATAACACCTAACACTAATCATGCGTCTCACGATATAAGAAAGATATAAATATGCATCCGAAGTAAACAGGAAAGAAACCAGGTCCCGAGTATAAGGTCAAACAGTCCGAGTGGTATAGGAATCATGTAGCATGTCAAACATAGTATCCAAACAATACGCAGATATAAACGCAGAACCACAAACACAGCAATAAACGATCATGCGTATGATGCGATGATCGTCACCCCCGACGCCAATCGATCATCTCATACAAAAGTGAGGCCGAGTGGGTAGGGTGACAATGCACACTCTCTACTACACGAGTGACCGAGTGGACGGGATGTTGTCGAGTACACCTATCCTCCTACCCCAAATCATAGATGGGGAGCGAATGCCTCAACTCCGGTACTCAAAGACGGGAGGAATCCTGTCGGATAACTCGTCGTGTCACACTACCCACGAGCGGACCAACGGTGCCTAACAGATGCCACACACACTGCCTGAATCGACCACCAACCCATGAGTGGTGGTGTGTGCAGATCCACGTAACTGTCTACAGAATAATGGAGCGGACTATCGCACAGCATGCAATCATGCAAATGATGCATGGTAATAACCATATAAACATCCTGACCTAATCCATATATATAGAAATGTGCACCCTAGGTCAAAGAATCATATCAAATCAAGGTACACAGAAGGTATAAAAACCTAGGTCCTGAACATGGTCAAGCATGGCATATCACTACCCCTATAAGCATGTATAAACAGGTAAAATATACCCGAGATGCAAAACCAATCAATCAATCAAGCATGTAAGATTTGGGTAGTGATTAACCGAAACAGATAAGAAACACAATTAATGCAACATGTTAATTTAATTACTAAGCATATCAAATGACATAAGTCAAAAGTACCCGCCTCCAATAGGAATGTCCAAATCCGACATCGAGATACTCGTCTCGCGTCAAAATCCTGTATCCAATAAATACATTTTTATTTAGCTAAAATTCGAATGAATTGCTAAATAAATCCTTAAAACCATTTAGGGCAAAACCCTAAATAATAATCATCAACTTATCTAAATAAAGTCTAACGATAAATTAGGGTTAGTTACCTAATCCCCAATCCACCGTTAGATCAATTCCAAACTACCTAATCCTATCAATCAATCATCAACAACATGATCAAAGTAAAACCCTAAACCTTACCTCAGTTTCACAATCCAAATGAATGCAGTGAAAGGTTGCTTGCTGCTGAAAAATCCTCCACACTACCAGGATCAAAATAAAATCCACAACAACAATTAAATACCCTATACTATCAATTAGGGCAGCACCCATAATTCTGTAAATCTGAGCCTCACACCAAAAATACCTAAATTTCCTTACCTATCCCGTAGCTGCGCTCGTTGATCCACCACAAAGAAGGATTGATCTATAACAAAGAAGAATATCCAAGCTCTGATCTGAAAACACAATAAGTAGTGATCTGAGATTCGCCTCCTGGTCCAGAACAACAAGAAGACCGCAAGGAAATATAACATTGCAAGATTCCTAATTCACAGCAAGTAACCCACCTACCTTAAAGATCACTGCTCGGAAGGAAGGAAGGCGCCGGAAAGGGCACCGGCAGCATCAGGAAATCGGCGGTTGTCAACAAGACAACGCACAGTGGCGATCGGCAAAGGCTCAACTAGGGCTTGCTTCTTCTGTGCAAAGGACGACTCCGAGAAAGGAAGACAAAGCCGGCGCTCGAAGAAGAGAAGGAAAGGCCGGCTGCCAACGCTAGGGCACAGGTGACGGCTGTAGAAGGGGCGGCTCCCGGCGGTGTTAGGCTCAGGTGGCTGGCGGCTAGGGCACAGATCCGGTGGAGAAGAAGGAAAGGCTCGGCTTCACCGAGAAGAGGAGAAGATGAAAGGAGGAACCGCTACAGCCGGCGGTTAGTGCTCTTCGGCGTCGGGTTCGGGAGTGAGGGAGAAGAGAGGCACGGGTGAGGGGGCTCGGGCACGCAGAGTTTTCGGCGAGGTAAGAAAAAGAAATAAATAAGGAAAATAAAGAAAAAAAGAAATGTAATTATAAACATTTCCTCGCTTAAATGGGGTATCCAAAACAGACTTTTCCGGGCCCCGTTTTTATCCCGGTTAACTCGTCCATACGAGCTCCGAAAAATTCCCGAAAAATTTCCAAAAATTCCGGAAAATTCCCTTATTAATATTCGCCTATTTTCGGTATTTTACACGGGTAGCTTTGCACGGCCGTGCCAGATCCGCACGGTCGTGTATTGTTCCTTCTCTGCAAAGGCCACACGGCCGTGTGGGTTCACACGGCTTGTGTCATTTCCTCCTCTGTCAGCTTCGCACGGCCGTGTAGATTCACACGGTCAACTCCCTTACGCGCGTAGCGTCTCGCTCTCATCCTTTTTGACCCCTCCGACGCTGCCACGCCCATGAAACGATCACGGCCAACTCGTGGAGGCTAATGCACATCCTGAAAACAAAGATCCAAGAATAAAAATACTTGATTGAACTAAAATAGAACGACAGGTGGATAACGAATTAAAACGAAACCCTTGGGTTGCCTCCCAAGAAGCGCTTGTTTTAGCTCGACCTCGTATCAGTTAATGTGGACTAAACCCATCGAAGCACGGCTCTCCTCCTAGGGTTAATGCTCCAGTTTGCGCCTTCAGTTTCACTTGTGCAGGACAAATATACTTTTTATTGCTTGTTGGGGGCGACCTCTCAAGTTTTGCCGAATCATGCATCATGTCCGACGACCTTCCATGGAAACTGCATTTCTCAGCTTTGTGTATATTCAACTTGCTGGCATTTCCCTGAAAAGAAGAGATGCAATTAGGTAAATCAGATAAATCGAATTCTAACCTTTCTTTACCGATCTCCAGGGATAACTTGTGACGTTTCACATCGATGAGGGCTCCAGTGGTGGCAAGGAATGGTCTTCCTAGGATGATTGAGATCTTGGGATCCTTCTCTATATCCAGGATAACAAAATCTGCAGGAACGATGCATCCACCTATTTCTACTGGCACGCCCTCCACTATACCCATTGGGTATCTACATGAATGGTCAGCCAATTGTAGTGTCATAGTAGTAAGTTTGATGTTCTAGAGTCCTAGTTTCTTGCATAACGAGTATGGAAGTAGGCTGACACTCGCTCCCAAGTCGCAGAAAGCCTTGTGTATAAGCTCAGAGCCAATCTTACACGGTATAAAAAAACTTCCTGGATCCTGGAGCTTCGGGGGAGTGTTTGCCGTGAGAAGAGCGCTGCACTTTTCTGTCAATGTTACAGTCTCGAAGTCGCTATGCTGTCTTCTGTTAGAAAGAATACTTTTTAATAATTTGGCGAACTTCGGCATTTGGTGCAGTGCGTCTATTAGAGGTACTTCAATGCAGATTTCTTTAATTTTCTTAAGAAATTGGTAGAACTCTTCATCTTTTTAGGATGTTATTAGCTTTTGAGGGAAAAAAATCGCCTGACTTTGTGGGGGAAGTGGAAGAGTCCCTTCAACCTTCTTGGTAATCTCCTCCCTATCCTTGTTCTGGATTAAATTAGGTATGAGAGGAGAGAGCTCTTCTTCTGAATCAATTCCTTTCTGAGCACTCATTTGGGGATCTCCCAAAATCCGTCCGCTCCTCAACTCAATGCGGTCACAATGTTCCACCGGGTTTATGTTGGGCTTTCCTGGAAATGCTCCCGGTGCTCTTGAAAAGGACTGGGCTATCTGAGCGATTTGGCTATCTTGCATCTTTTGATGCTTTTTAGAATTCTCTATTCTTTGATTCAATTGCTTGATTTCATTCTTCATCTCTTTTTGCTCCAAGAGAGCTTCTTCAAGCATCTTTTCAATTCTGGACAGTTGTGAAAGTTGATGTTGTTGATAAGTCTGGTCAGATTGGTGGTTTTGTTGCCTAGGTTGGTAGCTTGGCTTTGCTGGTTCTTGATCTTGATTTCCCCGGTAAGAAAAATTTAGGTGGTTTCTCCACCCAAGGTTGTATGTGTTGGAGTAGGGATTGTTTTGCCTTTGGTTATAACCGACTATTGCATCGCATTGTTCAAGTTGATGTATTTGTGCTTGTATTAGCCCTGGGGGCAAGTATCTTGAGCATGATCCAAACTTTCACAAGTTTCGCGCACATACACTATTGCATTAGCTGTGTTGTTCCCCATGGTCTCAAGCTTCTTAGTCAGAGCATCCAACCTTGCGGACATGAGCGTGACTGCATCTATGTCAAATTTTCCTGATGCCTTTATTGGATTCCCAGAAAAGGAACCTCCAGATCTTTCGGTTGCCCACTGATGATGGTTTTGGGCCACATTCTCTATTATGTCTTCAGCTTCACCAAGACTCTTGTTCATCAACGCCCCTCCTGTTGCAGAATCGAGGGACACCTTCGTGTGATAATTGATTCCATTGTAGAACGTGTGTAGCACCAACCACTTCTCGAGGTCATGATGGGGGCACTGTCTCAACATACTCTTGAATCTGTCCCATGCTTCGAATAATGATTCTGAGTTTGTCTGTTTGAAGCTTGCAATTAAATTCCTCATGTGTACAGTTTTACTTGGCGGGTAAAATTTGTCCAGAAATTTCTGCTCACACTTCTCCTAAGATGTAATGTTGTTTGCTGGTAAAGAATTAAGTCACTGCTTGACTCTATCTTTCAGGGAAAATCCAAAAAGAAGTAACCTTACTGTTTCTAGAGGGACCCCGTTCACTTTCATAGTACTACAGATCTCATTGAAAAGCTCCAAGTGATGAATGGGATCATCGTGCGGTCTTCCTCCAAATTGATTTTGCTGAACCATGTGGATCACTGCAGACTTGACTTCAAAATTGTTAGCTTCAATTGGTGGTCGGGTGATGCTAGACCGAAGCCCTCGTGCATAAGGTGCTGTGTAGTCCTTCAAAAACTTGTTAGCCATTTCTGAAGTTTCTTGTTATGCTTGGAGTTTTTGCAAGTTTCTTCTCCTCATAAAGTTTTATCAATTTCTGGATCGAACGGCAGAAGTTTTCCTGAAAGATTAGCTTTTCGCATGTAAAAAAAAAACAAGATATTGAATCATCCAAGTGTAGAATAAAAGAGAGTTAATTTTAATAAAGATGCAGAAAGTAAAGTGAAATAAAGAAAAACAAGGTCTAGTCTAATCCAATATGATTATCACTAATGTTATAGGCGCAGTCCCCGGCAACGACGCCAAAAACTTGTTACGCTTCCGCAAGTGTACGGATACGTTGTTAGTAATAAAAGATTATCGATCCCACGAGGACTGGTTATAAGCACTAGCGATTGTTCACGTAGAATTAGCTAAACTACCGATGGTTATAAGTGAACTCTTTTCTTGAGAAGAAAAGAACTTGGGAAGTAGATGTGAAAACTGGCGAGAGAGAGAGAGAGTTTTACTTGGTTTGGGAAGAGCTCTAGGAGTTCAGTTTCGTTGTGGTGGTAACTAATGTATCATGTTCTATCCTTTCCTCATTGTCAATCAACATGTACTCATCGGAAGTTATAGCTACTACCCTTAAACACTAAACAGAGAAGATCCCTGTGAAATCCTATTACGGTTAACTCCTGTCACTAGGGCGCCTCGGTAGATCACAAGAATGCAAACTTGGTCGGTATCATTAAGGATAGAGATAGGAGTTTGGTTTGATTTCTTACTTCCTTGTGGAGGAATTACCTCTCCTTTCGAGGGAGTATCCTAGATGTCTGTGAACAGGTTACCCCTGTCACTAGGGCCCCTCGGGTATACGATCTAAGATCCTCTCTTTACGAAATTAGCAATCCCAACACAATCAATTAATACGACATGGCAAACAAGTCTCATGCATATCAAATTGAAACAAGACAAGCGAAATCATTCAATGAGTGAAAGCATAAGCATGAATCTTACATCATAACCTATCCACAACTACTCCCTAATTCTAGAACAAAGAATCTACTTCATAGACGCAGGGAAAAAATCAAAGACATAGTATAATTAAACATTCAATCCCCAGACAAGAAGAGAGAGGGAATAGAGATGCTTATTTAATGACGTCGAGTGATTTTCGGATCCAATCCTTTGCTTCTGAAGTTGATGCAGTGATGGAGGTGATCTCGGATCGTCGAACAGAGGTCCGGGACGACGTGGAATGACACCAAGGTGTATCTCTCTTTTTCGGCTCCCCTCCCCTTCAAGGGGAAGGGTTAAGAGCTCTTTTATAGGCTAGGGCATGGGCGCCGCACGACCCGTGCCACGGCTGTGCGAGATCCGCACGGCCAGCTCCTCTCCTTGTTCGGGTAGAGTGGCACAGCCATGTGAGATCCGCACGGTCATGTCTTCCTTCGACTCTGGTCGTGAGGCACGCTGCTCTCTCTCGGGAATAGCCACACGGCTGTGCAGGGTTGCACGGCCGGTGTCAAGTGGTTTTCTGCTTTTGCTCCGATGCGTCGATAATCACCGTTTTCGCTCCAAAAGTTATCACTGTCAACACAAAATCAAACAAAGAGCAGATCTTCAACAAAAGAGTAATTAATACTGAATAAACAATAGGAGAGATGATCGTGCGAAGAATATATACAAATAAAGCAAGTGAATGTGCGTTAAAACATGCATAAACGATCATAATATCTACGCACTTCAATCTTATTATGGGAAACACCTACTTAGGATATTGTTAACATGGTGCTATTATCAGTATCTTTTAAAAAGGAATTGTTAAGATAAGATCTATTTTCAGGTGCTAGTATCATGATCAGTGAGGGGCCAAGTCAAATTTCTATATGATTGTAGCCAGTAGTTCATTTGATGTAAAAGAGAAACACATGTACTTTTTGATGGATATTGTAAGCTTATTGTTAGTCTGTATTGGGGCATAGCAAGGCATGTAGTTGCTGCAGCCTATGCAGCTTGCAGGTCAAGCTGCTCATGCCTAGTTAGAGTTCTGTTTTGACGATAAGAACTTGGGTATTTTACTTGTATATCTCTAGAGATGACTGCTTTCATGTTCCATAGCTAAAATCATTTTATTTATAGCATTTTTTGATAGGTGGAGAGTAAGGGTATGCTTTTGAGAGGTTTTTGTGTTTGATCAATTTAATTGCACATTTGTTTTAATCAATATATGCAGAACATGCCTTGAGCAAAAAAAAAATGTCACTATAATAATGGTGATATGGCATTCTACTTAAAGAATAGAGATTGAAAAGGGCTTCAAAAGTTTCAAGCCTCGAATATGTGTTTCTTTTGTTCCCTTAAAAGAAGTTTATTGAATAAATTTACATTTCTTTTTTATTATTAAGCCAAGCTAACTCCATGTTTTTCTCCCATATTTCTCTTTCCTGTAGCGGCTTCATTTTCCTATGTATCTTTCCTCATCTGGCATTCCAGATACCACTTCAATTCAATTAAATGAAGCAAATCAAGATGGAAAGGAAAAAATTTTAGTGCCAGTGTGGGAAGCTAACCCAGAAATTGCAGTTATACAAGGTGGATCCAGTGGCCAGCCTCAAGCTGAGACTGGAGAAGCAGGGCAAAATGTGTCACGGGTTGGCTGCACACTTGGTATGCCTGAGAATATAATTGGAATACCATTCAGCAAAAGTGACCAGGAATATTTGCCGGGATGGAAGGGGATTCGGGAGGTTCACAAGCTCGGGAAGGATGATGCACATGATACAGTCGAACTTTGTGTAGCTGCCTCAGAAGCAATGGCAATCTCAGATGCCATTAGCAGTGGTCCATTTGAAAATTTAACTGCTACAACTGTACTAGAAATAGTTCTTCGTATGAAAGAAATGCGAAAAGCTTGTGACTTAGTTGTAGAGACTTGTCCAGCATCAGTTGATGAAGTTGATGAGCTTGATAACTTATTTGATATTGATGAACAAATTATGGAATATGCATATAATGATGTAGGCATTTCTATTGCTCACATAGCTGAATCTCCTAGGAATATGTGTAGTGTAAGAGATTCTTCTCTGAATATAAGTGATTCAATTATTGAAAGACACCATCTGCAACCCAATTCCTTGAGTGACACAAATACATACGTCTCAGAAACACTTTTTCAGTGTATTAGAAAAGCAGAAAAACAGGAATTTGAGGATCAAGAGCCTGATAAAAATGATATAACAGTAAAAAAATATGATTATTCTGCTGCTGATCCAAACACATCTTCAGTAGTTTCAACCACAAAAAAAACAAGGTGCCTCCAATCATCTGGCCTGGCAGATCAGCATGGCCAGTCTATAACTCAAAAACAAGTAGACAAGAATCTAGATGATACGGCTAAAAATAGGAAAGGTTCAGAGCATGGGGAGATTCTTCTGGTAAAATACTTTTCCTATATTTGCAAGCTAAATTGTTTATTCTTAGCTTAGTATTTGTATGTCTTCCTGTGTAGTCAACGAATATAATTGAATGTGTAACATTGTATATGTGAATGACTTCCATTTTTTAGTTCATGGACAAGACTACTGCTAAGATTAACCGTATTTTTTTTTCTCAAGGATGGTAACTTCTCCAGGAAAGTCAAAGCATTTTCAAGAAAACACATGAAAAAATCACTTAATTGGGAGACCAGCTACATTTCTGAATCAGAAGATGGTATGGATGAGAACCAACAGGAACAGATGGAGCAACTGAGAAATGAGATAATTTCATCTTCAAGCACGCCACTTCAAGTATCTACTTCTGTTTGCAAAGGAAAAGTGCATGATTGGGAAGGAATTATCTCTTCACATGATCTAGTGCAGTCATCCCACTTATCATTAGTGGATCCATTTAGTTCCTTTGTTCCGTGCAGTATTGTATCAAATGATGTTTCAAAACTTGATGATTGCAATAAAGAAATTGTTGGAGGGGATAGTACATCATCTAAAGAAAGGTTCACTGGTGAAATATCTTCTAGTGGAAGGGTCACACTATCACACTGTAAAGAGACTTTTCTGTCTTATCATTTATCAGAGGATGAAGAATGTGATCTTCCCAAGTTTAGTTTTTCCAACAAAAGAGTTTGCAAGCCACACAACATTCTTATGCCGTGCTTGACCTCTCCAAAGAATAACATATTACCTAATAAACAAATTCAATTGCATACAGTTTCTGGAAAAAAATCAGAGTTACCTTTTGCTGAACGAGGTAAAACAGCATCTATTTACATTGACAATCAATCTGTTAGTTTGAACTGCCTGAACAAACATGCTGAATTGAATGCAGATGGTCCAAGGCATAGTTATATTATTGGAAGTAAGGATCAGCAAGATCTTAGACTCTCTCCTGTACTAGAGACTGAATTTGATAAGTTGGCAGCCAATGATAAGAATGAGAAAATATTTGTTGATATTAAGAAACGTCGCTATCAAGCTTGTCCAAATGATGATGATAAAAGTGACAAGAGATGTTCATTATTGGAAATGACCAAACATCAAAGTTCTGCTAAGCGAGTTCATTTTCTGGATGCAATATGTATGGACCAGAGTCATGGTATGTTAAGAAAAAACCAATCTAAATTCTTGTTTTAGCTTCTTGTTTTTGAAATGTTGTTCTTAATTTATCTCAAAACACACAAGTACAATTTGTTCAGACTTAGATCACAAAATCAATACCAGATCCAAATTGACTAACAAGTTTGAAGCTAGCAAGAAGAATCACAAAAGTGGCACAAGTTGCATAAGAGTTCCGAAAGAAAGAATATTGCATGGGCTAGAATTTTTATTGACTGGATTTCCTACTGAAAAGGAAAAAGAACTTGAGGCTTTGATCTTTCTACATGGAGGTTATACTCTGGGAAATGTACCAAGGGAAACACTAAGTTTAAGAAGAAAGTTGAAAGAGGACTTTATAATCAGGATGCCTCCCATTATTCTCTCTCCAAAGAAGGTATGTCCAAAGGTTTATGAATATTTTATTTTATTTTATTTTGTATTTTACTATGTAACCTAGAATGAGAACTATGTAGTAATAAAAAACATGTAGTAAAAAAATAGATATGTCATTTCATATTTGTTAGGAACTTACTGTAATTAGTTTCGTACTTTGAAATATAAGTACACTAGGTTGTATGTGCCCAGTTATAATAAGGTAGTCTACTGTGTACATAGTAGAGGTAGAGGTGACTATCTAGGTTATCAAGTGTAATGTAATCAATTTTTTGAACCTAACCTACATTGAATTCAATTGATTGTCATGATGGCATTATACGCAGCCTAGCCTGGTATTATGGCATTCATAAAGGAGAAAACCATAATGCAGAATCATGTTTTTTTTTTTTTAAAAAAAAAGGGCAGCCCGGTACACGAAGCTCCCGCCATGAGGGGTCCCGAGGAAGGATCCATTGTACGCAGCCTTACCCTGCTTTTTGCAAGAGGCTGTTTCCAGGATTCGAACCCGTGACCTTTTGGTCAACAACTTTACCGTTGCGCTAAGGCTCCCCTTCGCAGAATCATGTTTTTTATGATACCAAATTTGTTTCTTTAGTTTATGATGAGCTAAATTTGATAGGTTTATAAAATTCCAATATACAACTATTTCTAGCTAGTTTGGTGATAGCTCTGATAAGTCATCTTGTCCACATAAATGGGTTGTAATTATGTATTCAGTTCATTTGGTTTGACATAAAAATTTTGATGTTCTATACTTGGCTAAAGTAATTAATTTTGTTATTGTTGTTGTTGTTATTTCACAGGTGAAAACAACAAAATTTTTGTATGGATGCGCTATCAATACTTGGACCCTAGAATCTAAATGGCTTTTTGATTCAGTTCATTCTGGCTTCATATTGCCACCTTGGAAGTAAGTCCTTTTGGCAGTTCTTGACGTTGTACTGAAAAATATATCATTCCGTTTGTTCTTCTACCATGGTTCTTATTTTTTAGTCAGGTCACAATCCATTTACTTCCCAACGAAACAAAGCATTTATTTTAAACTACATGATGTGATCCTGGTACTTAAATTGTCATGCGGTGTCTCTTAAATATTTCAACTTTTGATTGACGTTTCAATCTTTTGTATTATTGTCAATTTTGTTTAATAAAAGTTTGAACAAGTGGTTGATATCCAACTAATGCCGCATTATTGTACTAAGGTGGAAGCGGATTTTTAAACTAGTTTCTCTTCTGCTTAGCTTTTTGTGCATCTCTCCTTAATATTTGCTTGCATGATTATCTGGTTGTTTATTACGTGCAAGATCAGTGAGGATGCTTGCACTAAGCCCCCATGTGCAGGATCAGCAAGGATCCTTGCACTAAGCCCATGCATCTTTTGTTGCACTATTAAACTTATATATTTTCCTTTTTTGCTTAGCCCGGTATACATTAATGTCTTTGCTTAGACAGTGTGGTTTTGGTCTCGATTTCTATTTATTTTTATTTTTCTCATTAGCTATTACAGTAAGGCTAGCTATTTATGGTAATTCATCATACAACTAATTGGAATTTCTGTTTTCTTTTTCCATGAATCTTTGTTTAATTTTCTGCATTTCTTCCCGCTTTACTACTTCAAATCTTAAAAGATCTTAATTCTTAAATTGAAGAATCAGACATACAGTGTTTAGGCTGTTGAGTGTGTTTTACCATATTCATCAGTTAATAAATGTGAATACCTATAGATTTAGGAATCAATGACTGTATGCATTGTTTAAATTTACAAGTTTGGATTATTTTCGCTTATTGTGCTTTTTATTCTAGGTATATGACTCGACCCATTCAAATCACTCCAAGACAACTGAGGGTCAAAGATCTACTCTGCATCAAAAACAACTTCTTCATCTTTAAGCAGCTGCATGTAATGCTTGATGGAAAACTCAATTTCTGCAGTAAATTTTCCAGAATCATAAAGGTAGAGTTCTGTGGACATCAGTTTACTATAGTTTGTCCAGTTATTAGTTGTAGAAGTGAAAATTTTCTTAAAACCCATGTTAAATAATGCTCCTGTGAAATCTTGTTTCTCCATGTGTATAAATATATCTTGACTATGATTGGTAGAACTTGGATTGACACCTACAATTGGAACAGACACTAATACATGATTGATGATACATTTCAGTTTCTTTTACTTGGGCATCACTCTTTCTGCTACCACTATTACTGCATTTGATACTTCCCCTCTTCTCTCTCTCTCTCTCTTTAAAGCCAGAAAACATGATCAAAGGATGAGTCACAAGAATACAATTTTCATGACTTGGCCAGTTTTAGCCTTGCCATTCAAGACAAGCTCTCCTTAGTTGGTACTATGAAAATTGTGTTGGCATAAGGACATTTTCAACATGTAGACACAACATCACTTTCAGTTGTCGGGCCGAGCGATGCATTTTGGCTATATTGATAGATGCCAATTGACATTTAAAACCTTGCACGGATCTGGCAGTGGTTGTTTGTCTAATCTATTAAATTTCTGTACCTTAATCTTCCACCTATGTTCTGCTTCTAGACAGTCATATTGGATAATCCATTAGTATTCAACTATAATTTTTGAAGGTATCCCATGTAGGCGGACCAAGCCTCTAACTACACTAGCTTTGCTTGGAGTGTAGGTTGCAATCTCTATGCTTTGGCATTTTTCAACAAGATAGTCGGTTGTGATGATGTGTGTAGGAAATTGACAACGATAGCCAAATTACAAATTATTGACCTATATTTATGAAGAAAATATTACAAACCCTCTTATATTATTTAGTAGTGATTCATATGTACACAGCTCTCTGTTTTACACTTTTAACTCATATACTTTGACGTATAATATGATAGTAATTCTAATGAAATCTTTTATTTCTAGGGGAGTTTTTCATCTAATTTGATGCTTGCTATTCTAATATCATTTAATAAATTTATTTCACTTTGGGTTTTGAACTTTGTTGTTAATCTTATGGACATTTTGGTGAGACCTATGAGTTCATAATTTTGCCAACATGTGATTTGAGCTAGTGAAAAATTAAACATTATGGAAATATGCCATTATCAATTTGCGGTTTTATAATAGCCATTTTATTCATTTTCTTTACTACATGTAGTTGATACCCTCATCATATAGGTCTTTGTGCAACTTGCTTAAACATTTTCTGTTTTGGTACTTTATCCACTTTGCAGCATGGTGGTGGTCGAGTATTCAGCACTTTATGCCAACTTACTGAAAGTTTAAAGGTTAAAGAAAATACAATAGGAGTTGTACTTGTCGAGAATGGAGCTGGTGTTTCCCGTCATCTAAAGCACTGTCTGTCTGAGTATGAAATAAATGTAGTGGTTAGTATTCTTTTCCTTCAAAGGTGAATATGTTTGAAAAGTTAAAACCTATTTCTATGCTTTAGTTACAATTCCACTTATATATATGTAGGATATTTATCTAATAAGCTTCACTACAAAGATTTACTTCCCTCACGTGTAACAAATACTCTGAACTCCTGCTCTTCTATATACATAATTTATTTCTCCTTAAATTTTTTGCTCATATTCAGAGCTAGCTGTGTGTGTCTCATTTTTTTTCAGGGGTGTGTGATTATTCTGATGTATGTTCACAGAATTTCTACCTTTGATCATAGGCATGCCATGAACCTTGCATCTGCCAAGCATGACCTAGGCTCATTTTGGTGTCTCCTGCAGTGTTCTCACCTGACGACTCAACTCTAAATAGCTTGTGCTGGGCATGTCCGAGGACACCTCCTTTAGACACTATGATCTTTGCACATCTCCATGTGAGACTAGACGTGCAACCTTGCAATGGTTAAATTCATTCAGACAGACCCCTCACTCAATATATCCAAGTAGAACCTAACTGACAATCTTTCAAATCAACTACAAAATGCAGATGACATCCAGTAATTTCTGCAATTCAACTTCCCTTAGCTAAGTCATGAATGAACTTTAACACTTGGATACATACATGATTTGAAATCTTGTACCGTGTTGGGCAATACGGTCAAAATATATCGTGATAAATTATAGAAACTCGATACTAATCGACACAAGAATTGTCTCTTGTGCCATTGTTGATCTTGTCACTCTGTCAATTGTGTCAATGGGTATTGCCTCGTGCCAAAACTCGACACCTCTTTGCAAGCAACAGCACGAATGAAAATGAATTGAGATGATATTGTTAATTTTTATCTTGTATTCATACAGATGATGTCCAAACTGTATCATTCTTGAAACATACAGTTTCAATTTTTTATCTTGTGTTCATACGGATCATGTTATCTTAGCTGTCGTTCCAATTCTTCTGTTTGGCTACCTGTTTTTTTGCCTTATGCATGTAAAGATTGCTCATCATCTCATGACTCGAGATTAGCTCTGTATGTTGCATCCTCCTAAATGTTGTATGCCTCTGATTCATGATTTTTTTTTCCCTTTTTATTTGCATTTATGCAAGCACATCGAAATACTTTATCATGCACAGTCTAATGCCCGGTTATGTTTCTCATCTACAGCCAGTAAGCTGGATCATAAACTGCTTGTTTTCTGGTAAGCTGCTTCCTCTCAAGAAGCATCACCATGCTCCATTCCAAAGAATTAAAGTGCCAAAGTGCCCCGTGGACATGAGCCAAGAGATATAGAAGTCAGTTCGCAATTGAACTATCTTGATTTCTCTCCAACGATTGGTTCTTAATTTGAATGACTTTCAAATTTGCATTTGAAACCTCGGCTGGGTTGAAGAACTTTGAACGGCGAAGAAAGTTTTGAGTATTCCATTTTTTTTCAGTTGAGCTTCAAAACATCTCATTGGATCTAGTTCTTCAATTGTAATTTGTATCCGTCAGAATAAAATATCTTGCATGTTACGGCCTTTGATTTAACAAAGATTCATGTAGAATTAATGGGCAATTGAGACTAGTTGTTCACTCCTAGTCCATCTAATAAGGCTAACAATAACTGAAGAGTTTTTTACTATCATATTTCTTTAAACAAATGCACCAAGTATTTATTTTTATTTTTAATTTAAATATATTAATATATTCAAAGAAATATTTTAGAATATTATAGGTTTAAACACATATTTTTGAATCTTAATGAACATCTTTGTTCTTAAATTATAGTGATTAGGGATAACAATTTCTTTCAAATTTGATAGAGGATATGGAGGAGGATCATTTTTTGTTAATCTGATTAAATAAAAGAAGGTAATTGAGTATGAGGACAGGTTCATTAGAATCCTATTCATATATTTATATATTAAAAAAAAATCCCAAAGCTCACTATGTTAATGAAAAAAATTTTTTAGTACAAAGCATATCCGATTCTTTTATGGGTTTGAATATGAGGATGGGCATTCGATCTTTGATAAGTGTGAGGATGCAAGTTAAAAATTCATTGGGAGTGAGGATGGAAATGAATATAATAAATGAGAATAAGGTTAAAAATCCAATGGGAATGAGGATGGAAATAAATATAATAAATGAGTATAGGAATGAAAAATAATGAATTTGACCTAAGCTTGACTTATTGTCATCTTTAATATTGGGGCAAAAAAAAAATGAAGCTGTCATCTTAGCGGCTTCTCAAGGGTAGTTCCATATATTTTAGAAGGGGATAATCACTCAGGTATTTATTTTATCTCAACAACTCTTTGCATAGGGAGAGTAGACATCCAACGAGATATTTTCACACTAATTGAAAATTGATTTCAAGATCTATTAGGATAAATAATGTAGATATCAATTACGTTAATTCATGGAGAGCATTATCATCTCTAATATTAGAGAAAAAAGTAATATCTATCATCCAAATAGTTAGTATCATCGATCATATGATAAAATATAGATAGATAAATTATGAGAGATATTTTGTCTTGATATAGATATCCTTTTGTTATTCCTAATTTTTTGTGACAAAAGGTGAATGAGCACTTTTGTTATTCCTAATTTTTTGTGACAAAAGGTGAATGAGTAAATTACAGAGTTTAGTCCAGTAACAGTACCGTATGCAATATCAAAAAATATCATCGATTAATGCTGTTCGTCCATCTCACATATCGACTACACGTCAGCCGTACAAATTGGAGCGTTCGAGTTTAACTCGAGGAAATCAAAGAACAGCAGCGGTATAGTTTGAGCGATCGCCCAAGCCCTCCTCGCTGCGCCGCCGCAATCGCTGTTATCCGATCCGACGAGGGAGGAACCGACGAGGAGAGCAGGAGAGAAGACGAAGGGAGCGATTGAGCGATGGCTTCCGCGCTGCGATTCGCTGTCCTGCGTCACCTCCGTGTCCCGATCCAAACCCTTGACCGCTCGAGGACCCTCTCCTGCCTCAACACCTCCATTCGGCCCATGTCGTCCCACGGCGACGACCATCTCACCCGGGAGGAGGTCGTCGAACGAGTCGTCGACGTTCTCAAGAGCTACCCTAAGGTCGATCCGGGCAAGGTAAACCGTGCTCGCTTCCCTGCGTCGTTGAGATCCATCTCTCAAAATCCTTTCTTTTTTTTCCCCATCTCTTACAGGTGACGCCGGGCGCTCATTTCCAAAATGATCTGGGGCTTGATAGTTTGGACACCGTGGAGATTGTCATGGCGCTGGAGGAGGAGTTCAAGCTGGAGATACCGGACCTGGAGGCCGACAAGATTGTTTCGTGCCCCCTTGCGATCGAGTACATTGCTGCACATCCCATGGCACAGTGATTGCTTCGTTTTCCAACTCTAGGTGTTACCCTTTTCTGTTGCGCTCTTTTACTTGTTTATTTTGAGTTCCCTTCAAAAGATGGGATTTTTAAGCTGATCATGAATAATTCCACTCTTTCCAAAAACTTGCTTGGAATTCATACTTTGAAGCTTTACCTGTTTGACTTGTATTTGAGAATCTTCCTGGTTATCACCTTGTTCTGCATAATATTCTGACGATGGATAACAAGGATTTGCTCCTATATATTGTCCTTACTGATTGAGGTCAGCTAGTATCCATTACTATATTAATTGGTCCATAGGTGTTTGTATTCACTAAAAAGCATTCTAATCCATAAGAGTAATGCACCATTTATTGGATCCCCTAGAAACCGTAGGTTCGATTGCTGATTCGAATACAAAGGACTCTGAGTAGGTTAGAGTGCTTCTAGGTCACGAGTGTCACATGGGCTTAAAGATGAATGCTACCTTTTTTCCTCAAAAATTCAGGTGATGTTTGGTTTATGGGTTTTCAATTCCTATGAGATTGGAATTGGCAAGGATGTTCATATTGATGCTTGTTACTTGTATAATTGGACTTCGTGTGATTGTATTATAAGTGATCCGCTGAAGATGTCATAGAGTCTAACTCATTGAAAAACTTATGCGGCTTATCAGAAACCAATGCATCAAAACTGGTTTGTTGTGTTGCCCACCTATGGTTGATCATCATGCAAGACAACAATATCGGTTGACAGTCGGGCATGACCAAGATGGGCATATAGATGGCTTCTGTAACTCTTGCAAATGTAGATCACTTCCTTCGTCAAGAATGGAGGGTTTTATCTTCAGGTGTTCACTTGTGCTCATAAAACAAGTATATGCAGTTATTGACTGTCTTGTTCTCTCCGTAGCATTGGTATGGTGAATTCTAGCACAATATCTTGTTGTCTTCTCCAACTCACCTTTCTTAATATGTGCAATGCTCAGTTTGAGATGATAAATTTTCTAGGTTTATTTTGAGGATTCATAGAATCCAGTAATGCAGTAGTAGCTCACATTTTCAGACAAAAACCAAGTTTCAATGAGCAGTTTGTTTGGGTGAAAACTTACTTCTGAAACCAGAAATAGTTTCACTCCAGACATTTTAGTATTCCTTTCTCGTTTAAGCTGGTTGTAGTTAATGTTAATATCGACTTACAACGATTGTATTGCTGCATATTGTTCAATACAAAACAACAATGTGGATAAAAAAAAAAAAAAAAACCTACTGCCTTTTGTCTGTCAATATAGTTTTAAAGGAGGATCAACCATCTTAACCTTGTTCTAGGACTATCTTTTTGATTTACATTTACATGTGAATAACTAACCTTAGTTTGGTGCTAAATAGGGATATAAATGGACCAAACGGTTCGCGAGCTCTTCGGAACTCGATTTAGTTAAAAACTCATTCAAGTTCGTTTGTTTATCTTATAGAGCCTTGACAGTTTTATCAAACTGAGCTCGAGCTTAAGGACATTTGGCTCGTGAGCTCGCGAACATGTTTGTTTATAGGCTCGCGAGCTCGGGCTCGATTCGACTCATTTAAAGGGCTCGAGCTCGGCTCGTTTAAAGGGCTTGAGCTCGGCTCGTTTAAAGGGCTTGAGAATATGTTTGTTTATAGGTTCATGAACTCGGGCTCAAGCTCAGCTTGATTAAAGGGCTCACGAACATGTTCAATGATGTGTTGAGTTTTGAAGTTTAATGTAGTAGTTTGGGATATTCAATGATGTGTTGAGTTTATATTATTTTAGTTGTTAGATTTATTGAATATTTATTCAAATGAGTTTTCGAGCTCACTTAATAAGCCTGCAAAACGATCTCTAAAACGAGTCTTAAAATGAGCTAAAAAACGAGTTCTAAAATGAGCTCGGGCTCACTTAACGAGTTAGACTCATTAACTATGATAATCGAGCTAATAACGAATCGAGTTCGAACTATTCGCGAGCTTGGTAATTCCAAAACAAGCCGAGCTCATGCCTTGTGATAAAAGTTCGATTCGAGCTCGAGCCCGAATATAACTTAAACTAGCTGAACTCGAGCCTAATACTGTTTCGCTCGATTCGATTCGTTTCGTTTACATCCCTAATGCTAAAGGGCATCGCCTTATGCTATGTTTACCTGCCAGTAGGGAGAGGAGACAAAATTGGAACTCTCCTCCCTCCTGTAGCTATTCCCTCTGTGTAAACAAGCCTTTATGCTATGTTTACTCTCAAGCGCGGATAAAGAAAGGAAAGGAATCTATGGTGGAAAATTATCCTTGGAGGAAGAGAAGAGAAAGGGTAAAGAAATCTCTTCCTTTGTATTCTTGTTTATCTTCATTGAGGAAGATGGATACATGCAATCGTAATTTTATAAAAAAAAATGTACATGCGTCATTTTTTTGGTACATGGTGTAATTTTATAAGTTGAAAATGGTACATGCGTCATTATTTTTTAGTATATGGTGTAATTTTATTAATAAAAAGAGATACATGCGTCATTTTTTTCCCATTTGTTGTTTTCCATCCGATTTTAAGGTGATCGATTTTAGTTCCAAAATCATCTGTGGATGGATTGTGTTTCTCTTCCATCTAAAAATTTCAATGAAGTAAACGGCGAAAACTTTTTCACTGTAGATTTTTTTTTTTAATTTTGCTTTCCGCTCTCCAAAGTAAATTAGTAACCGCCATATTGATCTTTAGTCGACATTCATCTCAAATGAGTAAAATGATGATTACATCAAAAAAAAGATCTCATTGGCTTTCTAGTTTCTATCTTTTGCTGACAATCTGCATTATGATCATACACATTCTTTTGAAATAAACAAATTGGAAACTTGGAGCAGAAATTGGTTTTGAAATAAATACTCAAATAAATTTCGATATGAATTTTTGTTCGAGCCCCCAGAAGTATACAGGAACAAACTAATTCTAGAATTCTCCCTAAGCTTCATGTGCCAATTCACATCCATGCAACAGAAAAAGCCATTAGTTTCTAAGCCAGAGCACGCGGCCGAATTCTTATGCAGACTTGCGGGCACACCTTTGTCGATGTCTACTTGACGAATGCTAACCTTCAAAGCCTTTGGCAATCATATCGACTATTCTTGCTCACGATTTTGAAGGCTCATTATGAAGATGCGACAATGCAATCATAAAAAACCGGTATGCCTGTATTCACACAGCCTTTGGCTGGATTTGCTCAAAATCAAACACTTGAAACATCAAGCGCCTCACGTCCGGTTTGCCGTAGACAGTGTATGCAAGCCCATGTATGGCTTGCTGGACTGCAGTCGTGGCGGGGTTTCTCAGCCTCCGGTTGTACTCAAACCTGTCTTGAACTGACTCCCCGTAAATGATGAAATGATGAAGGTTCTTATCCCTCAAGTATCGGCCACAGAACTTGTTCATCAAGGTGCGCCGGTGCTTTTCTTGTAGCCATCTTCCGGGGGCATCAAGATGCTTCATTAGCAACCTTTCAGCCATCACGAGATCCTGAAGGTGAAATAATTGGTAAAATGATGATTGATCGAAATCCTTTTTTGCTAAGACACAAATCTGCAACTCATGTGAGTGCAGCTAAAGCAACATTATTAAGGTGACAATAACCTTACAAGCAATTTCACAACAAAGTTGTACCTGGATCTTTTGCCCAACATATTCCAACCGTTCGAAACAAAATCTAGGATGCTCAAACTTGTATTTCGATGGGTGTAAAAATGCCAACTGCCGGATAATAAATTGTGTTAAAACTAGCAGACAAATGATCAATTCAGGTTCATACAAGAATAAATATATTTCTAGCAGATCGAGAATGGCCACATACCAAAATAGCAGTATGTGGATCTATCAATAACAAGCAGAGAAAGAAAAATTCTCATAAATTTTGTACAAGGAAAATGCGGAAGAAGAGGCTGATAGCGGCTTGAGATAACATTAAATCCTAAAACGGTAGGAATACGACTCATTGAAGAAGTTATGAGTGAGCTAAGTCCAGTCGGCATTGGATTCTCGAGCATGAAGCTTTTCAAATCAAAATATCTCTGCATGGCTTCTAATGACACAGACTTAAATGATACTGCAATCTGTTCTTGCAGTAGCTATATCAATTGCTGAAAGTAATTTATCATCATCTTCCATCATTTAACTCAAGGGCGTAAGCCTGTAAGGTCGTTGGAGTGCAAGGAGCATAACTAAAGGACATATCATTCTGCGACATCATATATATCATGCTAACTGCTCTCAAATGACTGGTTATGATAATTGATATGACAAATAGTCGAACCATCGAGGCATCCAAACATCATCTATGGCAGTATTGCATGTAATGGTACAAAGAGGGTCAAAAGAAAATTATACGGTTGATCAAACTCATTAGGACAATCAATAGCTGAAGTGTCATAGTCGATTGATAGTATAATTGTTTGAAGATATGTTGGTAGGAAGCTGAAGATAAGCTTTATGAACATATGCATTGTGCCTAAAGAAACCTAGGCATCACACCGTAGGCATATATCACACAATCTAGAAGCTTACATTTCATACTCGACTTAGGATTTCTTGCAAATAATGAAGATTTTGACACTCTTGACTTCTCAAACATTGATTTTTAAACATTGAACTATTGGACTTTACTTTCCTTCTCAAATAGGTCTATTATTATTCAAAGTAGTCCAAATAAAGAATTGGGCTTTTGGATCCTTGTTTCAATGCTTATAGATGTTTGGAGCACTTCACATTCTTTCTCAAATAGGCACATAGTTAGCCAAAGTATGCCAAATTAAAAATTGGTCTTTGATTTGTCTCCATCACAATCAAACATGTACTAACTGCTTAGGTGCAAATAACTCTCACAAAATCAAAGCAGAATATTCAGAGGTTACCTGAAGACCAAGGCCAAGTTCAATATTCCTTGCCTCAGTGATTTCTGGAATTCGATCATTCATTGGCAAAGGGTACCTCAACGCTTCCATGACTTTACGACTACTATCAAAGTCCCAGATATTCCCTCGAAATCTATGCATACCTGGTGGTACACATGCTCTAAAAAGCCTTGGATGAGCAAAAAGAGCATCTTGTGGAGGCTGCACGGAAATGACAAAATGTGAACTCAAAGATTTTCGACAATCTTTAAGTAAAGACATAATGAGAATTTATGAACGTGGAACAAGCAATGGTCAGTGAAATAATGCATCTGAAGAAACAAATACAGTTGAATGCCTTGTATGCAGCCATATCTTGCCAGGTAATTTGTCTGTTCTCAAACTCCACCGAGACATAATCAACATCTTCCAATTGCCGTCTCAACTTTGGTTGACAGTTTTCATCTTCTGGGTCCATTCCGAATGCCTCAAATAGTACACGATATACTTCAGGCATACCAAAGCACAAATATATGGCTCCAAACAATGCCCAAAATACAGACCTGAAAAAATGGGTGGAGACAGACACATTGTAAGTAGTGGGTCAATTAACCCTACAAAAATTGACAAATTAATAATTTAGCTTTAGAAAAAAAAATTAAGCACAATGGAAATATTGCACATGTTACAAAATTTTCCAAGCTCAACCACTACCTGAAAAGTCATTGAAAGAGAGTGGCATTTGAAACCTTGAGTGCTTGTACTCTAAGAAAGCAAAGTACTATCAATAGGCCTAAGAATGTCCGTGTTCCTCATGAAAAGCAGGCAGGAAGGAACAGCAGAGGCACACAAATTTTAATTATACATATAGATGATCAATTATGGTCTATGTATTAGTATTATTTTAGCTTTCCTCATGAAAATCATTTCTCATTTGTTAAAGAGGTATTTTCCTGATATAAAACAGAGAAGGTAATTGTTACAATGATATATCAAAGTTAAATTGATTGTGATTTAGCAATAAGCCATCTATAAAATTGTTCTCTGAATTAAAATACAAATGAGAGTAATCTCCGCTTTATCTCCTCTAGTCAGTATATTAGCTTCAAATTAACTTAGACATTCTAGTTCCTCCTGTCAGACTTATCCAAGCTAGACTAAAATTGTTCTGTCTAAGGACTGAAACTTCTTAGCAATGGTCAATAATCATTGGATGAACCAAGCAACTTTTACCATAGCCCTAAGCAAGCTTGTCTAGAATGAGTCATTAAAGAGTGTATAAGATGACTCTTCTCTGAGTGAGAAAGGTCTTAAGACTTAGCTATTTGAGATGATTTGATACTTGGAGTCATGAAATTTGAAGAGTAGCATCTCCTTTTCAATCTTTCTCTTTGAAATCCTAGATAAATATCATATGAAAAAGAATGTCATTGTTATAAGCAAAATCAACCATTTGAAGCATTGATTAGCCTTTTGGTGCATTCTGTATTTACATCTTTATTATTTATTGCTAGACACAAATTATCGTATGCCTTTTAGTTAGCGAAATTATATTCTCCAATTTCAAGTTTGTGCTTGGTGTCACTCTTGCATCTGTACTATTCCTAATATATGTATATGCATAAACATCCATCAAGTTGTATTTGTTCTAATGCCTGATAGCATATCACAGGCATACAGCTACGCTGAATTGGCCTTCTTAACTCCAACGTGGGGTGCTGAAGAACTCAACTCCATGTCTACATAATTGAGCTATCCTCTAACTTGCAAATTAGTCAATCCTTAACACCCTATTCCAAGACTTCGATGGAGAAGAAATTGAATCATAAACTAAGTTCAATTCTAATCTATCAAAACTTACTTCGCTGGAGGCTCCCTGTCCTTGCGAATCATCTTATCCATCTCATCATAAGGAAACACCAGGTTGTGCAAACTGGCTGCTTTGATCCATTTGGGCAGATTCCTCTTTCCTATCAGCTCGAAAACCCTCTCCCTCATTGGCGCAGGCGACTCTCGTGGATAACGCTGCAGGAAATACTCAGCGAACGCAAGCTCAAGCACGTACTGCCCTAGGAAGCTGAGTCTGGAGTGCCCGTTCCTGACGTGCTTGGCATTGGCGCGCTGGCAGTCTGGCGCCGGATGCTGAAACGCTAGGTACAAGAGTGTGTCGAACTGCTTGGCTGGATTCCCATCGTCGAGTTGGTCGAACGGCTCGAGGGGGTACCCCAGGGCCTGCTTGGCCTCAAGGAGGTACTCGTCTATCCAGGTCTGGTCGGCGTTGTTGAGGCGGGCGGAAGGAAGGCAGGAGCTCAGAAGTGGCAGGGACTTGAGGGACAACTGAGGGCTATTGAGAAAGCGCTGGGCGAGCTTAGCATCATCGAGGGGCGGTTTGAGGATGAAGCGGCGCGGAGGGACCTTCTTCTTGGGGAAAGCGACCTTCTTGCGCTCGGCGAGCTCACGGAGGAGGCGCTGGGGGCTGTTTGGTGGAGCTTCCGGTGGGGGCGTGCTGGCGACGGCGAGAGCCCGACGACGGGGATTCGGGCGGCGGGATTGGGAGGATTTGACGTAGGAATGGAGGGGGAGATGAGAAATGGCGGCAGAGAAGGAGAGGTCGACGGAGAAGAGGCTATGGAGGGGAGAACAGAGCTCCATCTCTCGATCTTCGATTGAGATTGGTGGGAGAGAAAAAAGAGATTTTTGTCGAGGGTTTTGGGCGAGAGAAAGCGTCGGCGACGATAAGGGAGACGCTGGATTTGCTGCTTGGGCTATTGGAAATTGGCATGTGCACTTCCATTAGATTTTATGACGATGTTACAAATGTTGCAGGAATAAAAGATGGAGCGATTGTACATTTCTTGTTATCTCCATGCCGTGGATGAAATCGTCGGGACCCACAACCGCCGCAGCCATCCCTTCTTCCGCCTCCTAGAGTACTACCCCCAATTAGACCTGACCACGGTTCGGAACCGACGGTTCGACGGTTCGGAACCGCCGATTCGACGGTTCCAGGCAGGTCGACCCTTAACCTTAACCGCCCAAGACGGTTACGGTTCACGGTTCAGAACCGCCGGTTCACGGTTCGGTTCACGGTTCAAGATTAATATGTTAAAAAAATTAAAAATTAAAAATTAAACATTAAACATTAAACATTAAACATTAAAAATTAGAAATTAAAATTTATTAAATAAAGGGCTTGCACTTATTTAAGTTGCCTACGTATCCCTTTAGGGGAATCAAAGCACACGTAGTTCTTTTACATTTTTTATCCTTTTACATTTTCATTCACTTCCATTTCCTGTTCCTGTCGTATTTGTTCCTTCAGTATCAAAATCTTCAACTTCGTCATCTGAAAGTTGCATTCCTTGGATTCTTTTCTCCGCTCTGGTCCAATCGTCCAGTAATGCTTGGGCTTCCAAGGAGTCGGGAGACAAAGTTGATCATCGTTCATCTAATATGTTGCCGCCGGCACTGAACGTCTGCTCCACAGCAACAGTTGACACTGGACAAGCTAAAATTTCTTTTGCGATCACGGAGAGAACGGGAAAGCTTTGAGCCTTCTGTGACCACCACTTTAAGATATCGAAGTTTTCGCTATCTGCTTCATTAAAATCAAAAGAAGTCGTAAAATAATTCTCAAGTTCCTGTGTGGAACTTGAGGATCCCAGTGGATGTTTTGTCCGTTCTTTTAATAAGAGTTGTGCTTTTGTAAGTTTTAAATTACTACTAGTAGTTTGTTGAATTTCAGAAATATTAATTTGTGTTCCATATTTTGCATAATATTGATTATAAATATCATACAAATAAATTCTAACATTATATATAATATTAGCTGGATCAGGGGAAGAAGAATCTTTAATTGGAATTAAAGCATCATAATATAAAGTTAACATTTCTTGTAAAACTTCTAATTTAAATCTAGGATATAAAGCAAATGCAATTAAATAAATTTCAGGAATTAAATAAAAATATTTTTCCCATTTAATTTTCATAGCTAAGATGCAAGGAGATAAAGATTCATTATTAATATGCTCATTTAAAACTAATACTATATTAGAAAAATTTTCTAAAACTAATTGAGCAGTGGGATAATAAACACCGGAAAGTTGTTCGGTTGCATCATTAAATACTTTTAAAATTTCACAAATACTACTACAAATATTCCATTGTTGTGAAAATAAATATATATTAGTATTAGTGTTTTGTGCAAAAAATGAACATAATAATTCTTTATATTGAAATGAATCTTGTAATAATTGGTATGTTGAATTCCAACGTGTTGGTACATCACGTGGAAATTTTTTAGGTCTCATTCCATTAATTTTACAAAACATACCCCATTGTTTCATTATAGATGGATGAGACCATAAATAAGAAATTACAATTCTAATTGGTTTAATATAACTTTCTAAAATTTTTAAACCATCTTGAACACATAAATTTAAAACATGGCATACACAACGAATATGAAAAAATAAACCTCCAATAATAAGTTGACAAACAAATTTTAGATCATCTATACAAGCGGTATTAGAACTAGCATTATCTAATGATATTGAAAATATTTTATGAGTTAAACCATATTCTTCTAAAATTAAACATAATAATTGTGCGATATTATGAGCATTATGTGATTCATCAAAACCTCTATAAGCTAATAATCTTTTTGGAGGTTCCAAGAGTTATCGATCCAATGGCAAGTCACACCCATATACGAATGTGTTTGCCAATGATCACTCAAATATTGGAACATAAAGAAACTTTATTATCTAATTTACTAAATTCATCAATTAAATTCTTTTTCCTTGTTTTACTAATTTTTAATTATACGAATAAGTGTAGTCCTAGGAACACGTTTAGCACATGGATTAAGAGATTCTTTACAAAAATCTTCAAATGTGCATTTAGATCCAAAACTAAAAGAAAGATGTTCTACGGAAACAAATTTAGCTAATGATTCTCTTAATTTATTATCCGAATATAAAAATAAACCGGAATCGGTACTACCGCTAGTTGAAGAAAATCTTGATAATTGTGTTTGAGAACGGTCGAGTCCATATTCCGTCGGGTGCTTCGTTTCTACATGTCGTTTCAACGACCCATAGCCGCCGCCGGCTTGGAATTTGTAGGAAGCATTGCAGTGCTTACATTTTGCACGCATTTCTCCCGACGGAAGAGTGACCTTCTCAAAATGTTTAGTAAAAATAGAAGGCTTTAGAGGAGGAAGTTCCCGAACCTTAGAAGTAATTGCATCGGTACTTCCTTGTGTTTCGGGTGTCGGATTCGGAAGATGCTCGATCTCATCATCGGTAGATTGAATGTTGGGGTCCTCCTCCCGCAGATCATTATTTGCTTTCCCTTCCGAGCTCGAGATGATGCACCTCCGCGGCCTCCTTCCATTGTAATTGAAAACGAAAGCGCGTAGAGATTAGAGAATACGAAAATGAGATTAAGAGTAGAGAAGATGTGTGTGAAAAATGATGAAATGAGCTCTCTATTTATAGAGTTTTGATGGTAACGGACACTAAATCATAGCCATTGATCAAAAAACGGTCAAATGATCCTAACCGTTGAAAAAAAATACCTAAAAAACCCTCCCAACGGCTATGAACCGCAGGTTAACCGGCGATTCAAGCCGTTTTAAAAAAAAAACAAAATTTTGCAGCTGAACCGCCGGTTCAACCCGCCGGTTAACCGGCGGTTCGCCGGTTTTTACATTTAATGAACCGAAACCGACCCGGCAACTTGCCGGGCCGGTTCCGGTTCGGCCCGATGAACCGGGTCAACGGGCAACCGGCCCGTTGACCCGGTTACGGGCCCGGGCCGGGTCCGGGCCAGACCCGGCCCGGGGTCGGGTCTACCCCCAAACCCTCTCCGCCATCAACCAAGTCGACGCCCAGTTCATCGCCACCGGCCTCGCCGCCTCCCTACTCCGCTCCGCCGCCTTGTCGTTCCTTCCCAGTTCCCAACACCCTCGTCTCTTCCCTCGCCGACATCGCCCACCGACCCTCCTCAACAGCTGTCCCCTCCCTCTACCTCGCCGGCCGCGTCATTCGTTACAATGTGGATTACTTGGTCTCCGCCGCGTTGCTCAGCTTCGACTCCCGCAGCGGAAATGTGGCATCTTGCCGACGGATATTTGCCCGCATACCGAACCTCGACCTGCACTCGTGGAACTGCATCCTCTCGGTGTACGCTCGCTCCCGCGGCGACGGTGGGGATACTGACTCTGCCTCTCCGCCATGCAGATTTTCTTTCTCTTCCGAAGATTGCAGGTTTCCTTTTTCATTTCGCCCTAACGAGATTACGCTCGTGCTAGTGATCGGATCATGTCTGAAGGTGGTTGGAAGAAGAAAATAGTAGCAATGAGCGTGTGGAGCTATATAGCATCCATATCTTCGCCGGTAGAGAGAACCAGGGTCACTTTATATCTATACACACGTCCCCAAGTAATATTAAGAAAAGATAGGTCATGAAGGGTTTTGCATACCTTTTACTGATATTCTCTGTCTTTCTGGTACTAACTTAAAAAAAATTATAAAATTATAGGTCTAAGAGGGCCGTGATTGGCTAACCGGCTGTCACTCAGGGAGATCGCCAGCATTGTGGCAAAAAAAGGCGAAATGTTCTCTCCCAACGTCCCCGTTATACTCGACCCAAAGCCATCACGAGAGAGATCGCCAGCATGGTTTTATGGGACATTGTGAACGACTTTATCTTCCCTCGGCCTTTTTCTTAGTCATAAAGGAATAATATATCCGATCGATCCACATCCCCGATGGATTGAGGTCATCCGTCGAATTACTCAATGCTCCATAATGAGATTGGTCTGTCTAACCCAAGTTGAGATGCAAAATGCGGCCGAATGGGAGGACCGGTCGGATACATCCGACTGGCCATATGGGTAGTTTGGGCACCCTCTATTAGTATTGATATCTTTGACTTCTTTTTTTTATCACCACGTCACCGTGTTAGAATTCGTGGTGATCTGAGGGCTCTAGGGCAGGGAACTTGGGCAAATGCATAGATCCTCCGTGCAGGTGCCTGCTGCAATTCTGCAGAAAGACATCCTTTGCTACGACTCGATGATCAGAAGCCTTTTGATTCATGGCTGAATTACTAAGTAGATCACAACAAAAAAGGAAACCAGATTGTAGATTTTGATCGAGTTTCTGTTTCGCCTCAAAAAAAGATGTGTCGCAGATAAAGTAAGTCATCCTCCAAGTTTGTGTATGATACAGTGCATAAAGGTAGGATCCGATAAGATCAGACAATCAGGAGTCAAGGGGATGTAATACTCAAAAGTCAAAAGGATGTGGTAATCAGAAGTCACAGGGACGTGACGATCAAAAATCAAAAGGACGTAACAATCAAAAGTTAGGAAGAAGAAATTAGATGATCTGACATCATCAACCGCATAACTCCCAGTCAAATATTAACAAATCAGGATACCAGGTTTGAGATAGGAGATGCGACCTGGAATAAGGCCTGACCTTCCTCGACTGGTTTGATTTCCTCAACTCGATCTGCATAGACAAGTCTGGTACTTTCAGTTTCAATAGGCGAACTCCCGATCAGCTCTTTAACAATCCAAACAGGAAGAGGGGGCTCTCGCCATAGCTCATCTTTCTCATCAAGACTCGAGCCAGGAGTTATACCTGAAATATTATCTCGAGTTGTCCTTAGTCAAACCCGGGCGCGACAGAAGGCGTTGGGCGACAATAAGGTCAGAAAATCGTAACTGTCTGTCAGAGAATAGTTGTTGTATGTCAGGAAATATTCCTATGATCTGCTGTCATCTGTGAATGAAACCTTCTTTCAGTCCACAGAAGGGTGTCACGCGTCCTCCATCACCTGACAGTCCTGACACCCGACATTCTCTGACATCGGTCAGGTTCCAAAGGTATGCACGGTCATATAAAAAGGGAGGTTCTCTCCCTTGAGCAGATACGCTCTCTCGTACTTTTGCACTTGTCCTCTACCATTTTTTTTTCCTTTGTACACCTTTGGAGAAAAAGTACCCGATTTGAGCGTCGAATGACATGTTCCGAGGACTTTTTCCTTGATTTTTGACCTCTAACGTTCCGTGTACTTGTTTGAGTGTGCATAGAGCTTAAGTACAGCCGATTTAGTTCCCGCCATCCGTCAACGCCACGTTGAGGTCCGTTCTCTTGGGCACATACGATAACAATGTCCTAGTCGTCTCTCGGTCAACACTAGTAACAGTTCATCCGACCTTCGTAGGAAGGGATTAGTGTATCTCCAAGTTTTAGTGTTCGTCAAACCGAAGCTCACCTTTTCCGCCCTCCTATAAGCCCTTCCACCGCCAGCGACGCCGTCGCCGTCGCCGCCGCCAGGCACCTCGTTGGAAAGCTCAATGAAGACTTAACCCTCGATGCCAGAGGCCTCCGCCTCCGAGAAGCAGCACGCCGATGGACACGGCAACTTCGCCGAGAATTAACCACATCTCTCTATTCCCAACCGACTTTCCTTGCCCTTCGAACTCCATCAACGCTAAAGCCTCTCGCCACTCCGCCGTCGCTACCGTCCATGCTACCTTCGACTCCTTGCTGGCGTCCATGCGTCGAGCAGCACCGCTTCATCTCCGCCGATCGGCACCGAGAATCGGAAGATGCGGGGGTGCGCGACGAGCTCGGTCGCTGCTCGGGCCAACGAGAGCACCGGCGCGCCGCGCTGGAAGATGTCGAGGAAGAAAAGCATGTGGGAGAGGGAGAGGCGGAGCGGGGAGGGGACTCGGCGGCAGGCGGTGGTCGTGTGCAGGAGCCGGAAGAGATGGCGAGGGGAGATTGCGGATTCGATGGCGGAATGGAAGATGGAGCGGCAGAGGAGCGTCCACAGGCGGTCGGAGGTGAAGACGTCGTGCCACGATTTGGAGACGCATCAGGCGACGGCGACGGCGACGGACTTGGGGTCGTCGTCCATGGACTGGGAAACGAGTTGGAGGACTTCCCACGGAGGAGGGGTAGCAGCAGTTGCTTGTGATCCTCTCGGTCGCGTCGTCGCCGCCATTGCCGAATTCGTTTCTCTCAATCGATCCAATGATCCCTTGCTGCGGAGTGCTGCATATCAGAGGGCGGCAGAGTGGCGGCGCATGCAGAGACGTCACGAAAAGAGGCAGATGCCTGTGCTTACGCTTCATAGCGGCGGCGCCACCCGAATGTACACGAACAACACGCAGGCAGTGCAAGAAGAACATTATCGATTTGATTTTCTTAAACATTTTTAAATCATTAAAATGAATGTTTTAAGACATTTAATAGGCAGTGTCCTCTACTGAATAAATACAAGTGAGATCGTTTTTTAATTTACGAGAGCTGTGGTGCATCACTTGTTGGTCTAATTGATTCAATTTAGATAAATTTGAAAAAAAAATTCAATCAGTTACTTACATTTTAAAATGCTCCTCTCGAAACAGTATAGTAATTGAGACACAGGATATTATCATATTAGATTATGTGCTCGAAACTTAACACGTCTAAACATGTCTTTCCTCATGCCTTGATTGATGCACTAATGGCTAGTAGCCACTCGATTTATCTTTTTTGTATTGACGTGAGAATGGATTGACGGGAGCATTGTAATGAGTAAATTACCTTTTGTCACGTTAACTCTCTTGTTTTTAATAAAAACTGTTATAATATAAAAAATTAATTATTTTAATCAAAGTATTATGATACGGTGCGTGATCGTGGGATCGAAGAGATGACGTGGTTGGAAGTTGAGACCGCGATATGGTCAAAAGTCAAACTCTCATGGCGGTCAGAAATCAAGCTTACGTGGCAGTCAGGAGTCAAGTTTACGTGGCAGTTAGAAGTCAAACTTACGTGACAGTCAGAAGTCAGGCCCACGTGGGGGTCAAAAACCTTACCTACGCGAAGGTCAAAGATCCGGTCTATGTGTAATTCAAGGGGCCCAATTACAAGATGGACTGGATTAGGCACGAATGACGTTTCAGAACTGGATCTATGTGTCTAGTAAGAACTAGGAGGTCAGGATCACATGACAGGATTTATAGCTTTGCGATACCTGGATTAGAGTGTACAGGTCGGGATGTGCCATCCAAGTATACAGGTCATGACTTATGGCCTTGTGGCATAGGACACATGGAAGGCAAAGTGTACAGATCGGAAGATGCTAACCAAGGACACAGGTCAGGACTTATAGCCTTGCGGCATAGAATACAGGGAAAAGCGTACAGGTCGGGATGTGCCACCCAAGGATATAGGTCAGGACTTATAGTCTTGCGACACAGGATACATGGAAGGCAAAGCGTACATGTCGGGATGTGTCACCCAAGGATACAGGTCAGGACTTATAGTCTTGCGGTACATGACACATGGAAGGCAAAGCGTGCATGTCAGGATATGCCACCCAAGGATATAGGTCAGGATATATGACCTTGTGGCACAGGACACATGGAAGACAAAGCGTACAGATCGGGATGTGCTAACCAAGGACACATGCTAGGATTTATAGCTTTGTGATACCTGGATTAGAGCGTACAGATCGGGATATACTAACTAAGGACACGGGTCAGGACTTATAGTCTTGCGGCACAAGACACATGGAAGGCAAAGTGTACAGGTCGGGATGTGCAATAGGCCAGGATCACAGGCCAGGATTTATAGCTTTGCGATACCTGGATTAGAGCGTACAAGTCGAGATATGCCAACCAAGGATACAGGTCAGGACTTACAGCCTTGCGGCATAGATCACATGGATCAAAGCGCACAGGTCGGAATATGCAAATCTAGGAATACTAGCCAAGATCATAAGTCAGGAAACACAGACTGGGGCATACAGGTCGGGAATCCATATAAGTGGAATCGAACTGAGGCGCACAGGTCTGAAGGCAGGATAATCGGAACCAGACTAAGGCGTACCGGTCACTATACAAAGTAAGACGGGTAAGCAGTTCACAAAGCAGGTCGGTCATTCACAAGACAAGGCGTACAAGACATGGCTGAATGTGCAGATCGGGATTCGCGATACGACAAGTACAAGTTAGCTACAGGTCGGTGCCCATAGGTCGGGGTTGGCAGGTGCGAAGGCCCAGTCTAGGGTTAACAGGTCGAGGCGAGCATACACTACCTGACAAGCAAGCCAGGGAATCGTAACCATCCGTCAGAGTATAATCACAGCGTGTTAGGGAATATGCTAACGATCTAGGGCTTGTAACCTCCAGATTCCTCCTTCGACCTATCAGAGAATGCCCCGTGTCAATCACCGCCAGACAAAGCCTGACACCCGACATTCCCTGACACTTGCCAGACTCCAGAAGCATCCACAGCAGTATAAAAAGGGAGGTTTCGTACTTACGCAGGTACGCTCACTCATCGTTTCAGACTCATCTTTTACTTTTTGTCCTTTCTCTGTGTTTTTGGGGAAAAAATACCTGACTTGAGCGTCGGAGGATCTGACCCGGGGACTTTTCCCCTGGTTTCTGGTCTCTAACGACTCGTGGGCTTATCTGAGTGTGCGCAGAGCCCTAACTTCATCGTCTTCGTTATCACCCCCCCCGTCATCCGCCTGTGTGAGCCCTTTTAGAGGGTGCCAAATCGACCCGGCTTCGCAGCGACTTTCCGTCAACACCAGCGATAGTGCGGCCCGCCTTCATCCGACTCAGCTTCCGGATGGGTTCAAATTTGGCGCCGTCTGTGGGAACAACACTACATATTCTGGAACGTGACGATGGAGGATTGGGACGAATCAACGTGACCATGACTGCGGGAGAGTACGAGCTCTTCAAGGAGGCCAAGAAACGGGCGGCCTCAAAAAAGCAGCAAACAACCGCCTCTCGACCAAAAAAGCTACCTGAGGTTTCTAAATAACCTACTCATGCCTCTGATCAAGGCTCTAAGCGAAAACAACCTCTAGAGTTTCCCCCTGCTTTCTACAGGGAGTCGGGCCAGGGTTACTCATCCGGTAGTAAGAATGGGGGACCCCATTTAGAAGAGTCAACGCCACGTGGAGGTCGAAAGGTAAAAGGCCAACCAGAATCTTGGTCGAGCTGATTGTGATGGTGACAACCGGCTGAAGCTTCCGAGCGGAAGCGATACACCCCGGCGGGGAGTCGGGGTTCCGACGCTCATGATGAACAGTATAGTAGTGCCGAGCGGATGACCCGCTCGGCCGAAGGAATAAAGTATCAACACTGCGAACAGTCCCGAGCACACGACCAGGAAGCTCCCGAGCGGATCAGCACATCCGACCGGTTGGACGTGAGGAAACCGCCGACCGGTCGGACGCTTGGCATGGAGACAAGGACAGAAACATCCTCTGACAGCAGGTGATACGCAGGATCTTAGGGCATGGGCTCACTGTCCCATCAGAGACGTGCTCGGACTGTAGCAGTAAGGGGTCAGGCAAGCTCATCTGACAAGCCCATACTAAGGTATGACACAGAACACGTGTGCACCTCGGTATGAGTGCACATGCCTCTTCACAGCCCTATATAAGGGTCCTCACCCTTCGCCGGAGGTACGCTCTCTCGCATGTTAGAGCCTCATATCTGCTGTCTGCTTGCCTGACTTGAGCGTCGGAGGGTCGTCACCGGGGACCCCTCCCCGGCCCGACTTCTGTGCAGGTTCGCCGGAGGTCGATGCAGTTGGTCAGAGATAGAGGAGAGCGCCACGCGCCCAGCGTCCGTCGATTCAGCGACTCGAATAGGATCAAATTGGCGCCGTCTGTGGGAACGCGCCTGTATCCGAGCGGAATAGATGGACGAGGTTGGATGACCTCACACCGTGATGCTCCCCCAGGAGAAACTCGACGCTCTAATGGAGGCAAGAGCAGCTAAGCTCGTAGAGCAATAGAGACAAAAGGCTCAAGCTGAGCGGATATCCGAGCGACCCAGGAGGACCGACCGGAGAAACATTAGAAATGGGAGCAAAATAAGGGTCCAATCGGCCCTTAGGTGGGAGCAACTCCTGCCCCGATATCGGTCCGACAAAGGGGTCTTCATCAGGCGAGGCAACTGGCCAATAAGTTTCGACAAGTATAACGTATGCTCCTCGCTCCACGGGTATTCGGGAGTTGAGAAATTGGGTCATAGTCGTGTCGATCA
Source organism: Zingiber officinale (assembly GCF_018446385.1). Taxonomy (NCBI): domain Eukaryota; kingdom Viridiplantae; phylum Streptophyta; class Magnoliopsida; order Zingiberales; family Zingiberaceae; genus Zingiber; species Zingiber officinale. The sequence goes on along the minus strand of NC_056000.1, from coordinate 127,853,906 downwards.
ATAGGTCAGTTCTTTCAATTACCTGTTGCTCAGATTGGTAGTTTAAGTAAGAACTCCCGTGCCGCTCGGCCGGGAGTGTATAAACCGAGCCAAGAGCTCGATGGGAAGACCCCGTGCCGCTCGGCCGGGAGTGTATAAACCGAGCCAAGAGCTCGATGGGAAAACCCCGTGCCGCTCGGCCGGGAGTGTATAAACCGAGCCAAGAGCTCGATGGGAAGACCCCGTGCCGCTCGGCCGGGAGTGTATAAACCGAGCCAAGAGCTCGATGGGAAGCCCGTGCCGCTCGGCCGGGAGTATATTAGCCGAGCCCCGAGCTCGATGGGAAGACCCTTGCCGCTCGGCCGGGAGTGTATAAACCGAGCCAAAAGCTCGATGGGAAGACCCCGGACCGTTCGGCCGAAGGTATATTGATCGAGTCGCATGCTCAAGGATCGAAGGCCCCGAGCCATTCGGCCGGAGGTATATTGAACGAGCTGCATGCTCGAAAAAACGAAGGCCCCGAGCCGTTCGGCCGGAAGTAAATTATTCATGCAAAATGCTCAAGGACGAAGGCCCGAGCCGTTCGGCCGAGCGTGCGATATCCTTCATCGGCACAAAAAAAGCGAAGGCCCTCGAGCCGATCGGCCAGGAGGTGTATATATTTAGACTCGTAAGCGAATGACCCGTGTTGTTCTGCCGGGCATAAATATTGTTCGAGCGCAGGGTATGATACGAAGGCCAAGGTCGATCGACCTGGTAAGGAGTTAGCCTTGGAAGGCCGACGAGCTCCGTCGTTAAAGATCGAGAGCCGCGCCGACCGGCTATAAATATCCACGCCGACGAGCTCCGTCGTTAAAGATCGAGAGCCGCGCCGACCGGCTATAAATATCCGCGCCGACGAGCTCCGTCGTTAAAGATCGAGAGCCGCGCCGACCGGCTATAAATATCCGCGCCGACGAGCTCCGTCGTTAAAGATCGAGCGCGCGACCGAGCGGAATACCGACGAGCTCCGTCGTTAAAGATCGAGAGCCGCGCCGACCGGCTATAAATATCCGCGCCGACGAGCTCCGTCGTTAAAGATCGAGAGCCGCGCCGACCGGCTATAAATATCCGCGCCGTCTAGCCCAGACGTTAAACCGTAGAGACGAGTCGGCGTCTATAAACTCTCCGAGCGGAAGACCGTCTAGCCCAGACGTTAAACCGTAGAGACGAGTCGGCGTCTATAAACTCTCCGAGCGGAAGACCGTCTAGCCCAGACGTTAAACCGTAGAGACGAGCCGGCGTCTATAAACTCTTAGAGCGGAAGACCGTCTAGCCCAGACGTTAAACCGTAGAGACGAGCCGGCGTCTATAAACTCTCCGAGCGGAAGACCATCTAGCCCAGACGTTAAACCGTAGAGACGAGCCGGCGTCTATAAACTCTCCGAGCGGAAGACCGTCTAGCCCAGACGTTAAACCGTAGAGACGAGCCAGCGTCTATAAACTCTCCGAGCGGAAGACCGTCTAGCCCAGACGTTAAACCGTAGAGACGAGCCGGCGTCTATAAACTCTCCGAGCGGAAGACCGTCTAGCCCAGACGTTAAACCGTAGAGACGAGCCGGCGTCTATAAACTCTCCGAGCGGAAACCGTCTAGCCCAGACGTTAAACCGTAGAGACGAGTCGGCGTCTATAATTCCCCGAGCAGAAGACCGACGACCGACGAGCTCCGTCGTTAAAGATCGAGAGCCACGCCGACCGGCTATAAATATCCGCGCCGACGAGCTCCGTCGTTAAAAATCGAGAGCCGCGCCGACCGGCTATAAATATCCACGTCGACGAGCTCCGTCGTTAAAAATCTAGAGCCGCGCCGACCGGCTATAAATATCCGCGCCGACGAGCTCCGTCGTTAAAGATCGAGAGCCGCGCCGATCGGCTATAAATATCCACGCCGAACCCGCGACTGTGAACTTACTGGACGGAACTAAGGACGCCAAATAACAAGCGTTCGCAAGTACTAAATTAATTAAGTCCGATCGGTCATCGGTTTGCCAATACTTCGCATTCACTGAATGCAAACAGTATAGCCAATCGCTAAACGATTTCAAGGAAATCGAGTCAATTGATTGACCTGATCGGTCGTCTAGTGGGAAACACGTGGAGCTTCACTGACTCTACGAATAAGCACCAAACAGACAAGAGACGACAATGAAGGGCAAACAAAAATAGAGGCAAAGGAACACAATTATGCCGATCGACACATGCAAAAATTTTACATCAGCAGAGCGGATGAAATACAGAAAGTACTTGGAAGAACTCGCCTCACTCCGGGTCCTCAAAATTAAAAAAGGCGTCCGGGATATCGTCAATCATAGCCGCCAGATCTGAAGAGGGAATGCTCAGGTCAGCAGGAAGGTGCCCCCCCCCCTTCTTCAAGTACGCCATGGTGACCTTGACCGCCTCGGCGAAAGTTGAGGAGACGTTGACACCGAATTTTGAGCCGAACCGCTCTGAGCGGAGGTATTCTTGGCGCGCTGCTGCTAGGCGACTCGGCTCTCCCTCCTTATATTTTCTGAGCGCCGCCCTGGAGGCAATTAGCGAGTCTTGGAGAACTTTCTGGTCCACCTCCGCTTTAGTGCGTTCAGCGGAGCGCCCATCCCGTTCGGCAGCTAGTTGGGCTTCTAGCTTCTTAGATTGCTGATCTAGGGCTCAGACTTCAACTTTCATCTTATCCAGATCAGCAATCGCCCGCTTCTTCCGGCTACTGGCGCGCTTCACGTCTCCGTCACGCTTCTTCACCAAGTCTTCAAGTCGGGCCACCTCTGTAGCCAAGTCGGCAGCCTTCTTCTGTTCGGCCTCGAGGGCTTGTTTCCCCCGCTCGGCCGATGGACCCCCCGAGACTTGGAGTTTTTCCATGAGATCCTCCAGCTCGGCTAGCCGATGGCTAGTGGCGATTTGCTCGGCCCAATGCTGTAAGGGAAATAATAAAATCAGGAACCAAACAGAAGCATGGCACAGGAAGAAAAATGAACCTACCTGAGTGGCCTGCTGCATGTGGTTATCGCCGAGCTGCTTGGGTGTCATGAGGGCCACCCGAATCTGGGCGTCCTCGAAAAGTTTGGCGATCGGACCCGTCAAGGTTATTTCATGAACGGGGCTTGATGGCCGATCGACAGACAATAAATATTCCTCCTATGGGAATCGAAGGGTAGTCTTGATGGTCGGGTGGCCGACCGGCACTTCCTCAGCCGCAGTCGCCTGGCCCGAAGACTCCCCTATGGTTGAAGTTTCGCCCAACCGTCGTAAGCGACGACGAGTCCGTGGAGGAGAGGCAGAGGGCTGTGCGGTGGGCGAGGCCACTGGGGTCCCGATCTGCGACGGCGTGCGATCTGGCGAAGCGATGTCGATCGGCGCCTGTGGTTCGCCCTGTTGGGTCGGCGGAAGGCTGGGGTCTCTTCGACGTTTTCGCCGAACTTCCAGTGGTGAATCCCCGGCCTGGGGGACTCCCAGCTCGGCTGGAGCAGAGGAAATATGATCCGCCTCAACCTCCGTAGAAGCGGATTGGGTAACTTCTGTTTCAGGGGCGGACTGCGTCCCCCCCTCTCCTGCATCTGCCGGGCGGCTGGGGATAAGACCCCGCGCGGCGAGTTCTTTTTTGGTCGCCGCCTCAATCTCCACGGCCTTCAATTTCAGATGATCGGTAGCCTTGGAGCGCCACATGACTTCAGCTGCAATGGAAGAAATTAAAATCAGTTAGACAAAAAAAGCGAAGAAAGTAAAGAGTCCTTACCCATGCGGTAGGGGAGATTGGCCCGAACGGGAGATAATCCAAAAATGTACAACACCCCCTTGAGAAGCAACTGGTCGATTTTGTACCGCTGACCGGACAACCAGTTCGCCGCATGAAGGTAGGCCGGATTGCTTCTGAACTTGCCGAGCTCCGGCTGGGTCGGCACGGCGGTCTGCCATTTGGTTCGGAATGCTGGCCGCTCGGGAAGTCGTATATAGAAGAAAAACTCCTTCCAGTGCTTGTTGGAGGTCGGCATATTATCAAAAAATTTGAAGTCTATTCTACTTTGGAAAATAAAAGTACCCAACTCGGATTGTTTGGGGTAGAAGAAGTAGTGGAATATTTTGGGGTCGAGTGGGATACTGTGCAACTTAAAGAGGACGACCACCCCGCTCAGCAGCCTAAAGGAATTCGGCACAAGTTGGCCGAGCGGGATGCGAAAATAATTACAAACTTCCAAAACAAAACGATGGGTAGGAAATCTAAGGCCGCCCTGGAATTGGTCCAGAAAAAAACAAATGGTACCGATCGGCGGGTTATGGGGTCGGTCGGTCGGGTCGGCTACAACTATTTCATGGTCGTCCGGGATCCCGTACGTCCGAACAAGACGCCGAGCGCCCTCCTCGTCAAATTTACTCTCCATGGTCATATACTAGGGACCATGAACATCAACAGCGGGTACGGAAGTGCTCGCCATGACTAAAGTACCCAGAAAAAGAAAGAAGGAAGCCGAAAGAAACTCGGAAACGGAGGACAGATAAAGGTTCGCAAGCAAGGGGACGAAAGGAGTTCCCCGCGAAAGGGAAAGGCCGAACAAAAGGAAGGGAGAAGGCTCACTGAGAAGGAGACGGACGGAAGAGATCACCGGTGAGATGGTAGCCGCCGAGAAACAGGAACTGGATCGCCGGAGGCCGCAGCAGCAGAAGAGTCAGGAGGACAAAGCACGAACAGACGTGCGACTGAGGAGGGCGACTGAGGCTTTATACGGCCGAGGCCGATAGGCCTCCACCATCCGATCCAGGTCGCGAGAAACAAGGACGCCATCGGGCCGTCCATTTCAAACGGTGGCGTCCCATCATAAGTAACGCTGCTGCCATGCAATGGTCGACACGTGGCACTTAGTGATTCGGTGCATTCAATGTGCACCATACCACGCACGCGCAGCCTTAATGGGATAGATTGTCGCCGTTCCCGAGGGGATTCGGACAGGCGGCAACGACGGCAGGCCTCATGAGTCACATCTGAGCGAGCGCCGAACGGCTGAATTCGGCGCACACGCCGAGTGGCCTGTGGATTACTTGTAAAACAAAAGGCGACGAGCACCCGCTCGGACACACAGTCCAGTCAGTCGGACTTAATCGCCTCCTTCGACTAGACTTGAAGGGGAGGCAAGTGATCCAGCAGTAAGAATGGGGGACCCCATTTAGCAGAGTCAACGCCACGTGGAGGTCGAAAGGTAAAAGGCCAACCAGAAGCTTGGCCGAGCTGATTGTGATGGTGACAACCGGCTGAAGCTTCCGAGCGGAAGCGATACACCCCGGCGGGGAGTCGAGGTTCCGACGCTCATGATGAACAGTATAGTAGTGCCGAGCGGATGGCCCGCTCGGCCGAAGGAATAAAATATCAACACTGCGAACAGTCCCGAGCACGCGACCAGGAAGCTCCCGAGCGGATCAGCACATCCGACCGGTCGGACGTGAGGAAACCGCCGACCGGTCGGACGCTTGGCATGGAGACAAGGACAGAAACATCTTCTGACAGCAGGTGATACGCAGGATCTTAGGGCATAGGCTCACTGTCCCATCAGAGACGTGCTCGACTGTAGCAGTAAGGGGTCAGGCAAGCCCATCTGACAAGCCCATACTAAGATATGGCACAGAACACGTGTGCACCTCGGTATGAGTGCACATGCCTCTTCACAGCCCTATATAAGGGTCCTTACCCTTCGCCGGAGGTACGCTCTCTCGCATGTTAGAGCCTCATATCTGCTGTCTGCTTGCCTGACTTGAGCGTCGGAGGGTCGTCGCCGGGGACCCCTCCCCGGCCCGACTTCTGTGCAGGTTCGCCGGAGGTCGGTGCAGCTGGTCGGAGATAGAGGAGAGCTCCACGTGCCCAGCGTCCGTCGATTCAGCGACTCGGACAGGATCAGTTACTATCAACCCGAGCCTGGATATTACAGCCACAAGGAGCAACCCCAAGTTTCTGTGGCTGAAAGTTCGTTATCCAAAGATTCAAAGAAGGGGAAGACTATCATTCCGCGCGACGAACACCGGTCGGAACCGGAGGAGAAAGTGCCCTTCTTTTCCAAAATCTTGGAAGAAAAGCTACCGAAAGGGTACCGACCCCCTACTATCGGGGAATACGATGACAGTAAAGATCCTGGAGACCATCTCTGCAAGTTCAGGAACGCGGCCCTATTACTCCAGTACAGCGACGCCGTTAAATGTCGCGTGTTCCTGAACACTCTGTCGGGTTTTGCCCAAAAATGGTTCGATGGATTGCCGCATGGATCCATCACCTATTTTTCCGACTTCAAGATAGCATTCCTACGCCACTTTGCTAGCAGTAGGAAATATCAGAAGACCGACCACTGCTTGTTCACTCTCAAGCTGGGGTCTGTCGAGCCATTGAGAAGCTATATCAAGCGCTTCAATCAAGTGGCTCAGGACGTTCCCTCGGCCACATCAGAGATACTCATGAGCGCCTTCTCTCATGGGCTGACTGAGGGAGAGTTCTTCAGAGACCTCATCAGAAATCCCGTAAGGAATTTCGATGAGATGCTACCTTTCGCCATAAAGGGTGCTATGTTACCTTTCGCCATTGGAAAGTAGAATAAGAAGGAGGACAAAGACGAAGAGGAGAAGCGCTTCCAAGTAACAATCAGGGAAGAACTTAAGAGACAGAGCAAGAAGTGACAGAGCCGAAGAACGACAGCAAGATAGGAAGGTGACGGTAGAGCCGTCAATTTGGGTTGGGCCCGTCGGGTTGGCCCGCCCCGCCAAACAATTTAAGCAGGTTGGGTTGGAATTTTATCAACCCAAGCCCGCCACGAGCCGACCCGCCTAGGCCCGCGACTCGCGCGGGTCGGCCCACGATGGGCTTGGGTTGGCCCGCGGGTTGAGAAACACATGTAAGCTAAGTTTTTTTGCCAATTTATTATCTTTCTTTTTATAATTTTGAAATAAAAATAATACTTTTTATCTCACATAACTACTCATTTGTGTTCATTTATATGTAAAATACATGTTTATGGATACATTTGGTTGATGAAATATTTCCGAAGTAAAACATTGAAAATATAAAATATTTTTTATTTTTTTTAAAAAAATGATAGGCCCACGGGTTGGCCCGCCAAATCCACAACCCGCCTTAGATTGGGTTGGGTTGGAAATTTCCCAACGCGCCAAGTTGACGGGTCGGCCCGCCCCGCCCCGCCATGGGTTGGCCCGTTTGACCGCTCTAGGTGACGGCGGACGACCTTTAGGGTTTATAAAGAGAAGCCCCTCGGAAACATCTAAAGGAGCAAGGAAAGCACAGTAACTTGAGTCGTCGGATCTAGGGTTGCGTGCTAAAAGGCTCTGATCAGCTACAGTGGCGGTGTAAGGTAGTGGGACACGCGTCACCTCTCGAGGAAATACATTAAAAAGGTCTTAATGATGGAAGTGACAAGGAAATCATGAAATAAGATTTTTGTACGGCTTTATTTCGGCGCGCGACGACCATACGTCAGCAAGAAAGGTAACCCTACGGTTACCTAGGGAAAAACAAGACCATGCGTCATGATTATAACATCACCTCGGGAAAGAGGGAGGAAAATGAAGGGACACAAGAAATTACAGTTGACGCTTCTTGAGATAAAACATAAACAAAAGTTGTTCTAATCACAATTTTCTTGAGAAATTTGCAGGGAATATCGCAAGTTGCACGCAGCAAGCCAGACAGCTACAGTACCTCACCCGGGCGGGAATTTCAGGAATGATCTCTAGGCCAGTCTGCAATTATTAATATGATGCCTGGATTAGACGAGAGAAGTTCTTGCGACGTCCAGGTCGGTGTCCCAGACTCTCGCCCCAGTGCGAGTTATAAGTGAGTTATGCTCTCACGCCCAACGACCGTCCAGGTCGGTATTCCAGACACTCACCCCAGTGCGAGTTATAAGTGAGCATGCTCTCACGCCCAATGACCATCCAGGTCGGTGTCCCAGACTCTCGCCCGAGTGCGAGTTATAAGTGAGTTATGCTCTCACGCCCAACAACCGTCCAGGTCAGGTTCCAGACTCTTTCCCTAGTGCAAGTTATAAGTGAGCTATGCTCTCACACCCAACGACTGTCCAGGTCGGGTTCTAGACTCTCGCCCCAATGCAAGTTATAAGTGAGCTATGCTCTCACGCCCAACGACCATCAAGGTCGGTGTCCCAGACTCTCACCCCAGTGTGAGTTATAAGTGAGTTATGCTCTCACGCCCAACGACCGTCCAGGTCGGTGTCCCAGACTCTCGCCCCAGTGTGAGTTATAAGTAAGCATGTTCTCACGCCCAACGACCGTCCAGGTCGGTGTCCCAGACTCTCGCCCCAGTGTGAGTTATAAGTGAGCATGTTCTCACGCCCAACGACCGTTCAGGTCGGTGCCCCAGACTCTCGCCCCAGTGCGAGTTATAAGTGAGCTATGCTCTCACGCCCAACGATCGTCCAGGTCGGGTCCCAGACTCTCGCCCCAATGTGAGTTATAAGTGAGCATGCTCTCACGCCCAATGACCGTCTAGGTCGGTGTCCCAGACTCTCGCCCCAGTGCGAGTTATAAGTGAGGTATGCTCTCACGCCTAACGACCGTCCAGGTCGGTGTCCCACACTCTCGCCCTAGTGCGAGTTATAAGTGAGATATGCTCTCACGCCCAACAACCGTCCAAGTCGATGTCCTAGACTCTCGCTCTAGTGCAAGTTATAAGTGAGGTATGCTCTCACGCCCAACGACCGTCCAGGTCGGTGTTCCAGACTCTCGCCCCAGAGCGAGTTATAAGTGAGCATGCTCTCACGCCCAACGACCGTCCAGGTTGGTATCCCAGACTCTCGCCTCAGTGCGAGTTATAAGTGAGCTATGCTCTCACGCCCAACAACCGTCCAGGTCGGTGTCCCAGACTCTTGCCCCAGAGTGAGTTATAAGTGAGCTATGATCTCAGGCCCAACGACCGTCCAGGTCGGGATCCAGACTCTCGCCCCAGTGCGAGTTATAAGTGAGCATGCTCTCACGCCCAACAGCCGTCTAGGTCGGTGTCCCAGACTTTCGCCCCAGTGAGAGTTATAAGTGAGGTATGCTCTCACGCCTAACGACCGTCTAGGTCGGTGTCCCAGACTCTCGCCCCAGTGCGAGTTATAAGTGAGCTATGGTCTCACGCCCAACGACCGTCCAGGTCGGTGTCCCAGACTCTCACCCCAGTGCGAGTTATAAGTGAGCATACTCTCACGCCCAACGACCGTCTAGGTCGGTGTTCTAGACTCTTGCCCCAGTGCGAGTTATAAGTGAGGATGCTCTCACGCCCAACAACTGTCCAGGTCGGGTCCCAGACTCTCGCCCCAATGCGAGTTATAAGTGAGTTATGCTCTCACGCTCAATGACTCTCTCGGTCGGTACCCTCTACATTCGCCTGGGCAAAATATAATAAAACATATTCTCGTGCTCAACTGGTCGGTAAGCCATATTTCCTTTATTTCTGCTGCAAAATATGAAAACTAGCAGGCATATTCTCAAGCATCAAGCCTTTTGATCTTCTGGTGAGAGGTAAGAAGAAGGCTGGGTAAGCAAACTATCCTTATTATTTTTGCTAGAAATGTTAGAGAAACGCAGGTGTTTATAGAAACACAATGATACAAGAGCAAAGGGACATGGATCTACACCATAATAAACGGAATCCAAGAAACATGTTTTATTTCATTAAAAGATGAACATTTTTCAGGGGTTTACATTGCTACCAGATCCAGAAGCCTGACCTCTACTCTCTAAATGAGTCCTTGCTTTAGCCAGTTCATCCTCAACTAGTTTGAGGGAGTTTTACAGTTAGCCAATGGTCTCATCCTTTAGCCGACTCTTCTCTTTCAGGAAGGTCACCTCGTCTTCGTGTTTCTCTTCAGATAAATGATATGATGGATATGAGCCTGGAAGTCCGCATGAGCCTTCATCTTGAGAGCTACCTCGGCCCGAGTTCTGTACTTGGTCGCCTGCCAGAGCTCTTCCATCTCCCTACGGAGAGAAGTCTGAAGATCCCTGTTTAATGTCATCTCACGCAAGGCTTTTTCTTTAAGAGCAAGCTGGTGACGTAAAGAAGATAGCTCGTCGTGCTCAATGAGCCAGAGAGGAATAGCTGGAAAAAAGAAAGGTGGCAGTGTGCGTGACAGTGGAAGTATGCACAACCCTCTTATAAGGGACGAGAAGGTGAAGGGATTACCTCGAAACATGGAATGACACTTGGGAAGCCGTACGACATTTATGAGAAAATAACATGATCAAGAATAGAAGAATCAATACACACCATAAAATCCCGCCTATCTTTTAGCGAAGGCAATGAATGCCGAATGGGATATCAGGAGAAGGGTCTGTAAGTAGAGAGATGTAAAGGCCAGGTCAGGTGTGAAGACTAAGTTAGGAAACTACAGGACTTGGGTCTAGTCAGTCGGACTAGATCCTCCTTCAACTAGACTTGAGGGGGAGGCTTGTGATATGGTGCGTGATCATGGGGTCGGAGAGATGACGTGGTTGGAAGTCGAGACCGCGGTATGGTCAAAAGTCAAGCTCTCATGGCGGTCAGAAGTCAAGCTTGCATGGCAGTCAGAAGTCAAGCTTACGTGGCAGTCAGAAGTCAAGCTTACGTGGCGATCAGAAGTCAGGCCTACGTGGGGGTCAAAAGACTGGCCTACGCGAAGGTCAAGGATCCGGTCTACGTGTAATTCTAGGGACCCAGTTACAAGATGGGTTGGGTTAGGCGCGAATGACATTTCAGAACTAGATCTACGTGTTTAGTAAGAACTAGGAGGCCAGGATCTCAGACCAGGATTTATAGCTTTGCGATACCTGGATTAGAGCATACAGGTCGGGATGTGCCACCCAAGGATACAGGTCAGGACTTATGACCTTGTGGCACAGAACACATGGAAGGCAAAGCGTGCAGATCGGGAGGTGCTAACTGAGGACATAGGTCAGGACTTATGGTCTTGCGACACAGAATATAGGGAAAAGCGTACAGGTCGGGATGTGCCACCTAAGGATGCATGTCAGGACTTATAGCCTTGCGGCACAGGAAACATGGAAGGCAAAGCGTACAGGTCGGCATGTGCCACCCAAGGATATAGGTCAGGACTTATAGTCTTGCGACACATGACACATGCAAGGCAAAGCGTACAGGTCGGGATGTGTCACCCAAGGATATAGGTCAGGACTTATGACCTTGTGGCACAGGACACATGGAAGGCAAAGCGTACAGATCGAGATGTGCTAACCAAGGACACAGGCTAGGATTTATAGCTTTGTGATACCTGGATTAGAGCGTACAGATCGGGATATACTAACCAAGGACACGGGTCAGGACTTATAGTCTTGCGGCACAGGACACATGGAAGACAAAGAGTACAGGTCGGGATGTGCAATAGGCCAGGATCACAGGCCAGGATTTATAACTTTGCGATACCTGGATTAGAGCGTACAAGTCGAGATATACCAACCAAGGATACAGGTCAGGACTTACAACCTTGTGGCATAGAGCACATGGATCAAAGCGCACAGGTCGGAATATGCAAATCTAGGAATACTGGCCAAGATCACAGGTCAGAAAACACAGACTGGGGCATACAGGTCGGGAATCCAGATAAGTGGAATCGGATTGAGGCGCACAGGTCTGAAGGCAGGATAATCGGAACTAGACTAAGGCGTACCGGTCACTATACAAAGTAAGACGGGTAAGCAATTCACAAAGCAGGTCGGTCATTCACAAGACAAGGCGTATAGGGCATGGTTGAATGTGCAGATCGGGATTCGCGATACGGCAAGTACAAGTTAGCTACAAGTCGGTGCCCATAGGTCGGGGTTGGTAGGTGCGAAGGCCCAGTCTAGGGTTAACAGGTCGAGGCGAGCATACACTACCTGACAAGCAAGCCAGGGAATCGTAACCACCCGTCAGAGTATAATCACAGCGTGTTAGGGAATATGCTAACGGTCTAGGGCTCGTAACCTCCAGATTCCTCTTTCGACCTATCAGAGAATGCCCCGTGAAAATCACCGCCAGACAAAGCCTGACACCCGGCATTCCCTGACACTCGCCAGACTCCAGAAGCGTCCACAGCAGTATAAAAAGGGAGGCTTCGTCCTTACGCAGGTATGCTCACTCGTCGTTTTAGACTCATCTTTTACTTTTCGTCCTTTTTATATGTTTCTAGGGAAAAAGTACCTAACTTGAGCGTCGGAGGGCCTGACCCGGGGACCTTTTCCCTGGTTTCTGGTCTCTAATGACTCGTGGGCTTGTCTGAGTGTGCACAGAGCCCTTGCTTCATCGTCTTCGTCATCAACCCCCCCCCCCCCCATCCGCCTGTGTAAGCCCTTTCGGAGGGTGCCAGATCGACCTGGCTTCGCAGCGACTTTCCGTCAACACCAGCGACAATGCGGCCCGCCTTCATCCGACTCAGCTTCCGGACGGGATCATATTATAAATAAAATATTATTATACTTGATCATGTTCCAAGACTCCCGAAGAGATCTATCGGTAACACGACGAATATATTGACTGTTGCTGCTTAGAACCACTAGAAGAGGAAGAATGAAGAGAGGAACCATCACCTTCAGAAAACTTAGAGAATGACAAATGAAGACAAGAGTTAGAATGTCACTGGGATACCTCAACGTTGTCACTCCATCACTGGCCAATTCAGAAATGAGGAGCAAAGTGAGCTAATGAATAGTTTAGACTGACTTAAAAAAAACCTGGTTGTTTCCTGCTTGCTCCCCTTTCTATGTTTCCTTTCATGACTTGTCCCCAGGGCGTAGCACAGTTAGGAGCATATTGTTTCGTGGTCAAAAGGTCCAAGATTTGATTCTCGGGGTGTCATTAACCGAGATTAGTATCTTGGCCATGCACTTTCAACTATGTACTTGCATTTACCTCCCTCTATATCTATGGATCCGTCTCTAGAGGAGCCGTTGATGTGGAACTTCCACATTTTTTCCATGACTTCTCGCCTTCCCTGCATTTGTGAACATTTATTTCTTTTATCGATTTTAACGACGAATTAAGGGTGATGATTAATCGGCGTGTTAAGGGTGATCATTAATGGGCATGCTATAAATGATCATTAATTATTATCATTTAGTGAACATATTAAGGATAATCATTAATACTTCTAACCCTTCATCTTCGACCTATTGAATGCTATCGCATGCTAATAGATTTTCAGCCTAATGGAATTGTTCACATCAAAACCATAATGGCTAGAGAGAATCTGGATATCATCGGTCGAGGAGGTCTTGGACAGAGCCACTCGGGAGTAATCATTAGTGGTGATCGCGGATCGGATTGGTTCAGTTATTAGGATAAAAAATTATCCGGCCCTACTAGATCAGATAATACAATATTAGGATCTACATCCGACCCTATATCCGGCGGTTATTATGTATCAGATATCCGACGGGTTGTCAGTTATTTGGATATCCGACCCATATCCAATGAAATATAAAATATAAATATAAAATAATAAAAAAATAAAATATTTTAAAATGATAATAGACATTACTCATTATACGTTGTAGTAGATAATTGTCAATAGCTGCTACAACGTATAGCAACTTATCGGCAGTAGCTAGTACAACGTGTAGCAGCTTATCCGCAGTAGATATTATAACGTGTAGCAATTTATCGATAGTAGTTGCTATAAGTAGAGGTGTTCGCTTATTGGGTTGCTTCGGTTATTGGGATAAAAAACTATCCGACCCTACTAGATCGGATAATGTAATATCAGGACTCTACATCCGGCTCTATATCCGGGGAATTTTTTTTTCGGTTCGGATCGGTATAAACGGATTGGTCGGTTTGGCAGGTTAACTGCTCACCCCTAGTAATCATGAATGAACATCTAAGATAGTAAGACGGTTAAGTGATCCTTGTCCCAGTCGGTAGGGTGAACCTATCCGATTACTTTCTCAATCGGTTAAGCAATCTTCGTCCCGGTCAGCTGGTTGAGCATGTCCGATCATCTGCTCGGTTGGCTAAGTAATCTTCGTCTCGATTGATTGGCAAACCTCCTCCAAATCGATAGGTTTAGTCGGTCTGTCTTTAACTTTTCTATCCGCGTAGATAGATATATATCTTGACTTACAAAAAATTCACTTGGAGACTCTACCATTCCCCCCACGTCAGTACCAAAATATTCTTTATCAATTTAATAAAATCACTTCAATAAAATTATTTTTCAAAATTTATAACAATAACTACTATAACAATGAATTAAGGAAAAATTTACATACAATCCCCAATCATAAATAAAACAATCCAAAAATAAATATAATTTCTTTTAAATCCATCATTAAAATCTAGTATATTTTTTATTAAATTGAGCGCTACTCTTTTTCCACCTCAATTGAATGAAAAATATATTAGATTCTCTTTAAATAATGCTTAGTTAGATGTAAAATATACTAGAGCCTTTTTAAATGGTGCTTAATTTAGGAGGAATTACATTAAACGGAAAAAAAAAGTGTTCAATTTTCCACTCCCTACCAAATATAATGGATATTAATTTACTTAATTGTCTCTTATATCTTTTAGGTATAAAAAGTCCAAAAATGAGTATAATTCCTCTTAAATTTAGCACATTAAATTAGAATCTAGTATATTTTCTATCAAATTGAGCATGACTCTTTTTCCACCTCGATAAAAAATATACTAGATTCTCTTTAAATGATATTTAATTAGATGAAAATATACTAGATTCTTTTTAAATAGTACTGAATTTAAGAGAAATTATATTAAACGAAAAAAAATCATGCTCAATTTGATAGAAAATACACTCAATTCTAATTTAAAGTGTTGAATTTAAGAGGAAGTATACTCATTTTTGAACTTTTTTATCTAAAAAAAATATGAAATGCAATTAGATAACGATATTTACACGAGGAAGTTGAAGCAAATAAAATTTTACATGCAAAAAGTGGAAATCAATTTTTTTTTTAAAGATGGGGACGGTATACAAAGTTAAAATTATATTTAGGAATTTTCTCCAATTTATTTAAAATTATTTAAATTTCATCATTTTTTAAATTGATTAATTATAACAGCTACCTACTAATTGTTAGATATATATAATTGTAGTATCTACTTAGTTAATTGATATGTAATTCTGAGAGCTACTATAATATATTGTATTAATTGTTATCGAGCATTATAGTAATTATTGTTTAAAATAATTGAAAATAAAGATAATTTTTTAAAAGAAACGATATAATTTTATTGGACGTTCTTAGGGTGTTGTGTAACAACAGACTTATCTAGGACCGAGCGAAAAGTCAGAATATAGCCACAGGGAAACGAGCAGCAATGTCTGAATATGTTCGATGATTTTCTTTACGTAAAGATTAATGCATTTAATTGTTTGTGTAAAACATGGGAAATCGAAGCCTGATTGATTCTCCTTTCCAGTTACAAACACGTTGGAATAGTCCCGAGCTGTGCAGCGTTTTCTCAATTTGTTAGATATTTAAAGATTAAATTTCAATTTTAATAAATTAACTGATGAATTTTTATTAATGGATAGCAATGTTTGTTGGATCAAATCGATCTTTCTAAAATCTAAAATTAAAAGGACAACTCGGTGTATGAAATTTCCGAGAGACTATTTTCAAAGATCACTCTAAAATTAATCGATATTAAAAAAAAACATGGGAAATGGAAGGTTGATTGATTCTCCGTTCCGGTCACAAACACGTTGGAACAAGACTGGATCGGTCTTTTTCTCTGTACAGTCATTACGGCCCAGAATCGATTCTGTTGGAATCATTATCCTTCTAATTTTCTTTTTTTCATCCAAAAGGAGATTTGGAGTGGGATTTCGATTCCCTACTCCACCACACATGCTATTCTCCCTCTTTGGCACCTTCCATCCGCATAAGAGAGGGGAAATTAGGAGTGAGTTGTACTTTGAATACGAAAGAGATAATTTTGCCTCCGGAGCTATGGTACAGTGGTAGAATATTCAGATTATTATCCAGATATTTACGGTTCAAATCTCAGTTATAGTAAATTTATAGGAATTTTTCCTCCAAATGGGACACGCAACTAAAGATTGTTAGGCTTCTGGGCTGCCCGCTACGAGCGCTTTCCGATTTACCCTGATGGCCGGTGGAAAACTTCCGTAGGACCGGGACGGTCACTCCATGCTCAATGTTATCCAGCCTAATTAATTATTTTTTTTACGGAAGAGATAATTTTAATGAGTTAAATAAAAAAAATTATATGGAAATAGTATAAAGAAGTATAATTGAACCTCTTAAATTGGATTGAGTTATAGTTCAAGACGGCTATTATATGGATCTCTCTTTTTTTATCTCCAATATTATGAAATCCAAAGAGAGGCAAATGAATCAAACGTTCATTGGTAAGTTTAGTTTAAGTGTTCGACTCAGTTAGAATTTCAACGTGCATTAAATTGAATGAATAAATTAATATATTTATGGACAAATATTATGAATGGTTTCATGAACTCCATCAAAGCTTGTTAAGCTTGCAAATAAACTCATAAATAAATAAATAATATTGTAACGTCAAATTCGTTAACCAATTAAATAAATTTTACAAAAACTTCAAACAATCAAATAATCTCAAATTAAGGGCTTAATAATATCTAAGCCAAGCTTAAGCAAGGCTCAAGCTAAAAAATTTTACTCAATTATCTTACCAAATAATTTTGAACAATCCAAAGTTTGGATCGAATTGACGAGGGAATAAATATATTTTTCAATTGACCGATCATTAATCTTTCAAATCATATTTATCCTACAAATATAAACAAATTTGCTAACCCTCAATGGATGGCATGCAAAATTGTGTTATCTACTTATAAAAGCATCTTGTGCTCATTCATGTGAAACATAAGTGTCATTTTGGCATAAATCCTTTTCTTTGGACTTGTTTGAGGAATCCGCGCGTCTCGTGATCAAGCACGACCATCGCACGATAAGAAGATAATACATATCAAGCTACACCTACATCATATGACAAATTTGAATGAACTTTTTCCCGCCTTCGATAAGGACTTCAAACTAATCCATGGTTGCACATCATCTTTCATTAACTTGGATAGATAAGCAAAAACAGTTACATTGATAGGTTTCACAGCATCAAAACATTGTCACACATACATATAGGCAGTCTTTCATATTTCTTCGGGCGGTCGCTTTTATTGCTCAGATAGTAGAACACTCGAAAGTATTGCTACATGTCAATGACTCTGAAAGAGTCACGATTCTTGACAACGATGTCGTACATATGGATGGACTTGAAACGGGCAAAGTCAATCGGGAGGGAGATGAGGTCGAGCGAGGAGCGCTTGTGGAACTGGAGGAGGTCCGGGTCCTCGTAATAGCGCTCCCAACCCAAAGCCATCAGCCTATGTTCAAGGGAGGCATAAGAGCCTATCACCTCATTGGTGGGGGTGAAGACGAGGACCTTGCGCCTCGCCGTTGATGGCTGCTCGGTGCCGGATGTGTTCTCAACCAGCCGCACCACACCATTCTTGAACACCCAAACGCCGGCCATGAGATTAGGGAGCTAGCTAGAGAGGTTAATTGTTGATGTGGTTGCGATGGAGGAAGTTGTAGCTCATTGGAAGCGTATTTATAGCCAGAGCTTTGATATGTTGGATGAAGATATGATATGAGGAATTGCATGGCATTTGTAGTCAAATTTGAAGGCAGAATCTAAACTTTAAAAACAAAGACTTTCTTTTTGGATTTGACGAAGGTCGTTTTCCTCATCCAAACTACCACATTTTCCATTCATAGCCTTTAAACTAAAATTTATATTCTTCGACATACAGTCAAGTGATAGGCTTCATTCACAAGTAAAGATCTTAGTCCGTGTATTCACCTTCTCATCGACATTTATCCGGCTAAACTCCACGCGAAGACCTCCGATCAGTGTTTCGATCAAGTTTCACACCGTAAGTTCTCGATCAAATTACTTTGGTAGAAAAATTATAATTTGGAACTCGAGATTCAATTCGAATGAAATTAGTGTATAATCATTTTGTAAAGGTATTGGTTAAAGTTTTTTTTTTCTTTGGACCATTCTAACTAGCAGTGTCCTTTTCTTGAGGAAGATCTCATCTCATTAGTTGGGCATATGTATATATTCTCGTATTCACGTTCTTTACTCTCTTTATCTGTTAAATGGTGATCATAGTTATCGATGTACACATATATTCATAGTTAAACTAATTAATCAAAGTATTAGCTTGGTTAATTAACCTGTTTAAGACATAATGTTCAACCAAAACCAAATCTTGTTTGATAAACAAGTCAAAAACATAATTAGGAGAGAATATATAAAGTGCGTGGAGAATGGTGAGTGTGAATTCCTTCAAAACTGTGGATCGCGATTGTTTTAGTAGAGTATTTATTCCATCCCATTAAATTAAGAATCTACTGGTTGCAATCCGGAGCATGTGAATTTCACGTGGGAGTTTCCTTTGCACGGAAAGGAGCATCCACTCAAAATGCACGCGAACTTTGCGTGGGAGTGTTTTGAGTTGCATAGAACTGAGAACGGGAAGAATTCGGAGGCTGCTGTTAGCCGACAGGTACACTGCCCGAGCACGGTGTCGGCAAGCAGGCTGAAGAAGGTGGAGTGATAGAAGGCCCTTTTTTTTAACCTACGGGCCAGTTTTTAGAGTCTGTCATATGGAACATTCAACTAAGAACAGTACAAAAGTAAGGTGTAATAACAGGTCAGTTGAAGTAAACAATGACAGAATTAACAAATGTTGCATTTGCATAACTGGTTTGGAATGCTTTGGGCATTCCCTCCCAAATCGAAGGTGGATAAACGTTCCAACGGCCTCTTCAGCAGCAGCAGCAGCAGCAGCAGCTGCAGCTGCTTCTAGGAGAACAGGCGAGTTCATTCGAACCGTTCCATCTGTAAATAAAAGCAATTCAAGCATGAAGATTCTTAATCAAATTAACTGTGATACAGAACGAACTTCTCGTGCCAAACACATACAATTCGCCAACTACTAAAAATCATTAGTCCATATTAGCGCCATTTCTTGGTCGATTCGTTTGTTTAGCTTCTTAGTACATGAAGTTTGTACCATTAAGCAATAAATAGGGAACAATTTTCATGAAAGTGAATGATATCGTGTAAAGCAGAACAAACATCGACCTATTAAGTTGAAACATTTAAAAAAAAAACTACCTTCCAAAGGCCATCATTCAGATAGTGCATGTTGTCAACTGCAATTCCTTTGTTGATAGATTTTCTGCACCGAATAAAAAACAAATGTTCATTGCGTGATAATTCAACATACAGCATAATATAGATGGAGATAGATGTGCGATAAAATGTGCATATGCTGCAACTATCAATATGATAAAACCCATAGAGAATATCCTGCATCTATTTAGTAAATTGATGAATTTACTGTATGGATGAAGATCTTAATAATAAACAGAGATTGGTTGAAATAAAATTAACTAATTAAGATATTGAAATTTTGTGATCAGTGTCAGTGTGCTCTTTAGGCTAAAAGGAATATTATAATACTACAATCCACCATACTTTCTGGATCAGAGTTTGAGTAATTAGAGACCTATACAGAAAAAAAAATAATGTGTCATACTTTCTGGATCAGAGATTAACATGGATGGAGACAGTTACTAGAAACAATAAAATAAGAAAATACATATATCCAAGAGTAATCAAGTGTCATTCGACTATATGATAAATTGAGAAGATGGAGATGATACCAAATGTTTAAGAGGCAACCATTAGATTTGATAGTTGAGCTAAATTTATTAGAGATAGAAAGGAGTGGATGGAGACCATAGAGAACTATAGTAGATTTAATAAAAATTGGTTTAATAAACAGAAATTTTGCTAGTCATACAGCCTAGCCTAAAGTTTATATGTGCTTAGATTCATCTAGCCGACCCAAATAGCTGGAATAAACATGCATCATACTTTCAAAATTGGCGGGTTTTAACCTTTGTACTCTGAAAGGTTCTTAATCATTACTGGAAATTGAACTCCAGATACAATCTTATACACAAGTTCTTGGATGTAGATTTGAATGACCATAACCACTCGTACTGACTACTCTAGCTGTATATCATAATGAACTTACCAAATATTGTTTGAATGCTAGGTGACTAAAATGCATCAATATTTTCTATCCCAACCATATGTAAGCACATTGAAATGTAGACGTTAACATTAATTGGACTTTATATTAATAAAACGCTAACTCACATATCTTTTGCTGAAATTTTTGTAAATCCAATAGCCAAAGCGTGTTGTTTTCCCTCTGCCATTATGGCCTACAAGAAAATTTTGAAACAGTTCAACTTAACGACATCAAAGATTTGAAATCCAACATACTTTCATAGGCTCAAGCAAACATTTATCCACAAATAACAGGCGCATTATGAAAAAATTGGAAACCTTGCATGTTTAATAGACTAAACAAACCAACTGTTAAAAAAGTAACCATCTCATAATCAAGGACCAACTGTTAAAAAAGTAACCATCACATAATCAAGGACCAAGGATGGGTTTATATGTTAACTGGAATACAAGAATTTTATGACATATAAGGCGAAGAGTACTTTCTTTTCTATCCAGACTTAGAAAAAGTTACTATAGTGTATGAGGTCAAAAAATTCTTCAAGCTTCAAACTAAATCAAAGTTTTCACTTCGTTGGGTATCGTAAACATGGGATTTATTGCTGAAATAGATTCAAGGATTTCACATTCCCCCAGTGTCCATGAAGCTTCAATCCGGGGAGGGGTTGCATGGTAGAACTAAAACTTGAAAGCTTGAGGATGTCTGACTCAAATCCTCCTGTCGAAGGGCTATAACAAATGATGTTTGTAACTTCAATGAGAATACAATTTGGGGAATGTTATCTTTAGAATATAAAAATGTGTGAAAATCATAGTCCAGATTTGAAGAAAAATGGGATAAAATGCTAGTATTTCCTAAGAAATCTCATACTAATTGAGTTAAACATCTCCTATCCAGAGTAATCAAAGTGACAGGTTATGAAGGAATGACTGGGTCATTAAGTCAATTACTATCTATATGCTGGCAGATCATACGGAAAAATCAATGTATGCAAATAGATGGATGTTGTATCTTTTGCACTAGCATGGACTGGTGCAATCACCACAAAATATAGTATTTAGGCAAATGCCCAATGTCAAAGTTAAGTTAGATGCATTCACAAATGACGGTAACTCATCCATTCAAACCTCATAAAATTTTTAAATTTATAGATATGAAATTCATGATTGTATAATTTATTCATTCGTCTCACATATGTCTAGTAACTTTTTATTCCTTTATAACAGTTAGTTAAGTAAATATACACTCTCACATATCACTATGAGTACCACTTGTGTCAATTTTCTGTTGTCAATTTTTTGAGCAGGTGGTGTCAACAAGTTGTCAAAAATAGGTCTAACATGATATTATTCTAGTGCTTTCATATTTAATATGGCCCTAGCTAGCTCGCAAGTCTTGGACAAATTATGGAGTTTCTAATCCCAAAGTTAAGTAAATAATTAGTACCTAAAAAGCTTTCAAACACGAGAATATAGAAGTACATGTTCAATAAATAAAAAAGCAAACACAAAGTAGACATTGACTATGTTTCTATAATAATTATTCATAAAATTTTCATTGTTCAACAGAAAAATAAATGTTGGCATGCCTCATTCTCTTCACATGCAAATTTTTTTGCATAATTTCTCATCCAAGATGAATTTTCTTGCATTGTTATCTTCAGATTTTTATATAAATCATTGTTGAATGAATTCAAGAGTCGATGATAACAAAATGATTCTCAAAATGGCTAAACTTTTCAAAAAAAATAAATAATAAAAATTTGAGATATTAGAGGAAATTTATTTAGGTATATGCCCGTGTTTGGACAGTATTGGAATTTTTAGCATTTTATGTATGCAAAAATCAAATTTGAAAGGGAAACTATGAAAATCAACAAATTATTGTGCACGTTTAAACTCTCTTGGCTAAAAAAATAAAGTACATTTGTTTTCTTATCAATAAGCAAGTAATTACGATTTTTCTAAAACTAATTTTTATCAATGTATTTAAATTTATCACATGATACTATGAGATGAAGTAACTAGCATGGTGCTTGAAGAGTGAGCACGGTATGAATTCCCCCAACTCCAAGGGGCACATACAATTAAGCCTTAGTTCTATTGCTCGGTCAATGTGTCTTGTCCATGTTTCAAGAATAAAGAATTTGATTATGCTTCCAAATATTTTTATATGTAAATGAACATGTACCACAGGAGTTTCCTCCAATACTTCTTCATCCAGAGCTCCGCCAGGGGACGTGAGTCCAGGACACATTATGTTTGCACCTGATAGGACAAATTTAATAGCACCTCTGTCTACCTGAAATTTCTTCATTATATCTGGATCTGAAAGAGGAAGAGTAAAGTTAAGAGAATAAAGAACATTAAGGGAAATATATGCAGCCACAATATATGAGATTCAGTAAACAAAACACAAGAACCATCATTCTTCATTGTTTCATATTGTTGAGGATGTCATGCAACATGAAAAGAATTTTCAGACTTGATAAAGTCAAGTCCATTTCCTCGAAGAGAATGCATTGCACTAAGTTGCTAAGGTCATATGAGTTTTCATAGATATGATACAAAAAAATAGCTGCAAGTATATTGTACTTTAATCAAGATGACTTTTATAATATAAGGTATATTTAAGTTATAACAAGCATTTGTTTATAAATAACAACTAATAATAGGAGTAATTATTGAGATTTAGTTTAAAAATTTAGATAAAAGGGCAGCCCAGTACACGAAACTCCCACCAATGCAAGTCCAGGGAAGGGTCAGACCATATTGGACGCACAACAGCAATTTTACCATTGTGTCAAAGCTCCTCTTCAGTTTAAAAATCTAGATGCAATATAAAAATGTGTTTGTGACTAGTAGGTGTCTAAAAGACTTAACTATGTGAAACATTTACAAATTAAAGGTCTTACATATCTTACACTATGATAAACCAATCTAGATTATGAAGATTGTCTAAGCTGAGTACATAATAGCAATATCTATTACACAAAAGAATACTACCAAGAAGAACGACAATGCAATTATATTTGATAATGAAAAGGATACTAAGGAATCTTGGTAGACCAAATTAACTCAATGAATAAGGGGTAACCATACATAGGATATACAGATCATCTTTAAATTATACATCCAAAAGTTGAACTTAATAGTAAAACAATAAATGATAGATGTGATACATTACATTGATGAAGAAGCCTCAATGTTGGCATGTAAGGTCCATCACGAATGTTGAAAAATAGTGGCACATTGTTCACCACCACAAGATTCAAATGATTTTGACTAGATAAAGGAGAAATATTAATTAGAGAGCTAATTCTATTGTGATTTCATCACTCAAATTAAACACATTAATAGTAGGCACATGTTATAATTTCTTAGTATCTATATGGTCCATAAATTCAAGTCCCAATACAACTTTTCAAGTTAGAGAGCTATGCATAAGGCAGTGACAAAATGCTAACAAAAAGTAAAGTAGAAATATAAATGGCCAAATGCATTTATTCTAAAAGCCCCACTAGAACAAATTCTTTTTATCAAGCTACTAAAATTGAATAAAGAATGACAGAAAAATAAACCATCACAGTATAGCCCAAGATTATTTAAAAAAAAAAAGATAGCCCCTCATTCAAAAGGAACAAGGTTATTGTTCCTATTAGAGGAAGCACCAAAATTGACAAAAAGAGACTCGCCATGAATATAGAACGAGGATTATTATAATAAATTTGTAATAAAATATAAATACATCACAAGAAAACATCAAGAGACGTGTTTAAGAACCAGCTAGCAACTCAAGCTTGTAACCCTTTGGAATTGAAAAGGACATCAAAATATATCGCATAGCATCAACACCTTTTCCCCCTTCTTCAAACTAGATCATGGGTTAAATCTACTAGAAAACTCTAGTCTTTTCTTCAATTATACTAATTTTCGATTCCTAGAAAATAAATTTTGCCCTGTATGCAACTAATTATATAGTATAATCAAGTAATATTATAAGAAATATCTAATTATAAAAATTAACCTTATAACAATGTAATTCTCTTAATACAGTCATGCTTCTCAAGATGATTGATATATGGGTAGAATATCCAATCAATTGAATCGTTTAAAAACATTAAAAAGAAAATCTAAAAGAGCCTACAAGTTAACTTGATTAAAATCTAAATATCGTATCCAAGTGAAAGCTTAAAAGCTATGCACAAAAGAAAGGATGTACCAACCATTTTGCAACAATGAGAGGCACCTTTTTAGGAAGCATGTCGTCCAACAAAGGTTCCAGACCAGGATACTGTAGTTAAGTTATTATATCAGATATAAAAGCATACTATCGTGATGCAACGATAGGTTAGTATTAACCACAATAGAAAGAAAAAGACCTCATCAGCTATGCTTTGGCGAATCTTCCGTTGTACAGATGCCTTTACTTGGTTTTGTGCAGATACATCTTCAAAAGAGAATCTTCAAGTGATATGAAAAAAATTAGCATTTCAAGCCTATAGGACTCACAATTCATATTCTTAAAAGTAAATTGAATTTGTAACTAGTTATGTTTCTAACTAATGGAATACTAGTACATATAAAGCTTTTCAAGTTAAGGAAATATGAAATATATGACACATGGAATTTGTTGAATACAACCTTTAAGTGAAAGGTATATTTTCAAAATTACCATAATTTTTTTAAAGCTTTTATCTAATTCCCTTTTCGCATAGTCAAGCTTTCAAGTTTATATGAAAAAGCAAAATTGATACAGGAAGATTAAACATTCAGTGATCATCAAACTATAGACTTAGTGAGAGAAACATGCAGAGAGATGAAATACAATCAATGTCATTCCTTGCATCACCTTCTATTTTTTTACCTGATTCTGGATTCTTCTTTAAGACATGTCTCATATATGCACCATTCATTGGAATCAAACAATTCATTTGTAGATCTCTCCTATTTCTTTTGATTATGATACTCATAATGTATTTAGTTAATGGCGTTAAGGTAACCAGGTTAATTGCTAGAACAATGAAAGGAAGCATAGTCTTTTAAGATCATAACATCAATGCTACATTTTTTATCCAAACTTGTTGGAAAATTCCTTGCATTCACCAAAATCATGTTTTTTTTGGGAAGAGGTTTTAGTATAGTGGAGCAAAATTAGGACAGAATCTTCAGAAAATGATGCAGTTGGATTATTGTAGATTTCACAATTGAAGTCAAAACATGCCCATGGGAAGTGAGGATAAAACATTAGGTGATTAAGTAGCTGAGACATTTTTAAAGATTCATCCTTATTATATGTTTTTGATTTATTACGATTTCATACATTATTGACTACATTTTCTCCTTCCCAGATAATTCTTATCAATTTAGAGTAGATTGAACCCTTTTCCTAGTGATGAAAAATTACTATAGAATAATAGCTAAGCTTTAAATGTTCATCCCATCAAAGTTAACAATAATAAACAATTTTATAAGTGTATTTTTTTAATGACCTTAAACAACCAAAACAAGGTGCAGAACTGCAAATTGCATGTCCACGATGTCAACATCAACCAAGAATTTCAACTAACAAAAGAAAAAAACAACATAATCAATAAATGATTGCCAACTCAGTCAACAATTAAAAAAACAACTCAAAAAGCACTAAAAATGGACTCAAACATGGTGTTCTGGGATCAACTCAACCCACTGCCTCCAAAAAAACCACCCCTACAGATATATTCCTTAAGGAATAGTTCAATTCAAGTCCTTGATCTTTTTTCCACAATTTTTTTACTCAAATATTTCGATAAGAGTTGGAAAAGCAAGGGGAAGTGACTTTTTTCATTAACAAAAACTAGAAGCAAACCTAATCATTCAACACTAAATTTTATTTTTAGAAACATTGAATTGGGGACTAAATTTGACAAATTCTCTCTTTCATATTCTAGTAGATCATACACGAATAACAAACTCAAGTTATATTCTTATGCATAACTGAGAGGATTAGATAATGAAGAGATAGCTTTTTTTCCATGGTGCAATTCATTCTAGAAACTTTCTAAAGTGCCTAATGGGCGTAGGAACTCTTGACAAACCATGAATTGCTGCGCCTCCCTTTTCCATTGTGATTTTGTACTTCTTCTTGCCTTTCTTCTCGCTGATGCTATGTTCTCAAGTTTCCAAAACAGATAGGAGCTATTATTTTCCTAGATAGAGAAGTCACATGGTCTTCAGTGGTCCTCAATAAAAAATGATTGGAAAAGATAAGAGAGGAAGAATTTTCTTCCAAAACCAAGATTTATTTTTGGCCCAAATTGGGGTGCAGTGTAGGCTTTAACAAACAATTTTCCTTTTAGTTCCATCCAATTTTTTTTTAAAAAAAAAAAAAAACAGGTGGAAGGAAGATAATGTAGTGCCTGCTTTTAAGGAATCAACGTGTTCATCCATACCTTCTGATCTATGTAAAAGGAGACTAATAGATGGGTCGTTAACCTTAACTTCATTCTCCTAATCCTATTTATGTGACACCTTTTTATTGAGGAGAAACAACCTTCTGCTTCGACAAATATAGTAAGATAAAAATGGATTACTTCCAACACCATCTCCTAAAAACAATGAATCTCAATAAATCCATCTCTAGTTTGCCCATCAAAATTGCCTCTAAATTAAAAGAGTGAACTATAGTATATCAGCATCGTGAATTTGTCCCAACTATTTAGAATCTATATGGATATTATCATCCAATCAGCTCCATGTCAGGCTTATCACCAGTAAGTCAAATCAGTTACATCATTTTATTATATTAACAAAAGTTTTCTTTGATCCATCCCTACCTCTTAGACCTTCCACTTTAATTGATTCAACTTTTATAACTGCAAAATCAATTATAAACCAAAACATATGACCCAATGACATAAAAAATGATAAAATCCGAACAAAGGGGAAAAAAAAACTGACATATGTCATAACTTTAGTATAAGAGAGTTTCCACGAAGTATATCATATTTTGCCAAGCAAACTGCTCCCCGAACGCTTGAAAAATACAAGTTAGCATCTGAACTTTGAACCTAAAAACACTGATTTCAAGTTCACCATGGTGATAAACATCATAAAGTACGAATCTAATTTGGTAAGCAGAAATCGTGCACAATAATTAAGCAGTAGGCAAAAAGTGGGTGAGAAAACCCTAAAGCATAAGGGAACGTATGGAACAAGAGGAATCCACAAAACTGTCATCGGCACTTCCGACGGACAAATGAAGGAGGCGTGATTCAAAACTCAGATGCGCGATTCGACGGACAAGAAGAAAAAAATAGCGAGAGACGAGATCAGATTAAACTGAAACGCGTACGGTATGGAGAGCGAACTCACTTCTTGAACATGTTGGAGGAGAGAGCGAGGGCAAGCGCGATCCGGCAATAGAAAAGGTAGAAGCGGAGACAGACAGAAGCTGGAACGAGATGCGGATGGCGTCGAGAAGAAGTGGGTCGAGCCACCATGTTTTTATTATTTATTTATTTATTATAGAAAATCCGGTCCCATAAAAAGTTTTCAATCAACTATCAGTCACGAGGTGGATCCCGCGGTCTTCACCGCCCTGTAAGACCATCCAAGCAAACTCATGGATTTTTTTTGCCTATGGGTACTTCGGCTCACGATAGTCTAGTTCAAGTTTTTCTACAAAATTTAACGTCAGCACGTGCCTTTAGCTCTACTAAACCTTAACTACTGCACCATACACATGAGAGCGATATTCCAGATTTTTCATTCCACTTAGGCTCGAATCATAAATGTTGGTTATTGTTGAAAGGTAGATTCGTTATCGTAACGGTCCTCTTAGTATCGGTTTTATAGATATGGAGAAAGGTTCATGTAAACATACAGGTCATAGACGTATGACAGTGTAAACCTCAGATCGTTAATTCTTGAGAATCGATCCCTGACCGTTATGCCAGAGATTCTATGCACCCACCATTTACGCACTACACCCTGGGAACAATTTGGATAAATGAGATCGAATTCAGATTAAATTTTAAAAAAAATTATATAAAATTCTAATCTAAATTCGATTTAAATTTGAATTCAACCTAAAATCCTTAAATTCGGATTTCATCAACCTAAACCTATCCAAATAATTCAAATAATGTGATTAAAATGATTTATTTTACTATTTTTTTTATAATTCTCCATTTTTATTTCAATATTTTATTTTTATTATATACCAACATTGATATTGATATAAATACAAATATTTTAATTTTTAAAATAAAATTTCATTTAATCCTAAAATAACCTACTAACACTATATTCAGGTCAATCTGGATCAACTTGAATTCGACCTGAAAATCTCTAACCTCAAAATCCTCTAATCCAAATTTGACCTGAATCTAAAAACTTCTGATCCGAACCTAATTTTTTTGGTCGACTTGATTGGATCATTAGATCTAGAGATGATAATAAGTAGGATTTTGATCGGATTTCATATTCTCCGTACTCATTCCAATTTATTAAATCCATTCTCATATTCATCTTCATACCATCATATATTTAACTTTCATCCTCATCCCCATACCCATCGGAGGATCAGGCATCTGTTGGTACAGTAAATATTGTTGGTGCAATCGACCCAAATTTGATCGGTACGATCATGGTTTTGATGTGTATGTCAAAGAGTTAGGCTTTCATATGTGTTTGATAGGTGTGTTTGAGTCTTGCAGGACTTGGTGAAACACGCATGAGGAGCTTGGTGCAGCTAAGCTTGGGAAGCTCATCCTAGGGCTCGAATCCTTGAGTCGGTGAAGAATGATGTGAAAGACATCTGAGGGACCGCCGGATGAGGAGCAACAGAGTGGAGCCGAGGGAAGCAGACTTCAAGGCAACGTGAAGGATGGCACGGAGAGGAGTCGCGGGCTCAGGCGCATATGAGGGACGAAGGCCAAAGGAAGAGGGCTTCAAGGGTGACTCCGGAGAGGATGAGTGTGTATGGACCAGTCGACTGGTGCAGTTGACTCGGAGCGAACAGAAGCATTCTGTTCGCTCAGCCAACAGCTAACAGTCTGTTGGTTGCTACTCGGAAAACCTAGAGGTTCCACTGTACAAAAATTTTGTACAAAGGTCTGAACCTTTTCCTAGCTACCATGTGTTCTTTTAAATTAAATTTTGGATCGCCTGCGGAACTTAACACGTTTGATCCAAAACTTAATCTATTTGTTCTTTTAGGTTTTGACTTGGATCTCCTGCGGAACTTAACACGTTCGACCCAAATCACCTTAAGTTATTAATTCCATTAAATATTAATTTCCATAATTGGTTCCCAGTACTGACGTGGCGAGGCACATGACCTTCTTGGATATGGGAGCAACCACCACCGACTAGACAAAACCTTTTATAGAAAGCTAATATTTAATTTCCTAAAATAACTTTAGGTTAACCGAAAAGAACAATCAAATCACAAGGAAAAGAAAAAACAAAAGAACACAACATCGAAAAACATATTCGAAATTCTAGAATCGTAAGCCTCTTGTATTTGGTATTATTTCCATAAATAACTAGTATGATGCGGAAAGAAAAATTACTAGTTATACCTTGTAGAAAAACCTCTTGATCTTCTACCGTATTCCTCTTCTAACCTCGGATGTTGTGTGGGCAACGATCTTCCGAGATGAGAAACCACCAAGCACCTTCTTCTTCTCCTAGCTAGGTTCGGCCACAAAAAGCTTCACCAAGGACGAAGAACAAAACATCAACCAAGCTCCAAGGGATACAAGCTTTCTCTCCTTCTTCTTCTTCTTCTCCAAGTAGTATCCGGCCACCACAAAAACTCCAAGCAAGAGATAAGTTTCGGCCACCACAAAAGAGGAAGAAAGGAAGAGGATGGCCGACCACAATAATTTTCTTCAAGGATGAATAA
Source organism: Zingiber officinale (assembly GCF_018446385.1). Lineage (NCBI taxonomy): Eukaryota > Viridiplantae > Streptophyta > Magnoliopsida > Zingiberales > Zingiberaceae > Zingiber > Zingiber officinale. Next base: position 127,823,903 of record NC_056000.1, on the reverse strand, counting down.
TTTCGGCCACCACCAATGCTCCAAGGGATGCTAGAGATGAGACTTGCTTTCTCTCCTTCTTCTCCTTCCTTGATCCGGCCACAAACAAAAGCTCCACCAAGAAGATAGGTTTCGGCCAACAAGAGGAGAAGAGAGAAAGGGAAGGGTCGGCCACCACACCAAGGAAAAGAGGGAGAAAAATAATAGAGGTTGTTCTCCATGAAGGCACCCCTACCCCTTCTTTTATATTCCTTGGCTTTGGAAAATAAGGAAATTTATTTATAATAAAATTTCCTTAACTTTCCTTGACAACAATTAATTAAAAAAAAATTAAATAAATTTTCCTAATTAATTGTATGTGGCCGGCCACCTCATGTAGAGCAAATAGGATAATTTTAATCAACAATTAAAACTTCCTTTTTTGTCTTTGGAAATTTTAAAAAATAAAATTTCCTTTTAAAATCCCTTCATGGTTGATAAAAAGAAATTTCTATAATTTTAATTTTCAACATGTGAATAATTTTTCAGAGAGAAAAAATAAAATATCTTTCCAATCTACAAATAAGGAAAGAGATCTAATCTCTTTCTTTTAATCTTTTTGTAGATCTTTTTAAAGAGAGATATTTTAATTTTAATTCTCTGTAATAAATTATATCTTCCACATAATAAAAATTAAAATTAAAATTCTTTTTAATTTAATGGGGGCCGACCACCTAAGCTTGGGTTCAACCCATGAACCAAGGCTTGGGCGGCCCTAGCTTGAACCACAAGCTAGCTTGGCCGGTCCCTTTCTCATGGGTATGAAGGTGGGTATAGTACTCTATAAATAAGAGGCTACGATAGGGACCGAGAGGAGGAATTGGTTTTGGTCTCCCGATAAAATTAAGCATCCCGTGTTCGCCCCGAACACACAACTTAATTTTATCAATAATAATTCATTCCACTAGAGAATTATTATTGAACTACCGCACCAATCCCAAATTACATTTTTGGGCTCCTTCTTATTATGAGTGTGTTAGTCTCCCTGTGTTTAAGATATCGAATGTGTTGGTGCGGGTAGCACTAACGGTCTAACCCAGGTTTTGATGAATGACAAATGGGTTAAGTTAGTTGTGTTGTTGTCTGACACTTTGATCGAGTGTGCAGGAGAAGTCCAGCTAGGTCGACGGGCTGACCGGATAGCTGGCGAGAAGTCCAAGCGGGTCGACGGGCTGACCGGACGCTTGGCGAGAAGTCCAGCTAGGTCGACGGGCTGACCGGATAGCTGGCGAGAAGTCCAAGCGGGTCGACGGGCTGACCGGACGCTTGGCAAGAAGTCCAGACGGGTCGACGGGCTGACCGGACGTCTGGCAGGTAAGTAAGGTAAGTCACTGGAGGGGAGTGACTGCGAGGACGCGTTCCCGGGAAGGGAACATTAGGCGTCGATCCGGCTTAGATCCATTTCGGATATCTAAGTCGAGATCGTGACTAGATTCCGGTCTCGGAAAGACGGAATCTAAGTCATACTCTTGATGCTAATTTTTACTTAGCGTATTTGTAAAAATGTGCCAACAAACTGTGCTGCAGGGTTTCTCCTCCCGATCCGTCAAGGAATGAGTGTGCTCGACGTCCCCTGCTCCGGCGCCTGTTGAAGGTCCTTGATTTCTCCGAGCACTGGTTTTATCCCGTGACGACGTTGCTTGGAGTCTCGTTAAGAGTTTGGAGTAAGTCGTCGCCTTGCCGTCGTAAGGGATCCCGTGCCTAGTAGATACTGTATAGGCGTCGGGGCTGCGATCTCGTTGCTCTGCGGCTCTGCGCTCCAACGACGTTCACAAAGCTCCGACGACTCACTCCGGCTCTCCTTTTAATTCATTGTTTGTCGGTTAGCTTTGTTTTCTTTCTTTTCATTAGCAATATTTGTACGTAAATTGTAATTATCCGAATTGCTAGTGAATTGCCCAACGAAAGTACTCAAGGAGTACGGGCCTTCGAGTAGGAGTCGTCACAGGCTCCGAACGAAGTAAAAATCAACAGTGTTCATCTCTTTACTTCTTTACTTTTCCGCTGCGTCTTAACTCGAGATTTTCGAATCGATATTCACCCCCCCTCTATCGAATCTAACGGTCTTACAAGTGGTATCAGAGCAGGTACCGCTCTGATTTGGTGCAACCACCAATCAGACAGGGGGTGAAATCATTTTTTTTAACAATTCCAAACTGATATTATTATCTTTTTGGAAGATTTTTTTCTCGTTGCATTTAAAATCTAAATTGGTACAACACCAACTTAGAGTTTCTATTTCTCCCGCACTGCTAATCCAAGACGAAGTCTTGGGATTTTTTTTCCAGTTAATTTAGTGTGTGCAGGATAAGATGTCTCAACAAGAAGGCTTCAGCACAGTACGTCCTCCCCTATTCAACGGGGATGACTTTTCGTACTGGAAGAGGAGAATGGAGGTCTACATGAAGACAGACTACGACCAATGGATGAGCGTCACAAGGGCTTACAAAATTCCAGTAGACAACTCCGGGAACATAGTAGACCCTGAAGACTGGACAAATGATATAAAGAAAAAGACATCAATTGAAAACAAAGCCATCAATACTCTACACTGCGGACTAACACGAGAAGAACTGAATCGAGTCGGACCGCATCAAAACGCTAAGGAGCTTTGGGATAAACTGATCGAGCTGCACGAAGGAACAAGCGACGCGAAGGTAACAAAAAGAGATTTGCTGTTAAATAAAATTTTTAATATAAAAATGCAGGAAGGAGAAACGGCAAGTCAGCTCCACGCGAGGGTCAAAGATATCCTCAACGATCTCCACGCGATAGGCCACCAAATGGAGAACCGAGACTTAATCAGGTACGCGTTAAATGCTTTTCCGCGAAACAATTTGTGGGCATAAATCATAGATGCCTACAAAATTTCAAAAAATTTATCTAAATTAAAATTGGATGAACTCTTTTGTGAATTAGAACTTCATGAGCAAACTAACGCCGGGGTCGAGAAAGGTGTAGCTTTATTTGCAGGTTCCTCTAAAGAAAAGAAGAACAAGCCCGAATCTGAAGAAGATTCCGATCAAGACTCTGAGAACGAAGAACACCTGGTGAACCTGGTAAGGAAAATGTTCACCAGGAAAAAGAGAAGCTTCAGCAAACAGGATCTTCAGAAGATCAGTTCGCCAGCCGACTCAAGAAATGTCACATGTTTCGGATGTAACAAAAAGGGGCACTACAAGAACGAATGCCCAAGATTGGAACTTGACAAACCAAAGTCAACAAAGAAGAAAGCCCTCAAAGCAACATGGGATGATTCCTCCTCAGACGAATCGGAGGGAGAAAGGCAAAAGCACCAAAGTCACCTCGCGCTGATGGCTCGCGAAGCTGAAACGGAAGACGAATCAGAGGAATCGGAAGACGGGTCCGAACCCGAATCGAGCCACGAGTCCGCACTCGTTTCCGAAGGTTCCGAAGAGGTATACCTAAACTTAAATCGTAAATTCTTTAGAATTATCTCGTGTTTAAATAAAAAATTAGTTAAATTGGAAAATAAAAATAAATCGCTTCTTGAGGAAAATCAAAACCTCAAGGAACAATTAAAAAATTCGAATCCAACTCAAGATCGAACACTTGAGGAGGAGAATTTATCATTAAAAAATGAAATTAATAAGTTAAAAGAATTGTTGGAAAAATTCACAACAAGATCTAAAAATTTAGATTTAATTCTAAATAACCAAAAGGCATGCTATAATAAAACCGGACTTGGATATAAGTCAAACTCAAACAAAACCTTTAAATCATTATTAACCCAACACAAAGCAACTAAACAAGCTTGGGTCTCGAAAGCGTGCTTAACCACGCAAGTAGGACTTAATCAATTCTATATACCTAAAGATAAAATACATTATATAAACTTGAATAAATCAGATCAAAAACTAAAATATAAATCTAAATTAAAATCAAAATTCAAAACTCAACAAAATTTAGATTATCACCAAGTTGATTATAACTATAAAAAGAATCGACACAAACCCAAAATCTAAATTAATGGCCAATAATTCAGGGGGAGGCTCCAGCACCTCCAAAACTAACCTACCCGACAGGGTAACCCATAACAACTAACCCGGCAGGGTAATTAGGATTAGTTAAAGAGAGACCAAGTTTAACTTGACTCATGGTACTGGTGAAGTTTTTGGATTATAGTACGTTAGGGAAGCTTGGGCATCGCATGTCTAGAAAGATATGGCTTCGATATGGTGCATTTGGCCAAGTGGAACTGACCGAAGCTACCCTTAAACGAATCCTAACCAGTTAGACCAAGATTTAGTACTAAGTTCCGTGGATAGGACTATTCGCAAAACTTCGAAAGGTTGGTTACTTCTAATGATGTCCATGTGACTCACCAAGCTTAGAAATTTATCCGAAGAATGCCTATTTGTGGAAACCAAAACTAAATCTGAATCTAACACACGTTAAACCAAAACTCCATAATTAAAAAATCTAATTTCATCTCACAAAATCATAGGATTCCCTGATTGATAATATAGATCGGGTGAGATGAATAAGGCTTAAAAATTAATTTCAAAATTTTAATTTTAAACTTAAAAATTATTTTCAAAATTTTAACTTAAAAATTAATTTCAAAATTTCAAAATTTTAACTTAAAAATTAATTTCAAAATTTCAAAATTTTAACTTAAAAATTAATTTTAATTTTAAACTTAAAAATTATTTTCAAAATTTTAACTTAAAAATTAATTTCAAAATTTTAACTTAAAAATTAATTTCAAAATTTCAAAATTTTAAACTTAAAAATTATTTTCAAAATTTTAACTTAAAAAAAAAATTTATTAATTTCAAAATTTTAAAACTTAATTTCAAAACTTTAATTTTAAAACTTAAATTAATTTCAAAATTTTAAAACTTAAATTAATTTAAACTTAAAACTTAACTTCAAACATTAAAAAAAAAAAAAAAAAAAACCAGGGGCGGGCGCCCCTGGTATTCTCATCGGGGGCGCCCGGAAGGGGTTCCGGGCGCCCCGCCCCAGCAACCCCGGGCGCCCGGAGTCCCCTATAAATAAGGGGCAGCAGGCGCCCCCAACCTCTGCCCCACTCATTCTCACTTTTGCCAAGGTTCACTTTGAACCTCAGTGCGAAAGTACTCTAAATCAAAATTTTCTTGCGGTGAAGACGCTGTTGCGATTCAACCGAGGCCGTCAAATCTATATTATTTTTTCGATGGCTCCTCGGTAAAACATTCTTCCCCTCTCTAAAATTTTTTTTGTCTTCTAAATTTTTTTTAATATTCTTTATATACAGTAGGAAACGAACAAATACTGGTGTTGGACCCTCCAATGCTAGTACAGACCCTAGGTTTCCCACAGACGAACTTAGGATTAAATTTGAGTCCACCATTTATAAGGCCATTAGGACTACCTGCATAGATAGAGAGTTCTTCCTTAGGTCATGTCCCTCTGCTTTAGAGGTTATATGCCACTATAACTTAAGGAACCTTGTCGAATGTACCAGTCCAATAAACATAAGTCTATGTGCCGAATTTTGCAATAACCTAGTAAAAGTAGACGATTTCACCTATACCACTAGGGCAGCAGGCACTGATATCGTATTTTCCCCTACGACTATCCGAGAGTTTTTAGAGTTGCGTCCATCTACTTGCTCCTTTTTGTGCTATCCTCCGAGGGATCTTCCGTTCGACGATCCCTACTCACATATTACTCTCGATACGATGTATTCGTATTTTTTTGAGGGAGAGAGAGATCCCACTGTGACACAGTTTAGATCAGTAGAACTTAGAGTCCAGGACTACGCTCTTTATAGGGTTGTAGTTCTTTGCATTTTACCACTGACTACTCGGGACATCGCTGTGATGCGCCAATTCCATTCATTCTTACTTTATGCCCTGATTCATAGGTTAGAGATTGACATTAGCCTACATATCTTCTCCACCATCATTTACTCAGCCGGATTCGTGACTGACAGTCGAGTCCATATACCATTTGGTCACATTTTGACAGCCTATATGTCCTCGTTGCACATTGATGTCACTAGAGGAGACGTTGCCCATATGACTGAGTTCGATGTTATATCCTCTCGGAACTTTTCCCTAGCCGACATCCACATAGATAGAGATGACGGGACTATGTCTTGGCGGAGGGGGGCACAGCACCAGCCCGATCTAGACGCGCAGATGGACAAGTTCATGCTCGCACTATTTCCGGAGGAAGCCGCACCGGCTCCACCACCACCCCCAGCTCGAGCACCACGACACGCTCCCCGCACTCTAGCCGACCGTATGACCGGACTAGAGAGAGCCATGGCGAGTCTCCAGCAGGAGAACTCCGATTTTCATCGGGACATACTGCGAGAGGTTGCCGAGTTACGAGCTGCCGGGGACACCCGACACACTGAGCTGATAGCACTTCTTCGATCCTTGGGATCTGGACCACCCCCTTCATCATCTCAGTAGCTTTAGTGATGACCTACTTCTGTAGCTACACTACTTGTAAAATATTTTGGATTTATCTAGTGGCACTTCAAACTTACATTGCATATGTTCTATCTTAATAGACTAGGATCTTTCAAAAATACTTTCAAAAATGATTTTATCAACTTATAGGCTAAACTTGGTTGTTTTTCAAACTTTCCATTTTTAGACTTTCAAAAACAGTTTTGGCCTTAGACTAGTTTTACATCCTTAGAAAGCATGTACCCATAGGACTAGTTTTTGAGCATCTCACCAACACCCTAGGGTTACCTTGCTTGTGTTTGACAAACATAGAAAGGGGTGAGATGCATAGGCCAACTGTCTAGACTTAAGATGCTTATTTCAGTGCATCAGCATAAGTCTGGACCTTAAATACAATTCAGATATTAATCAGATTAAAGTTCATCAGTCAAGTCAAACACTGACTGATTATAATTAATTTTATCTGACTAACCAAGTGAAAGCTACTATATTCTGATAGTTAGTTAGTACCTAATTGGTTAGACAGCTGGTTAGAGTTAAGTATCAAATTCAGGGGGAGAAATAAAACTACTTTAGTTTTCCAAATTGAATTTCAAACTTAATTTTGAAAATCAAAGGTTAAAAGCAACTTGTTTGAAATTGTGAAATTCACAAACTTTTATCCTTTTTACCTAGTCTTTTGAAAACTGAACTTTTCAAGTATTTTAAACCATGGTTTTAAATCTAGTACTTTTAAACTTTGTAAATTTGGTTTTGGAAAATAAATTTTACAAAAAAAAACATTCTACAAATATGATCTTACTTTTACCAAACTCCTTTGAAAACTAAAAGTAAAGACTTAAATTTAATTTAACTTTACTTTGAAAAATTATTCTGAATCTAGTCCTAAAAATTTGATTTTACTTAATTTTTACAATTTGATTTGAAGGTTAAATTTTACAAAAAATTAGTTTATAAACTAAATCTCTCAAAATCATTTTCCTTGATTTTGAAAATTGAATCCTTTACAAACTTAGTGTTGAAAAATAAATCAGTTTTGAAAAATATATTTTCTCAAACTTAGTTTTGGAAATTTGGTGTTGAAAACTTATGTTTGAAAAGCGTTTCAAAGTTGAAACTTATTTTGAAAATTTAATCTTAAAATTTTGACCTTATACACTTATGTTTGAAAATTAAACTTAAAAGTTTTCAAATCTTTATACTCCCCCCAGTCAACTTGATCTTTTCTTAAATTTAAAAATTGTACTTTTGTCCTTGAATCCTGAACCAAACTCAGTTATTTTTCAAGATTAGGTGTTATTATTTTCAGTAACTCTACACTATGATTGTTTACCCTTGTTTTTTTGATGAATGCCAAAGGGGGAGAAGGGTTAGGTGGTTAAGTTAGCTAAACCAATTTGAAAACACAAACTAACTTTAAAACCACACAAATGCATGTTGTTTCGTACATATGCTTTCACTAACTTAACCAGGGTTGTCATTCCATCAAAAGGGAGATTGTTGGTGCGGGTAGCACTAACAGAACCTGTGTTTTGATAAATGACAAATGGGTTAAGTTAGTTGTGTTGTCCGACACTTTGATCGAGTGTGCGGGAGAGCTAGGTCGACGGTCGACCGGATAGTGGCGAGAAGTCCAAGCGGTCGACGGGCTGACCTGGCGAGAAGTCCACTAGGTCGACGGGCCGACCGGATAGTTAGAAGTCCAAGCGGTCGACGGGCTGACCGGACGTCTGGCAAGTAAGGTAAGTCACTGGAGGGGAGTGATCATGAGGACGCGTTCCCGGGAAGGGAACATTAGGCGTCGATCCGCTTAGATCCATTTCGGATATCTAAGTCGAGATCGTGACTAGATTCCGGCCCCGGAAAGACGGAATCTAAGTCATACTCTTGATGCTAATTTTTACTTAGCGTATCTGTAAAAATGTGCCAACAAACTGTGCTGCAGGTTTATTTGCCTCGGACTAACACTGTTTTGCGGTAGGGAACAGTGAGGGCCCGGGAAGAGGGGTCCAGGCGCCCGGAGGTAAATTTTATCCCCAGGACGACGTTGACACTTGGAGCATGCTGGTTGGGAGTGTTACGTCACATTCCAGGCGCCCGGAAGGGATCCATGCGCCCGGAGCAGCATATAAAAGAAGCCCCAGGCAGGAGCTTCAATATATCAGTCTTCTGAGAACTCTGAGTCCAATCACTCTGCTGCTCTGCGCTCCAACGACGTTCACAAAGCTCTGACGACTCACTCCGGCTCTCCTTTTAATTCATTGTTTGTCGGTTAACTTTGTTTTCTTTCTTTTCATTAGCAATATTTGTACGTAAATTGTAATTATCCGAATTGCTAGTGAATTGCCCAACGAAAGTACTCAAGGAGTACGGGCCTTCGAGTAGGAGTCGTCACAGGCTCCGAACGAAGTAAAAATCAACAGTGTTCATCTCTTTACTTCTTTACTTTTCCGCTGCGTCTTAACTCGAGATTTTCGAATCGATATTCACCCCCCCTCTATCGAATCTAACGGTCTTACAGAATGTCCACTAATTAAGTGAGTTACTGACAACTCATTTAATTAATATCTTAGTCCAAGAGTAGTACCACTCAATCTTATTATCATGTCGGACTAAGTCCACCTGCAGGGTTTAACATGACAATCCTTATGAGCTCCTCTTGAGGACATTATCAACCTAGTATCTCTAGGACACAGTTTCCTTTTACAATCAACAACACACACTATAAGTGATACCATTTCCCAACTTATCGGGCTTATTGATTTATCGAACTAAATCTCACCCATTGATAAATTAAAGAAATAAATATCAAATATATGTGCTTGTTATTATATTAGGATTAAGAGCACACACTTCCATAATAACCGAGGTCTTTGTTTCTTTATAAAGTCAGTATAAAAGAAACGACCTCAAATGGTCCTACTCAATACACTCTGAGTGTACTAGTGTAATTATACAGTCAAGATAAACTGATACCTAATTACACTACGACCTTCCAATGGTTTGTTCCTTTCCATTATGGTCGTGAGCTACTGTTTATAATTTATAAGATACTGATAACATGATCCTCTGTGTGTGACACCACACACCATGTTATCTACAATATAAATGAATTGAACAACTACATTTATCATAAATGTAGACATTTGACCAATGTGATTCTTATTTCTAGATAAATGTTTATACCAAAAGCTAGGCTTTTAGTATACACTCTCTCCTCTTATTTAACAACTGTCGATTGATGGTTTTGCCAGTCGACTGGTGCCGAGATGAGTTGATATGATGATCAACTCTCTCCTCTTATTTAAGGGAAGCTTTGGGGTTTGAAGGAGGTCATCATGCTTATTGAATAACTCCTAGTCTTTGCCCAAATCTTCCAAGTCTACTCTCTTCCTCCCAAACCTAAACTTCATCATTGTAAAGAGGAAGAGACCCTTTGTGAGAGGTTTGCTCCACCGAGAAGGAGAAAGCTCTAGCCGGAGATTGTCGGGGATTAACCGCTGAAGGATCAAGGGTTCATCCACCTCAAGGACACGTAATGGAGTAGGAGCAAACAATCTCCGAACCACGTTACATCGAGCTTGTTAGCGATTTGGTATTCTTTCTTTATTGTTTTCATTAGTTAGTTGTATTTCCGCTTGTGCACTAACTTTGTAGGAGAAGCAATCAATTTGGGGGTGACCTAGCTATCCAACCCCCCTTCAAGCCGGCCACCGATCCCCTACAAGTGGTATTAGAGCGAGGGTGCCCTTCAATAGACTAATCACCGAGAAGAGTACTTATCAAAATGGTCGGCTCAAGCATTCATCCATCCAAATTCGAAGGAGACTTATCTTGGTGGAAGAAGAAGATGGAGCTATTCTTCGAAACCGATTTTGATATAATGCTAATTATAGAAAATGATTTTGAGATGCCTAGGGACCAAGACAATAAGTTAATTGAGAAAGTAAGGTGGAGCAAGAAGCAAAGGGAAGAACATGTAGCAAACTCAAGAGCAATGCATCACCCCCAAGTGTTATTCCCCAAAAGAGGTGACTAGGATTGGAAACTACATAAGCACCAAAGACTTGTGGGAAAAGCTAGTGGAGCTTTATGAAGGGGCATCAGAAGCAAAATTAGCAAGAAGAGACCTCCTTCTAACTCAACTCACCAATATCAAACTTGAAAAAAGAGAAAAAATATCAATTTTACATTCTAAAATTAAGGAAATTTTAAATGGACTAACAATTGTATGTGAGACACTTACAAATCGAGACATCATAATGAAAGTCATCAATGCTTTCCCAAGAACCTCAACATGGAGCTCAATTGTAGATTCATTCTACATTTCAAAGGATCTAGAGAAATCTTTTCTAGATGAATTTTTCTCAACAATGGAGCTCCATGAAACTAGAGTTGAAGGGCTAGATAGAGAAACCCATAGATCAAGAGGAGTAGCTCTTGTGGCAAACAAGAGGAAGGGTAAGAAAAATAAGTCTTCATCCCCACCATCCTCCAACTCCGAAGAATCAAGCGCCTCAATGGATAGCGAACAAGAGGCATACATGGTAAGAAAAATGAGAAGAGCATTTAAAAAAATTTCATCTAACAAATCCCATGCTAGGAAAAGTTCAAGAAGCAAAAGTAGGAAAAGGAAGATCATTTGCTACAATTGCCAAAGAGAAGGACACATAAAAGATGATTGCCCCCTCTTGAAGAAGAAGGAAGGAAAGAAGGAGGAGAAGAAGACAAAAGAAAAAGGGAAGAAATCTCACAATCTAAAAGTAACATGCGATGATCCATCGACATCAGAGGAAGAAGAGCATCATGTGTCCCATTTTGCTCTAATGGGAATTAATGATGTAGCCTCCACCTCATCCGAACAAGAAGATGGAAGGAGCTCAAGTGAAGATGAAGAAGAGAGCTCGAGTGAAGGGGGTGGTCAAACATCGGATTCGAACTTCTCAGTAAGTGAGGTACATAATCTTCCTCCCCATGTTTTAATTAAAATTATTTCAAGTGCAAATGATGATTTGTTTAAGGCAAAAAGATAGAACAAATCTTTGAAAAATGATATTTGCATGTTTAAAGAAAAATTAGAATCCATTCCTATTAGGGATAATGATATGCATGCTTCTTCTACTAATTCGAATGATTCATGTTTAGAAGAAAAAAATAGAAAATTAAGGGAAAAGGTAGAATACCTTACCAATGCCCTTAGAAAATTTGAAATTAACTCTAAAACCCTAAATATGATTATTGGGAGCCAAAAGATAAGTTTTAAGAAAAATGGATTAGGATACAATGAGCCCAACAATGAAGAGACCTATCATTGTCTACTTGCTAGGGGCAATCAAAAACTAAAACTATAGATAGAAAATGGATCCCTAAGGAATATTTGGTTAACCCAATTAGAAAGAATTTCTATTGGGTGCCAAAGTCAATCCTCAAGAGTTAGAGGATTTTTGGGTTAGTCAACCATTAAAATCATAATTCAAATCTTTAAAAAATGGTTGATTTGAGACCTTAAGGAGGAGCACTTAGCCTTGATAGAAATTCATGATAAAGAAGGCTAAGTAGAGGTTACCTTATTTCATCTCACAATGACTTTCATTATTTTCTAAACATAGATGTGAGATGATAGGATGATACAAATAATTCACTTATACTTATGGCATTTTGATGAATTATGAAATATATCAATTCTTAATGATCATAAGCCAACTATGGAGAAAGCAAATGTTTAATTAATGAGCATCTTATCCATAGATCATAGTTGAACATTTCAAATTTTTTGAAAATAATTTTATATTTTATTTACTGTGGTACAGTTATGTTGAAACATATGATTGCAAAACTAGTTTCAAATTGATACATAATTACATATTTTCAAGGTGTTTGAGTTTTTATCAAAACTTTAAAAATATGATGAATTTTCATGAAAACATTTTTTTTCTTGTTAAAGAACATTATAAGAAATATGTGTTCAAAATTTCATGAATTTTTTGAATTTTCTAGAATTTTTTATGCATTTCTGAAGTTGGCTTCAAAATGCTGAAAATTGATTTGGGTTTGTGCCAGTCGACTGTGACAGTTAACAGTCGACTGATAGCTATTTTCAAGCATTATCAAGAGTTGATTTTGGATATTTTTATGCCCACTTTGATACCTTGGTATATGTACTTGTTTGGTACAATTTTTTATAGTGTTAAAGGGGGAGAAATGAGAAAGTTTAAGTTATTATGTGTAAAACTTGAAAATTAAGGATGAGAGCATATGTTAAGGGGGGGCTTGGGTTTTATGCCTCATATTTACATATTGCTTGTAATTTTTAATGTTATTATTTGTGCCTAATTTAAACATATTGTCACACATCAAAAAGGGAGAGATTGTAGGTGTAATCGACCCAAGTTTGATCGGTACGGTCATGGTTTTGATATGTGTATCAAAGAATTTAAGTTAGGCTTTCATATGTGTTTGAGTCTTGCAGGACTTGGTGAAACACACATGAGGAGCTTGGTGCAGCTAAGCTTGGGAAGCTCATCCTAGGGCTCAGATCCTTGAGTCGGTGAAGGATGATGTGGAAGACATCCGAGGGACCGTCGGACGAGGAGCAACGGAGTGGAGCCGAGGGAAGCGGACTTCAAGGCAACGTGAAAGATGGCACGGAGAGGAGCCGCGGTCTCGAGTGCATTTGAGGGGACGAAGGCTAAAGGAAGAGGACTTCAAGGGCAACTCTGAAGAGGATGAGTGTGAGTATGTATGGACCAGTCGACTGGTGCAATCGGCTGGTGCAGTCGACTGGTGCAGTTGACTGGTGCAGTTGACTGGGAGTGAACAGAAGCATTAAGTTCGCTCATCCAACAGCTACCAGTTGACTGATAAATGATTGTCGGCAAACCGTTGGTGTTGTGAAGTAGCTGTTGGCTACCTCCAACGGTAGCACCAGTCAACTGATGATTTTGCCAGTCGACTGTGTTGAGATGAGTTGATATGATGATCAACTCTCTCCTGTTATTTAAGGGAAGCTTTGGGGCTTGAAGGAGGTCACTCATGCTTATTGAAAACTCATAGTCTTTGCCCAAAGCTTACAAGTCTACTCTCTTCCTCCCAAACCTAAATTTCATCATTGTAAAGAGGAAGAGATCCTTTGTGAGAGGTTTGCTCCATCGAGAAGGAGAAATCTCTAGCCAGAGATTGCCAGGGACTGATTCACCGAAGGATCAAGGGTTCGTCCACCTCAAGGACACGTCGTGGAGTAGGAGCAAGCAATCTCCGAACCACGTTACATCGAGCTTATTAGCGATTTAGTATTCTTTCTTTATTGTTTTCATTAGTTAGTTGTATTTCCGCTTATGCACTAACTTTGTAGGATAAGCAATCGATTTGGGGGTGACCTAGCTATCCAACCCCCCCTTCAAGCCAGTCACCAATCCCCTACAAATACCAATGGTCAAACTCAGATTTTGATAAATAACAAATGGATTACAGTTAGGTATTATGTTTGTGTAACCTCTTTACCGAGTATGCAAGAATTGACGGGTCTAGAGGACCTAATATCATACTTAAGTCTAGTTAGGTTTAAGGACTTAATAACTCGTACGAAGTCTAAATAGGTCAAAGAGTGACCTAATATATGAAAAGAAGTACAACTGGGTATGCGGGAGCTGTCAACCTGATATATGGTAGGAAGTCTAGTTAGGTTTGTGGGACCTGACAGCTAGCCGAAGTCTAGTTGGGTCTGCGGACCTGACAACTGGTAGAAAGACTTGTTGGGTCAAGAGGCAAGTCAAGTGACTGCAAATGGTAAGTGAAAATAAGTCACTGAAGAAAAAAAGATCCGATGAGGATAAGTCTCAGTGGGACTATAGGTGCGATCAAGGTTAGAGTCATTTTAGATGTATAAACTAAGACCATAACTAGATTTTAGTCTTGGAAAAACAGGATCTAAGTCATAAAATGATATATTTTTCTAATGTGCTAACTATGTTTTGCTAGGTAATTTTTGTTACTTAGACTAACGTGTTTTTGCAGAAAATCAAAATTTTTGCAAGTTGAAAAAAGGGTTCTAGGCACTCAAACATAGCCCAAGCGTCCGAAAGTGGTCTAAGGGCCTGGAAAGATGTCGAACAGGCGACTAGCTAAGTTGAAGTGACAGACTCTGATAAGTTGTCACACGTTAGGGTCCAGGCGCCTAGACCGGTCAGGGAGCCCAGAGATGGATGAAGTTTCAGAGATAGAGCTTCGACGAGGTGCGGACACGTCAGCGGGGCGATGAAGATGAGTCTCAGTGGGACAATAGGTGCAGTCAAGCTTAAAGTCATTTTAGATGTCTAAGCTGAGACCATGACTAGATTTTAGTCTTAGAAAGATAGGATCTAAGTCATAAATTGATAGATTTTTCTAATGTGCTAACTATGTTTTGCAAGGTAATTTTTGTTACTTAGACTAACGTGTTTTGCAAGAAATTAAAATTTTTACAAGTTGGCTAAAAAAAAGGGCTCTAGGCGCCCGAACACAGTCCAGGCGTCTGAAAGTGGTCTAGGGGCTCGAAAAGTGGCCGAACAAGTGACTAGCTGAGCTGAAGTGACAAACTCTGATAAGTTGTCACATGTCAGGGTCCAGGCACCCAAACCCTGACGTGCTTTGCAAGAAATCAAAATTTTTATAAGTTAGCTGAAAAAAGGGCTCTAGGCGCCCGAACATAGTCCAGACGTCCAAAAGTGGTCTAGGGGCCCGAAAAGAGGCCGAATAGGTGACTAGCTGAGCTGAAGTGGGCGTGCTTTGCAAGAAATCAAAATTTTTACAAGTTGGCTGAAAAAAGGGCTCTAGGCGCCCGAACACAGTCCAAGCGTCCAAAAGTGGTCTAGGGGCCCGGAAAGAGGCCGAACAGGTGACTAGCGGAGCTGAAGTGGTAGACTCTGATAAGTTGTCACACGTTAGGGTCCAGGCGCTCGGACCGATCGAGGTGCCCCGAGATGGATGAAGTTTCAGAGATAGAGCTTCGACAAGGCGCGGACACATCAGCAATTCGAGCTCCTGGACCGAGTCCAGGTGCCCAAACATGGATAAGGCAACGAAGCCCCAGGATCGGATAGGCCTCATTGGAGGTGCCCGGGGCTAGTCTGAGCACCTGGAAAAGGCCTATAAAAATGACTTCGACTAGAAGCTTTATTATATTCATGCACTCTGACTTTTGTACTTGCACGTTGCTCCGAGAAGACTCCTATGACACTGAAAGGCTACTCCGACAACTAACGTTCAAGATTATACTTTTGGCTATTGATATATTTGTATTTTGTACTTTAATTCTATCTTATTATAATTACTTGATTGATATTAGTGGATTACCAATCAGAAAGGTTCAAATGACTTAGGTCTTAGAGTAGGAGTTGTCACACACACACCTTCACCCCATTCATATGCTTACGATCTAATAATTGATATCAGAGCTTGAACTGCTAGAAGAACCAACCACCGACTGTGCACAAGAGTCATGGTCCAATCGAACTATATGGGTGGAATATTAACCTCAAATGAAGGAAGTAAGAACTCTCATGTCTAGATCAAGATGACCAGACACTAGGCAGAGAAATCCTAATTGCGGCTAGGCAACAAAGTCCTAGTACGTCGGGTGGACTGAAGGGCAAGTAAGTCCTAGTAGGTCAATTGGACCAAGGGGCAAAAAAGTTCTTGGTAGGTCAAGGATCAGATGACATCAAGCAAATAGGCTTGAGGGGGTGGTCCTTCATTTGAGGAAGGGATTGTCGGGTTGTAATGGTTGCAAACAAAGTGTTGGATCGTAGAAGTCGCTAGAGGAGGGGGGGGGATGGGGTGAATAGCGATCGAAAATTTGAAGCGAGTATGCAGCGTAAAATAAAAATCACAACGCTAACACAAATGAGTTTTACTTGGTTTGGAGCCTTCGTCGACTCCTACTCCAAGGCCCACACTCGTCGAGTGCTTGCGTTGGACAATTACTAATAGTTCGCAAATAGGATTACAATGGTAAGTACAGGAACTATTAAAAGGAAAATACTAACAACAATAAAAAGAACTTGAGTCACAGGTTGTCGGAGAAGTGTCATCGCGTCATAGGTACAGAGTGCAATAGAGCAGTCGTAAGAAGCAGTTGTTGTGTTGATACTTCGTGGAGGCCTTCTTTTATAGGCATGCTCCGGGTGCCCGGATCCCTTCCGGGCGCTCGGATCTCTTCCGGGCGCTCGGACTGTGACGTAAGTCCGGCCAATCAGCCCGCTCTATATCTACGACGAGATGAGTTTTGTCTTTTGGGCGCTCGGATCCCTTCCAGGCGTCCGAACCACCATTTTCCAGAAACTCCTTTTCCTGTAAGAAAATGTTAGTCTGAGGTAAAATAAAAGTTAAACTATCATGCAAAACAAAAGTTAGCACAATTTATATCAAATAGAGTAGTAATTAGATTCCATCTCCCCGAGACCGGAATCTAGTTATGATCTCAACTTAGATTTCTGAAATGGTTCTAAGTTGGATCGATGCTTAAGTTCCCTACTTGGGAACGCGTCCTCACCAAGTCACTCTCCTCCAGTGACTTACCTTAACTTACCTGCCAGACGTTCGGTTAGCCCGTCGACCCATCTGGACTTCGTGCCAGCTACCTGGTTAGCCCATCGACCTAGCTGGACTTTTTGCTAGATATCTGATTAGCCCGTCGACCACTCTGGACTTCGTGTCATTCATCCGGTCAGCCCGTCGACCAGTCTGGACTTTGTGTCAGCTATCAGGTCAACCCGTCGACCTAGCTGGGCTTCGTGCCAGCTATTCGGTCAGCCCATTGACTTAGTTGGGCTTCGTACCAGTGATCCGATTGGCCCGTCAACCAAGCTGGGCTTCTCTTGCACACTTCGTCAAAGTGTTAGATCACAACGAAACTAACTTAACCTACTTTATCATTCATCAAAACCTGAGTTAGATCGTCAGTGCTAACCGCACCAACACAAAGTTCCACATTGGAAACACATGGAAAGGATCATATACTTATAAGGAAAAAATATTTCTATTGGTATGAGACATTTTGGATAGAGTCCAAAAATAAAATTATGAGAGCTTAGGCCCAAGGTAGATAATATCATACTATTATAGAGATATCTTAATTCGTTTGGTCATAACAATATTTATACTCTACCCATCATCCTATTACTACATTCAATTCTTTTTTAAAAATAAATAAATTATTTCAATGAATTTATGAATATTTATTAAATTCAGGTATCCTTCGTGTTCTTTGATCGGGTGAGGATTTCTAGTAGAAAGAAAGATAAGATACGTGTTAATGATCAGGTGAAGAAGCAAACTAAGATTTTTTCCAAGATGAAAAGCGGGCTAAAATTTTTTCTTTCCTAACAAAAAAATAAGGCTTATACCCGTGTAGAATTTTATCACATCCGTCTTTATACCCGAACTTAAAAATGTTGGAATACAAACAATCTGTTGTCGGAGATTTTTAGGAGACTTAGCTGAACTTAAAAAATTACACAGAATTTAAATTTAACTTACAATTGAGCTGACCTGAGCAAATGATTTCAGGCTACCAGTAGGGGATGATTTTTATCCAAGTGTCAACCTCAGAGTGATTGAGTGAGCAGAGCGTCCGAGCAAAGAGGCCGGTTGGACGAGGCAGACAGGCCTAACAGGAGAGGCCGGTCGGACGAGGCAGACAGGTCGAGCAAGAGAGGTCAGTCGGGTCGAGCAGACAGACCGGGCAGCATACAGGTCAGGCTGTTAGAGAGGTCGCCCAGTTCGAGCCGACAAACCGGTCGAAGCAGACAGGTCGACCAGGTCGAGTCGACAGGCCGATCAAAGCAAACAGGTCGGGCTGTCAGAGAGGTCGCCCAGGTCAAGTAGATAGATCAGTCGAAGCAGACAGGTCGGGCTGTCAGAAAGGTTGGCCGGGTCGAGCAGACAGCCCGGGCTATCAGAAAGACTGGCCGACCGGGCGAAGATCCCGAGCGGGCAGAGAAGTCTGTCGGTCTGACAAAGAGACCGACCGGGCGAGCTGATCGAGGCCTACGAGTCATAGTTTCCTTGAAACAGATTCGCCCACCTCCGGTTGTGCTTCAAGGTTTACAAGGGTCGTCTGTTTTCCAAGATACAACGATCGACTGTGAATCCAACCAAGCACTGGTGGTCAAGGCGAACTAAGTGGTTCCCAAATGCTACCACGGGCACTTTACTGAGCAGGAGATACACGACAGAGGAGGAGGAAGGAAAAAGGAGAGCCTTTGCTTGCTGTGTGTTCTCTACCTATGATCGGAACCTCCTTATATAGGAGCTCGGATCAATGGTTCAACTTGGGCAAATTTTGCCCTGATCGATCCGACATTCATGTGCGCAGGTTGCGCTCGCACACGAGTCAACTTGATTCAGTACAATCCAGGCCCTAAATTTTTTTCAATACACCTCTATTTAGATCGGATATCAGATTTCCCATTTAATTCAAAGAAATTGCCCTTCCTAATTAGATCGGGTTCATTTTTAACTTAGCCCAGGCACAAAGAGACCTTGTGAGTAGTTGGAGGGTGGAAATTTCTAAATTTTTATTTTCAGAAAATAATTTTAAAAATAAGAAAAATGTTTAACACTATTGTATAATAATAAAAAATGCATTGTTTTTGATAATTATTTTACCTAAAATATATTTGAACTTCCTAAAAACAATTGCGATAGGAAAATTCTTATAAAATGAATATCTCCAATTTTTTATTGTCTAAGTTAAAAGTATAATTATAATACTAATAGAAGAAATTATTGTATATAATAAAGGCAGATTAGGATTCAACGCGGTAGATATTAATTTATTGGGAAAAATAAAAACGATAAATTAGAGAAAAATCCCCAACCATAATATTAACTTTGCATGCAATCCTCATGGCCAAAAAATTTTGTTTCCATTCCCTGCATGTAAAGTATTGCTTGTTTCAACTCCCTCATATAAATATTGATACCTAAATTGCCCCTCAGATTTTTTAGGTACAAAAAGTCCAAAATTGAGTATAAAAAGTCCAAAAACAAGTATAATTCTTCTTAAAGTCAGTACTTTATATTAAAAATCGAGTATATTTTCTATCAAAATTATCTCTCTTATTTTTAGGTAAAAAAGTCTAAAAATAAGTATAATTCTTATTAAATTCAGCACTTTACACTATAATCTAGTATTCTATACTAGGATCTAGTATATTTTCTATCGAAATTAACCCTCATATTTTTCGATACAATAGTCTAAAAATGAGTATAATTTCTATTAAATTCAGCACATTAAATTAAAATTGAGTATATTTTGAGGTGAAAAAAGAAGTATACTTAATTTGATATAAAATATACTAGATTCTAATTTAATATACTGAATTTAAGAGAATTTATACTGATTTTTGGATTTTTTGTACATAAAAATATCATGGGCAATTAGGTAAATATGTTTGACTGGGGAGTAAAAACAAAGATTTTCATGGATGGGGACTGCATACAAAGATTTATTTACCAATGGGGACTGCATGCAAATTTTCTCAAATAAAAAAGACGTCCATTTTTTTCGAATTATGTCCCAATTTTTTTTAATTAAAGAATGTCTCTTCCTATAATTGTTGGTTGCTACTCGGAAAGCCTATAGGTTCCACTGTACAAAAAATTTGTACAAAGGTCTGAACCTTTTCCTAGCTACTATGTGTTCTTTTAAATTAAATTTTGGATCTCCTGCGGAACTTAACACGTTTGATCCAAAACTTAATCTATTTGTTCTTTTAGGTTTTGACTTGGATCTCCTGCGGAACTTAACACGTTCGACCCAAGTCTCCTTAAGTTATTAATTCCATTAAATATTAATTTCCATAAAAGGTTCCCAGTACTGACGTGGCGAGGCACATGGCCTTCTTGGATATGGGAGCAACCACCACCGACTAGACAAAACCTTTAATAGAAAGCTAATATTTAATTTCCTAAAATAACTTTAGGTTAACCAAAGAGAACAATCAAATCACAAGGAAAAGAAAGAAACAAAAGAACACAACTTCAAAAAAATATATTCGAAATACTAGAACGTAAGCCTCTTGTATTTGGTATTATTTCCATAAATAACTAGCATGATGCGGAAATAGAAATTACTAGTTATACCTTGTAGAAAAACCTCTTGATCTTCTACCGTATTCCTCTTCTAACCTCGGACGTTGTGTGGGCAACGATCTACCGAGATGAGAAACCACCAACCACCTTCTTCTCCTCCAAGCAAGGTTCGGCCACAAAGGAAGAACTTTACCAAAGAAGAAAATCAAAATACTAACCAAGCTCCAAGAGATGCTAACTTTCTCTCCTTCTTCTTCTTCTTCTCCAAGTAGTATCCGGCCACCACAAGAACTCCAAGAAAGATGAAGTATTCGGCCACCACAAGAGGAAGAGAGGGAGAGGGTAATGGCCGGCCACAACACCAAGGAAAAAGGGAGAGAAAACAATAGAGGGTGTGTCTTGTGAAGGCACCTCACCCCTTCTTTTCTTGGCCTAGGCAAATTAGGAAATAAATTTTCCTTAATTTCCTTGACATGATTTAATTGAGAGAAATAAAATAAAATTTCCCAATTAATTTGTGATGGCCGGCCATCATTGGAATACAAAAGAGGACAAGTTTTAATCAACAATTAAAACTTCCTAATTTGTTTCCGGAAATTTTAAAAAATAAAATTTCTCTTTAAAATCTCTTCATGGTTAATAAAAGGAAATATCTATAATTTTAATTTTATTAACATGTGAATAATTTTAAAGAGAAAATAAAACATCTCTCCAATCTACAAATAAGGAAAGAGATCTAATCTCTTTCTTTAATCTTTGTAGATCTTTACAAGAGAGATATTTTAATTTTAATTCTCTTTAAAATATATCTTCCATATAAAAATTAAAATTAAATTTCTTTTTATTTTATTGACCTACTAGCTTGGGTTCAGCTAGGCCGGCCACACCAACTCTAGGTCGGCCCTAGCTTGATTCCCAAGCTAGCTTGGCCCCTACTGGGTGGGTATAGAAGGTGGGTATAGGTGGGTATAGTACTCTATAAATAAGAGGCTACGATAGGGACCGAGAGGAGGAATTGGTTTTGGTCTCCCGATAAAATTAAGCATCCCGTGTTCGCCCCGAACACACAACTTAATTTTATCAATGATAATTCATTCCACTAGAGAACTATCATTGAACTACCGCACCAATCCCAAATTACATTTTTGGGCTCCTTCTTATTATGAGTGTGTTAGTCTCCCTGTGTTTAAGATATCGAATGTCCACTAATTAAGTGAGTTACTGACAACTCATTTAATTAATATCTTAGTCCAAGAGTAGTACCACTCAACCTTATCGTCATGTCAGACTAAGTCCACCTGCAGGGTTTAACATGACAATCCTTATGAGCTCCTCTTGGGGACATTATCAACCTAGTATCTCTAGGACACAGTTTCCTTCTATAATCAACAACACACACTATAAGTGATAGCATTTCCCAACTTATCGGGTTTATTGATTCATCGAACTAAATCTCACCCATTGATAAATTAAAGAAATAAATATCAAATATATGTGCTTGTTATTATATTAGGATTAAGAGCACACACTTCCATAATAACTGAGGTCTTTGTTCCTTTATAAAGTCAGTATAAAAGGAACGACCTCAAATGGTCCTACTCAATACACTCTGAGTGTACTAGTGTAATTATATAGTCAAGATAAACTAATACCTAATTACACTACGACCTTCTAATGGTTTGTTCCTTTCCATTCTGGTCGTGAGCTACTGTTTATAATTTATAAGGTACTGATAACATCATCTTCTGTATGTGACACCACATACTATGTTATCTACAATATAAATTAAATGAACAACTACAAACAAATGTAGATAATTAGACCAAATGTGATTCTTTATTCATAATGAATGTTTACAAAGCTTAGGCTTTCAAGATACACCCAACAATCTCCCACTTATACTAATGACTAAGTCGCCATATCTTGTACCATACATCCGATTCCCATTCCTCCACATGCCGATCGAAAGCTTTAAGGGCCTTAGTGAAAGGATCCGCCAGGTTATCCGCATCTTGGCGATGATAACTTCTCCTCGCTTCACAATATCTCGTATCGTTGTGCTTTATATGTTTACTCGCCTTATGAGCTCGTGGTTCCTTCGAGTTTGCAATCACATGCTATTATCACAATAAATTGTGATGATCTTGGGCAAACCATGAATCACATCTAAGTCCATTAGAAAGTTCCCGAGCCATACCGCTTCTTTAGCCGCCTTAGAGGCTGCTACTCTACTTCCATGGTTGAGTCCGACACGTTTCCGCTTAACACTCCTCCATGAAATGGCTCCACCTCCTAAAGTAAACACATAGCCCGATGTAGACTTACTATTGTTCCTATCTGATTGGAAATCGAATCCGTGTAATCCACGGGAGCAAATCATCCGCTTGGTATACTAGCATATAATCCCTAGTCCTTCTCGTGTACTTTAATATATGCAGCCCAATGTCCTTGTCCAGGTTACTCGATATCTACTAACCATGCCTACGGCAAAACAAATATCAGGTCTCGTACATAGCATTGCATACATTAGGCTTCCTACACCAAGCATAAGGAACCGCTTTCATGTCCTCTATCTCTTTGATGTCTTTGAGACATCTCTTTAGATAAGGCTACTCCATGTCTAAAAGGTAAGAAACCTTTCTTGGACGCATGCTAAAACGAGCAAGGATTGTATCTATATATGAAGCTTGGGATAGACACAACATTCTTTTCTTACGATCCCTTATAACTGATCCCAAGAATGTGTGCACATTCTCCTAAGTCCTTCATATCAAATTGTTTGACAACCATACCCTTACGTCTGATAATACCTTGACATTGTTGCCAATTAACAAAATATCATCTACGATAGTACAAGAAATACCACCACGCTTCGATACACTTTTATATACACAAGACTCATCCGGACTTTGAATAAATCCATATGACTGGATTACTTCATTAAACCGGATGTTCCAAGACCTTGAAGCTTGCTGTCCATAAATGGACCGATTGAGCTTGCACACTAGATGCTCTTTGCCTTTTCAATGAACCCTTCCGTTGCTTCATATGGATGTTCTCTTCAAGACTTCCATTAAGGAAAGCTGTCTTGACATCCATTTGCCAAATCTCATAATCCATATGAGCAGCAATGGATAAGAGTATCCGGATAGACTTAAGCATGGCTACCGGTGAAAAGGTCTCCTCATAATCGATTCCCTCTTTTTGAGTGTACCCTTTTGCAACAAGCCTAGCTTTGAAGGTTTCTACCTTCCCGTCTGCCCCTCTTTTCCTTTTGTAGATCCACTTGCATCCAACGGCTTTTACACCATTAGGTGGTTCTACAAGCTCCCAGACCTTATTAGAGTACATAGACTCTATTTCAGAATTCATCGCCTTTTGCCAAGATGCTGCATCTATATCTTGGAGTGCTTCGTCATATGACCGTGGATCAGGTTCATGTTTACCCGGGATCAAGTCCGAAGACTCTCCCAAAAACATAAATCTTTCAGGCTGTCTTACAACCCTCCCACTACGACGAGACACTATCTGTTGTTGTGTATCATGTGTGACACGTGTTGCAGTCTCTTGTGGTACTTCATCTTGTACTGTTGGTACTGAAGTAGACATGTCCTCTCTAAGTTCTTCTAAAACAACTTTACTACTGGGCTTGTGATCCATTATATAGTCTTCTTCTAAAAACTGGGCATTGGTGCTAACAATGACCTTCTGGTCTTTAGGACTATAAAATAAACCACCTTTCGTTCCTTTGGGATATCCTACAAACACGCGAACTTCTGTATGAGATTCTAACTTATCAACATCTGGTTTAGCATGTGTGGACTACCCCATATCCGAATATGTCTTAGACGGGTTTTCGCCCATTCCACAATTCTATGGGAGTAGAAGAAACTGATTTAGAAGGTACTAAGTTCGTAACGATATCACTGCTGTTTCCAGTCTAGTAATTCTCAATAACTCATCATCGATCTAACCATCTCCATAAGAGTCCTATTCCTTCGCTCGCTACACCATTCTGCTGGGGTGTTCCAGGTGCAGTCAATTGATTCAAGCCTCCGATAAGTAATTCCTAAACTCTCCTAAGAGGTATTCGCCACCACGATCGATCGTAGTGTCTTGATACTTTACCTAATCGCTTCTCCACATCACCTTGTATTCTTTGAATTTATCAAAGCACTCAGTGATGCGCATTAGGTAAATATATCCGTATCTTGAATAATCGTCATGAAAGAGACAAAATATTCAAAACCTCTTCTTGCCCGGATGGACATAGGACCACACAAATCGAGTGAACCAACTCTAACACTTCTTTGCTCTATACCCTTGGCCTTAAAAGGGCTCTTGGTCATTTTACCTTCCAAGCAAGATTCACAAGTTGGAAAATTTTCCAACTCTAATGAACTCAAAAGTCCATCGGCTATAAGCCTCTGAATCCTACTTAAGTTAATATGACCAAGCCTTAGATGCCAAAGATATGCTTGGTTCATTTCCGAAGGTTCTTTTCTCTTATTAGAGTTAGAAGATGAGTTATAAATTTCCATGTTTTGCTTTGTGGAAGAAATTGGATTTAAAGTATACAAATTGCCAACTAATGCACCAGAACAGATAATCACTTTATTTCTTTTAATAACTACATCGTTACTGAAAGAAACTGAATATCCATCTAAAAATAGTTTAGAAACTGAAATTAAATTCTTTCTAAAACTGGGTACATAAAGATAATTTCTTAAAACCAAATTTCTATTTCTACTAAAAGACAAGTAGACGTCTCCCACTGCAACAGCTGCCACCTTAGTAGCATTGCCCATGTTCACCTTCAGATAGTCGTCGGGTTTCCTGGAACCCCTGCAAGGAATTGCAGACATGATCAGTGGCTCCGTATCTACACACCAGGTAGATAACACCGCTAAACATGTTTCAACAACTAGAGCATGAGATATACCTTTGTTTTGGTTCCTACGAGGGCAGTCCGCCTTCCAATGTCCTACCAGCTTGCAGATGAAGCATTTGCCCTTCGACTTCTTCACTCCATCTTTAAATCACTCCGAGATTTATTCACTTTCTTTCTAACCAGCTTGTTTCTTCTTCTTTTTCCTTTCGGTTTAGAAGTAGAACCATTTTCAACATAGTGAATTTGAGCATTGTGACGAAATAATCCTTCAGCTGCATGATCAAAAGTTCCGCTAATGAATAAACCTCTTATTCATATTATAGTTCAAGGAACTGCTCAAAACTTAGGTAGCGTTTGGAGGATCATATCGATCCGGGTTTCCCATCAATTTCTCCTCCAAGGATCTCTATCTCGTTCGGATAAGCCATCATCTTTAGGATATGATCCTCACAGGAGTACCCTCTTGCATGGTGGATGTCATTATCTTCTCATGGCTTCTTGCCTAAAAGCCCTATCCCGATGACCAAAGAGTTCCTTGAGATTGTTCATAATATCATAGTCTGGTAAATCTTGATGTCGATGTTGCAATACATTTGACATTGAAGCCAAAATGTAACACCGCGCCATCTCATCTCGCTTACCCATTTCCTATGATATTCAATCTCCTCTTGGGTAGATTCACCAAGAGGTGCATCAGACTGTTCAACAAGACATATTTATAGCTTTCAGCAGAAGAACAATGTCCGTGTTTCTTTTCCAATCTATGTAGTTTGGTCCAGAAGTCTATTCTGTTGAAGTATGATGGACGGTGGGTTGAAAGACATCCTAAGAATCACAAATAACTTTTGGTCGAACTCTAAATTTAGAATAATATTGATTCCTCAAACAATACTATTTCAAATTAACCAACACCTTAAAACACCGTGAATTTTGTATGCCACGTTAGTGTGGACGTATACAACTTCAACATTTGTAAAAGGAGGGGTTTATCCCATTAATTTTATTATCTTGTCAACCTAACTTTTGACAAATAAAATTAATAGTTGGTATCTTTGGTCACACAAATAATAGCAGTGACTTGGGAGGATACTATTAGATGTGTCTAAGTGTACACCATTACTGACACTAAGTCCATTAATAAGATTATGCCCTTCCGTTGGGGAAGATCACACGCTCTAATTAATTTCCTATAGTCATCCAAAAGTGGAAGTCTGCTCTAGTGATCCACAAACAAGCTCATCCGCTATGGAGGAAGGCACTCGAGCCAACGCCAAGCTTGTTTGCATGCATCACTTACAAACCAAGAATGGAGACCATGGGATTTATCTAAAATCCCTCTCCCACTTAGTTATTTATAAATGAGGAATTTTAACTATGCTAGCCTACTAAACTTGTAAACTAACATTCACACACAAAGATAATATAAAAGCAATAATTAGAAAATTTAATTTTCAACTATTATGGCTTTTATCTCTAATCGTCTCCGTGTTGTCATCCCAAGTCACGCCATATTTGGCCACCGCCCTGATCTAGTCGTGATCCATCTTGCTCCTAGTTCCGCCCTGGTCCTTAGAAGGTTCCACGCTTTGCAAGATTCGATCCATGACATAAATAGAATTTTACATTTTTGATCCTATATTCCATAAAAGGAATGTACATGTATCTAGATCAAAAATAAAATCCTAATAAAACTAAATACAGCTCCTGCTGTATTTTAATACAATCATGCACACACATATAAATTGCCCTTGACATGTCCAAGGGTCCAATCACACACATAATTAACTAAAAGCCATAATAGTTGGATCCTCAGATCCACAAAGTTAGCACATCCTACTATTATCCCGCCTAAATTATGTATGACATGTGCATAATTAAACTAAATACCAAATACACGAGGCAAAACCCTAGCTCGATACCAATTGTTGGTTGCTACTCTGAAAGCCTATAGGTTCCACCGCATAAAAATTTTGTACAAAGGTTTGAACCTTTCCGTAGCTACCATGTGTTCTTTTAAATTAAATTTTGGATCTCCTGCGGAACTTAACACGTTTGATCCAAAACTTAATCTATTTGTTCTTTTAGGTTTTGACTTGGATCTCCTGCGGAACTTAACACGTTCGACCCAAGTCTCCTTAAGTTATTAATTCCATTAAATATTAATTTCCATAAAAGGTTCCCAGTACTGACGTGGCGAGGCACATGGCCTTCTTGGATATGGGAGCAACCACCACCGACTAGACAAAACCTTTAATAGAAAGTTAATATTTAATTTCCTAAAATAACTTTAGGTTAACCAAAGAGAACAATCAAATCACAAGGAAAAGAAAGAAACAAAAGAACACAACTTCGAAAAAACATATTCGAAATACTAGAACGTAAGCCTCTTGTATTTGGTATTATTTCCATAAATAACTAGCATGATGCGGAAATAGAAATTACTAGTTATACCTTGTAGAAAAACCTCTTGATCTTCTACCTTATTCCTCTTCTAACCTCGGACGTTGTGTGAGCAACGATCTACCGAGATGAGAAACCACCAACCACCTTCTTCTCCTCCAAGCAAGGTTCGGCCACAAAGGAAGAACTTTACCAAAGAAGAAAATCAAAATACTAACCAAGCTCCAAGAGATGCTAGCTTTCTCTCCTTCTTCTTCTTCTTCTCCAAGTAGTATCCGGCCACCACAAGAACTCCAAGAGAGATGAAGTATTCGGCCACCACAAGAGGAAGAGAGGGAGAGGGTAATGGCCGGCCACAACACCAAGGAAAAAGGGAGAGAAAACAATAGAGGTTGTGTCTTGTGAATGCACCCTCACCCCTTCTTTTATATTCCTTGGCCTAGGCAAATTAGGAAATAAATTTTCCTTAATTTCCTTGACATGATTTAATTGAGAGAAATAAAATAAAATTTCCCCAATTAATTTGTGGCCGGCCACATCATTGGAATACAAAGAGGACAAGTTTTAATCAACAATTAAAACTTCCTAATTTGTTTCCGGAAATTTTAAAAATAAAATTTCTTTAAAATCTCTTCATGGTTAATAAAAGGAAATATCTATAATTTTAATTTTATTAACATGTGAATAATTTTAAAGAGAAAATAAACATCTCTCCAATCTACAAAATAAGGAAAGAGATCTAATATCTCCCTCTAATCATTTGTAGATCATTAACAAGAGAGATATTTTCATTTTAATTCTCTTTAAAATCTATCTTCCATATAAAAATCAAAATTAAATTTCTTTTTATTTTATTTGGTCGGCCCTACTAGCTTGGGTTCAAGCTAGGGCGGCCACCCATTAGGCCGGCCCTAGCTTGATTCCCAAGCTAGCTTGGCCGATTGGGTGGGTATAGGTGGGTATAGGTGGGTATAGTACTTATAAATAAGAGGCTACGATAGGGACCAGAGGAGGAATTGGTTTTGTCTCCGATAAAATTAATCCCGTGTTCGCCTTAACACACAACTTAATTTTATCAATGATAATTCATTCCACTAGAGAACTATCATCAACTACCGCACCAATCCCAAATTACATTTTGGGCCCTTCTTATTATGAGTGTGTTAGTCTCCCGTGTTTAAGATATCGAATGTCCACTAATTAAGTGAGTTAACGACAACTCATTTAATTAATGTCTAAGTCCAAGAGTAGTACCACTTAACCTTATCGTTATACGTCCACCTGCAGGGTTTAACATGACAATCCTTATGAGCTCCTCTTGGGGACATTATCAACCTAGTATCTCTAGGACACAGTTTCCTTCTATAATCAACAACACACACTATAAGTGATAGCATTTCCCAACTTATCGGGTTTATTGATTCATCGAACTAAATCTCACCCATTGATAAATTAAAGAAATAAATATCAAATATATGTGCTTGTTATTATATTAGGATTAAGAGCACACACTTCCATAATAACTGAGGTCTTTGTTCCTTTATAAAGTCAGTATAAAAGGAACGACCTCAAATGGTCCTACTCAATACACTCTGAGTGTATAGTCAAGATAAACTAATACCTAATTACACTACGACCTTCTAATGGTTTGTTCCTTTCCATTCTGGTCGTGAGCTACTGTTTATAATTTATAAGGTACTGATAACATCATCTTCTGTATGTGACACCACATACTATGTTATCTACAATATAAATTAAATGAACAACTACAAACAAATGTAGATAACTAGACCAAATGTGATTCTTTATTCATAATGAATGTTTACAAAGCTTAGGCTTTCAGTATACACTCCAACAATAATTATCTAATTATCCTCCAATATATTATCTCATTATTATCATTCATTATATTTCTAATCAAAATTCTGAATAAGGTGAATTGTAGTAATGAATCGTTTTGATTTCGTAATTATTATAATGTAAATATTAGATAAGTAAATTGAATCAGTATTGTAATAATTATGAAACTTTAACTACTGTAATGCTAATATTTTTTAACATATTAAGAATGTATTTGTAGTTACCAAACTATTGCTACTGTAACATTTGAGAGAAGATTCTCTAGTTTCCAATCCTTGATTTTTTTTTGGTCTTTTCTATAATTTGCAAGTTGGATCATGGTTGGAATCCAGTCAAAATTGACTATAATCTCCCCTTGATTCATCTTCCCATCCAGGTTATAGTTATTGGACATCGAATAGACCAAGGTGCGATGGTCGTAGTTTCCTTAAAATAGATTTGTCTCACCTCCGACTGTACTTCGAGGTTTACTCGGGTCGTTTATTTCCTAAGATAGGATAGTTAACCGTGATTCCCACGGGCAACGTTAATAATTGTTTAATGATCACAAAATGTTAGTTGTCCCACTTGGGTAAATTTATTTTGTTCCGACCGATCTAGCATTCGGCGCGCATAGGTCGTGCTCACACATGAGTCAACTTGATTTAGTGTAATTCAAGTCATGGATTTACACTTCTTGTGCACTCATACATGAAAGAGAGTCTCTCCCCATGCATTTGTTTACATTATCAATATATGTGAATTAATATAAACCAACTAAAATAGCTTGAAACTTCCAATGTGGAACTAAAGTCTTATTCACAATGGAGCTTCTTTCCTCTTCCACCTCTTCTTCATTCACATCACATATCCAACAATCATCACATATATCCAATAATAGTTTGGGTCGAGACAGGCAACTGGCGGTGGGCGGACTATATGACGCCGAGTAAGGGGCGACCTCTGACCGCTTGCCTCGACCCAGACTATAACTTGATGGGAAGGTGAACTTAGGGAAGATCGTAACTAATTTTGGCCGAATTCTAACCGCGATCCACTTGCATATTGCCGAAGGGACTAGAAAGGGACCAATAATTGAGGACTAGAGGATCTGCACTCATAACATTTGTAGCGGTTACACATTTGTAGCGGTTACTCTTTCATAGATGTGATAAGCACACCCCTCAATTTATGATTTAGAATAGAAATATAGTCAAGAAAGAATAAAGATGACAAAAGGCGAATACGTTCATCCCCATTACCCCCGTCAATCCATCCCAAGACCAACACGGAGGAGATAAATCACGGACGGCTACTAGCCTTTGGAATAGTGATTAACACATAAGGGAGATATTTACCTCGAATTTACCGAGATTCGAATCTCAGACCTCATTATGACAACACTTCATGCGCTAGTCATTAGACCCATTCGAGGGGACGTCAAGAAAAAATAATGAGAATAATGTATTGAAGGACAATGGAGTAATTGTATATTGGTTGTTGGAAAAATTTATAAAATATTAATGCAAGATCATAAGATCTATACATTTTATTTCCAATTTTAATCAAATTTTGCAGAAAAAAAGATTGCAGAGTGAAAAATCTAAAGTTAGATCAAAACTCAAAAGCCCTAATGGAAATCTCATTCAAGATAAACCCTAAACAGGATCCACGGATATGAGATAAGACCATTTCCCTCTCTCACACTCCCCTCTCTGCTCCGCTCCCCTATCCATCCACCCAAAGGCGATGGATACCAACACGCCCCCTCCTCCTTCCCAGCTCCAGGAACTCACCGCCGCCTCCGCCTCCGCCTCCGCCTCCGCCTCTCAAGACGAGAACCAAGAAGAACTCCCGACTGCCAATCTCCCGTTGGCCTCCCTCTCACTCTCACTCTCCCTCTTCTCCCCCTTCCCCAAACCTTGCTCCGTCGTCCCCTCGCCTTCCCACGTAAAATTCAACGTCCCCTCGCAAGTCTCCTCCCTCTCCATCTCCCTCTTCCCTCCCCCGGCGAAATCTTCGTCCAAGCTCTCCGCCCCTTCCAACATCTCCAATTCCCTCCTGCTCTCCCCCTCGCCCTTCCTTCGCCGCCGCCCCACCGACCCTTCCGCCGCCGCTGCCGCCCGCCGCTGCACCATCGTCTGGTTCCGCGCTGATCTGCGCCTCCACGACAACGAGCCCCTCTCCGCCGCCAACGCCGACTCCCTCTCGATCCTTCCCGTCTTCCTCTTTGACCCACGTGACTTCGGCCGTTCCCCCTCGGGCTTCGACCGCACCGGACCCTATCGCGCTCGCTTCCTCATCGACTCCGTAGCCGAGCTCCGCCAGGGGCTGCGACGCCGTGGCTCCGACCTCGTGGTGCGGATCGGACGGCCCGAGGTCGTGCTGCCGGAGCTCGCCCGTGCTGCTGGCGCTGACGCTGTGTACTCCCACCGGGAGGTGTCCCATGATGAGGCGCGTGCAGAGGAGAGGGTTGCGGCGGCGATGGAGGCTGAAGGGGTGGAGGTCAAGTACTTCTGGGGGAGCACGCTGTATCACATAGACGACTTGCCGTTTAAGCTGGAGCACATGCCAACCAATTATGGAGGATTCAGGGAGAAAGTGAAGGTCTTAACCGTTAGGAAGACGATCGAGACGCCGGAAGAGGTTAAGGGAGTGCCTTCAAGAGGAAATATTGAACCTGGGGATATACCGAGCTTGCAAGACCTTGGACTTAATCCAGCTCCCACAATGTCGCAGGTTTGGTTTATTGGTTCAAGTTCTTTAGTTTACATATCTGCATCGCATCAGTCATTCCTATCATGAATGTTTCATAATTTTGGTTTGGATTTCTTCCCAGATAAGAATTACCGCGAAAGCTGATACACATTTTAATCTACTTAAAGACTAGGTGTAGGAGAATGTCAAAACTAAGATGAACACAAACATTTGTGGTAGGAATGTGTCTTGACAAAGTAGTGCGAGGACATACTGGTTGGAAAATGAGCGAATCAAACAATTCTGACTAGAAAAAGAAAGTAATCAAGTTGCTATTTTACTTTTAGTAATATAAGCTTATATAATTGCCAAGGATTACTTTCTTGACCAATTTTGAGAAAATTATATAAGCTATCCCTTGACTGCTTGCGTGCAATAGCCATTTATCAACTATGGAAATGTTTCTGTCAAGGATTAATAACCCATTTTATTTGCAATAAAAATGGATAGTTGCTTCAATTCCATGGGTAATCATTTTCATGATGCTTTATAATCACTTTTCAATCTCAGATATTTTTATCTCACTGTACTAGAGAGAAGAGCTAAAGTTTCTAGGTAGTGCATGTACAACCTTAGAAATTGTTACACTTTTGTAGATCAGGAGAAAAGAAGGAAATTAAGAAGTCGGTAGAAGGAAAAACAAGATTTTTGCAGATGACAGCTAAAGATGATAGTTTGAACCTGAGAAAAGTTAAGTGGTCTAGGATGATAATATGTTTCATGGAGCTTAGTCCACAAATAACGAAGATAACAATGCACTTTTTTATACTTTTTGGGATTAGATTTGTTGGCTTACAAGGGTTTACAATTACCTAAAGTTCATGTTTTATGTGAGAAATTTATTTAACATTTGTTGAACAAAAATATAGATAAAGAATATGGAGCATTTGGATGCTTGTCACTCATACTTTTGATAATAATTCACTTATACTTTTGGGGATTAAATTATTTGGCTTGTAAGGGTTTATAATTACCTCAAGTTAATATTTTATTCGAGAAATTTATTTAACATTTGTTAAAAAAGATTAGATTCTAAAATTCTAAAAAATATGGAACTTTTACAGCAGCCTGTTCAATTCGAAGGTGATATACAACAAATAGAATGTTAATGCGCTAAGTTGCAAATTAAAGACTCACTATCTTTATTTGGTTTAGTGTTGGTCCCTTTGAAGGCCGGTAAGAGGGGAGGGGTGAATTGCCCTACAAAATAAAACCAAAAACCCTTCTCGGATATTCAACTAACTTAAAAGAACTTGTAATTAAAACGGCAGAGACTAATTAAGACAGAAAGTAGACACAGAGGAATTACTTGGTTTGCAATCAGAGGATTGCTAATCCAAGGCAAAGAAGGCGCACTAATTGATTCTCCTCTGGGCGGAGTAGCCTCTTACAGCGTTGAAAGCACAGAAAGAAATAACACAAATGAAAGCACTGGATTACAAGTAGTTACTTTAAGCTGGCAAGTATAATAGTTTTTTCGCATCGTAAGGGTTCCACTGGGGATAAATTTTCTGGTCTGGATGCCAAGACCCGGCTGAAACATCACCGCATCGAGGAGGCACCCTGGGGGCACCCAAGGAGTCCGAGCGCCTGGACTTGGTTTAGGCACTTGGACAGTCAACTCCTCGTGACTATCTGGTTCTCCTCCATTCCGGCTCTGTTCGCTTGGGTGATCTCGGCCATCTAGATATGGCTCACCCAAACCCATGTTCCGGCCTTCTCCTCGAGCAAGCTTCCGTTCCAACTTCTCGTCCCTTGGATACGCCGCACGCTTTCTTCTCGTCCGCCGGTGTACTCTTCCGCGGTCACCTCGTCCCTCGGACGCACCGAGCCCGTCGGCTCTCTCCCGTGCCGTCCTTCTCGCTAGCCGCGTCTTCCGCTCAACTTCCTGTGTTCCTAAGCTCCTGCACACTTAGACACAAGGGTTAAACAAACGCAGGACCTAACTTAGCTTGTTTGATCACATCAAAACACCTTGGGGTTCCAACAATATCCTCTTCTTACCCCAGTGTTAGTTAACCATACTCATATAAATGATTTATATTTCAATAAGGCCAAATATTTTTCAATTGAAAAATTATAGTACCTCCCCCTAGACTTAACATACTTCTCCCCCTTTGATCACATAAAAATTGGGGTTATAAATAAGTCTAAGTAAAATTTACTAATGTCTAAGTAAAATTCAATTTAAAGACACTCTTCAGAATTTTTCTTTCGAAAAAAAAAACATTTTTCAGATAAAACAGTCATAAGTGTTAATAACAATTTTAAGTTTGAAACTTATCTCAGCATCCCCAAAAAAATTTTTTTAATTAATTGAAAAAATTCTAAGTTAATATTCATAAGAAACAATTCTAAGTCAAATTTTTTTTTAAAAATTATAAGGCAATATTATCATAAAAAATTCTAAGATAACTTAAAAAAAATTTCTAAGTCAATTTTCATAAAAATTTCTAAGATAATAAAAAATTTAAGAAAATAAAATATTTTCTAACACAAATTGAATAACTCTTTTAAAGCATCAAGTAATTTAAATTAATGCTTTTTCAGTTAGTCAATTAAACTTTTCATTTCGATACTTGGCTTCCAGGTCGTGGCGAGGCACTAGGCCTTCTTGGTTATTGGAGCAACAACCACTTCCTTAGACAAAGCCTCATAAAGAAATTAGTTGTTTAATTTCCTTGCTGAAAATGCTAAGTCTAATTTTTAATTTTAAATTAAATAGGTTTTTGGAACCCGATAGAGGTTCCTACCTACAAGATTAACCAAGTATTTCCTAGGTATATAGATTTTTGATATATTTCTAATTTGATTTTGATGAAATCTATAATACCAATTTAAACCTCCATAATTTCTAAAAGTAGAAATATTTGAACCATTAGATTTTTTCAATCTTTCTATTTCTTCTTTTAGTTTTTCATTTTCAATTTTCAATTTTTTAAAATCCTCTATAAGACATGATTTTGCCAAAATTCTCTTTGTTTCTAAAATTTCATTTTCTAATTTGGCATTTTTATTTTCTAATTTATACATGGATTTAGTCATAGCTTTGATACCAAAGTAAAGTTCATCAGGGGGTAAGAGGCATACCTCACTTACCATATCAGACTTGAAGCCTGAATCTCCCCTTGCTTCGTTACTTCCATCTGAGGTCGCTCCCCCTTCATCGATGCTGGGTTCTGATGTACTTTGTCCTTCGTGGCTTGCCATCAGTGCAATCCCCGCATATTCTTGAGCTTCTGATTCAGATGAAGAAGTGTCATCCCAAGTTGCTTTTAGGTTGTGTTTCTTGGGTGTCTTCATTTTAACCTTCTTGAGTTCTGGGCAGTCTTCCCTTAGGTGTCCCTCCTTCTGACAGTGGTAGTCTTTTTATTCTGCATTTTAAATTTATTAGATCTAAAAACTTTTAAAGTTTCTTACCATGTACGCTTCTTGATCGCCTTCTGAGTCCGACTCGGGTTCATCCTTGTTGGTTGCGTTCAGCGCCATAGTCTGGGTTGTGACCTTTGATATCTCTGCATATCTAGTTTCGTGTAATTCAAGGGTAGAAAACAACTCTTCTAAAGTACTTACCTCCAAGTCTTTTGAAATGTAGTAAGCATCGACGATTGATGTCCATTCCGGAGTTCTTGGAAACGCATTGAGCGCGTAGCGAATAGTATCCCGGTTTGTTACCGTTTCACCAAGATTTTCGAGACCAGTAACTAGTTCTTTTACCTTTGCATGTAAACCGGCTACTTTTCTCACCTTCTCCATTTGATGGTTGCTGAGTTGCTTTCAAAGCAAGCCTCTTCTTACGAGTTTAGCCTCGAAGAACTTCTCCCAAAGTTCTTTAGCGATAAATACATCGATCCGGTTGACCTCTTGAGGTGAATACGCTCAGTAGGTGAATTCAACTCTTCTGCTTGCTTCTAACTCATTCTGCTCTTTCTTTTTCCATCTTTATCTATTGGAGCTACAAAACCATATTTCATAATAAACCGAATTTCAAAATCTGTTTTTAGAAATACCTCCATACGACGCTTCCAGTCTGCGAAGTTCCCCTCGAATTTTGGTGGAACAATGCTTGGTCCGGCCATCTTTGTTGCTTCGATCGGCGGTTAGTCCTCCTGAAGCGCCTTGGCTCTGATACCACTTGTTGGTCCCTTTGAAGGCCGGCAAGAGGGGAGGGGTGAATTGCCCTACAAAATAAAACCAAAAACCCTTCTCGGATATTCAACTAACTTAAAAGAACTTGTAATTAAAACGACAGAGACTAATTAAGACAGAAAGTAGACACAGAGGAATTACTTGGTTTGCAATCAGAGGATTGCTAATCCAAGGCAAAGAAGGCGCACTAATTGATTCTCCTCTAGGCGGAGTAGCCTCTTACAGCGTTGAAAGCACAGAAAGAAATAACACAAATGAAAGCACTGGATTACAAGTAGTTACTTTAAGCTTCTGGACCAAGGCTATATTTATAGTCTTGGTCCGGGCACCTGGAAGGGTTCCGGGCGCCCTGGGGGGATAAATTTTATCCCCCAACGGTCGGATTGAGTCAAAACTCGATCCTGTTGAAAAGTCGATTCCGGGCGCCCCGGTCGGTTCCGGGCGCCCGGAATGGTTCCGGGCGCCCGGAGCCCTAAGGTCAACATAAGTTGACTTTTCGACTCCGGTTCAGCTCGTCTCAGTTCGGCTCGTCTTGGTCCGGGCCTGTTCGCTCTGGTTCCACTAGCTTGGGTGATCTCGGCCTTCCGGAATAGGGCTCACCCGAACCCATGTTCCGGCCTTCTCCTCGAGCAGCCTTCCTTCCCGGTTTCTCGTCCCTCGAACGCCGCGCACGTTCTTCTCGTCCGCCGGTGTACTCTTCCGCGGTCACCTCGTCCCTCGGACGCACCGAGCCCGTCGGCTCTCTCCCGTGCCGTCCTTCTCGTTAGCCGCGTCTTCCGCTCGACTTCCTGTGTTCCTAAGCTCCTGCACACTTAGACACAAGGGTTAAACAAACGCAGGACCTAACTTAGCTTGTTTGATCACATCAAAACACCTTGGGGTTCCAACATTTAGGACATATAAAAATGCCAAGAAAAGGCTTTTAGATTTTTGTTCTGTAGTAGCTAACTTGACCTTTTTGATCTCACATATTTTCAATTTCCCTATGACATGATTCTGTCTTCCTTTAACTGGTTGGGAATTGGAACAAATGCCGCAAATATTATCATTTGGCATGGACCCATATTTCTATTTGTTTGTTCTCAGTCGTCAAATCACTTATTCTTGCCGATAAATGGTTAATCTAAAGGAAGCCATGTATAAGAGAGTCATTAACATTTGATATTTCTTTACATTTAAATTAAGATTGTAGCTGTTCCTGTTCGGTAGTTTTTCATTTGTCTTACTATCAATTTGTCTTATTGTTCAAGTCTGATAAGCTAAAAAATTGTAAGATTGTGTTCTCCTGTTATTAATTTATAATGTGATATGAATCATTATCCTCCATGGATGTGGAAGAGGGATTGCAGGCTCATCAGAGAGAACCACTGACGTTTGTGAGCTCATTGGAGAGAACTAACCAATCATGTGATACAACAAGAGATTTGTAGAATAATCGAACGACATGTTATAGTATATTACTCTGATCACTTTATTGTACAATCAAAACAACAGTTGTAACTCACAATAACTCAACTATATACATACTAAAAACATCATATACACCACCCATTTCACCCGCAATTGATTCAGAACTGGTATGTTCACACCGCCTAACCATGTATTACTATTAACCGTGGTTGCTTGCAACTTCTCCAAGATGAAGCAACCATGCTCCTTGCCCTATATTTTCATATGTCGCCACTCCCACTAACATCCTTTAAATGGCTGCATGCATGGTTGTACCATTATGTCACATTACATCACGGATTTTTCAGCCCAAGTAAATATACTTATTTCATTAGTTTCTTGTACCTCTGATTCATGGAACCATGATTTCAGGTGTTGGTATCATTAGAATCTAGGCAGGCTACTATATCTGCTACCATTCGTTTGTTCTCTTTGCATCTTTTATTCTGTGTTCGAATAGCTTTGTGAAATACTGTTGCAATAAGTTTCTAATCAAATATTTTGAAACTGGTGGTATTTGGCTTTCTGCATAATACAGGATGGAAAACCTATTATGAGTGCTTCCCTCGTGGGTGGTGAGACTGAAGCATTAGAAAGATTGAAAAAGTTTGCTATTGAATGCCGCACCGAAACAAGCAGAGGAAATATGGAGAATTCTAGGAATAGCATATTTGGTGCTAATTTCTCATGCAAAATCTCACCTTGGCTAGCTATGGGATGCCTTTCTCCTCGCTTGATGTTTGAGGAGCTAAAGAAGACTGCCAATAGGTATATTTTGCTCCACGTCCAACTCCGAACTAATTTTATCAACTTAACAAGATGGATTGGTGCACCAAACTGATTTCTTCTTTGTGCACAAGCTTTTAGAGTAGTGACAATGCAATGTGGTTTTATGTTTTCATTTTGTTCAAAGGGTAAGCAATGAAGGTTATCTTGCATGTATACATAACAGGACGGTTTCTACTGCTTCATCTGCGAAGAGTGGCGGTCTGAATTCACCAGATAGTGGGATGAACTGGTTGATGTTTGAGTTATTGTGGAGAGATTTCTTCAGGTATCATATGATAGTCTATGCTAATATTCTCACGGTATAGTAGTAGATGAGTATTACTTCTTTTTTATCAGAATTCTACACTTGAGGAAAGATATTCGCTGAGTTTGGATTATAGCTTCTTAATGTTTGTTGATTTATTGTCAGTAAATAATATGATCTGATTGCGTTTCATCGGCAGGTTTATCACCAAGAAATACAGTTCGGCTAAGAAGGGTGCAGCTGCACCAGCCACAGCTTGCACTGGTGCCCTGGTGTAACTTCTTTATCCAGCCTTAAACTTCAATCTACTTGGCTGTGAGATTTTAGATACTCTTGAGTTTTATAAAATCCAGGTTCATGTTCATGGAATTCTTCACATTGTCTGTCAAAATTTAATGCAGAATTCAACCTAAAACAAAAATAATAGAGGCTGGCTTGGCACCTCATTCAACCTGAAAGAATCTCCACCTTTTGAATTACTTCGGCAATAAAAAAAAAAATCAAGGAAGCTACTGTCATTTATTCTTTGAGTGATGATGACAATTGTCCTAAAAAGTTCTCTTTTTGATCTTTTGGATAAAATAGTTTTGTTTGGTCATAATATTTAGCTCAAGTCATTTCAATTTGAATTAAGTTGAAACCCACGAGTGCGATCTCTCTTTCTTTCTGCTGATTTTTTTTTCTCTCAAATTGTTTCTCGTCTCTTCCTCCGCTTTCGGGTTTTTTTCTTGTTGGAATTCCTTTTCTTCCTCAAGCCATATCTTAATTTTTATTTTTTTAAACTAGTATTAGTTATCTAGCTTTTTGATCCGATTAATTCATGGATCATCGGTCTGACTTAAGAAAACTTTTATGGGTCATCAAGGTAAAAATTTTAAAGTGTTCATAGCAGAAGGTGTATTAAATTAAGGGAAAATTGATCAAAAGTCTCTATTAACAAACTATTCTTCCTCTCAAAAAGTTTGTTTTCATTTCTTGTATGTAACTTTTTATTGCATGCAACTTCTTAATTCATACTGATTTATTTAATCACCTTTTATCTGTTATGTTTTTAATATGTATAAAACGTCTAAATAATTTTTTTTAGAAAAAATTCAACACATTTAGGTTATAATCAAGTATATTTTTTTATTAAATTGAGTACAATTTTTTTTTTCACCTGATCAATCAATTGGGAGTTCATATAAATCAATTCAAGATGAATTGATTGTCAATCGATTCAATCTAAGTTAGTCAATCGATTTGTATGATTCTCAATTGATTAGTTAGGTGAAAAAAGAGTTGGATTCAATTCGATGGAAAATATACTAGATTCTTTTTAAATGATATTGAATTTAGGAGGAATTATATTTCCTTTTAGACTTTTGTACCTATAAAAAATGAGGATAATTAGATCAATTGAATGTCCATTATATTTGGTTAGAGAGTGAGAATAAATATTTTTTTCATTTATTTAATTATTTTTTATTTTTTAGAGATACAAAAAATTTGAGGTATAATTCTTCCTAAATTTAGTATATTTAGACTAGAATTTAATATATATATATATATATATATATATATATATATATATATATATTTTATCAGCATGATTTTTGTTAGCTTATCAATCGATTGGGAGTTTATATTAATCGATTAATTTAAAATAAATTAATTGATCAATTAATTTAGTATAAATCAATCGATTAATATGATTGATCATGTAAACAAAGTTTTACTCAATTGATGAAAAATATATTAAATTTTATTTAAATGATACTAAATTTAAAAGAAATTATCCATTCTTTTTGACTTTTTATACCTATCATATACCTATAATAAATGAAAATAATTAGATAAATTAATATTCATTATATTTAATTAGGATACGAGAATAAATATTTTTTTGACATGAGACTAAAAGTAAAATTTAAATTGTAGTTAAAATTTTTTCTCCAACTTACTGATAAATTAGCTCCTCAAGTTTATTATCTGAGAAAAATATGCAATATTTGAAAGATTACGTGAGCAAGCGTGTTGCTATGTCATAGCTCGAGGGTGGCAATCCGTACCTCGCAGGAAATAGAGTAGGATGTCGATGGTAAAACTACCAAATTCTAATCCGAAATAGAGTAGGACGTCGATTGTAAAGCCACCAAGATAGATTTTACGTGGACACTCCTGGCCGCTCATTTTCAAAGTGTTTGCAACTTTCAATAAAGCTACTAAAATGACTAATTTTGACGTGAACTTGCTTTCCACGTAAAGTCGTCAAAGTAAAGTATAGTATTCGTTTTTCCCTCTAGACAAGTAACTCCATTATTTATTTACTATTGGGACTTGATCCCAAATTCTTCTTTAAATTAACACCATCCCGATCCTCCTCCCACTAATTACACTAATTAAGTTAGTGTAAACTTTAAAAATTTTCGGATAAAATGGAGTTGATTAGTATGGAATAAAATTATTATCATATGATATAAATTCGAATCTCAATAAAATAAAATATAGGAAAAAAAGTATTCTTCATAATGATCAATTATAATTTTTCAATTTATCTCTTTATATATAATTGTCGGGTCGACCATATATAACAATTAGGATAGTAAATTCTACGATACAGTAGTAGGACATTCAGATTGTTATCTAAATATTTACGGTTCAATTTTTAACTATGATGAATTTATAAAAAATTTTCTTTCACATTAGACACACATGAGACGTACAATTAAAAGATACTGGACTTTTAGATCGTCTGTCATAGTACTTTTTGATTTATTCTGATAATTAATAAAAAAATTTAAAATATTTTTGATTTATTCTGATAATTAATAAAAAATTTTATAAGACCGGATTGATTACCTAAATTTATCAATTTTTTTTAATAGCACATTCCTATCATAGTGTAAACTTCAAGATATATATCATCCCCGATTTCTTTCCCGGATTCAAAGGAACATAAACCATCACAAGGACACGAGCGTGCAACAACTCCACCCAGTAGCACTCCCACTTGCATAGAGAAGTGAACAAAATCTTTGGTTAAATTAAAATTATATATTTTTTAATCAATTTAAAATTTCATTTAAAAAATAAATTATTTAAAAAAAATGATTGGGTGTACGAAATTTTCATCAATATTGTCCTAGAAAAGGTTTTTTTTAACACAAGTTTACTCTGTATTTCATGAAATTATTTCCAAGACTTGAACGTTTAATACCGAATTTAATTTATTTAGTTTGTGATTAATTGAACTGTCTAATGCGTTATGTTCAATTGATTATTGATCCAATTTTATAAGTTACCATAATTAAAAAAATATGTCCTTGGAATACAGTATGATTCAGTTGATTAGTACAAAATAGAATTAGAAAAGAATTTAAATCTCGATAAAATCAAGTAAAAAACTCTCTTCTGCACTACTTAATTATAATTATAATTTTTCGATTTATCTCACGATAGGTGATCATGGGATCATTGGGAAAAGGGGTTTTATTTTTTTACTACAATAATTAAAAAAATATAAAATCAAATGATACATTATAATAATTCAATAAAATATATAATACAATCGATAGTCTCACTGGGATATGCAAGAGCACTCAGTATATTAAAAAAAAAATTAAAAAAATAATCGATGACTTAGTGAAGTAATTAATTTATATCAATTCTATTTTAATGAAAAATAATTTAATTAATTTAATTTTAACTGAATACTCAATCCTACAACTATCCTATTACTTCCTCTCTGTCTCTTGACAGAAAACACAGAAAACTCGTGCACTCTTTACTCGCCATTGGCATTGGGATCGAGAGGTTAGTGGAGGGCACGTCAGTCTCTTTCCGTATCCCCCGCGAATCCCTCTCCCTCTCCCTTCCCTCCTCGATCACATCCTGTCCCCTCCCCGCTCGTTTACTTTATTCTCGCGCACACTGCGCGCGCAGTTGACTGTCGGACATGAGCCTTCAGGAACACGCAGACTCCACCTCACTGCCTCGATCGACGTCGATGCATTTCTCCATCCTGCTCGCCTGCCTTCTCATAAACATGCATTGATCCAACCATACATCACGAAAACATCAAACAAGATCCACCTCCATCATATTGTTGCAAACAAACCCTTACCACGACTGAAGGGAAGCATGAAAAACACATCGCCGGAGCTACTGCTCGCTTTAATTATATTGCTCGGGGAAGAGGCGGTGGAAAGCCTCTGTTGGAGAAGGGGAGCACGTGCAAAGACTTGGAAAATACAGAGAGAGCTCTTAGCTTGCACGTGCCCTGCTTCTCCAACAAAGGGCTCCCTCACCCTAGCTACGGCCATGGCCATGGCCATCCCACTGCAATTCCTGGCACACACACTGCCAGTTGAGTATATATACAGATAGACATATATACACACGCCTACGTAGGGAACGAAGAAGAAGAAGATGATATATGGAACGGGGGGCATGCAATAATGATGATGGCAATAATAATGGAGTAATGAATACAGATTGCAGAAATTTTCGCAAGAGATTGCGTGAGGAACAAGCCGAGCATTTGATGGACAGATGGACAGATAGATGGATGGAATAGATAGAGAGAGAAGGGTCTCCTACCGTTAATCTCTTATCGACTTTGCATAAACACGACAATTTAGCAATATTATGGGAGTTGATAGTCCTTCCTTTGCTTGACACCTCCCTCTTGGAACCCTAACTCCTAAGCTCTAACACTAACACTAGAAAAGTATTTTTTGAAAGGAAAAAAATAAAATGGTTTGATGAGACCCTGACTTATAATATGTTTGGTCTAATTTAGCTTATGTATTCTCACCGTTCATTCAATGTGGATATTCTATAATTTTGATTATAGCGATCCTAGCAAGTTAGGTCATTTGAAAAGGTTTGAGATTTGGATTAGCTTAAAATTGTATTCGAAAGTACTAGACGTTGCAAAATTGAATAAATTTTGGTGGTATTTTAAG
This sequence comes from Zingiber officinale, assembly GCF_018446385.1. Taxonomy (NCBI): domain Eukaryota; kingdom Viridiplantae; phylum Streptophyta; class Magnoliopsida; order Zingiberales; family Zingiberaceae; genus Zingiber; species Zingiber officinale. The sequence continues at coordinate 127,779,914 of NC_056000.1, read as the reverse complement.
ACTTAAAGATAAAATTTTCAATTATATTCGAGTGCTTAATTGCAAGTCGAAAGCTAAATTTAACATTTTTAATATATAATTGGCCAACGGGTAGGACACTGATATAGTGACAAAACACTTTCTTAGTTTTTCAATTTTATCATGGGAACCAATGAAAAATTTCTGTGAAACTAAATCGATCATCCCTAAAATTAATCGACGTAAATTGTGTTGGTCCCCGGGTAGCTTCTGGAGTATACAAACTGATCGTCGAAGCTAGTGTTCGACACTATCTCTGTAAACGATATTGCTCCGCTACGGTGCTTAACGGATTGTTGCAATTCGTTCCCAAGATACAACGACGACGAACGTCTCGGAATCGTAGCACTCCGACTTCCGAGACCAGCGAACCTTCTAGTAGACTTCTTGGACTCTTGAATGCACAAGATGAGATGAATGCTTGAGGAAGAGAAGAGAGGATTGAGTGAATTGAGTGAATTTTCTATCATCTGGAGGGTTCTATTTATACTGAAAGAAGAGGTTGATTGTCCTTTGGGTGAGTGGATGTGTTCCTTGGGCTGGATCGATCTAGATCATCCATTCTGAAGGGTTGTAACCCTTCACCAAGCCCACTTCAATCTCATCCATCAGATCTGAGGAGTTGTGACCCTCAGATCCCGCCTATTATCATCGGCCATCGGATCTGGATCCATTGATTCGATGCTTCAGATCAAGTCTCATCCCAAGCCGTCAGATCGTTATTCTTTGCGATCCAACGCTCTAGATCGCATCACAAGCGATCCATCATACCTATTTGATTAACGTTGATCAACGGTAGCCATCCATTCCCTAAGTCAACTGTCCAGTCATCTCCCTTTGCCCACGAGGATGCCGCATAGGTGATGCCACGTCAGGTACGAGCCTGACACGTCACCCGAGTGCCATGTAGGCACTGCAATGTCACCTGGAGCATAAATTTAAGCTCCTCAATACTCCTCGCGACGATACGTACGAATTTAAGCTCCTCAATGCTACGCGAAGTGCAAAGTGCGCCTACAAAGCGCCCATTGCGCACGTGCGCACGTGGCGGGTGGCGGGCTCACAGGTGCGAGCACCTGCTCGCCCTGGGCTAAGGGGTAACCTGTCCTTTTATTTTTGTGTTAACTCCATTAACACATCTTCATTAATAAGTAGAGAATACACATCGAGAATTTCCGATGTGGGACTATTCTCCCATGCACTTTATTAATGAATAATAAATGTTATTTTGGGCTGACTTTAAACATTAATTTCTCATTCACCCTTAATCGGTTTTAAGCAAATTAATAGTCTAAATCTATCTACGCGAATCGTAGATTTCAATTTTGAAGTCAATTACGACTTTCAACAATTGATGGCTTCCTTCCTCTAAATCGTTTTGGTCCATTTAAGATCCCAATATCCAACAATCCCCCACATGAATGGAAATTAATGCAATGCGTGTATGCATGCTGACATTTTACAAGAGTCCAATCGATAAGTCACTGCATCGGGAGAGGTAGCTTGTGGCTTTGAACCTTCCGTAGTGAAATGCTATCGAGTATACTAGGCTGCGCAGTGAACGTGATGTCTTGAACTGCTCAGCTGTTGGTGTATACTTAGACAATAACACCCACACAGAGATCTATCTCACCTACTTTAGGTTCTCATGGTTGGTTCCGTTTCGGCCATGGATACCATCTTGGATTCATGAGTGTTTCATTGAAGCGGCCTGTCTTCACACTCACATAGGTGACACTTCTATCAAGAGTATCCTACCATACTCCACCTTATCAGGTATAGAAGTCACTAAAAGCATAAGCTTAACCTCACTACATGAGGTAGGACAGCACAAATTCATCCTAGGATTGAGATAGAGATAAACTATCTAATGTGCTGGACCACAACTTCTGTAACTTCGTTGTCCCATTGAACCAAGATCTTGGGATCTCCAGTCAACAAGGTTGGGTTACCGCTACAGTCATTTTTAGTTGTAGATTTTTAATCCCATTCCTCTTGATGAGCAGTATACTTGATCTCGACTCAACCCCTTCGTTAGAGGATATGCCAAATTATCTTTGGACTTAACATAGTCGATTGCAATCACTTCATTCGAGATCAACTGCCTAATGGTATTATGTTTACGACGTATATGTCGTGACTTCCCATTATACATATTACTCTGTGCCCTTCCAATCGTCGATTGACTATCACAGTGGATTAGTACGGCAGGCACAGGTTTCACCCAGCTAGGAATATCTTTCAAGAAATTCCGCAGCCATTCAGCTTCCTCAGCTGCTTTGTCTAGTGCTATAAACTCGGATTCCATAGTTGACCGAGCAATGCAAGTCTGCTTAGTGGATTTCCAAGATACTGCTCCCCCACCGATCATGAATACATATCCACTAGTGGATTTGGAGTCTTTTGTATCTGATATCCAATTAGCATCACAATATCCTTCCAATACAGCGGGATATTTTTCATAATGAAATCCATAGTTCATAGTATATTTCAAATATCTGAGAACTTGCATCAATGCTTTCCAATGGGTGTCATTTGGATTACTCGTAAAACGACTCAGTTTGTTGACCGTACAGACAATATCCAGACGTGTGCAGCTTGTGAGATACATCAAACTGCCTATTATCCGAGAATATTCCAACTGCGATATGGTCTCACCATGGTTTTTCGCTAAGTGTTGACTTAGATCCATAGGTGTTTTCACTGTAGAGAGATCGTACGCATTGAATTTTTTCAATACAGATTCTACATAATGGGATTGTGTTAAAACTATCCCTTCTGATGTCCTGAGAATTTTAATTCCCAATATAACATCTGCTTGACCCATATCTTTCATATCAAAATTTCTGGTCAACATTTTCTTTGTAGTCATGATTACATCATGATTACTGCCCATTATTAGCATGCCGTCTACGTATAGACAGATAATTACATAGCCTTCAGGTGTGTTTTTAACATAAATGCATTTGTCACATTCATTTATTCTGAATTCGTTTGACAGCATTACTTTGTCAAATTTTTCGTGTCATTGTTTAGGCGCTTGCTTAAGTCCGTACAACGACTTAACAAGTCGACACACCTTTTTCTCATTTCCAGGAGCCATGAACCCTTCGGGTTGCTCCATATAAATTTTTTCTTCCAACTCACCATTTAAGAACGTAGTCTTAACATCCATTTGATGTATTTCAAGGTCATATAGTGCTGCAATGACTATTAGCACTCGTATGGACGTAATCCTTGTTACCGGTGAGTATGTATCGAAGTAATTAAGGCCTTCTCTTGCTTGTACCCCTTGGCTACAAGTCTGGCCTTATACTTGTCAATTGATCCATCAGCTTTATACTTACGTTTTAGTATCCACTTACAACCTAATGGTTTATTACCAGAAGGAAGGTCTACTAATTCCCAAGTATGATTATTCATGATAGACTCAATTTCACTATTGACAGCTTCTTTCCACATTGGAGCATCGGGTCTAGAGAGAGCTTCACTTAATGTTCTTGGTTCCATTTCTGACATGAAAGTCATGAAATCTGGCCCGAACGAGTTCTCAACTCTAGCCCGTTTGCTACGACGTGACTCTTCACTTTGATCGTCAATAGTCCTTTTATAATAGCTAAGTTCGGTAACGTCATTTTTGTTTGAACTTCCGTTGTTATCACTTTCAACGTTTCCCTTTTTATTTGGGAATACATTTTCAAAGAATATCGCATTCCGAGATTCTGTGTTTGTTCCCACATGTATATCAGGAATGTCTGATTTGTGAACTAGGAAACGATATGCACTACTATTATGGGCATATCCTGTTGGGATCCTTCGTACGAAGGCTAGAGAGGGGGGTGTGAATAGCCGACCCCAAATCGTCGCGTTTCTACAAACTAGGGTTAGCGCAGCGGAAAATGACACGTAGAAACGAAGGAAAAGAAGACAAACCTCAAACAAACCGATGTAACGAGGTTCGGAGATTAGGGCTCCTACTCCTCGGCGTGTCCGTAAGGTGGACGAGTCCAGTCAATCCGTCGGTGGATGAGTCCCCGTAGAACCGGCTAATACAAACTCCTTCTGGGTGGAGACACCTCGCCACAACACACTCTTGCAACAGCAAGTAAGGAGAGTACAGAAATACAAGGAAAAAACAGCAAGAAATACAACAGTAAGAAAACTCTTGCTTGCCTTCTCTTCGACTGGAAGAAGCAGCAGCTCCAAGCGCCTACAACAGCAGGTGACCCAGCCAAAGGGAAGCTCACGCGAAGCTTCAACGCTTCAAGAACTCAGCAGAGCTCAGCAGCAGAAAGAAGAAGGTTCGGAGGAGAGGTAGAAGTTCTGTAGAGTCACTCGAACCCTTATATAACCTGCGAACCTGCAAGCCAAAAAGCCAGAAACACATAAGCCAAAAATAGCCTAGCCGTTGTCTCTCAACGGCTAGGGCCAGATCGATCAGGCATCGCCCTGATCGGTCTGGAGCTATCCTGATCGGTCCGAGAGACCGATCAGGCCCCAGTCTGATCGGTCCCCGGACCGATCCCACCTCTCTTACAGAGAGGTGGCTGCGTCTCTGATCGGTCGTGGAGACCGATCCAGCTGCTCTACAGAAAAGCGCCCAACTTTCTGTGCGTAGCCTGATCGGTCCCGGGGACCGATCAGGCTTCATGCTGATCGGTCCCCAGACCGATCAGTAAGCTCACAGAGGCACTAATCGCTTTCTGATCGGTCTCCAGACCGATCAAGAAACCACAGTATCACTGGATCGGTCACCAGACTGATCCAGGTCTTGGTTTTTGCCTAAACCAAGTCCAAACCAATATCCGGTCAACCTTGACCTATTGGTACATCATGCTTAGCATCCGACCACTCCCTTGACCTGCTAAGACTCCCCACCAAGTGTCCGGTCAATCCCTTTGACCCACTTGGACTTTTCTTTTCGTGTCAAGTATCCGGTCACTCCCTTGACTTACTTGACCTTCTCAACACCAGATGTCTGATCACCCTTGATCCATCTGGATTTTCCCCTGCCCGGCTTCACTCACCAGGACTTTCACCTAGCTTCACTCACTAGGATTTTCACCTGGCTTCACTCACCAGGACTTTCCAACTGCCTGGCTTCACTCACCAGGACTTTCCCACTGCCTGGCTTCACTCACCAGGACTTTCCACACTGCCTAACATCCCAGTTAGGACTTTCCACCTGCCTAACATCCCAGTTAGGACTTTCCCTCGTGTCAAGCTCCCTGCTTGGACTTCTCCGTGCCAAGTCTCCATACTTGGACTTTTCCAGTGCCAAGTCTCCATACTTGGACTTTTCCTGTGCCAAGTCTCCACACTTGGACTTTTCGCGTGCCAAGCTCCCTGCTTGGACTTTTCCAGTGCCAAGTTCCCTGCTTAGACTTTTTCTGTTGCCAAGTCTCCATACTTGGACTCTTTCCCGAATCAGGTCAACCAGGTCAACCTAGACCTACGGTTGCACCAATAATCTCCCAAACATCTATTCTTGTCCCATATCAAGAATACAACTCTTCCACGAGTGTCAAACATCAAAATACAACTCAACTAGGTCAACCTTGACATAAGGTTGCACCAACAATCTTCCTAAGTCAAACATCAAAATACAACTTGAGTCAGGTCAACTCGAGTCAGGTCGACTAGGTCAACCTTGACCTAAGGTTGCACCAACATATCCGACAAATATCGCATCGAACGTTTTAGGTCCGATCTTTACTTGCTTTGGTTTAGGTACTTCGACCTTTGCCAAGCACCCCCACACTTTCAGGTATTTGTACGATGGCTCGCGGCCTTTCCATAGTTCATATGGAGTTTTATCATTTTTCTTATGAGGGATTCTGTTGAGAATGTGATTTGCCGATAATATTGCTCCCCCCCACAAGTTTTGAGGTAAGCCTGAATTTATCAACAAGGCATTCATCATTTCTTTTATTGTCCGATTTTTACGTTCGACAACACCATTTGATTGAGGTGAGTAAGGCGCCGTTGTTTGATGGATAATGTCAGATTCTGTACAAAATTCATCAAACGATGCACCATATTCTCCACCTCTATCGCTTCGAATTATTTTAATTCGTTTGTCAAGTTGGTTTTCAACTTCTGTTTTATAGGTTTTGAACGCCTCTAGGGCTTCGTCTTTACTTCTTAAAAGAAAGACATAACAGAACTTTGTGCAGTCATCGATAAAAGTAATAAAATATTTTTTACCTCCTCTAGTTTGCACAAATTTCAAGTCACATAGATCACTATGTATTAACTCTAGAGGAGTTGTTGTCCTTTCCACCGAATGAAAAGGTAGTTTCGTCATTTTCGCTTCCACGCACACTTCACATTTGTGTGTTCCGTCAATATTGACGTTTGGTAATAAATTTAATTTGACGAGACGTTTGAGAGTATTATTATTCACATGTCCAAGTCGATCATGCCATAAATTAAAACACTCAACAACATAGCTGGAAGCATTTATTTTATTACCATCAAAATTTCGGAGTACAAGCATTATAACCATTTTGAATAGACCCTTTTCTAGGTACCCCTTTCCTACGAAGACACCATTCTTCGTAAGTACAAAGTTATCTGATTGGAACACTAGCCTAAATCCGGCCTTGACTAATGCCGCTCCAGAAACTAGGTTCTTACTGATGTCGGGAACATGGAGTACATCAATGAGTGTTAGCTCCTTTCCGGACGTCATCTTCAGAACAACCTTTCCGAGTCCAACAATTGGCGACGTCGTGGAATTACCCATATAGAGCTTCCTGCCATTTATTGGAGTATACTTGGAGAACATCGCTTTATCGGAATAGATATGACGAGTTGCTCCAGTATCAATGAACCACTGCTTCGGGTTGGTATCCACCAAGTTGGCTTCAAATACAACCGCAGTGAGATCCAAGTCCTCAAGAGAGGTTGCGACATGATTCGCAACATCCTTTGACCCCTTGGTTGGCTTCTTTGGGCGTTTGCAGTCCTTTGATAGGTGTCCTGCCTTTCCACAGTTGTAGCAGGAGCCTTTGAACTTCTTTGCTTGAGCCTTCTTTTTGAACTGCTTCGGCTTTTTGGCGTTTGGCTCGACCAGGTTGGACATTTCGTCTATAGTCCGCTTGGTTCCTCTGGAGTCGGATAACTTTCGATTATCCTCCTCTATTCGTAGCCTCAGGATCAGGTCTTGTAGCCCTATTTCCTTTTGCTTGTGCTTTAGGTAATTCTTGAAATCCTTCCATGACGGAGGGAGCTTCTCAATTACCGCAGCAACTGCGAATGTCTCGTTCAGCTTCATGCCTTCGGCGTCCAGATCATGCAGTATTAATTGCATATCTTGGACTTGAGATGAGACGCTTTTTGAGTCCACCATCTTGAAATCCAAAAACCGACCGACGATGAATTTCTTCAATCCAGCATTTTCGGTCTTGTATTTCTTCTCAAGGGATTCCCACAAAGATTTTGCCGTCTCCAGAGAACAATATACGTTATATAACGTGTTGTCCAAGGCGTTGAGTATATAATTGCACGTAAAATCATGCCCCGCATCACTAGCGCCTTACTACCTTCCGTAGCGGTGGCGTGTCTTCATGCAAAACCGTACAAGGTTTAGCGTTGTTAGATAAAACAGCATCTTCTACGCCATCTTTTGAAGTCGGTTCGGTGAATTTCTCCGCTTTTCTCCGTCGGAATGGTTGCCGAATGGCGGTTGAACGACGGTCGAACGGCCGTCGAATGTCGTTGGTAGCCATATCAGCAGGAATATCGCTTACGATCGCTGGTCCCCGGTAGCTTCCGAGTATGAAACGATCGTCGAGGCTAGTGTTCGACACTATCTCCGTAAATGATATTGCTCCGCTACGGTGCTTAACGGATTGTTGCAATTCGTTCCCAAGATACAACGACGACGAACGTCTCGGAATCGTAGCACTCCGACTTCCGAGACCAGCGAACCTTCTAGTAGACTTCTTGGACTCTTGAATGCACAAGATGAGATGAATGCTTGAGGAAGAGAAGAGAGGATTGAGTGAATTGAGTTAATTTTCCATCATCTGGAGGGTTCTATTTATACTGAAGGAAGAGGTTGATTGTCCTTTGGGTGAGTGGATGTGTTCCTTGGGCTGGATCGATCTAGATCATCCATTCTGAAGGGTTGTAACCCTTCACCAAGCCCACTTCAATCTCATCCATCAGATCTGAGGAGTTGTGACCCTCAGATCCCGCCTATTGTCATCGGCCATCGGATCTGGATCCATTGATTCGATGCTTCAGATCAAGTCTCATCCCAAGCTGTCAGATCGTTACTCTTTGCGATCCAACGCTCTAGATCGCATCACAAGCGATCCATCATACCTATTTGATGCGTACGTGCAAAGTGCAAAGTGCGCCTACAAAGCGCCCATTGCGCACGTGCGTACGTGGCGGGCTCACAGGTGCCCTGCTCGCCCTGGGCTAAGGGGTAACCTGTCCTTTTATTTTTGTGTTAACTCCATTAACACATCTTCATTAATAAGTAGAGAATACACATCGAGAATTTCCGATGTGGGACTATTCTCCCATGCACTTTATTAATGAATAATAAATGTTATTTTGGGCTGACTTTAAACATTAATTTCTCATTCACCCTTAATCGGTTTTGAGCAAATTAATAGTCTAAATCTATCTACGCGAATCGTAGATTTCAATTTTGAAGTCAATTACGACTTTCAACAATTGATGGCTTCCTTCCTCTAAATCGTTTTGGTCCATTTAAGACTCCAATATCCAACAAACTGAATATCTAGTATCACATAACAAGACTCTGTTACATTGAGATCTTTGAAAATGATCATACAAATATGAGGTTATTATTGTGATCATGCTTTTCTAGGGCAATCTAAGCTATGTTTATGAGGGCCCGATTGAAAGAAACATGCTTCAAGATAGATTCAAGTGGCCTATGCCCCTTTTCCCTTAGAATAATGAGACAACGACTAACACTTCTATAAGGACACCAATTGTTAATTATCATTGTACTATTACATTGATAATTCAATAGATAACACATTTAACACGAGCCATGAGGACGAGTACTTTCTTAATTAATGATTGATCTAAAAACACTAAACTGATGAGTCATTCGTTATAAATACCTCTCGATTTAGCTGACCGATAGAGAAAATTTTATAGAATCAGATAATCATCCCTAAAATATACTGACGGAAGCTGAACATGCACACATTGACTTGAGTGTTGAGGTTCTCCTATGGTTTAGGGTGGTTTTGTATAATATAATAAGCAATCTAGCTAGCTAATTGTTCCACTTGTCATTCCCTTGGATCACTTGCTAAGTCTCTAGCTGCCCTATCTGTTTTCCACTTAGCCATTGAGGTTGTCTTAATCAAACCATTAACTAAATTGGACCACCCTCTAAGCTATGTGTATTATTACTGGCTCCTTAGCATCTAATTACATAGTTACTAAAATGTCCTCCTAAAGTTAGACCAAATCCCGGATCGGATTTGGCTCGTAACTGGGTCAATTGACTAGTTAATTACTTGTTGACCCGACTCAACAGGTCGCCGATGGTTCAATCGTCGATTTAACTTCTGGTTTGAATCAATGGCTAATCGTCCATTTATGAATTATTTTTATACCTCTCTATTAAATTTTTTTTTTTTTAAATGTTTGTTTTGAATTGGTGAGTATTGTTAATTTTACACTTATTTAATTTGAATTTGTTGATATTAGACTACTCTATCTTTGACTCATTAAATTTATTAATTTTGTTTAACTCTCTTAATTACAATGCCTTATTTTATTCATTTAATATTGAATTTATAAAAACTATTTATATATTAAATAATAAATTTATCAAAAAATAATTTATTTAACACTGAAATTATATATATGGTAAAAATTACCATTGAACATATAAAATTAATTAAAAGATATAATTTATGTGATATATGTATCTAGACTCATCCCCAAGTTAGGTATGAACCAAACTCAACCTCGGGCTGGGTTTGAATTGGACTTGACCTGCCATAACCGAGTCAACGGGCAAGTTCTAACCATTGGTTTTGTTTTATAAATTTATTATTGAACCATCACAAATTGATCATGAACCAACAGTTTCAAATAGTAAGTTGTAACCGTCTTAGACAATTAAGATTAAGATATGTCATTTTAGGAACCATTGAACCGATGATTTTGAACCATCAAATCAGCAATTTCGAACTATCGAACTACCACATCAGGAGTTGCTCCGCTTCTAGATTACCTGGTGGGTGAATCAGAGGAAAGACGATCCACCTCTAAGATTAATCAGACTAAAAGACAACCCATCTCTAAGATTAATCAAACTATAAAGGGCTGAATACCTGGATTAACAAAAATAGAAAAAATAAAAAAATCCTGCTAAAGTAATATTATCAACAATCAAGTTTGCTATTGTGCATATTCGTGTAAGAGATTTACTAAATTCCTATCCAACCGAAGTGGAAAGTAGGTTTAGCATGTCACTTTCAAAAAGTTCCTTCATTTTAGCTTAGTTTACTAAATCCAATAGGGATTATTAAGATCCAAGAGAGATTTATCCATAATCTTATCTTGATCCTTGACAAATGATTTCTTTTATCATATCCTAAACCCCCTTCTCTTTGATATATATATATATATATAAGCTAAAGGGAATAAAAATTATGATATCGATGGTGATTCCGAATCAACGATTCTAAATTATCAAACTACCTAGTTCGGATCCTCTGTCCTGAAATTTCTCTATCTCCATGTTCCACTGTCGATCGGACGGTCCAGATTACATCTCAAGGATGCCTTGCACATCACAAGGATACTGCACACATCTTAAATATGCCATGATACCTTGAGATGTAATCTAGACCGTCCGATCGACAGTGGAACATGAGAATAAAAAAATTTTAAAACAGAGGATCCGAACTATCAAACTACCATATTAGGAGTCGCTCTGCTTCCGGATTATTTGGGGGACGAATTAGTGGGAAGACTATCTGTCTATCCACCTCTTTGATTAATCGGACTAAAAGATCACCCACCTTCTAGATTAATCGAACTAAAAAGCTGAATACCTTAATTAAAAATAAAATCCTGCTAAAGTAATATTATCAACGAGCAAGTTTGCTATTGTGCATATTCGTGTAAGAGATTTACTAAATTCCTATCTAACCGAAGTCGAAAGTAGGTTAGCATGTCATAGCTATATATATATATATATATATATATATATAATTTTATTTTTTCCTAAAATTAGTTGTAAATTTGTAATAAAAAAACATAGCAAAATTTAGAAACACAGGTCTGAAGATTTTGTTTTCGTCACAGAGTTTCCAATGAATTTTCAAATCCATCACCAATTGTTGAGACAAATTTAGAAATTCCTCGTCGATTTTGCTATGAATTTAAAAATTTGTTGCCAATTTTTGTGATGAACCCCAAAATTTGTTGCCGAAATATGCCACGAATTTAGAAAATTATCACAGATTTTGTGACGAATTTAGAAATTCATCGCAGATTCTATGACAAATTTAGAGATTCGTCGTAGAAATCTGTGATGAATTTAGGGATTTGTCACATATTCTGTGATGAATTTAGAAATTCATCGCAAAATATGTGACAATTTTTGAGATTCTGCAACAAATTTATGGATTCGGCGTAGATTTCGTCGCAGTTTTTTCGATACATTACGATAGATTTGCTATAAAAATTTATCGTCACTAAATTCATTGCAAAATGCAAAAAATATATCCAAAAATAACTATTTTATGCATTGAATCAGGAATATAAAAATATCTATCAAACTATATATCAAATCCATACATATCTTATTCAACACATCATATCTAAACCAAATCACAATTCATACATCAAATCCAATCATCACAAAATATCTAATATCCATACAATCCAATCATCACGAGAAGTTTTAAACAATTTATACATCAACAAATATCTAATACACACAGTGGCGGATCTAGGAATTTAATCATGGAGAGGCGGCCGCGATCTGAGCATGGCGAATTTTTTTTAACAGTTAATAACTTCTATGTAATTAAAAAAAATAATTTAAATAACTTGGCATACAGGAGAAAAAGGTATAATATTATGAAAAAAACTCATACAATAATATTGAAATATTAAAGCAGTCTACTAACGAATACGTGACAATTGCATTCTTCGAGACTCCATGTTCTGAAAACGCTGTAAAATTAGCTCATTGTCGACAGTATTAAAAACATCTTTCTCGATATAGACTACTAAACTATCATTCATCCATTCATCTCCAATCCTGTTTCGCAAATCTGTTTTGACAATATTCATTGCCGAAAACACTCTTTCAACGGTTGCAGTAGCAACTGGAAGAAGTAAGGCTAGCTCAATCATCCGATAAACCAAAGGAAACACACGGTTCTTCATTGTTTCAATCATTTTCTTTGCAAGAGCTCCCAAATCTGAAATGCCTTCAAACCGTTCATCTGATCTGACGTCATCAATATATGTTTCAAGCTCTTGTTCAACCAACATACGCTCATTCCAAGAAAAACCATCCTCATAAAAATGAGCCAGACGCACTAACTTCTATGCATCAAATCTAGAGAACGAGTTCCTAGGATCAAGGCATGACATATTAATCAACAAATCTGTAGTTGTTTCAGAGAAACGACTATCCATCTCATGTAGAATAATATCGATAACCTACAATTTAAAAATCAAACAACAAAAGTAAAAATTAATAAATATGCTACTGTTTAAAAGAATTTAATTGACGGTAAACAAAAAAAGAATTATGAAATTACCTCACAAAAGATTTCAACATGGTAGTAGTGATAAAAATTAACATTTTTTCCATCTCTCTTCAAACGACTACGGCTGTTGATGTTATCTGTCATATTAATTATTTCAATGGAACGAGTGTTACAAAACTTCTTCACATCCTCAAGTAAAATATCCCATCCAGAATCTCTCAACTTTTGCAATTTGCATTTCACATTATTGATCAAACGCATCGCATTCACAATATTTTGATCTTTCTCTTGTAGAACGGTTGACAAATGATTTGTGATTGCCAATATACGTTTCATCAATAGTAAAATAAACACAAATTCATACCTCTCCATTCTTTCAACCAAAGTTCTACTTAAACCCTTAGAAGAACGATCACCATCATCAATCAAATTTTGAAGAACCTCTATAACAGATGGCCACATTTGTTCAATACGACATAAAGTTGAATGATGAGACCCCCATCGTGTATCTCCAGGTCTAGCTAGACTAGTTTCTTGGTTTAGTCCTCTACCAGAACTAATCTCTCCTCTTTCAAGAAGTTTAACTTTTCTGTCATGTTCAAGTTGTTGAAGTTTGTCGACCCTTTTGCAAGATGATGCAGATGTATTCACAATTGAACCAACAATCCACATGAAATCACAAACATATTGATTTGCTTGAGCAACAGCTACAACCACTAGTTGGAGTTGATGAGCAAAACAATGAACATACAATGCATACGGATTTTCTTTCATTATCAGTGACTTTAATCCATTAAATTCTCCAGACATATTTGAAGCACCATCATATCCTTGACCCCTCAATCTCGCCACTGACAAACCATACTTAGCAAATAAAGAGTCGATTGCCTCCTTCAAACAAGCAGCTGTAGTTGTTGCAACATGAACTACAGTCATAAATCGTTCAATCACCTCTCCATATTTGTTCACATATCTAATAACAACTGCCATTTGCTCTTTCACTGAACAGTCACGAGCCTCATCAAGTAGTAAAGTGAACCACCTATCTCCAAGATCATCTAGAATAGCATTTGTGGTCTCAACTGCACAAGCATTCACCAATTGCTTCTGAATTTTTGGGGCAATCATTTGATTATTTCCAGGTGCATTTATTCCAACAACCGCCGCAACTTCTAGACACTCCGATCTATACCATTTGAGCAATTCTAAAAAATTTCCTCTATTGGATGATGTCGAAGACTCATCATGCCCCCGAAAAGGTAATCCTTGTAACAACAAAAATCGAATTACTTTTAAAATGGAAGTCAAGCGTTTGTGATAAGCAACTTCAAGCTCATGTTTCCCTGATGAAAATGAATACTCCACACTTTGTCTTTGATTCTTGAAACCTTCAAATTGTATTCTTGCCTCATTGTGCGCACTACCAACTCCACCTACATGCTCATTGAATTTTTCAATTGCTTTTTTCCAATTTATGAAACCAGATCTTGTAAACACATCATCTCCTCCAAACCCTATATTACTAGGTCTAAAAAGATAACACCAGAAACAAAAGGCTGCATCCTTTGAAACACTATACTCCAACCAATCAAGGTCTTTAAACCAAATCTCTCTGAAACATCTATTGTCTTTACCCATTTTTTTTCTTGGAAAATTATGGCCTCGAGGTTGACAAGGGCCCATAGCAACATATTCTTTTCGAATACGATCTCTAGCACCAACATCATACTCTTCAATCAATTTTCGTAAACCAGGATCAACAATAATTTCTACTTCACTACTCAGATTTTCAATATTTTCAAATAAAATTTGCGGAGGAGGAGGTGGTGGTAGTTGTGGTGCAGGAGTAGATTTTTCATCCGGAACACTAGACGATTCAATTGAACTCCTAGGCCTCTTTGCAAAATATTTCAACATTTTCTACAAATTATAATGTATGGGAAAAATTATCAATATAAAGTGATGTGAACAATTTAACAATAACACAATTAAATTATTTAATATCATTCGACACAATTCTTTTAAAAAATAAAATTAATTTAACATAAATTATCAATATTCACAAATTACAATTAACTAACAACTAATAAAAAAACTAATTACATATTTAGAGTTTATACAAAAACTAAATTACAAATTATCCAACCATTAAATATACAAAATCTAAATTTTTAATTATCCAATAATCAAATATAAAAAACAACTAAACATTTAAACAATCAAAATTTTAACTTGTTAATTGTATCATACATTGTAATCAAGAAACAATCAAACAATTATTAATAACATAAAATAAAATCTACTTACCTGAATGAAGGCTGAAGGCGTTTGGACTTTGGCGCAAGTAAGAAGATGGATCTGGAAGGGTTCCTCTTTTGTCGGCACTCGGCAGAGAGAAAAAGGCGCAAGAAGATGGATCTGGAAAGGTTCCTCCTTTGATCAGCACTCGGCGGAGAGAAAAAAAGCTTTGGGCGCAAGGCTTTCAGTTTCAACTTTGCCACTTTGGTCGGCGCTCGGCGGAGAGAAAAAACAAAGGGCAAATCGCAAATCACAAGGTTCTGTGAGAGATAAATAAAAACATCAAAAATATAAAAAATAAATTAAGGAAACGTGTCAACATGACAACATGCTTCACAATTAACAAAACGGAGGAGAGAAATAAAAATATTAAAAAAAAAACCTTTATATATGGAATTATGGAAACGTGTCAACGTGGACGTGGACCACGTGGTTCACAATTAAAAAAAAATGAACCGGCTTCGACTCTTCGTTTTCTTCGCTAATCGCTCGATGGTCGACGCTCGTGTTTTTTCTCCGGCTGGCGGCTGC
This sequence comes from Zingiber officinale, assembly GCF_018446385.1. Lineage (NCBI taxonomy): Eukaryota > Viridiplantae > Streptophyta > Magnoliopsida > Zingiberales > Zingiberaceae > Zingiber > Zingiber officinale. The sequence goes on along the minus strand of NC_056000.1, from coordinate 127,764,324 downwards.
TGCGGCCTGCTTGTGAAGAGTTTCTTACCTCCCCTGCTCCCCAATTTTTTTTTTTGCTCCGCAGGCAAGGGGGGGGGGGGCGACCGCCGACGCCGCCCCCCCGGTACATCCGCCCCTGAATACACATACATCACCAAATCATAATGCTTTTTCCGAAATAAGCACTTTCTTCTCAATTTTGCTAATATCCTTTGTTTCATGCATCAAAATAAAAAAACAAACAGTATCATTGATTACAAGAAAGAAATTACTATATATGAATACAAAAATTAATACCTACTCCGACATTGATTTTCATTTTATCTCACAAATCTGGTTTGAAACAAATTAACAGTATTAATAAAAAATAAAAAAATGTTCACAATCAAATAGTTAATGTTTACAAATACTAATTATGAGATAAATAATATCCATATAAGAAGATCCATCACCACGATCATCGTCGTCGCCATCATCGCTATCGCCACCATTGTCGTCGCCACCATTATCATCGAAATCGGAAGGAATATGATTTTGAGCGGAACTTAACTAAAGATGTCTCATAATAAAATCTTGTTGTTAGCACATAGCTCTAATTTCTTTATCTCTAGCTCTAATTTCTTTATCTCTAGCTCTCCTTTCTTCATCTTTTTGTAATATTATGCTCTTCAAATGTGAAACCTTTTCGGTTAAGGTATTGATTTGAGTCATGACTGCTGTTGGGGTGAAAAAAGATTTACGAAAAATTCTATGATTTTTGCTTAAAGAACTTATTTCCAATATCCTTCCCCTTTTCTATCTCCCACTAACCTCCAGCTATAAATCTAAATTATTACAGACAGATGACTCAATTTCCTCACAAGCACATGAACTCTTCTGTGTTATCTCAAGCTCATCATATTTTTCTTGTATTGTAATGACAAAATTAAAATAAATTTATTGTAACAATAATTTAGAAATGTATATATTTTTAATTACTCTAAACCTTTATTGATTTAGCTCTAGTCTTGCTCCAAGACTTGTCTTTTTTAATAAAAGTTTTGGTGAAAGTTTTTAATAAAAGAAGGTTCCTTCCCCATATCTTTGGTAAAATAAAAGGATTAGAAATAATGAAATAGTCATGATTAAAAAATTGTTGGGAGAGTTAAAAATTTACCATTATGTGTCTATGCTCATCAATATTAATTAAATCTCCACATATGCCCCAGATGAGTCTCCAGAATTATAAGATTGATTTAATCTATTCTGTTGACTCCGTTGTTTGCTTTCGTTGGTTGCCCAAAAACTATTGATCTTAGTCTAATTATCCTCTGTGATACAAAGTAACTTTTTCACCTTTTTTTAGCATGATTCAGAGTATGGCGAATGTGATCGCCACATTTTTTTTCTTGAAAATCTTCTTAATTTCCAATTCATAGATAGGATCCCAATTATATGTCCGCTGAATAGAAAATAAAACAATTGAGTATATATATTTAATTTTATTTTAGATCTAAAATGAATCATTTATACCTTAAACTCGCTCCACCGTAACTATTTTGTTGATAATGGAGTGCTTGAATAAAACATTGAATCCGCCATCTAATGATTATTCACAATTCAATTAATTTCATGAATAATACTTACTGAATTGTCGAACCTAGGGATGTAAACGTGCCGAATCGAGCCAAACAGTATTAGGCTCGAGCTCGACTCATTTAAGTTATATTCGGACTCGAGCTCGGCTCGAGCTCGAATCGAGCTTTTATCACAAAGCTTGAGCTCGGCTCGTTTTAGAATTATCAAGCTCGCGAACAGTTTGAGCTTGACTCGTTATTAGCTCGATTATCAAAGTTAACGAGCCTAACTCGTTAAGCGAGCTCGGGCTTATTTTCGGGCTCATTTAGAGCTCGTTTTTGGCTCGTTTTAGAGCTCATTTTTTGACTCATTTTAAAGCTCATTTTAAGGCTCGTTTTAGAGTTCAATTTTTTTTGCTCATTTTAGAGCTCGTTTTTGGCTCGGTTTAAGGTTCGTTTTAAGGCTCATTTTTTTGGCTCGCGAGCCTATAAACGAACATGTTTGCGAGCTCACAAGCCGAATATCCTTAGGCTCGAGCTCGGCTCGATAAAACTGTCGAGCTCGAAATCAAGCTCGAGCTCGGCTCGATAAGATTAACGAACGAACTCGAACGAGCTTTTTACCGAATCGAGCTCCGAATAGCTCGTGAACCGTTTGGTTCATTTACATCCCTAGTCGAACCTATGGTGAATAGTGACTATTAAATACAATAGTAACAAGAAAAGTCTAAAAATAGAAGATAGGGGTGACCATATTTTTAATATCCCTAAGTTTGCAATTATAATTGACCATATCTTATAACTAGCACAATTCAATCCAATACAATGGTTCAATAGTCCAATTATTTAATATATTAAACACATGAAGAGTATCATTGGATGCTAATTAAAGATTGTTTAAAGTTTTTTTTATAAATGAGAGAATAAATAATGATGATGCACTAATCTAAAGGCCTAGTTGAAAAAAAGGTAGCACATCAAAACAGTCTTAGAGCTTTTCATTATTGAGAATAAAGATGCCCATTTGAAAATAAAGTAGCACATCAAAATATTTTCAGAGTTTATCATAAAATGAGAGGATGAATATATAAAGATGAAATAAAGTAATCTCAAGATCTAGTTGAAAATAATGTAACTCGTTAAAACATCATGAAATATAAGCATTACCAAAGCATTCGGTGGAGGACAAGTATACTAGCATAGCATGGAATAGAATGAAATAACTAATTGATGCAAATCAGAATTCAATTATTAAAATAAAATAAACTTGATAAAAGTTGACAATTTAAGTAACCCAAATCAAACTAAGTTTTAATCCTACTTGACAATAAGACTTAAAAAATATAGTGTAAAAAATTAAAATATTATTTTTATACTTACGAATCTCCATAGGGGACTATCAATTCTTGAACATCTTAGATCTTAGAAAATGAGTATCTGGTAGGAACTGGATCTGCCGATTAGTGTGGTGAAGGTATTGGCGAAAGCGAATATGATGGTCCTTCTTGTACTGGAGAAGACGAATGTGATGGTCTTGTAGCCTGATTAGGGTGGGTGTGGGGGGAGCATAGGTACACTACTAGGTGTTGACTCAGAGTGCGAACTCCGTCTACGCCCACCCCATCTAAATATGTTCTTAAAATTTAAAAATAAGATAAAGTTTAAAAAATGATGCATAATAAATAAAATGGAAAAACTTACCATATTTATTAAGAGAGAGAGTGTGAGAATCCTATAATGATAGATATCACCTCTAATGACCTATAATATATTGCAAGAAATATAGAGCATTAACAGATAATATATATAAGTTTACAAATGAGACATTGGATATACAAAAAATTGAGCTACGAATTTTCTAAATTTATAGATTAAAACTAAATTTACTCAAAATAAAAAACAGTACCTTATATGAAAAAAAAGATTATATTTTTTTATATTAAGATAACAAAACTTATCCATCATAAAAAATCGAAGTCATTGTCCTCCTCCTCCTCATCATCATCATTAATTTCACTTGCATCCACGTTTATCACTACTCCGCTGGGATTTCATAATGTTGGAATAATATATTCCTCGATCTAAAATGTATTCGCAACTTTCTCTTATTGATGTGCAATGTCTTCCCAACATTATTCAATTTTTTTTCATGCTTTCATTTTACAAACATCCCACCAATTAATTTTGTTACGTTTTAAACTAGGACATGCAGCATATAATCCTTGAATTGCTTATTATACCAACACAAATGGTTAATATCTTTTATACCATCCCTTATGATTTATTTAACCAAATTATATCATGGATGCACTTTCATCCCTCTGACACGTTCAAACTAGCAACACATAAATAATATAACTCTTATTTCTAGCCTAGGGTATTCTACTTCTATAATTTCATCCAGCAAATTATACAAATCAATGGTTGCATCTCCATTATTGGATGACTAAACACAAACCTTACTATTCATTGTACTCTTCTCCATTTCATACTCTTGAGTATGAAAATTATACCCATTTATAAAATAAGCTGGCCAATTGCGTACCAATGCTGTTGGACCCTATAAAAGATGGAATAACATTTCTTGTTCAAGTATATGGTAATTGCTAAAAGTCTGCATATGTATAAACCAAATTTAAATTGTTTACTTACATATGATTTGAGCCATAATGCAAATTCTTCTTGGCATAAGTGATCAAACTCATGTGTCGACAATTCAGAATATAAGTTTTCAAAAATCTAACCATAAAAAAATACATTATAACACTAAACATTACGACATAAGAAATATAAAAAATAAAAAAGATATACTAACTTATAATATGACGATACTTTTGGATAATTCAATAAAATATATGTATGGGATGCCCATCATTCTTGACTAGTTAAACATCTCTGCTTATATAGCTTCACTTGGTCGACCAGCGTAGTTAAAAATTGAAAATGAGTTCAAATTGGGATCAATAGGGCCCTCATCATTTTTTCATGATATTCTCCTTTTACTTTGAACACGAGGATCAAAATAATATGATTCAAAAGTTGTTGATACATCCATCAAAAATAGACTAGTTCTCAAACTTTGGCCTCGTATGGCAAGTGAATTAAAAGATGTTCCATAGAATCAAAAAATGAGGGTGGAAATATCTTTTTCAAATTATACAAAATGATTGGAATGTCTCTTTCTAACTTTTCCATGTGTGAATGTCTCAAAACTGTGAAATAAATATCATATAGAAAAATGCTTAACTCTGTAATGACACCCCATACAAAATTTGGTAATAGTTCCTTAAAAGTAATAAGAATGAGTCTTTACATGATTATATGAAAGTCATGACTTTTCAAATCAATCAATTTACATTCCTTCATATCAACACATCTTCGAAGATTAGAGACATATCCATCTAGAAATTTTAATAATTTCAACTATTCACAAACAACACATTTTTGATCCTTATTCAATGTATAAACCGCCTTTGATATTGGTCCCCTACTATTTTCATCGACATCAAGAGTGACTCCTTTATAAAGGAGTCACATATCTTTTCTTGCATTTATGTTACCTTTAATTTTTTCCTTGATATTCATCATTGTATTTATCAAATTATTGAAAACATTCTTCTCAATATGCATTACATCAAGATTATGATGAATCAAATGACTAAATCAATATGATAAACCCCAAAATATACTCCATTTAGTCTATTTATGTGTACTTCTATATTCATATGTTGTACCTTGTGACTCTTCAATAACAGATGAAAAGGTAACCACTCACCACCAAATCTGTTCACAAGTTAATCTCAATGGCAAAGGGGTTATTTCAATTCTATTCTTAGTGAATTCATCTTTATTTCTTCTAAAAATATGATTTGGCAGTAAAAATATTTATGACAATCAAAATAACTCGGCTTCTTCCTATGTTCAATCCGATTGAGTTTGATCTCTCCATACATATTTGGCATCCTAAGATCCCAGCAGTACTCCAATCTGATAGCATACCATAAGTCAAAAAGTCATTTATGGTCCAAAAAAGAGCAACCTTCATTACAAACATTTGATTAGTTTGAACATCATATCTTCATCTCATAATTGTTCTAGTTTTACAATCAGTGGTTGCATATAAACATCTATTAACTTTTTTGGATTTATGGGCCAGACACAACCAAAGTTAAAAATATATAGGGTGTTTTCATACACATCTCAGGTGGAAGATTATATGGAGTTATGATAACTGGCCAACATGAATAATTTCTTCCTGATTTTCCAAATGGAGCAAAACCATCAGCACACAAACCTAATATAATGTTTTGAACCTCCTTTGTAAATTCTGGATATGTTCTATCAAAATTTTTCCATGCCTCTACATCTGATGGATAACACATAACCCTCTTCTATTTGATGATTTGCATCCCAAGTCATGTGTTCAGTAGTTTTCTTTGATGCATAAAGCCTTTGTAACCTAGTAGTTAAAGGCAAATAAAACATCTGACTATATAATTTGTTGGTGTGGGAAGCATCCGACGATCGAACCCGTGTTTTGATAATGGCAAAGGGTTCAAAGTTAAGTTGTTTTGTGATCTAACAGTTTGAATGAGCTTGCAAGAAAGTCTTAAGTGTACTTAGGCAAAAGTCCTAGCTGCGGTTAGGCAGGTGAAAAACCCTAGGGGGTGGTAACTCTAGGTCATAGGGGGTGTTAACCCTATGCGGAAAGTCTTGGCGGGTCGAGGGCTTCAGGCAAAAGTCCTAGGGGTGGTAACCCTAGGTGGAAAGTCCCGGTGTCGCGAACTAGGTGGAAGACTGGACGGGTTGGGGAGCGGGCGTCTAGCAGAAAGTCCGGAAGCATCGAGCGCTGAGCAAAAGTCCAGTCGATCTGGAGGATCACACTGGCAACAGGTAACTCTCCTGAGAGGAGTAGGTGAGGACGTGTTCCCTGCAGAGGGAACAGTAGGCGTCGGGTCGACTTAGGGTTTCCAGTAGGAAATCCAAAGTCAGACCCGGACAGTCCGGAAACTGTCAATATTTTATTTACTATGACCATTATGTGTTAACTTTGTTTTGCAGGGTATGCCATGAAGGAAAAAATTATTAGAATTTTTTTTTATAAATTTCCGGAAACAAATTAGGAAGTTTTAATTATTGTGTTATTAAAACTTTCCTTGTTTGGAGCTTGGAGGTGGCTGACCATGATATCTATGAAAAGGAAATTGTTTTTAATCTTTTAAATTTTCCTTTTCATGGCAAAGAAATTAAGGAAGTTTTTATTTTAATTCTCCTTATTGCCAAGACCAAATAATATAAAAGAGGGGGTAGGGTTGCCTTCATGTGACATAACTCTATTCTATTTTCCTCCCTCTCTTCCTTGGTGGTGGCCGACCCTAGAGCTTCTTCTTCTCCTCTTCTCTTCTTCTTTAGTGGCCGGTTTCATCCCTCTCTTGGCGCTCTTGTTGGTGGCCAGTTCTAGCTAGGAGAAGAAGGAGAGATAGGAGGCTTTGTTTCTTGCATCCCTTGGAGCTTGGTGGTGGTGGCCGAACCACACACTCTTGGAGTGTTTGGTGGTGGCCGAAACTAGCTTGGAGAAGAAGGAGCTTGGGTGGTTCTCATCTTGGTAGATTGTCGCCCACACGACATCTGAGATAAGAAGAGGAATATGGTAAAAGATCAAGAGGTTATTGCTTACAAAGAAAGGTATAACTAGTAATTATTTTCTGCATCATACTAGTTTTCTTTGTATGAATTCCAAATACAAGAGGTTAGTGATTCTAGATTTTTGGATTAGATATTCGATGTTGTGCTTCTTTTGTTTTGTTTTTTGATCTTGTGATTTGATTGTTCCTTTTGGTTAAACCTAGAGTTATATAAGGAAATTAAATATTAGATTTCTTTAAAAGGCTTTGTCTAGGAAGTGGTGGTTGCTCCCATATCCAAGAAGGCCTAGTGCCTCGCCATGTTTAACCTGAAAGCCAATTTTAGAAATTAATATTTAATTGAATTTATAACATAGGTGGATTTGGATCAATAATGTTAAGCATCATTTGCGATCCAAGTCTAAACCATTAAGAATAGATAAGTTAAATTTAGAATCAATAATGTTAAGTTCCGTTTGCGATTCCGAATTTAATTTCTAAAGAACACAATAGGTTGTTAGGAAAGGTTCGACACTTGTATAAAATTTTTGTACAGTGGAATCGGTACAATCTTCGTAGGATCAACCAACAACCAATACAATACTGGCCTTTGCAGTCCTACAAGATCTTCATTGATTCACAATTTCTGATACTGGAATCTTTATCAGCAGATTATAGAAACCAAAATCCATTTACAGAAAATAGCAGCACATCATAGATTCAAACAAAATGATTATATTTGCAGAAATATTAGAAGGTTCTGCTATTTTCTGAATTTGATGTTGGGAATTTGATTTTTGAATTCCATAGTTCACCTAAGGTCCATGTGCCAAATCTTTTTGAAGTTTCTTGGCAGTAACAACTTCAAATCAGACTCTAATAAGCTTAATACTAAATGTTATGCTCTGACAAGATGATTTATTTTTGCTTCAAGATGAAGTTAGCTTGAATTCAGATTCTGAAACTGAGTTCTAGCAACCCAAAATTCAGAAATTAGCTCCACTTATAGAGTTCTTTGATATGAATTCTGAATTTGATTTTTGAATTCATTAATTGTAGAGAGGAATTCAAATTTTAAAACTTCTTAACTGCTGATGGTAGTATAACCATAATTATGAAAAATAGGATCAATGAACATGTAGTGTCAAGTGGTAATATCTGTCTTAAATTTGAAAATTGTAGCAAGAGTTTTGTAGCAGATCAGATAAGGAAGAAGGAAGCTTACACGAAATTTTTTTGTCGAATTCCAAGGAATATTTCTGAGAGTGTTGGTTTATTGAATCCTTAGAGTCATGCAATAACTATTCCACCAAATTACCTCTGTTTATGGTGAAGAATAGTGACACAGAATGTGTATCAAAATAAAATTGGGCCATGGAAATTATGTCTTCACCTTGCTGTGGTGTCTTCATGAATAAAGAACTTGATTTTTTTTTCAAACCTAAATTCCTAGATTTCCAGAATCTATTTGAACCAACTGCTTTTGATTTATATGGGTGTTGAATTTCTGTTGCAAGCTTCTGAATAGTAAGAGTAAAAGAGGAGGAATTGGATGTTGGCTGGTGAGTTCTAGCCAGGAAATTGACATGGTATTAGGCACTATGAATAATGATCCAATTTAGAATTGGAATGTAAGGAACTGTTATTGATTTGGGATGATTGTTCAGCCAGGAAGATGGTTGTTGTTGGACAGGAAACAAAAGTTTGAATATGTAAAAACAGAAATAGAGAAAGAATGCAGAATGAAGAAAGGAAAAAATAGTGGTTAGAAGAGTATCAAGTAATTAGATAGTACGATGTGTTGCATTGATCGAGACAACCAATATTTTAAGTGTGTGTGGGGGGGGGGGGGGGGGGGATTTCTTCTTCTTAAGGTGATTTGAGATTATTTCCTAAATTCTGGAATTGAAGTGTGAAAAAACACATTGGCAATGAAGAGTATCAAATAGAGAGGAAAGTGTGCCAAGATTCTATGGTAGTGATTGAAGTGAAGAAGAGTTTGGTTTGATATTTTGTTCTGGCATCAACATATGGTGTTCTTTATTCCCCATGATAAATTCTTTAATACATCTCAAATGGGTCAACTCATTAGGTTTATTCTTCCAATACTCTCATTTTCTCACTTTCTTCATTGAATTCTTTTCTTTTGCTTATTACATTCATTTCACTTAGTTTTTCTTAATTCTATTATAATTCTCAATACATCCTTTTGATTCATGTATGCTATGTTTTATGGTGGTGGAGAATTAGAAAATAAGCAAGCTTATGGTAGTGAAATGTTGTGAGTGACATTGAGTTGAGCTCCGCTTATATACATGGTTGGTTGCTACTCGGAACACCGTTCTGTTTCTCCTGTACAAAAATTTGTACAAGCACAGAACTTAACCTAGCTACCCATGTGCTCTACTGAAGTTAAACTTGGATTGCAAACTATGCTTAACATTATTAATCCAAGTTGCTCTTCAGAAGTTAAACTTGGATTGGAAAAGATACTTAACATTTTTACTCCAAGTTTAACTGATGTGATCTTCCTAAGTTAAATCATATTACAGAAGTTGATTAAATATCTATTTCAAAGATTATCTTCCAGGTTAAACATGGCGAGGCGCTAGGCCTTCTTGGTTATGAGATCATCCACCACTTCCTAGACAAAGTCTTTCAAAGAAATCTAATATTTAATTTCCTTATATAACTCTAGGTTTAACCAAAAAGAACAATCGAATCACAAGATCAAAAAACAAAACAAAAGAAACACAACATCGAATATCTAATCGAAAAATCTAGAATCACTAACCTCTTGTATTTGGAATTCATACAAAGAAAACTAGTATGATGTGGAAAATAATTACTAGTTATACCTTTCTTTGTAAGCAATAACCTCTTGATTTTCTATCATATTCCTCTTCTTATCTCGGACGTCGTGTGGGCGACGATCTACCAAGATGAGAACCACCCAAGCTCCTTCTTCTCCAAGCTAGTTTCGGCCACCACCAAAAACTCCAAGAGTGTGTGGTTCGGCCACCACCACCAAGCTCCAAGGGATGCAAGAAACAAAGCCTCCTATCTCTCCTTCTTCTCCTAGCTAGAACTGGCCACCAACAAGAGCTCCAAGAGAGGGATGAAACCGACCACTAAAGAAGAAGAGAAGAGGAGAAGAAGAAGCTCTAGGGCCGGCCACCACCAAGGAAGAGAGGGAGGAAAATAGAATAGAGTTATGTCACATGAAGGCACCCCTACCCCCTCTTTTATATTCTTTGGTCTTGGCAAATAAGGAGAATTTAAATAAAAACTTCCTTAATTTCTTTGCCATAAAAAGGAAAATTTAAAAGATTAAAAACAGTTCCCTTTTCATAGATATCATGGCCGGCCACCTCCAAGCTCCAAACAAGGAAAGTTTTAATAACACAAGAATTAAAACTTCTTAATTTGTTTCTGGAAATTTATAAAAAATTTCTCTAATAATTTTTTCCTTCATGGTTGGCTATAAAAGGAATTTTATAAATTAAAATCTCTCTATTAAAACATATGGATGGTTTCCAAAAAGGAAAGTTATCTTTTAAAATTAAAATCTTCCTCTCAATGTACAAATAAGGAAAGATATCAAATCTTTTCTTAATCTTTTGTAGAAACTTATAAAAGGAAATATATAATTTTAAAACTCTCTTTTTAAAACATGAACATGGTTACAAAAAAGAAAAGTTCTATCAAAAATTAAAATATTCCTTTTAACTACAAACAAGGAAATATATCAAATCTTTCACTTAATCTTTTGTAGAAAACTATAAAAGGAAAGATTTAAATTTTAAACTCTCTCTTTTAAAACCATCATATTCACATAAGAAAAGATTTTAAAATCCTTTCAATATGATGTGGCCAGCCACACCAAGCTTGAGTTCAAGCTAGGGCCGACCACACCACTTAACTCATCCTATTTACTTGGCCGGCCCAAGCTTGAGTTCCAAGCTTGCTTGGCCGTCCCCCTTTAGGATGGGTATAAAGGTGGGTAAGAAGTGGGTATGTGGTGGGTATAAATCTCTATATACAAGAGGTTGCGATAGGAACCGAGAGGAGGAATTGGTTTTGGTCTCCCGATGAAATTAAGCTTCCCGTGTTCGCCCCGAACACCCAACTTAATTTCGTCAATAATAATTTATATTACTAAAGAATTATTATTGAACTACCGCACCAATCCCAAATTACATTTTGGGCTCCTTATTATGAGTGGGTTAATCTCCCTGTGTTTAAGATGTCGGATGTCCACTAATTAATTGAGTTATTGACAACTCACTTTAATTAATATCTTAGTCAAAGAGTAGTACCACTCAAGCTTATTGTCGTGTCGGACTAAGTCCACCTGCAGGGTTTAACATGACAATCCTTATGAGCTCCTCTTGGGGACATTATCAACCTAGATTACTAGGACACAGTTTCCTTCTATAATCAACAACACACACTATAAGTAATATCATTTCCCAACTTATCGGGCCTATTGATTTATCGAGTTAAATCTCACCCTTTGATAAGTCAAAGAAATAAATACTAAATATATGTGCTTGTTATTATATTAGGATTAAGAGCACACACTTCCATAATGACTAAGATCTTGTTCTTTTATTAAGTCAGTATAAAAAGAACTTACCTTAAATGGTCCTGCTCAATACACTCAGAGTGTACTAGTGTAATTTATCAGTCAAGATAAACTAATACCTAATTACACTACGACTATTCCAATGGTTTGTTCCTTTCCATCTTGTCGTGAGCAACTGTTTATAATTTATAAAGAACTGATAATATGATCTTCTGTGTGTGACACCACACACCATGTTATCTACAATATAAATTAATCGAACAACTACACTTAACTTGTAGATATTTGACCAATATGATTCTTATTTCTAAGTAAATGTTTATACAAAAAGTTAGACTTTTGTTATACATTCCAACATTGGTGAAGTACCAAATCAAACTCCATGCACTTGCAACAAGTTGTTTAGATAAAGAAATCAGCATTCCCTACTTTCCTTTTCAAACAACACCTGATTTCTGCATTTTATCAATTTTTGAAATCAGATTTCATTTTGTTTGCTTTCCTTAGTTTCTTTTTGATTCCAAAGTAATTTCAGCTTAGATCATGTAGAGTTAAGTTTGGAAGAAGCTTTCATTTAGCACTAAATCAATAAAGAATCAAATTAAAGGTATTATTAAAAGCTTGGCACTTTGTTATTTCTATTTTCTGTTGATTCAATTTCAGAATGCATTGCCGAATTTTGTTTTTTGTTGTTCCTTTATATTCAACTGTCAAGGAACTCACTTCACTTCTTCTATCAAAAATCCAGAACCTATCAAAATGTTTCACTGAAATTTTAGAACTGTAATGTCCTATCAGGTTCTGGAAATTACACAACTTCAAGCAGTCAAGAGCTCTAATCAGCATCTTCCTACAAATAAGATTCTTTTTACATATAGCACTTGTTGTCTCAATATCTTGAGGATTGTAATCTTACCACCTTGATAAGGAATCAAAACAAGGTCTATGAAACATCATCCATAGCCGAATAATTTTTAGAAATATAGCTAAATTCTGATGATTTTTTTTCTTAGTCCTAGAAATTGGAATTTGGCTTGAATCATGAAAAAATTCAGCTAAACATGGACTCTCATTTGGCACTGGAAAAATAGAAAGTTGAATTCCAATTGATGCTTGTTAAGAAACAGTATCTGGAGTTGGCACACAAATAAGTTCAGCTTCAAGATCAAATATATCCAACAGAATCTGACTCCAAGAAATCAGTTATGCATTCATAGATTTGCAGAATTCAAATTCTGTATTGCTAGCAACTCCTCCTTCTAACTTAGCTCTTACAAAAATCACAAAATGTCATGGGTGGATTGTGCTCACCAAAGATTGATTCAAAACTGAGATTCTCCAACAATTGACCACTTATCAAGTCCACCTTCCACAAATTGAGCTAAACTTCCTTCTTCCACTTGTATTTCTAGAATCTGAGACTTCTGTGCCCCCCTTTTTTTTTTTTTCAAATCATTCTAATTTGTCGATGATAAAAATTGCTCTTAAAGTGATGTATTCAAACAAAACAATTTAGCTCCTCAACCAATTCAATAATTAGTTTCCTGGTTTCATAGGTTTTTTTTTCAACTAAGTCTCAGATCTTTCTATTGTCAATTGAAGCACTTGACATTTCCTTCACTTACTCGTTAATATTTTCAACAGCAACTAAGTAACTTCTCAACAGAAATCTCTACAATTCATGAATTCGACATTAGATGAATATTAATTATGGATTCTGAATTTTTTTCCAACTTCTTACAATTCTTGGAGATCCCTCTGTTGTTATTCTGATACAAAGGTTTATAATTCTAATTCATTTCTGTTGGTGTGGTTATCACTAACAGTCTAACTCAAGTTTTGATGAATGACAAAATAGGTTAAGTTAGATCTGTTGTGATCTAACACTCTGATCGAGTGTGCAGGAGAAGCCCAGACAGGTCAACGGGCTGACCTGATGTCTGGCATGAAGTCCAAATGGGTCGACGGGCTGACCGAACGTTTGACACAAAGTCCAGCTAGCTCGACGGACTAACCAGATAGCTGGCACGAAGCCCAGATGGGTCGAAGGGCTGACCGGACGTCTGACAGGTAAGAAAAGGTAAGTCACTAGAGGGGAATGACTGTGAGGACGCATTTCCGGGAAGGGAACATTAGGCGTCGGTCCGACTTAGACCCATTTCGGATATCTAAGTCGAGATCGTGACTACATTCTAGTCTCAAGGAGACGGAATCTAGCTAATACTATGCTTATTAACTCTAAACTATGTTAACACTTTATTTTGCAGGATAATATTATTTGCATTTTGCCTCGAACTAACTCTTTCTTGCATGAGAAGGATTTTCTGGAGAAGAGTGGTCCGAGCGCCCGGGAGGGATCCGGGCGCCTAAAGGTGAAATTTTATCCGCAACGTCATTTTACCACATGGAGCGCCCTGGTTGGCTCAGCTACGTCATATTCAGGGCGCCTTGGAGGTTCCAGGCGCCCCGAACCTCCTATATAAGGAGGGTAAAGGCTGGAGTCTTTAGAATAACGAAAGATCTACTCCTCTGTGCTCCTACGACGTAGCGAAAGTTCTCTGACAAAAGTGCTATTTCTATTTCTATTTTTTTTATTGTCAGCTTCTTTTTTGCTAATTAATTCCTGTACTTAGTTTGTAATAATCTTTCGAACTATTAGTGATTGCCCATCGAAAGCACCCATGTGTGCGGGCCTTGGAGTAGGAGTTGCCAAAGGCTCCGAACCAAGTAAATCGTTGTGTTTACTTTGACTTAATTATTTTCCGCTGCCTACTGTCGAATTTTTAATCGATATTTACCCCCCCTCTATCGAATTCACAGTCCAACAAGTGGTATCAAAGTGGGTACCGCTCTGATTTGGTGCAGCCACCAATCAGACAGGGGGTGAAACTAGTTTCTTTTCTTTTTTCTTCGGGTTTCAGATTTTCATAATTTTCCAAACTAGTACTATTACCTTTTTGGAAATTTTTTCGTCGCAATCAATCTGAATTGGTGTAACACTAATTCAGTTCTTAAATTATTTCTATCTTATCCCGCACTACTAATCCAAGACCTAGTCTTGGGATTTTTTTTCTATTTCTTTACTTGTGTGCAGGATGTCTCAAATTGAAGGCTTTAGCACAGTACGTCCTCCCTTGTTCAACGGGGATGATTTTCCGTACTGGAAGAAGCGGATGGAGGTTTACCTAAAGACGAATTTCGACCAATGGTTCAGCGTCACCAAAGGCTACAAGGCGTCGATCGACAACTCCGGAATCCCACTGGAACCAGAACAGTCGACTCCAGACATGAAGAAGAAAGCGTCAATAGACTTCAAGGCCCTAAATACACTACAATGTGGATTGACTAAAGAAGAACTGAACCGGGTAGGACCACATCAAAACACTAAGGAGTTATAGGACAAACTGATCGAACTACACGAAGGAACAAGTGACGCCAAGGTAACGAAACGCGACCTGCTTTTAAATAGATTATTTAACATTAAAATGCAGGAAGGAGAGACGGTGAGTCAGCTTCACGCGAGGATCAAGGGCATCCTCAACGAACTCCACGCAATAGGTCATCAAATGGAGAATCGGGATTTAATAAGGTATGCTTTAAATGCTTTTCCGCGCAATAATTTGTGGGCATTTATCGTGGATGCCTACAAAATTTCTAAAAATTTATCTAAACTAAAATTAGACGAACTATTTTGTGAATTAGAATTGCACGAGCAAACTAACGCCGAGGCCAAGAAAGGTGTAGCCTTGTTTGCAGGTTCATCCAAGGAAAGAACAAAGACCAAGCCTGAGGTTGAGGATGAGTCTGACCAGGACTCTGAAGATGAAGAATACCTGGTGAACCTGGTAATGAAAATGTTCACCAGGAGAAAGAAAATCTTCAGCAAGAAGGACCTGCAAAAGATCAACTCCCCAAACAAATCGAGAAACGTGACCTGCTTCAGATGCAACAAGAAGGGCCACTACAAGAACGAGTGCCTGAAACTGAAGAGCGACAAGACAAAGACATCCAAGAAGAAGACTCTCAAAGCGACTTGGGACGACTCTTCCTCGGACAAATCGGAGACCGAAGATCAGAAGCACTATAGCCACCTCACACTGATTGCCCTCGAAGAAGAATCGGACGAAGAATCGGAAGACGGGTCCGAACCCAAATCGAGCCACGAGTCCGTACTCGTTTCCGAAGGTCCCAACGAGGTAAACTTTAATTTGAATAGAAAATTCTTTAAAATTATTGCATGTCTGAATAGTAAATTAATTACATTAGAAAAAGAAAACAAATTACTCCTTGAGGAAAATCAAAACTTCAAGGAACAAATCAAAAATTCAAATCCAACTCAAGACTCAACACTTGAGGAGGAAAATTTTAAAATAGAAGTTAATAAATTAAAAGATCTCTTAGAAAAATTTACAACAAGATCTAAGAATTTAGATCTAATTTTAAATAATCAAAAGATAATCTACAACAAAACCGGACTTGGCTACAAGTCAAGTTCGAATAAAACATTTAAATCGTTAATAACCCATCACAAACAATCAAGTAAAGCTTGGGTTCCGAAAGCATGCTTAACCACACAAGTAGGACTTAACCAATACTACGTACCCAAAGAAAAAATATATTATGTAAAATCAAATAAATCAACTCAAAAACCAAAATACAAACCTAAACAAAAAAAATTCAAAATCTAAATATTTTAAACCCCGCCAAGACTTAGAATATCACCAAGTCAATTATAACTATAAAAAGAACAGACATAAACCAAGAACTAAAAATAAAAAATAAAGCCCAATAATTCAGGGGGAGGCTCCAGAATAGCTGACACCTCCAAAACTAACCTATCCGACAAGGTAACGCAAACTAACCTACCCGGCAGGGTAATTAGGACTAATTAGAGAGGGACCAAGTTTAACTTGGCCTATGGTATTGATGAAGTTTTGGATGATAGTACATTGGAAAAACTTAGTTTATGCATGTCTAGGAAGATATGGCTTCGACCTGGTGCATTTGGCTAAGTGGAACTAACCGAAGCTATCCTTTATGGATTTAACCAGTTAGGCCAAAGTTTTGTATTAAGTTCAGTGGGTAGGACTATTTGGAAAACCTCGAAGGCATGCTTACTCTAATGATGTCCAAGTGACTCACCATAACCCAGAAGTTTATCCGAAGAATGTCTATTTGTAGAGCCCAAAGCTAAACCTGAATCTAACACAAAGTTAAACAAAACCCTAAAACTGAATCTAATTCATCTCACAAAATTATAGAATTCCCTGATTGAAAACGTACATCGGGTGAGATGACTAAGGACTCAATAAAATAAAATAAAATAAAATAATTATTAAATTAAATTAAATTAAAATTAAAATAAATTAAATTAAATTAAAATTAAATTAAATTAAAATTAAATTCAATTCTTTTAAAAATTCTTTAAAAACTTTAAAAATTATTTTAAAAAATACTTTTCATACTTTAAAAATTATTTTAAGAACTTTAAAAATAATTTTAAAAACTTTAAAAAATATTTTAAAAAATATTTTTAAAAATTTAAAAAATATTTTAAAATTTATTTTAAAAACATTAAAAATTATTTTAAAAACTTTAAAAATTATTTTAAAAGTTATTTTAAAAATTTAAAAAATTATTTTAAAAACTTTAAAAAAATATCTTAAAAACTTTAAAAATTATTTTAAAAATTCTTTTAAAAAAACTTTAAAAATTATTTTAAAAATTCTTTTAAAAACTTTAAAAATTATTTTAAAAGTTCTTTTAAAAACTTTAAAAATTATTTTAAAAAAAACTTTAAAAATTATTTTATAAATTCTTTTATAAACTTTAAAAATTATTTTAAAAGGTCTTTTAAAAACGTTAAAAAATTATTTTAAAAATTCTTTTAAACACTTTAAAAAATTATTTTAAATTTTTTTAAAATCATTAAAAATTATTTTGAAATTTATTTTAAAAAAACTTTATAAATTCTTTTAAAAAATTTAAAAATTATTTTAAAACTTCTATTAAAAACTTTAAAAATTATTTTAAAAACTTTAAAAAATTATTTTAAAAACTTTAAAAAATTATTTTGAAAACACTTTTAAAAACTTTAAAAAATAATTTTAAAAATTCTTTTAAAAAAAACTTTAAAAATTCTTTTAAAAACTTAAAAAAATTATTTTAAAAACTCTTTTAAAAACTTTAAAAATTATTTTAAAAATTCTTTTAAAAACTTTAAAAAATTATTTTAAATTTTTTTAAAAATATTATTTAAAAAATTCTTTTAAAAACTTTAAAAATTATTTTCAAAACTTTAAAAATTATTCTTTTAAAAGAAACTTAAAAAAAATTATTTTAAAAATCTTTTAAAAAATTTTAAAAATTCTTTTAAGAACTTTAAAAAATTATTTTACAAACTTTAATTTTTTTTTAAAAAAACTTAAATAGAAAATATTTTAAAAACTCTTTTAAAAAAATTTAAAAATTATTTTAAAAATTCTTTTAAAAAACTTTTAAAATTATTTTTAAGACTTTTAAAAAAATTATTTTAAAAACACTTTTAAAAACTTTAAAAATTATTTGAAAAACTTAAAAAATTATTTTAATAAAAAAATTTAAAAAATATTTTAAAAACTTTATAAATTATTTTAAAACTTTAAAAATTATTTTAAAAGTTCTTTTAAAAACTTTAAAAATTATTTTAAAAACTCTTTTAAAAACTTTAAAAAATATTCTAAAAATCCTTTTAAAAAAAACTTTAAAAATCCTTTAAAAACTTTAAAAATTATTTTAAAAATCCTTTTAAAAAATCTTTAAAAAAATATTTTAAAATTTCTTTTAAAATTTTAAATATCATTTTAAAAAATCTTTTAAAACTTATAAAAAAAAACCAGTGGCGGGCGCCCCTGGTATTCCCTTCCGGGGCGCCCGGAAGGGAATCCGAGCGCCCCGCCCTAGTTGATCGCGGGCGCCCGGAGCCCCCTATATATAGGGAGGCAGGGGCGCCCTCTACCTTTGCTCCACATCTTCTTCACTCTTGTCAAGGCTCTTTTCGAGCTTTACCGCGAGAGTGATCAAAATTAAAATTTTATTTCATTTTGCGGTTATTACGCTGCTACGAATCAACCGAGGTTGTCATCTCTAAAAATTTTACTCACGATGCCTCGGTAAATTTCTTTGTTTCTCCTAAGTTTCCTTTAAATACTTCATTGATTTTTATTGCTTAGTATAGTATTTTTATATAATGTAGAAAACGTTCTAGATCTAGTGCTGGGCCCTCTACTGCTAGTATTGATCCTAGGTTCCCTACTGACGAACTTAGGATTAGATTTGAGTCGACCATCTATATGACTATTAGGACTAAGTGCTTAGATAGAGAGTTTTTCTTGCGTTCCTGTGTTCCAGCTGTAGAGGTCATTAACCATTATAACTTACGAAACCTTGTTTACTGTACTAGTTCAGTAAACATAAGTTTATGTGCTGAATTTTATAATAACTTAGTTAGGGTAGATGATCTTACTTATACTACTAGGATAGCTGGTACAGATATCACATTATCTCCTACCACTATTCAGGACTTCTTAGAGTTACGACCATCTACGTGCCCTTTTCAGTGTTACCCTCCTAGGGATCTACCATTTGACGATCCTTGCTCACACGTCACTCTAGATATGATTTACTCGTATTTTTTTGGAGGAGAGCGAGTACCCACTGTGACTATGTTTAGGTCAGTTGGCCTTCGAGGTCATAATTATGTACTCTATACGGTTTTAGTCTTCTGCATCTTACCACTGTCCACTCACGACATAGCGATGATGCGCCCATTTCATTCCTTTCTCTTGTATGCCCTTTGCCATAAATTAGACATAGATATCAGTTTACATATCTTTTAGACCATTATCCACTCAGCTGGAGTCACTACCAGCTCTCGAGTTCATATGCCGTATTGTCATATTTTGACGGCATATTTTGCCTCCCTACGTATTAACGTCACCCAAGGTGATATTCGAGTCATGACTGAGTTTGACATCTTAGGACCTAGGAGCTTCTCTCTAGGAGGTGTCCATATAGATGATGAGTGTGTCCTTGTTAGAGTGTATACTAAAAGCCTAGCTTTTGTAAACATTTATTTTAAAATAAAGAATCACATTGGTCAAAAATATCTACATTTATATGCTAAGTGTAGTTGTTCAATTAATTTATATTGTAGATAACATGGTGTGTGATGTCACACATAGAAGATCATGTTATCAGTTCCTTATAAATTATAAATAGTAGCTCACGACCGAGATGGAAAGGAACAAACCATCAGATCAGTCGTAGTGTAATTAGGAATTAGTTTATCTTGACTATATAATTACACTAGTACACTTGGAGTGTATTGAGTAGGACCATTGAGGTAATTTCTTTTTATACTCAACTAAATAAAAGAACAAGAGCTCGGTTATTATGGAAGTGTGTGCTCTTAATCCTAATATAATGACAAGCATATATATTTAATATTTATTTCTTTAATTTATCAATGGGTGAGATTTAGTTCGATAAATCAAAAGGCTCGATAAGTTGGGAAATGATATTACTTATAGTGTGTGTTGTTTATTATAGAAGAAAACTGTGTCCTAGTAATCTAGGTTGATAATGTCTCCAAGAGGAGCTCATAAGGATTGCCATGTTAAACTCTGCAGGTGGATTTAGTCCGACATGACAATAATGTTGAGTGGTACTACTCTCGGAGCTAGATGTTAATTAAATGAGTTGTCAGTAACTCATTAAATTAATAGACATTCGATATCTTAAACACAGGGAGATTAACACACTCATGATAAGAAGGAGACAATAATGTAATTTGGGATTGGTGCGGTAGTGCAATAATAACTCTCTAGTGGAATGAGTTATTATTGATGAACTTGAGTTGTGTATTCGGGACGAACACGGGATACTCGAGCTCGTCGGGAGGCCAAAACCAATTTCTCCTCTAGGTCTCTGTCGTAGCCTCATTAATGCCTCATATCCACCCATGAAAAGCCCATCTTGGTGTCCAAGAGGGGGCCGGCCCAAGGCTTGGTGACTAAGCCAAGGGCCGACCACTACTTTCTCAAAGGGGGCCGGCCACAAGCAATATGAAGGGGGTCGGCCACATAATTCAAAGTATGAGGGGTGTTTTGAATTTTTAAAATCTTCTCTTTGTAAATATCTACAAGTTTTGAAAGAGAGATTTTAAAATTATAAAACTTTCCTTATTTGAATTAGGCCACATGTTTTAAAAGAAAGTTTAAAAGTTTTAAAACTTTCCTTTTTTAACCATCCTCATGGTTTTTATGATTTCAAATCTATGTAAGTAAAAGAATAATTTATATTTCATACATCCATATCAAATTGTCACCTAATTTATATCATAACTACTTTTATAAATGAACGAGTGTAGAATATCAAATATGAAAGATTCTAGGATAATCAATCTTATATCTAGACCTTTTCGTTAGATAACAGTGCACTCAGTTATTATGCTAATGACTTCAAATTGCACGTGGCACAATGAGATTCACGTAGGTTAACATATATATATATATATATATATATATATATATATATATATATATATATATATATATATATATATATATATATATATATATATATATAATGATTAAAAGTTTACATAATTAAATTTATTTAGTTAAACTAATAAGAATATAATTAATATATAAGGAAATAAATTTATAGAATTTATTATAATTTTATGTATTTTTTTAGAATTCAATATGAATATTTGGATATTTTTATAGGGATAAATGGATAGGGCTTAGAAAAGCTTATTTAGAATACATATTTAAAGTGGGAGTTATTGAAAATTAAACCTAAGTTTATACTCAAACACCCTAAATCTAATTCCTCCACCACTGTTCATCTACGCGGCGTTGTCCTTCACCACGTGCGCGCGGGTCCGCCGCGAAAGCTACCGCTACTCTTTGTGCACCCGACTTCGGGTGTTGCGACCCCCTTTTCCCTTTGTCACAGAACTAGTTGGGCAGCTGATGTCACGCCCCAGAGGAGTCCCTGTCCGAAGAAATTTTGGCAGCACCTCCCCTGTACGGGTGACAATCTGAAGCATTTCTACAGGCATAATATACATCAGCCACAGGCGGCTGGAATATACACACAACCACGCAGTTATATATATATCATCAGCCCACACGGCTGGAACAAAACCAACACAACGAAAATGACAGAAATCCAATACAAACCAAATAAATCACTGCTAGCCGGCTAGGCTTACACCAGACAACCAAAACAACACTCCAAACACAAAAAAAATCGGAACACACAAAGCCAAATACACACATCTCATATACCAAGATAAAATAACAAAAAGGCGGAGATATGTCTTCTGATGTGACGTGGGGACCAGCAGACAGGATGCTCCAAGCGACACCATAAATAACCTGATACCTGAAAAGATAGTGTCCACGGGGGTGAGTTCAACAACTCAGCGAATACCAATAGACATGCCTAGTAAGATATATCTAACAACAATAAAACATGGAATACAGCTTCCGAATAATATATAGGAAATATACAAAACTGAACAGTAACCAAGGAAGCTGTACTCACCAGGAACTCCTATCCTGAACTAAAGGGTCATCAAATCGATACGCAATATGTCTCCTGTATGCATGTCAAACAAATGCATCCACCAAAATGCAGCATATAAGTGCAGCAAACACAAACAAATAAAAGCAATCAATGCATGTGATGACCGTGCACTCTAACATCACTGCTCCTGAACAGTGATCGAGTGGATGGAATGCTGTCGGAGTACTCCTGTCCTGTGACCCCAAATCATAAATGGGGGAGCTCAATGCTCTCATCTCCCGGTACACGATGACGGGGAGGACATCTCTGCCGGCTACCACGCTGAGTCACCTGACCAACGGAGCCAAACAGAGTCCACCATCTGCCGGCTACCACGCTGCTACACTAAATGCCAGCGGAGCCAAACAGAGCGGAACTGATTGCTGGCTACCACGCTGAGTCATAAGACCAACGGAGCCAAACAGCAGAACCGCCACACACCTGCCTGATATACCACTAAACCATGAGTGGGGGTGTGTGCAGTACATGTAACTGGCGATGGGCTCAACCATAGTGGAGCCGACAATCGCACAGCATGCAATCATGATGCATGTCACTATGCATAACAAAAACTGATCAACATAACCATATCCATATATACAAAATGGGTACTGTAAAAGCGATGGTCACATACCAAAATCTAGAATACACAGGTCAGATAGAATATCAAAAACCTATGTCCTGAACATAATAAGTATGGAATATACTGATCAGCATAGAAAAATCCATATATACATAATATGGGTACCACAGTATCAGTAGGTCAACCCACGGATCTAGGGCATACAGGTCCTCTATGGTATAGCAACCTAGATCCTAAACATATCTCCTTCCATAACATATGTACCAACAATATGCACATATCAAGAATCAAGGTCTAGGTACACGAATCATATATGATATACAAATAGAGGTACACAAGCCAGTCATGGCATAAAACCTAAGTATCAGATAATCTCGATACACATGACTGAAACCAAAAGTCCAGAACCTAGTCCTAACCTCAGTAAAACATGGTATGCCACTTATTCTAGAAACTAAGATACTTAGGGTAATACAGTACTCATGGCAATAAATCACATGATATAAGCACGGATACGTCACAGGCGATAACCCTAACATACTATGGATATCAAACAGTGACATACCAAAGACAAACATGTTCATTGCTTGTAGTTATAAAATACTATGCATATCCAATGACAATATCATAAAAGATAAGTCAAGAGGTACCCGCCTCCAATGTAGATCGAGCTAATCAACCTCTATATCGAAGTGCTCGTCCCGAATCAACATCCTGCAAATCACATGATTATAATTTAGCTAATTACATATGCATCAGTTAGCTAAATCTCAACTCAACCTAATTAGGGAAAACCCAAATCAAACCATCCATGAATCCTTTAATCTTTCCAAGACACTCCACATTTTATAATCAATCCAATGATTAAACCATTCATAAACTCTTCTATTTATCACGATATCAATTTAATTAACAATCCATCATAACAAATCATGATACTAATCCCATAATCGTATAAATGATCATGTGACCTTCTACATCAATCAATCAATAAGATTTCCATCATAACTCCACAACAACCAAACATCATCGTCTACAACTAACCAAACCACCACATCTGATAATCCAACCAACAATCATTCATCCTACCCACATCACACTACTCACATCCAAATGTAGACAAGAATAAAACTTCAAAACTCACCTAAAACCAGATGAATTTCTGTTGACCCACAATTGAATAGATGAAACTGTATGCTGCTGGAAACTCAGCCAAAACCAAAGTAAACCCGCTGCACCTTTCCATTCAAACATTCCAAATCAATATCCATAGAACCACAACCAAGAATTCAACTCTAATTCTTGATTAATAACATTTAACTAACAACTTACCTCCTTTAAATCCTCAGCTGATGATACGCTGCTGTAGAAGGTTGCTGCCGGAAAAGATGACTTGTACGAACTCTAACAGAAATCCTCGACCCCATAAGAATTGCCACAACTAACAATCTGCAACCCAACACCCCTAGATCAAAATCAACGCTTCCATAACTGAGCATAAAATCAAACCCTCAACCCTTACCTTTCAGTCACATTGCCGGATAAATCTACTTGATCAGAAACTTCCTGTCGGACCAAGGATCAAGTCTAGCACCAATCTTGAAATTAGGTTGGCGATTGAAGGTAGGGATCTGATGGTCAGCGGTGCCAAACCGGGGCTAGGGCACGAAGTATGGGAGATCGGGAGAGGGCTCGGCTGTGCCAGGAGGTGTCGGGCGGTGCTAAGCGGCTACGGCACAGACGCTAAGGCACGACTGTTGTGCTCCCAAATCGCAGCAGAAGAAGGCAATCAGTGCTATCGCTAGAGCACAGGGGAGGCCGGCAGTGAGGATGGGGCATCGCTGTGAGGATATGGCGTCGCTGGCGATCCGGTGGAGACAAATCTGAACTAGGTCTCCTCTCCTAGATTCGGTGGACAGCCGTGGAAGAAAACAAGATCTGCGTCGGCGGCGCAGTGCTCAGCGAAGAAGAAAGGCTAAAGAGAAGATGGCCGGTGGCTCGGTGCAGAGAGGAGAGGAAGAGGAGTGGCGTCGGGAAGATCATAGCGTCGGCAGGGAAGAAGAGGGGCGCGCGACGTCGAAGAGGAAAGGGTTAGGGCACAGTAACGAGGAAAAGAAATTAAATAAATAAATAAAATTTTTCCTCGTTTAAATGGGGTAACCCAAACAGGCTTTCCCGGGCCCCGTTTTTATCCCCATTAACTCGTCCATACGAGCTCCGAAAAATTCCAGAAAAATTTCCAAAAATTCTGAAAAATTCCCTCATCATTATTCGTCATTTTTTTTCGGTATTTTACAGCTGACCTCCGACAATCTTATGCCATGCGATTAGCTGAAGGTCATTACCTTATTTTTTATGTTGCATCGGTCTCCTTGCGCGTGAGACGTACTGTCCTTCTGTTCAATCACTACCCCAGCTGCTGCCTCCACTGACTACACCAGAAATCCTCACCTATCACTATGAGCAAACATCCTATTGGCCTTGCGTGCTCACATCGAAGTTGCCCACAATGCCATCCAAGAATTGCCGTCGCCTGCTAGGTTTCCTCTGCTTTTCCCATTGTCGCATGCCCGCCATTGCTGCCGACGGTCATTGCCTTGCACTAAATTCAAAAAAAGTTAATGGTTCCAATTTTTCACTAAAATTTTCAATCTATGACCGAAAATCCATTTTTTACCTTCTCAATGGAAAGAAAAGGGGAGTTTTTAAAGGTGTGATAACCAATTGAAGAGAATACTTGGATAGGCTTGATTTCAAAACTTAATTTTCAATCATTAAATCCTCAAACTTAGAATTTTCATTATTTTCTTAATAATTTTTCTTTCTAGGTACATATTGAAATTGATGATTTGTTTTGAGTATTTTTCTTTTTGGACACATGTCTAAATTGCTTAGAATTCTTTCCTAGATCCTTTTCTTCCTTTCTATTCTTAGGTAAGGTTGTTTTAGCATGATATGTTCTATAATTTTCCTTAGGATTATCATGCTTCCTATTTTCATGATAACATGCTCTAAAGTCATAAAAATTATTTTTAACTTGTATTTTATCATGACTTAAATAAGTACTATTAACTAATGGTACCTTAGTTTTGTTCTTTGAAGCTTCCCTTGACTTGAGGTTCCTCCTTTGTTATTGGTCGGAATCCTCCCTTTTAGATATTGGTTCCGATAATGTTTCTTTTGATTTTAAGAGAAACACACAATGTGCTCCCTACCTTTTCGTATCATGGGGCCGACCTCTTTAGATTTCTCTATCACTTTGGGTGCCACTTTAGTTTTCTTCTTTACTAATCTTGGATACTTACTCTTGTAGTGTCCATTCTCCCTAAACTCAAAACATATGATATATTTTTTATTCTGAGCAATTGAAATTGTTATATCTTTTCTTGTAGGGGTGGCACATGATCCTTCTTCATTGGTTTCGAAAATTGAGGGTTCTCCTTATTTCGGTGTCAATAAGCTCTCTCCCTCAATCCTTGATGCGGATGCTTCTTCATCTTCATCCTCAGATGTTGAACACCTCTCAACTTTGAATCCTCTCATTCTTCACTCAAAGAGTCTCCCTCTTTGAATTTGTCTTCATTTTGCATTGAGGAAGGATTTTCATGGAGCTTGGCCAATTTGCTCCACAATTCCTTGGCATCTTGATATATGCCTATTTTACACAAGATCTCATTAGGTAAAATATTAAATAGTAATCTAGTTACCTTATCATTATCCTCAGATCTTTTGACTTGCTCTTCGTTTCACTTCCTTTTCTTGAGAAGCTTCTCTTTGCTATACATTTGAGCTTAAAATCCCTCTATTAGATAAAATCATTGTTCTATGTCCATCATGAAGATATTTTTGACCCTTTATCTCCAAAGATTGAAGCTTCCCAATCCAAATGGTGGAGGTGCTTGGGTGCATACCTAAATCCATTTCGGTAGTCCATTTTGAAGTTTGAGGTCCTTCAATGATTAGTCTTTTGACTTGTTGAAATCTAAGGATTCAAGGCTTCACCTTCTTCTTCCTTTAGCTCTTTGCTCTTTACGATAATTAGTCCAAAGAATAGTGACCTTACTTTGATACCACTTGTTATGACACTTGGGAGCTAGATGTGGGAGTGAATAGCTCACTTCGCTTCTATAAACTTGATTTGTAGTGAAAAACATGAAGTAAAAAATTTCAATTGTCAACACTGTTGATTTTACTTAGAATTCATTGTTAGTGCAGAATGCGCTGATAATTGAACTTGCATTTTGATATATGACAAAGAGTTTAAAGTTAGAAACCATGTATTTGATATTCTTCTTAAGTGTGCAGACTCAAATGCCTTGATGGATCTAGAGGACCAGACACCAAGCAGAAAGCCTAGATGGGTCAGGAGTACCGAACTAGTAGAAAGTCCAGATAGGTTAGAAGGACCAGATATCTGGCAAGAAATTCGGTGGGTCAGTGTATACCAAACATCGAGGTGAGGAAACACGGGTGCGTTAGGGATCGACTATCAAGCATTAAAGTTTGACATATGGTAAGTGAGGTAAACTCTTGGAGTGAGTGCAGTGAGGTCATGCTCCATAAGGACAAACCCTAGGTGTTAATCCAACTGAAGAAATCAAGAGATTTCAAAGTTGTGATTAAGATAGTCCTAACTATCTTTATCATGCGTATATCTATTCTAACGTTATTTTGAAGGGTAAATGCTATATTTGTTCTAACCTTATTTTGTAGGATAAAATGCTCTAACTCTATTTTATAGGTGTTGCATCAACATAAAGTGAGGTTCAGTCGATGGTCTCACATATTGTTCCATTGATGGAATAGAGTGTTCAGTCGATGGATCAGGCTCATCCAACGGATCAGACTAGAGTAAACAAGGGAAGTGAGGTTCAGTCTACAGATTAGGTGGTTTAGTCGACGGAACAACTTGATTTATGGGATCTAATGGATCAAATCATAGCAAACAAGGAATGGCAGAGGTTCCATCGATGGATTAGGTGTATCAGTGATGTGCTTAGATTATATACACTTTTATGCATATTTTAACGCACATCTACTTGTATTTCATTAGCATAATCTATGTTTATTGCACCGTATTTCATTATAATGTCATACTTCCATTATATTCTATTCGGAGATATGCTCTTTGCATATTTTGATTGACAGGACATGATTTGGAGCAAAAACAGAGCTTAAATGAAGTCTAGAGCTTCCAAAATACCCGGGCCGTGCTTATGAGGCATGGATGTGTGAAAATATGGCACAAAACAAGGTCCACACAGCCTGGTCGTGCCTAAAAGGCACGACCGTGTTAATTCCACACGACCATGTCATTATCAACTCTGCAGATCAAAAGTAAAATAGTCATAACTTTCTACCCAGTTGGAGTTATGAGTCATTCTAGATATCAAAATATAGATAACTTCAAGATCTACAACTCTTATGAAGACTTCACCCAGAGAAAACTAGGTCTTGAAGGTCTAAACTTTGTTTCTATGAGACACGACCTTGGCACATGGCCATGCCAAATCCTGCTTTTTATGCACTGTATATCAAGAGTACAATAGGCATAACTTTGTTCTCTGTTGGAGTTTTGGCTGTTCTTTATATCGAATTGTAGCTAACTTCAAGATCTACAACTTTGATGAAGACATCAATTCAAGAATACCACGATAAGAGGTGCTAAAATAGCCTATAAGGCTAGGCCGTGTGAGCCACATGACCATGTCATCCCACCAGCACAACCAGAGCTAGGTCATGTGAGCCACACGGTCGAGCAACATTTCTAGAGAGCAAGAACAGCTAGGCCGTGTGAGCCACACGATCGTGCAACATTTCTAGAGGTCAAAAAGAGCTAGACCGTGTGCACCACACGGGCATGTAGCCCATCCAGAACTAAAGAAAAATATGGCCGTGTGAGCCACATGGCCATGTCACTAGTCCAGAGAAGAAACAAGACATGGCCGTGTGGGACACAAGGCTGTGTGGATGAATCGTGGCATGACCTGTGTCTAAGCCTATAAACGAGGTTTTTATCCTCTTTCCATCTATCTTTGGCTTGGGGCTCTTCTCCATTGCTTGGGGGAAGGGTTCTCCCCTTTGGGGAGGTCCTAAATCTTCCATCTTCTCTAATCCATCCTCCTCCGGAGTAAGGGAGCACTTCCAAGGATGCTACGCCTAAAGATAAGCATTCTCTTTTCTCTATCTCCATGTATTGAGTTGTATATTGCTTTACTTATTGTCTTTGGTTGTAATTCCCTTATAATGGAGTAGATCTCCAGATCTAGGATGTAGAAAGTAGTTGTGATGTGTTGTGATGTATGAACTATGTATTTGGATATTTTCCTATGCTATGAAGTGTTTATATAATATTCTATTGTGTATTGTGCCTTGTATATGTTTGAAAAAATATGTGTGAGGACAATTCATGTAGATATAAGGGATTTGTCTTTATATTAAGGTTATTACTAGATTGGATAATCGGGGGATCCTTGTGACAGAAGGATACCATTCAACCGAACATATTATGCTCTTCGTGACAGAGGACATCGATACTTACCCAATTTCTAGAGTTAAAAGATCTTAACATAGGGACTGATCCTTGTTCAGAAGATTAATTAGAGTTTAGAGGGTTCTCCCAAATTAATATTAGGGAGTGATCTGTGTAATCTAGGAACGTGGATCGAGGGCCCTAGTGACAGAAGGATAGTCCTATAATCAGATTCCTAAATTACCTCATCTACTTAATTGCATTAATCTACCATTAGGAAGTGACTCGTGTAATCTAGGAACGTGGACCGAGGGCCCTTGTGATAGAAGGATAGCCCTATAATCGGACTTCCTAAATTACATCTTCTACTTAGTGGCGTTAGAACTTGGGTAGACTCTTTGGTGCAATCTTCGCGTGGTTGAATCGAACTCTAGTTAGAACTCCTACACGAGTGTAAGCTTGGAGTTAGGGAGATGATCAATCCATAGGGGCATTAACTAGCATCGCAACGAAATCCAAATCCTAGTATCTATTCCCCTTCATTCACTTACGATTTTTACTCTCTCTTCTCTCTTTTCCTTCTCTCTAGCGTTTGTGAACCATTTTAGATTGTTTAGATAATTTGCTATGTAAAATTAATTAGTGCTTAATCAACAATTCCTATAGGATTGATAATCTTTTGTATTATTGATGATGTAATCATGCACTTGCAGTTCGTAACAAGTTTTTGGCGCCGTTGCCGGGGACTGTTTTCGATTAACATTATTTGATTAGTATATGAGTTACTCTAGACATTTTTTTTCCTTTTGCCTTTTCTTTCTTATTTCTATTATGCACTTTCTTTCTTGCAATTTAAATTCTGCATTTTTGTTCTTGTTTTTCTTATAGCATTTTATTTCTTGTCTTTGATTCTTCATTTTTGTTTTTTTTTCTCATAATTTTTTTTAGATATCATGAGCACTAACATGTCAAACAGGCCTTTGAGAGAATTTTCTCCGTATATTTCTGTAAGATTTTTATCTCTGATTGTGCAACCTCATATCGAAGCAGAGAGTTTCCAACTAGACCTGGAGTTAATCACCATGATACAAGGTCACAAATTTGGGGGAGAAATATTAGAAAACCCATATTTCCATATTGAAGAATTCCTAAAGCTTTGTGATATGGTAAACTGTGAGGGTATCTCAGCAGATGCAGTTCGATTAATGGTATTTCCTTTTAGTATTAAAGATCGAGCAAAGACTTGGTTTAATTTTCTCCGTCCTCAAAGCATCACAAGTTGGAAATAATTAGAGTAGCAATTTCTGAATTATTTTTTCCCTCTAAGCAGAATAGTGTATAATAGGAATTGCATCATAAATTTTGCTCAAGCAGACGGAGAATCACTATTTAAAGCATGTGATAGGTTCAAAAGTTTACAAAGATAGTGCCCTCATCATGGTTTGGAAAAATGATTGACCTTGCACATATTCTATAAGGGAATTTCTTTCTTAGACAAATGTTTATTGGATTCATCAGCTGGAGGTTCTTTTATGAACAAGAGTGTAGATGAAGCATATACATTAATTGATCAAGTGCCATTGAATCTCCAAGAATGGTCAGATAAAAGTTGGATGGAATCTCCCTAAAAAATTCAGGAAGTGCAAGCCATAAATACAAGAGTGTCTGTCAAACAAATTGCAATTCAACCATCCAAGAGTTTTAAAATTCACAAGTCACAAAATGAGGGGTCCAAAAAATTGGAGGCAAAGATTGATAACATAGTTTCAAAATGGTTCAAACATGATCCCCCTCCTATACCTACAAGATCTAGTGAAAATGGTAATGATATTAAGTTGAGAAGTGACAAGAATTATGAAGAACTTTTGAAAAAGGACTTGTACAAAATTGAGGAGAAGAACAATAGAAGACCTCAAGAACTCAGTTCCATTACTCTAAGAAGTTCCCAAAGGCCACAAGTACCTTTCCCTCAATGATTGATCACACCAACACTAGATAAGCAAGTTGGACCTCCTCCGTAAGCTCAAAGGGAATATGGGAAAAAGGAAGTTCAATCTTTTCCAACACCTTCACTAAGGGTTCCTTTTCCACAAAGTCTAGTGAAGGTCAATGAAAACAAAGATTTTAAAAAATTCTATGATTCTAATATGGTTGAGTGCAGATCTTTGGATGTATATAAAGATGAAGAATCTTCAGATGAGGATTGTGATGATAATGCAGTGGATAACAAGTTTTCAGATCTACCTCCAAGTTTTATAGGATGTTATGATGAAATTGAATTTTTAGATGATTAATGTAATGAGGTAACTCAACTTAAAAATGCAAATGAAGTCAGTGATCCTCCTATAGTTGATTCTCCTATTGAGGATATTGATATTGGTTTATTTTTTGATATTTGTGTTGATGATAATGATATGGAAGGAAGTGTAGGGAGTTGTGGTGTGGAAGCAGCATCTCATGAATCACCTCCTTTGTCCACATACTCCTTGGAGACTATGAGAATTGCAAGGATTGAACATGTTGTGGACCAATGTGTAGGGACTTATGCAGAGTTAGCAGAGTCTCAAGAATCACCACCTTTAGTTGCAACATCACCTGAGCCAGAGCTAGAACCATTATTTGATTCAAAAGAAGTCACATCCACTGGTTTTGGAACTTTCAGGTACCTTTTAGCAATGCATGGTTAGTAATTACTGTGATCTTTTAGAAAATATCATAGAGGTACCTATGCTTGATTTTGTTGGATGTGATTCCATTACTTATAATTGCATAACTAAACTTGATATGGTTTTGGTTCTTACTTATTTAATATGTATATGGGTGGTATGTTTTTCCAATGATTGTGCAGGTTTTCAAGAGGCCAATAATTAGAAGCTCACACTGAACCATCTCCGACCGTTGGAAAGGATTCTTAAGGAGACGAAGATGAAGAGAGCGAAGATACACTACGTTATTCTTATAATGACAGCTCTCTTCATAATAAATTGGGCTATTGGAAGAAAAGTCTGGAAGTTTCTCACTCTGGCCAGATCACGATTTAAGCAAGCCAAATAAGGGGTCGAGCTAATGACCTTAAACAAGCGCTTCTTGGGAGGCAACCCAAGTTCAATCTTGTTTTCATTTTAGTTTTAGTTTCCTTCAAGTTCATTTTTAGTTTCTTTATTCATAATAAATCATGCCCTCTACTTAATTTTTCTAGTCTATCTTATTTTTGTAGGATTTAATGTTGTGGAGGAGTGCAATTCACATATAGGGAAGTATTTTCAAAATATGAATGTTAACCATTTGGAGCTCATCACTTGGTAACTTCTCTAAACTTCATAAATCTCCTCCACATTACATTTTTAGTTTTCATTGGAACAATGAAAAGTTTAAGTCTGGGGGAATGTTTGATTTTAGGTTAGTGTTTGTCATATTTCTTAGTTTTTACACATTTTTTTTTAAAATTTTCTATTTACATCATTCATCACATCATAATTGTTTGTTCCTTAATGCAAAATACTAGCATGTTTCATCTAGATATTTATGTTGTGTGATTTGGTATGTTAGTATGTCTATTGATTTATGTTTTCTTATCTATAGTAGCATGAAGTGAGCATTGTTATTACTAGAAGAATTTGAATATTGGCATAGTTTTAGGATCTCTTCACATTATGCTTGACTTTGATGGTAGATATTTTTGAAAATAGTCATGATTCATAGAATCGAACTAGTACTCTTGTTTCTATGGTGACCTTTCAACTATATTTTGGTTACTGGATAAATTCATATCATGCAAGCTCATTTGGAAAAATCAATCCCTAAAAAAAATGATGAATGAAGGTTTGTTCAAGTTTGATACTTTGCAAACATTCAAATAAAGAAAAAAAAAAAGGGATAAAAAAATAGTTATCGTGAGTGGAAACTAGTAATTCACCCTTTTGAGACCGAGTTAGGTTACTGGGGAAATGAATGCTATGTTTCTCTTGATACTGAGTATTCCTTTGAGACCTTGTATAAATGATGAATAACATTTTTGTAGGGAATGAACCTTGCGTGTGGCAGGTAAATGTCATCGCTGGAAGTATGAAGAACACGATTAAATGAAAAATTGACTAGGCTTAGAGATTGACACTTGAGAAAGTTTAGCCACTTATCACACTAAGCACGGAGAACTTCTACTTAGGCCACACTCATATAATTTTTGTATCATGCTCATCAATGAAACTATATGATAGGTTTATATTGATTCATTAGGGATTATTACATGTCATCTACGCACATAAATCTAGATTGTGGGTTATGCTTGAGGACAAGCAAAGGTTTAAGTCTGGGGCTGTGATGTATGTAGATTATATACACTTTTATGCATATTTTAATGCACATCCACTTATATTTTATTAGCATAATTTATGTTTATTACACCCTATTTTATTATAATGTCATACTTCCATTATATTCTGTTCGAAGATGTGCTCTTTGCATATTTTGATTGATAGGACGTGATTTAGAGCAAAAACGGAGTTTAATGGAGTCTAGAGCATCCAAAATATCTGGGTTGTGCTTATGAGGCATGGATGTGTGAAAATATGGCACAAAACAAGGTACACACAGCCTGGCCGTGCCTAAAAGGCACGGGCGTGTCAATTCCATACGGGTGTGATTCCACATGGGCATGTCATTTTCAGCACTACAGACCAAAAATAAAATAGTTATAATTTTCTGCTCGGTTGGATTTATGAGCCATTCAAGATATCAAAATGTAGATAACTTCAAGATATAAAACTCTTATGAAGACTTAAATAAGAGAAAACTACGTCTTGAAGGTATAAAATGTGTTTCTATGAGACACAACCTTGGCACATGGCCGTGTCAAATCCTACATTTTCTACACTGTACACTAAGAGTAAAATAGGTATAACTTTGTGCTCTGTTAGAGTTTTAGACTTTTCTTTAACCGAATTGTATCTAACTTCAAGATCTACAACTTAGATGAAGACCTAAACTCAAGAATAACACGATAAGAGGTACTAAAATGGCCTACAAGGCTAGGCCATGTGAGCCACACGACTGTGTCACCCTACCAGCACAACTAGAGCTAGGTCGTGTGACCCACACGACTGAGTAACATTTCTAGAGAGCAAGAACAGCTAGGCCGTGTGAGCCACATGACCATGCAACATTTCTAGATGTCAAAAAGAGCTAGGTCGTGTGAGCCACACGACCGTGTAGCCCACCCGTCCTAATCGATCCGTCCTTCTCCGGAGCAAGGGAGCGGTTGCAAGGACGCTATGCCTCAAAGATAAACATTCTCTTCTCTTTGTCTCCATGTATTGAGTTGTAGATTGCTTTACTTATTGTCTTTGGTTGTAATTCCCTTGTAATACAGTAGATCTCTAGATCTAGGATGTAGGAAGTAGTTGTGATGTGTTGTAATGTATGAACTATGTATTTGGACATTTTCCTGTGCTATGAAGTGTTTATATAATATTCTATTGTGTATTGTGCCTTGTATGTGTTTGAAAAAATATGTGTGAGGATAATTCATGTAGATATAAGAGATTTATCTTTATGTTAAGGTTGCTACTAGATTGGATAATCGGGGGATCCTTGTGATAGAAGGATACCCATTCAACCGGACATATTATGCCCTTCGTGACAGAGGATATCAATACTTACCCAATTTCTAGAGTCAAAAGATCTTAACATAGGGACTGATCCTTAGAAAAATTAATTAGAGTTTAGAGGGTTCTTCCAAATTAATTTTAGAAAGTTATCTATGTAATATAGGAACGTGGACTGAGGGCCCTGGTGACAGAAGGTAGCTATATAATCGGACTTCCTAAATTATCTCTTCTACTTAATTACATTAATCTACAGTTAGGAAGTGACTTGTGTAATCTAGGAACGTGGACCGAGGACCCTTGTGACAGAAGGATAGCCTTATAATCGGACTTCCTAAATTACCTCTTCTACTTAGTGGCGTTAAAATTTGGATAGACTCTTCGGTGCAATCTTCGCGCGATTGTATTGAACTTTAGTTAGAACTCCTACACGAGTGTAAGCATGGAGTTAGGGAGATGAACAATGCATAGGGACATTAACTACCATCACAACGAAACTCAAATCCTAATATCTATTCCCCTTCATTCACTTACGCTTTTTACTCTCTCTCCTCTCTTTTTTTTCTCTCTAGCATTTGTGAACCATTTTAGATTATCTAGATAATTCACTGTGCAAAGTTAACTAATGCTTAATCAATAGTCCCTGTGGGATTGATAATCTTTTCTATTATTGATGACGTAATCGTGCACTTGCGGTTCCTAACAATCAGGTGAAGGAACAACATAATTTCTGGGATCAACCAGATCTGATTGCAGCACACAAGGAAAGATCAAAGATCCATTGACGGATATATCATTCAGTAGATGGAAAGGGTTATTCGATGGAATAATTTATCCTTCGACTGAATGGAGCTATTAAAGAAGGGCTTGGGATTTAAGCTCAGTACTGTTGGAACCCCAAGGTTGTTTTGGTGTGATCAACAAGTTAAGTTAGGTCCTGTTTGTTTCTAACCTTGTGTCTAAGTGTGCAGGAGCTTAGGAGCACAGGTACTCGAGCGGAAGACGCAGCTAGCGAGAAGGACGGCACACGGTGCGTCCGAGGGACGAGGCGCTGCGGAAGAGTACACCGGCGGACGAGAAGGAAGTGCGCGCGATGGTTCCGAGGTACGAAAGCCGGAGCGGAAGATTGCTCGGGGAGCAAGAGACGCAGCTAACGCGAAGGTCGGCACGGGGTGCGATCGAGGGACGAAGTCTGCGGATGAGTACGCTGGTGGACGAGAAGGGACACGCGACAATTCCGAGGGACGAGAAGCCGGAGGGAAGCACGTTCGAGAAGACCGGAAGATGGGTTCGGGTGAGCCCTATTCCGGATATCAGAGATCACCCAAATCAAGCGGATTCGGAGCAGAAGACCCGGACCGAGACGGGGACTTAACGGAGAAGTGGTCTCGGACAAAAAGTCAACTACAGTTGACTTTTTGCTCCGGGGCGCCCGGAACCAATCCGGGCGCCCGGACCTTGATTTTGACCAAGATCGCGATTTACGCGATCTGAACGTTGGGGGATAAAGTTTTATCCCCCCCAGGGCGCCCGGAACCCTTCCAGGCGCCCCGACCAAGGCTATAAATATAGCCTTGGTCCAGAAGCTTTTCATCAGTTCAGAAATTGTAACAACATTTGTGTGCTTCCACTGCTTTGATTAGCTTCTTTCTTTTTGTGCCTACACTGCTGTAAACGAGGCTTCTCCGCCTGAAGGAGTTCTTAGTGCAATCATCTTCCTTGGATTAACAACCTCCCCGGTTGTAACCAAGTCAAATCCAGTGCCTCGTTTTTATGCTTTATTTTCTGCTTAATCTATTTTTCAAGTGTTAGCTTAATTGTTCGAGAAAGGGTTGTGTTTTATTCAGGGCTATTCAACCCCCCCTTCTAGCCGGCCCAACGGTCCTACAAGTGGTATCAGAGCCGAGGCGCTTCAGGAGGACTAACCGCCGAACGAAGCAACGAAATGGCCGGACCAAGCATCCACCCGCCGAAATACGAAGGGGATTTCACCACATGGAAAAAACTGATGCAGGTATTTCTTACAACCGATATTGAACTATTTTTAACGATGAAATTTGGCTTTGAAGCTCCAGAGGACAAGGAAATAGATAAATGGACAAAAAAGGAGCAGGCTGACTTCGTGGCGAACGACAAAGCAGAGTACCATCTGCTAAGCGTACTTCCGCCTCAAGAA
Organism: Zingiber officinale; assembly: GCF_018446385.1. Classification (NCBI taxonomy): domain Eukaryota; kingdom Viridiplantae; phylum Streptophyta; class Magnoliopsida; order Zingiberales; family Zingiberaceae; genus Zingiber; species Zingiber officinale. The sequence goes on along the minus strand of NC_056000.1, from coordinate 127,727,126 downwards.
GTCAACAGGATCGGTAAATACAACTCGGCAAAGGAACTTTGGGAAAAGTTCCTCGAGCTGCACGAAGGGACGTCCGAAGCCAAGCTCGCCAGAAGAGATCTGCTTCGGAATCAGCTCACAAACCTGCGACTTGGGGAAGACGAGACAGTCGCACATCTGCACTCCAGAATTAAAGAAATAATCACCGGACTCACGAATCTCGGAGAAGAGGTAAGTAACCGAGATTCGCTCAGGTACGCGTTAAATTCATTTCCGAGAAATTCAAAATGGGCATCACTAGTAGATGCTTTTTACATTTCTAAGGACTTAGAAAAAATTTCATTAGAAGAATTTTTTTCAACATTTGAAGTCCATGAGTCAAGATGTGCAGGGATGAAGGAGCCCAAGAACAACGTCGCCCTCAAAGCTTCGAGAGACGAACCTGAGTCGGAATCCTCTCTCGACGACGAGGAAATGGTAATGATGGTAAGAAGATTCAAGAAACTTTGTAAATCTAGATCTGCTAACCATCCGCAGGGGAAGAAGAAAAGGATGATCCGCTGCTACCACTGCGACGAAGAAGGGCACGTCAAGGACAACTGCCCCAAGCTGAAGAACAAAGACAAGGAAAAGGGAAAGAAGCCTATCCAGAAACGAAAGGCCCTGAAAGCGACGTGGGACGATACGTCGTCCGAATCGGAAGTCGAAGCATTCTCCGGACTCGCACTAATGGCGAGCCATCAAGACGACGACTGCGATTCAAGCTCTTCCGAAATGAGCATCGAGAGCATCGATGAAGGGGGAGACACGTCGGAAGAAAGCAGCAGCTCAGGGGGAGAAACGGACAACGAGATCGACAAGGTAAGTCAGGTACGATCTCTTCCTCCCGATAAAATGTTTAAGTTCGTTAAACTGTTAACAAAAGACTGCTGCAAATTAGAAAGTGAAAATAAAAATTTAAAAGTAATTCTAGGTAAGTCTTGTCCCTTAGAAGAATTAGATAAATTAAAATTGAAAAATGAAAAATTGGAATTAGAAAATCAAAATTTGAAAATTCAAATAGATAACTTAAAGAACTATGCATGTTCATCTAAAATCAATTTTAGAAGATTTAATAATTTAAATTGGTACTTTAAATATCACCCGGGACAAATCAGGAACATCTCAAGAAAACATGTCCCTAAAAACCTTTTAGTTAATCCAGTAGGTTGGAACCTATATTGGGTTCCTAAATCATGCTTAAATTAATTTTAAAATTAAAATTAGCGCTTTAAGTGAGAAAATTAAACAAATAATTTCTTTATGAGGCTTTGTCTAAGGAAGTGGTTGTTGCTCCAATAACCAAGAAGGTCTAGTGCCTCGCCACGACCTGGAAGCCAAAATATTGAAATAAATGTTTAATTAACTTACTAATGAAGCATTAATACAAGAATTAATTAATGCTTGAAAAAGGTTATTCAAAACATTTTATTTCAAATTAGAAATTTACTTAGAATTTTTTATATTCTCAAAAATCATTTTTTTAAGTTAAGAATCTTTCTAAACAAGAAATCTCAGCTTAAATTACTTAGAAAAACTTTCTAAATTTCTTAAAAACTTAGAATTTTTTTTTTAGAAATACTTTTCTAAGTCTTTAACCCTTAGATTATTTTTCTTGGAACCCCAATTTTTTTGTGATCAAAGGGGGAGAAGGGAAAGTATAAATCTAGGGTGAGGTAGGTAGATAATTTTTCTATCTTTTTGCACTTAAATTGGAAATTAAGTTAATTTACTTAATGTTATTTAATGTCTATTTTTAGCCCTAGCTTAACTTGGGTTGATCACACCAAAAAGGGGGAGATTGTTGGAACCCCAAGGTTGTTTTGGTGTGATCAACAAGTTAAGTTAGGTCCTGTTTGTTTCTAACCTTGTGTCTAACTGTGCAGGAGCTTAGGAGCACAGGTACTCGAGCGGAAGACGCAGCTAGCGAGAAGGACGTCACACGGTGCGTCCGAGGGACGAGGCGCTGCGGAAGAGTACACCGGCGGACGAGAAGGAAGTGCGCGCGATGGTTCCGAGGTACGAAAGCCGGAGCGGAAGATTGCTCGGGGAGCAAGAGACGCAGCTAACGCGAAGGTCGGCACGGGGTGCGATCGAGGGACGAAGTCTGCGGATGAGTACGCTGGTGGACGAGAAGGGACACGCGACAATTCCGAGGGACGAGAAGCCGGAGGGAGGCACGTTCGAGAAGACCGGAAGATGGGTTCGGGTGAGCCCTATTCCGGATATCAGAGATCACCCAAATCAAGCGGATCCCGAGCAAAAGACCTGGACCGACTTGACGGAGAAGTGGTCTCGGACAAAAAGTCAACTACAGTTGACTTTTTGCTCCGGGGCGCCCGGAATGCTTCCGGGTGCCCGGAGCTGTTCGGGGCGCCCGGATTGCTTCCGGGCGCCCGGACCCTGATTTTGACTAAGATCGTGATTTATGCGATCTGAACGTTGGGGGATAAATTTTTATCCCCCCCAGGGCGCCCGGAACCCTTCCAGGCGCCCCGACCAAGGTTATAAATATAGCCTTGGTCCAGAAGCTTTTCATCAGTTCAGAAATTGTAACAACACTTGTGTGCTTCCACTGCTTTGATTAGCTTCTTTCTTTTTGTGCCTACACTGCTGTAAACGAGGCTTCTCCGCCTGAAGGAGTTCTTAGTGCAATCATCTTCCTTGGATTAACAACCTCCCCGGTTGTAACCAAGTCAAATCCGGTGCCTCGTTTTTATGCTTTATTTTCTGCTTAATCTATTTTTCAAGTGTTAGCTTAATTGTTCGAGAAAGGGTTTTGTTTTATTCAGGGCTATTCAACCCCCCTTCTAGCCGGCCCAACGGTCCTACAAGTACTACTTCTTTGCTCAAGTCAATTCATTCCATTCTTTATTCCATCGCTACTTGTGCAAGCTCTGCTCCTACGACGCCTGAATGCTCACTTACAACCAACACTTCTTCCTATTCAATTGTTGTTGATATACTGTACTTAAAATTTATTGTATTTGTATTGTACTTGTACTATCATTTATTTAGTGGCTTGCCTAACGAAATCGATTGATGATCACGGGCCTTAGAGTTAGAGTCGTCGAAGTCTCTGAACCAAGTAAAATATAGACTTGTCTTTTGTCTTTCTCTTCTTACTTTATTCCGCTACGAACTCTAGTTTTTTTGAAAGGGTTTCAAATGAAAAGAATTTTTTTAAAGCGACAAGATTCACCCCCCTCTTTGTTGGGATATGTTTGACGTGGTGTATGCTAAAAACATGTTTTGTAAATATGCACAGTGAAATACTTAATGATAAATAAACTAATTTATTACACCACACACACCACACGCATGCAAGATACAATTACTTATACAAGATCATAAAACAAAATAAAATCGAATAACAATTATTTTAGATATACCTTACATATGACCTGTAATGAGAAGGGCATCAAGCTTTTACGACATTATTGAACCTCGCCTCTATTCGTATCCACGTCGAGCTCTTCAAGACAACTCCAAGAGAACAAGCTTCGCCTTCGGAAGGTACTAGCCACGAGCGAAGGAGAAGGATTAAGAAGAGGAAGAAGAAGCAAAAGGAAGATCTTCTTCCTTTGGGTGGCTCACGTCAACAAGAGGAGATCCTCTTGTTGTGGTCGACCGCAAGAGAGAGGGAGAGGGAGAGGGAGAGAGAGGTATTGTATTTAGGTTTCCAAAACCTAAGCATGTCAATAATGAATTGTGTATTAATTCTCTATTAACCATATCAATATATAGTCATCTTTAATGTGTTGGATTAGAAAGCTCAAATTCAACCCATTATGTATTAACAAAAAATTAGCTCATTAACCGCTTGGTTTGGTTCACAACTAAATCAAGTTGGTTCACAACTAAATCTAGTTGGTTTATGGCTAAACCAAATTGATTCATGACTAAACCAAATAGGGTCCAACTCTTTCATAAGAGATGTGGCCCATCCGCGCTTCCATTTTGACAAATATTTCAATATTTGTTTTATATATGGTGTAACCAAACATTTATCTCTTGATCTAAGAATCCTATTCTCTAATTTGTTTTATGTCTTTTAGAGACTTGTAGTGCGTGTGACCCAATAGGTTCCTAGTTTATCTGGGTTGCTCATAATTAACTACTTAATTATGGAACGATAATGAGTGACACCTATTAGTACATTATACTCCCCAATTAACAAAAAAATCATAGTTGATCTCAGAACTAATTCTGAACCCTTCAGCAGCCATAGTGAGTCGTACCTCGTTCCTTTCACTCATCTTATACCCACTTGGTTCAGGACATAGTCTATGTGTCTGTCCCCACTAGGCTGACTATGTTATACCTAGCGTAAGTAATACTTCCTCATTATGTGGATTCAAATTACTTGTACATGTGTACAATAGTCCTATACTCTTAACATGTGATGCTTTGAACAAAGACTTTGAGTAATAATCCTAACGAGTGACCATAGGGTATACGTCTCCTCGCAAGAAGTGGTGAATCCTCTGTGGGTTATCCAAACACCTTCGGGCACTTTGACTTATACCTAATTATCTCAGGTCTACACCTCCAAGAGATGTTTATCTAAGATGTTAAAGTATAAGTCTCCATGACCAAGATGACTTGTATACCTCAAGTCGAAGGCAACTTACACTCGAGCTGCAGTAAGAACTTCACAAACATATCCATATATGTAGAGAACCATATGAAGTCTTATAGAAAATCACTCCAATGAACTAGTTACCATAAGTAGCACCCACATTTAACTCTCGACATCCCAATGTCTCAAGCTAAAGAGAAACAGTTGCTTGGCCGAACCAAGAAATATAATCCATGCCAGTCTTATAGAATTGATGATGTCCGAATGCACCAATTTGATAATCACAAGTAGAGATAATCACAAGTTGTAATCCAATCAAAAATTCTCTCATGCTATGAATTGTATTGTGGGCATTTAGTAAATGAGTTTAAGACTATTCAAACATATATTATGCACTCAAATAGTGAATCTATATTTATCAAATAAATAGTAAAATCATAAGACGATTGTCTTAGGATTGTTGGTCCCCGTGGTTGTTTTGATGTGATCAACCAAGTTAGGTTAAGTCCTGTTTAGTTTTGATCTCTGTGTCTAAGTGTGCAGGAGCTTAGGAGCGCAAGTGTTGGGATGTATACCATAAGCCTAGATTTTTTATGAACATCTATTTTTAAATATTTTGAAATAAGAATCACTTTGGTCAAATGTTTGCATTTTATATTTATATATATGTTGATGCAGTTGTCCATTTAATTTATATTGTAGATAATATGGTGTGTGGTGCCACACAGAAGATCATGTTATCGGTTCCTTATAAATTATAAATAGTAGCTCACAACCAAGATGGATTGGGACAAACCATTAGAACGGTTGTAATGTAATTTGGTATTAGTCTGTCTTGACTATAAAATTACACTAGTACACTATGTGTGTATTGAGCAGGACCATTTGAGGTTGTTTGATTTGTACTGACTATATAAAAGAACAGAACCTCTGCTATTATGGATGTGCGTCCTCTTAATCCCTATATAATAACAAGCACGTATACTTAGTATTTGTTTATTTAACTTATCAAAGGGTGAGATTTATTCATTAAATCAATAGACCTGATGAGTTGGGAGATATAGTATTATTTATATGGTGTGTTGTTGATTATAGAAGAAATTTGTGTCCTAATTATTTAGGTTGATGATGTCCCCTTGAGGAGCTCATAAGGATTATCATATAAACCCTGCAGGTGGACTTAGTGCAGTATGATAATAAAGTTGAGTGGTACTACTCTAGGAATTAGATGTTGATTAATTGGGTTGTCAGTAACTCAATTAATTAACGGGCATACAATATCTTAAACACGGGGAGATTAACACACTCATGATAAGAAGGAACCCATATTGTAATATAGGATTGGTGCGGTAGTTCAATAATAACCCTTCAGTGGTATGAGTTATTATTGATGGACTTGAGTTGGGTGTTCGGGACGAATACAGGAAGCCCAAGCCCATCAGGAGGCCTAAACCAATTTCTCCTCTAGGTCCCTGTTATAGCTTCTATATAAAGCTTCGCATCCACCCATCCGGTTTGGTTTTGTTAAACTTGATTTGGTTTAACTTAACTTGGTTAAACTTGGTTTAACTTAACTTAGTTTGGTTTAACTTAACTTGGTTTGGTTTAACTTGGTTATAGAAAGAGAGATTTTTTTCTAAATAGAATTCTATTAATTTTTCTTTCTTTGTAACCGACGGTAAGTCTATAAAAGGAGTAGGTTGTGGCCCCTAAAACCTAATTTTTTTTCCTAATTCTCTTTTCCCTTGCTTGTGGCCGGTGGCACCTCTCTCTCCCTCTAGGGTCGGCGCCCCTTTCCCCCTCCTCCTTGCTTAGGGTCGGCGCCCCTTTCCCCCTCCTCCTTGCTTAGGGTCTGCGCCCCTTTCCCCCTTCCTCTCCTAGCTAGGGTCGGCACCCCTTCCTAGCAATCCATTGGTGGCCGATGGCAAGAAGAAGAGGAAGAAGAGAAAGAAGAGGAAGAAGAGGAAAGAAGAAGGAAAAAGATTAGAAGGTGCCCCATCCTAGAGCCTCCTTTTGTAGCCGACGGTTTGGAAATTGAGAAGAGAAGGAGGGTGGTGTTGTCTTGGTAGATCGTCGCCTACACGACGCCTAAAAAGAGGAGAGGAATACGACAGATGATCAAGAGGTCTTTAGCTACGAAGCAAGGTACAACTAGTTCTTAATTCCACTGCGTAATTAGTTAATTTTCTTTGTATCATTTTTTGGAATACCAACACAAGAGGCCAGCGATCTACTTCGGTCAAGGTGTGCTTTGATCATTCAAGAACTTGCTTGATTGATCAAACACATGTTTGATCGAACATGCGGGTTGATAGGAATAGTTCTGTACTTGTACAATTTTTGTACAGTAAAGTTTAAACAAAACGGAATTCCAGCGCCCTTCAACAGGAAGTTGAGCGAAAGATATAGCTAGTGAGAAGGATGACACTGGAAGGGAGCCGACGGGCTCGGTGCGTCCGAAGGACGAAAGAGTGGCGAAAGAGTACACCGATGGACGAGAAGAATGTGTGCGACGTTCGAGGGACGAGAAGCTGGGGCGAAAACCTACTCGAGGAGAAGGCCAGAAATTGGGTTCGGGTGAGCCCTATTTCGGTTGGCCGCAATCACCCAAGCAATCGGTACTTCGGAAGTTGAAAAGGAGAAAAAGAGAAGCTGGAGCTATTTATACCCTACAGAATTGAGGGCGCCCTCATGGCGTTGAGGGTGCCCTCCATGGCATTGAGGTCGCCCTCCACATTGAGGGTCCCTTTATGGCATTAAGGGCGCCCTCAACCCAGTCTTTGTGTCCGTTGGCATTCAGATAAAACTTTATCCACTTATCCCCTTGGAGGCACCCTCAACCCCTTTGGAGGCACCCTCAAGACTCGAGATAGGATTTTTTAAGAGTTATATAAAGGCCCCTGGAGCTAGAAAATAATGATTCAACTTGGTATTAAATTCCTAGCAACTCTTAGAGCTTTCTTAGTGTGTAAAAAGGTTCTCCGCCTACAGTAAAGGAGACATTTCTAGTGGAGCTTTTCAACTGCCTTGGATTAATAACCACCTAGGTTGTAACCAAGTTAAATTTCTTGTCTCTTCTTTTCTGTTCTTTTACTTTATTATTCTTGTTGTTTTAGAGTTGAAAGAACGAGGAGGGTATTTTCTTATTGCAGGCAATTCACCCCTCCCCTCTTGTCGGCCTCGTTGCACCAACAAGTGGTATCAGAGCCAGACCGCCTCAGAAGGACTGACCGCCAACTGAAGCATCAAGATCAAGACGATGGCCGGTGCAAGTATTCATCCCCCGAAATTTGACGAAGACTTTGCTATATGGAAACGCCTGATGAAGGTATTCTTCAAAACAGAATTTGATATTCTTTTAGTTATGAAATATGGTTTTGCAGTCCTTAAATACAAGGCAGAATACAACTGGACGAAAAAGGAACAAGCTGATTTCGTGACCAACGGAAAGGCAGAGTTCCATCTGCTCAGCGTTCTGCCACCCCATGAGGTAAGTCGGATCAGAAGTTACAACTCCGCCAAAGACCTTTGGGAAAAATTCCTGGAGCTCCATGAAGGCACCTCAGAAGTGAAGTTAGCAAGGCACGACATCCTCCGGACTCAGCTTACAAATCTCCGGATGAATAATGGCGAGAAGGTAGTGCAACTCCAAGCAAGAATCAAGAAGCTAATAACTCAACTGAACAACCTCGGAGAATCAGTAACAAATAGAGACTTGATTCGGTATGCGCTCAACGCCTTCCCAAGAACGCTAGAATGAGTGTCCTTAGTAGATGCATACTACATCTCTAAGGACTTTGAGGTAAGTACGCTAGAAAATTTATTTTCTACATTTGAATTTCATGAATCACGAATTCCAGAACCTAAACAAATAGAGAAGTCAAATCTCAATGTTGCCCTACAAGTCGAGATGGACGATCCCGACTCTGAAGCATCAATCGACGAAACTAAAGCGACATTATTGATAAGAAAGTTAAATAAGTTTATTAAGACTAATAAATTTAGATCAAAGTCAAGAAAGTATCAACGCAACAGAAGGATGGTCCGATGCTACAACTGCAACGAGGAAGGGCACATCAAGGATGACTGCCCAAAATTAAAGAAAATGGACAAGGAGAAGTCTCAAAGACCGACGCCCTCTAAATGCAAGAGTCTGAAGGCTACATGGGATGAATCATCATCCTCTGAATCAGAAGTCGAAGCCTTCTCAAGAGTAGCACTGATGGCCAACCATTAAATTGAAGAAGAAACCAACTCAGAGATGAGCATAGATGAGGGGGGAGGATCATCAGAAGAAGAAAGTTACGATGAAGGGGGAGCATCAGAAATTGAGGTAAGTTAGGTACGTACTCTAACCCCTAAACAGTCTTTTCACTTTATCAAAGTTCTTACAAAAGACTTAGTAAAATAAAAAAAAAGAAATTGTTGACTTAAAATTAATGTTATATAATTTAAAATCAGAAAATAATAATTTGAAAATACAAATTGAAAATATGAAAACTGATGCATGCTTTAAACCAAACAAATTTCAAAAATCAAAGCTTAGAATTTATGGAAAGTTGAATTGGTATATTAGAAAGCATCAGGGACAACTTAGAAAAGTTTCCAAAAGTTATGTACCTCCTAAATACCTGATTAATCCAGTAGGAACGAACCTATACTGGGTTCCAAAATATTTTCTAGATTAAATTTTTGTAAGTTAGTGCTTTCAGCAAGAAAAGTTAAATAGTTAATTTTTTTATGAGGCTTTGTCTAAGAAAGTGGTTCTTGCTCCAATAACAAAGAATGCCTAATGCCTCACCACTGTCTGGAAGCCAAAATATTGAAATAAAATGTTTAATTAACTTACTGATAAAACATGAAAATAGAAAATAGATAATGCTTTAACAAGTTTTTTTTAACATTATTTTTAGAAATTTCTCAAAAATATTTTGTTTAAATTGCCTAAAGGTTAGAGTTCTTTGTTAATTTAGAATTTATTTTGAAAAATTCCTACCCCGTTTTTGCTATGATCAAAGGGGGAGAGATAGGAACAAATTTAGGGGGAGTTAATATTTTTTTAAGAATTGGTACTTAAAAATTTTTAGATAGGAACAAGTTAATATTTTTTTTTAAAAAAAATTACAAATTCTATTATTGCAATCTTTATGCTTAAAATGTTAGTTTAGTAATTTCTTTAAATTACTTCTTGTTTGTTTTTTCCCCTAACTTGAACTTGGGTTGATGCCCATCAAAAAGGGAGATATTGTTGGTCCTCGTGGTTATTTTGATGTGATCAACCAAGTTAGGTTAGGTCCTATTTGGTTTTGATCCTTGTGTCTAAGTGTGCAGGAGCTTAGGAGCGCAGGAAGTCGAGCGGATGACGTAGCTAGCGTGAAGGACGACACGGGAAGGGAGCTGACGGGCTTGGTGCGTCCGAAGGACGAAAGAGCTGTGGAAGAGTACACCGGTGGATGAGAAGAACATGCACGACGTTCGAGGGACGAGAAGTCGGGGTGGAAGCCTGCTCGAGGAGAAGGCCGGAAATTGGGTTTGGGTGATCCCTATTTAAGTTGGCCGCAATCACCCAAGCAATCGGGACTTCGGAAGCTGAAAAGGAGAAAAAGAGAAGCTGGAGTTATTTATACCCTGCTGCATTGAGGGCGCCCTCCATGGCATTGAGGGCACACTCAACCCAGTCTTTATGACCGTTGGCATGCAGATAAAGTTTTATCCACTTATCCCCTTGGAGGCACCCTCAATCCCTTTGGAGGCGCCCTCAAGACTCGAGATAGGTTTTTTAAGAGTTATATAAAGGCCCCTGGAGCTAGGAAATAATGATTCAGCTCAGTATTAAATTCTTAGCAACTCTTAGAGCTTTCTTAGTGTGTAAAAGGCTTCTCCACCTACTGTAAAGGAGACATTTCTAGTGGAGCTTTTCAACTGTCTTGGATTAATAACCACCTAAGTTGTAACCAAGTTAAATGTCTTGTCTCTTATTTTCTATTATTTTATTTTATTATTATTGTTGTTTTAGAGTTGAAATTAAGAACGAGGAGGGTATTTTCTTATTGTAGGCAATTCACCCCTCCCCTCTTGCCGGCCCCGCTGCACCAACAAGGATATCCCTCAAAATCTAACACTTTCATCCTCAACAATTATTCAATTGGTATCAGAGCAAGGTCTCATAATTTTGGTGCAACCACCAATCAAGAATTTCTTTTCTTTTCTTTTATTTATTTAGTGTGTTTTTTCCTTCTATCGCACTACTTATCCCAAGATAAAGTCTTGAAATTTCTATTAAGTTTTCTTTGCAAGTACAATGACACAGTCTAAAAGATATTCCTCCATACGCCCTCCACTCTTCAATGGGAATGATTTCCCTTACCGATAAAGGAAGATGAAAATCTTCCTCAAAATGAATATTGAATAATAGTTCTGCTTCTGCTAAAGGTACAAGCTTCCAATCGAATCTAAAGAACTTCTCCCACCAAAGAAATGGAATGATAAAATAAAGAGGAAGATCTAAGTTGACTCAAAAATGCTCAACACTCTCTAGTGCGGACTAACAAAGGAAGAGCTCAACTGAGTTGGTCCATACGACAACGCCAAAGATCTATGCTACAGATTGGTCGAGCTATATGAGGGTACTAACAAAACCAAGGTAAGAGACATTTTATTAAATCAATTACTTAATATTAAAATGAAGGAAGGTGAGACCGCAAATCAACTCCATATGAGGATCAAGTACATCCTCAACGATCTACATTTAATCGAACACCAAATCACAGTCGTGACTTAATAAGGTTTGTAATGCACTCGTTCCCTTGAAACCCTTTATGGGCATCCATGGTAGATGCCTATAAAGTCTCAAGGGATCTTTCCAAAATTCATTTAGATGAACTTTTTGTGAACTTGAACTACACAAATAGTCTAACTCAAGTCAAACCGAGAAAGGTATTGCTCTTATTATAGGACCAAGCAAGGAGTCAAAATCAAAAGCCTGATTCAATCATGAGTCCGAAGATGAATGTGACTCTGACTCAACCGAAGAACAAATAGTAAACATGGTACAGAAAATTTTTACTAAAAAGAAGAAAGGATTTTCAAAGGATGATCTCAAAAAGGTAATACAATCCACACCTACCAAGTCTATATTCAAAGTAACATGTTACAAATGCAACAAAAAGGGGCACTACAAGTCTGATTACCCAAATATCAAATAAGGAAACCCTAAATCAAGAAGAAGGAAGGCACTAACAATGACTTGGGATGAATCATCATCAGAAAAATTGGACACAAATGAACCTAGACAAAAGAGCTTCTTGGCATTAATGGCAAGAAAGCAACCTGACGAATCCGAGTACGAGTACGAGTACGAGTACGAGTATGAGTCAGAGTCTAGTCAAGAAGATGAATCTGATGAAGAATCAAGTCACAGATCTATATCCATTTCTGAAGGTTCCCATAAGATAACATCTAATTTAGAAATTATTTTTTTTAAAAAAAAAATTATTGCATGCTTAAATAAGAAATTAGTTAAATATGAAAAACAAGTTGAATTGCTTCTTAAGGAAGCCAAAAAACATAAGGAGCAAGTTAACCCTCAACTCTCAACAACTAAGTTCAAAATGGAAACTCAAATCAAGTTGCAAGACTCGAGGAGGAGAATTCCATATTGAAATACGAAGTTTGAGAGACTCAAGGGAATGTTGGAACGGTTTACTTTGGGATCCAAGAACTTTGACATAATACTTGAATCACAAAAGACTGTGTACAAAAAATACTGTCTCAGATATCATTCAAAATCATCAAATAAATCTTTCTTATCAATTATTAACCAAAATAAAAAACACGTTAAAGCATGGGTTCAAAAGCTTACCTAATAAAGCAAGTAGGACCAAATCAATATTATGTACCTAAAATTGATAGTCATTACTTAAATATGAAACATAAAATCTATGCACCAGGGGGAGGTTGCAAACTAGTTATCACCTCAATAACTTAACCTACCCATTTGGGTACTTAGGACTAGATAAATCAAGACTAGCTTTAACTTGTTGTATTAAAGTTTAGTATTAAGTTCTCTGGGTGAGATTAACTGGAAAGCTTTGTCTAAGGCACGTGGTTACTCTAATGATGTCCAAGTGACTCATCACAACTTGGAAGCTTACTCATGGAAGCTTTCTTGGGTTACCCAAAGCTACACTTAAATCAAATATAAGTTAAAATGACCCTTGATAATTGAAGATAATTCATCTTACAAAAACTATAGGATTACCTTAATTGACGGAAAGTGAATTTTAGTCGACAGAATGTGAGGTTTAGTCGATGGATTCATAGATTGTTCCATCGATGGAACAGAGTGCTTAGTCGACGGGTCGGGCTCATCTAATAGATCAGATCAAACCAAACAAGGAAAATAAGGTTCAGTTGATGGATTAGGTGGTTCAGTCAACAAAACAACTTGATTTACTGGATTTGATGGATCGAATCACAACAAACAAGGAAGGGTAGAGGTTCTGTGGACGGATAAGGTGTATCAATCGACGTAACAATGTGATTTCTAGGATTAGACGGATTAGATCGCAACACACACGGAAAGATCAAAGATCCATCGACGGATAGATCATTCAATCGATGAAAAGGATTAGTCGATGAAATAGTTTATCTGTTGACTAAATTAAACGAAGGCTATAAAAGAAAGGCTTGGGATCCGAGTGCAGTAGTACTCTATTTAAGTCAAATCATTCCGTGTTTCATTCCGTCATAACACATCCAAGCTCTGCTCCTACGTTGCTTGAAAGCTCACCGACAACCAACACTTCTTCCTGTTGGGGTTGCAAGGTTGTAAACATAGTCCCACATTGAAAACACATGGGAAAGATCATGGGGTTATAAGAAAAAAGATATCTCCATTGGCATGAGACCTTTTGGGGAGAGCCCAAGAGCAAAACCATGAGGGCTTAGGCCCAAAGTAGACAATATCATACCATTGTAGAGATATCTAAATTCTTTTCGATCCTACAATTAGTATCAGAGACAGGTCGCTCTTCACCGGATTAACCGTCGAAAGAATCACGAGCCAGACCCATGATCCAAGATTAAACCATGTGGGTGAAACCTTGAACAAAGTAGGGGAAGCTCTAAGCAGGTCAAGAGTGACCCGATGCTTGAGGGGGACCCTGTGGTCCTTTGTTTGAGAGGGGATTGTTGGGGTTGCAAACACAGTCCCACATTGAAAACACATGGGAAAAATCATGGGTTTATAAGAAAAAGATATCTCCATTGGCATAAGACCTTTTGAGAAGTGCCCAAGAGCAAAATCGTCTTTGATCCTACACTTCCTATTCAATTATTGTCGGTATATTATACTTAACATACATTATATTTGTACTTGTACTATCATTCATTTAGCGGATTGCCTAATGAAAGTGATCGACAATCGCGGACCTTGGAGTAGAAGTCACCAAAGGCTTCGAACCAAATAAAAAATAGGCTTGTCTTTTGTCTTTCTCTTCTTACTTTATTCCACTGCGAACTCTAGTTTTTAGAAAGGTTTTCAAAAGAAAAGAAAAAGTTTTTTAAAGCGATGAGATTCACCCCCCCCTCTCAACGATCCTTCATCATATCCTTAAGATGACTAATCTAAGGGTTCACTCCTCACTCTCACAAAGGCACTATGAAAACCTCCTTCTCGAAGGTGGAGAAGACTCGTACAAACTCAAACCTGAGAATAAAATAACAAAACAAAAACACAAACACAAAATACAATCGAGAACAACTTTTAGGATTTACAATAAGAAACCTTGTATTGCTTGCTCTTTTCTTGTTTTGGATAGCCTCTTAATGAAAGGAAATGCAACAACACTTTCGTCCAAAACTCCTAAGAACCAACATCTGGAAATTTTCATGAACTCCCATTTATATTGCTATTGTTTGAATTGATTTCTACCTAGTAATCGATTACCCTTATTTACTAATCGCTGATAATATTTCTTTCTTACTCTTTCTTTTTCTTCCTCGATAATAACATGAATCAGAGATTTTTTTTACCCATACAATGTAAAGTAAAATGCTTTATCAAAAAAAAAATTAAAATTAATAAAGTTAAATAATTTAATAGTGTTAAAAAATATCTAAATATTAGCGAGTAAACTAAATTTTACATAAAAATAATATTTTATTTTTTAAAAAATAAATCAATTTTTTTAAATCAGTCATTCTCAATGCCAAATTCAAATGAAAAAAATTTAGAATTTTTTTTAAATATATTAAAAGATTTTTTTAATTTATTTTTACTTAAAGCCTCGGTGAATTTTGAGATGCCCTGTTGGTGACTTATAAAAATTTTGAATTGATATTTCAAAAACATATAAAAATTCATTTTATTGACAACAATAACACGAAATAAGTTAAAATAGGAAGTTGTGTGGGGCCTGGGGTGGTTTCCACTTTTTATTATTACTACAACGTTAAAATACGAAGTTGCTTTCTATTGGATCTATAACAAATTAAATCCAATTTTAGGGATCCTCGGGAATGCACGTGACACTGGAGATGGTCATGGGGTAGGGCTCGGAGTGGGCATATTCGAAGTAGGCTGCAGTGCCCATGGGAAGAGGGGTGCTGCCCCCGAGGAGGTAGTCATTGAAGCTGAGGGTTGCCAAGGATTCTAGAGCAAGCTCACCACGGTCGAGCAAGCTGACAGCGACCAAACTCGTGGCAAGCAAGCCAACCGGCCAAGCTCATGGCCAGCAACCCAGCCAGCCAAACGTGCGACCAAGCAAGTCAGCCACCTAAGCTCACGGGGTCGCGGCCGGCCAATAGAGTAGGAGAGGAGTCAGAAAGCTTACCAGAATAGGAGATGAATCGAAAAGAAGAGATGCACCAGAGAGAAGATGTGCGAATGGGAGGATTTTTCGATCATCAATAACATGAGGAGAAGGAATGGAGTCGGGTGAAGAAATAGGGCAAGTTATACCGACGACATGTAACGGCCACCCTTCTTACTACTACTCTGAGGGTGACCGCTACTGATTCTGCTAACTACACATAACTAGTACTAGCTACTTAACACTAGAAATGCTTTAAACTATTTGTTAAAAACATATCACATATCAAAATGCTTTAACCTGTTCTGATATTATTATTTCTTTTTTTTTCCTTTTCTTACTTATTTAAACATGCAAATAAGTATAACAACCAGCAAGTGTAACATATAGACAAGGAAACTTATCTCTACTGTTTGCAACTTCTTTATTAACTTGCATTCATGAAATCCTACCTAACTTTCCTTGTTACAAGATGTAGTTATTCATTCTACCACCCAACAGGAATAAAAGGGAAGTTAATTAAAACTACTGCTCATTCATTTTCAACAAATCTGAACACCACATGACTTTCTTCCATAAAACAAAAACTCGTATAAGAGTACAGAATACTAGCATGCAAAGCAATTACCAAGAGAATGACTCCAAGCTAGCAGTAGCCCAAAAACTATCATGTACATAAGAATACTGAGCATACCACTTCACACTTCTAACCACATTTGCAAGCTACAAATCAGATATTAACTCACAGCAGATTAACATTTCAGCAGCAATAAAAGGATGTTGAGCACACTACTTCACAGCAGATTAACATTTCAGCAGTAAACAAGGAATACCGAACATAGAAACTTATTAGCTGTTCATGTATACTACTACAGCAATTTAAAATCCCAGCAGTACAACAGGATTCCGAGCATAGAAAAGTTGCTAGCCATTTATGTATACTACAGCAGAAAGAGTTAAGATGAATCATACGGCAGGTTCTTATTGAAGCAGAACTCACTTCACAAAACTTGAAAACTAATCCAGAAATAAGGAAAAGAACATGTTCCCAGCAAAACCAGTTAATCCAACTAAATGACAGGAAGATAACAAATTTAGTAATGCGAGGAAACTACTCTACAGCAACCACTAACTAACTGTTCTAACACTTGAAAGAAAGCAATCTATACCAATCCTTAGCAATGCGAAATAAACTCTACTCCAGCAGTAACAAAAACACCAGCAGGTACGATTTCTAACTTCTTCTAGCAAGGTCCCAAGCTTCCATATCAGCCACCACACACACACCATCGACGTCTCCTTATCGCCTTCTTCTATAACACTTTAGCTTTTCCTTTACCTTTATCTATATCTGCAGTAGGAGGAAAAAAAGTAGTATCTATAAGCTAAAAGCTTAGTAAGTGCTTTCTACTCACAAAATCCGATACGGAATGCATAAGCATAAAAGAAAGCAGGGAAATACATGCTCAACATG